>NC_045799.1:18991952-19591952 GCF_009873245.2 Balaenoptera musculus | reverse complement strand
AGCTACAATTATCATTACACAGGAAACCTGGGAAAACCTAAACGCCCAGTAATAGAAAACCAACTGAACAAAATATAAACATCCGTTCAATGAAATAGAGGTACAATCCATAAAAGTGCTAGTGCAGAAGACTATTTTATTACATGGAATTTTTTTCTGCACTATATTAAGTGAAAAAAAGCTAGGAACTATAATAACAACAGCAAAGAACGTGTAATTTAGCCAACTTTTTCAGAACAAAATTATATGTTATGATAGATTACGTTCTTGGCCCCAATTCTTGACTATTTTCTGATTCTACGCCCTTGGCCCCTAGACCTTGGATTCAGTCATGTGACTTGCTTGGACAAAGAGAAGGGGGTGGCAACAACATGTGTGAGCCAGTTTTATCCTAAGTCATCAGAGGACTTGTACCGTCCCGCTTGTTCTGTCGCATTTCTGCCCGCCTCCATGAGAAGAATATCACCGGGCTGACGTCTGTTCCCAGGAGGAGAATGAGAGCCACATGGGGCAGGGCAGAAGTGCCCAGCCAAATTCGGCCTCGGTCAGCTGACCCCCAGCTGCTCAGATTCATCAAGGATTGCTATGTTAAGGTCTGAGGTTTGGGGTGGCACATTTTTCTGGCAATAGCTAATTAATATATATCTGAAGCACATACCTAAAGTATTAGGATTGCATTATTGTAGATAATCTTAATTTTCTTCATATTTCATTTATTTTCTAAATAAAGTGTACATGTATTCCTCTTGTAATAAGGGGAAAATGAGTTAACAAAAAAATAGAGAAGCAGAAAAACAATGACAAGAGTAAATAATAAGCTCAAATTCAGGATCTCAAAGGATTCCTGGAAAATGTTTCACTACTCAAGTAAATATATAGCTTCCACTCATTGAATACCCACTATAACCCAGACATTTTAATGTGTCCTCCCGCCCTTTTTTTTTTTTTTTTGGCTCTCATCTTTACTATTTACAAAGTAATAAAGTAAGACAGGCTTATTTCCATTTTACAATTGACACTGAGATCTGTATAAGTTACGTAGCACACCTAAAGTTACTCATCTATAAATTATCAGAGCTGAGATTCAAACACAGGTCAGCCTGATATGAATTCACCATCCTTGATCAATATTAGGGAACTCCCAGATCTCTGGTCCTGCCACATTTCTGCTGCTAACCTTAGGAAATTTATTTTGAGTTCCATGGTATCCTGAAGGTCTGCCACTGCTCTTTTACTGTGAAGTTACTCACAGTACACGCCAACCTCCCATAAGGGGGAGGGTGATAGAGCAAAGAAAGCTGCAAATTTCCTAGACCAAATAAATGCTGTAGCAATGAGATTCTGGGCTTCTGTGGTGTCCTAAGGAGCCTTGAGCGTCCCTCTGGACCTTTTGGAACATTCTTGGAACCCTGCCATCCTGTTCTGAAAAAGTCCAAGGAGCCACGTGGAGAGGTCCACTTGAAGGGAACTGAGTTCCCCAGCTGACAGCACCTGGGGAGCCCCAGCACCAACACCTAACCCTGAATGCGCCATCTTGTAAGTGAATCCTCGGGCCCCAGTTGAGCTGCCCCAGCTGACAGTGTGGAGTAAAGAAGAGCTGACCCACCAAACCTTGGCACAGTTGCTGATGCACGAGCAACATAAATGATTGCTGTTGTTTTAAGCCACAAAATTTGGTGTCATTTGCTATGTAGCAATAGATAACTGGAATAGTGGGTATTTTTTCTTAAGTGATAAAGGAAGAAAAGAAGGAATTAGAGAGGGAGAGAGAGAACAAGGAAGAAGTGTTTGCCACTTCATTCCATGGAGAAAATTGCATAAATGAATAAAATTCTCTTAGTGAGGAATGCACCCTGACTCCTGGACCTCTGTGATCCTCTGGGCAGAGAAGGGTGTATTTTGGCTCTGCATTAGGCTCTCTCTGAGCTGCTCTCCTCATCCTCAGCAAAATCAAAATGGTAAAAGGACTGAATTCTCAGTGCAATCCTATGCTTATCCAGGCAACAGCAGAGAGGCAGAAGTTTTATTTCTACACTTTCTTGTGTATTTATTTATCCTGTCAAAAGCATTTTCAAACTTGTCATTTTAACCCCAAGGAATTTTTCACCATTTCGGAATTTCAATCACCATGTCACTGAATGGTGATGGTGTTGCAGGGGCGGCCAAACTCCTTTGAGCAGCAGAAATCCCATGGCCTCTGCCTCCAGGTTAGCTAGTCCCTGGTGACCTGCTGCCAAAAGCAGTCAACCAAAGGAAGCTGGACCCTGGCTAGGAAGTGACATTCTTGGGCAAGATGCTCATGTGAATCATGGCTTCCTTCTTCTCCTTGAATTGTGATTTAATCCTAATAAAATAGACTCTCTTCTCGGGGTCTCTAACTTCTGGAGCGGCAAAAGGAACCTAAGAGTCCATCTTTGTCCAGACATCTGACTCTAGGCTGAGAAATCAATAAATATTCCAGGACTCCTAGAATGTCATTCATTTGCCCATCAGATTCATTCCCTAACCTTCCTCTGCTCAGCTCTATATTGTACAGAGCCAAGTCCTGAAAATTGCATTTCCTAAATCTCTCAAAATTGGCTTTTTATTAGGGTTGACCAATCGTAATCAGAGGTGCTAGTGGGAGATTGGAGGAGAGAAGGAAGGGAGAAGCCAGAGTATTTCTCTCCATCACTCTCTTTCAAGACAGTGACTGGAACTCTTCCATGACTCCCATTGGTGCAGGATGGCCCTAGCTCCCGGGTTCCCAGGCTCTGTTAATTCCGCCTCCTGCCTTTACTCATGGGCACCATTTCTAAGCTATCGGTATCTTATTCCTGATGCTCAACACCACACTCATGCGTCTACCACCACTTCCTTAACTTCTTCTCCTCCAGATTGGACTCTTAAAGTTCACTACCTCAAAGTTGTTGAGATATTTTATAGTCTAAGGAAGACTCTCATCATTCTATTCTTCTTCACCCTGGTGCAATCATGCATTCTCCCCATCCACAAGGACAGCCATCCCATTGACATCCATTAGGTCACCAGGGCTTGGATCTGAGTTCCATGAGCCAGCACTTACTTAGCTCTTGAAACATCCCATTTTAGAGTGTAAGTGTCTCGTGGGTAAGCAACTCCAGGTCAGTTTACATATGTCCTTGAAGGTTCTGAACTATGCTACATATGTATTTTTACCACCATTACCCTATTGTCATCAGGAATTTAGAGTCTGAGACAGAAAGGCATAGGAGGAAAATCCTGGTCCCGTCTACTTCTCCCTTCCATCCATCCACCATCCAACCCCTCACTGATTCAAATGAGTTTATGGATTAAGTATAGAGACTTTGGAATCTGAAAGAATAAGAATTAATTATTAATTAATTAATATGATATTTCACCATTTTTTTTAACTGTGTGAACTTGACAAATTATTTACCTTTCTGAGCCTCAGTTCATTTTCTGTAAAATAGAATCTACCACATAGGATTGTTATGAGGATTAAAAACTATGATGTAAAAAAAAAAAAAAAACTATGATGTATAATGTGCCTGTACCTAATAAATGATAGTTATTCTGTTATTCTAATAAACATCTACTCACTAGGTGTTTCATGCATGCCGGACACTGTGCTGGGTGGTAAACCCTCAGAGTTTCTCAAGTTGATCTGGGACAGTTTAGATTGTCAACAATCAGAATGGAATACATCATTTATCCACTCTGAGCCTCAGTTTTCTGCTCTGTAAAATGGGATTGGTAATGATAGCTACCAATTGGTAACTGTCATGAGGGATGAATCAAGCAGTCCCTGTAAAGTGCCTACCACAGGACCTGGCTAGCACCAAATAAAAGTTTGTGTTGAAGAAGAAGGAGAAGAAGAAAGAGGTAGAGGCGGTGGAAGAGGATGAGGAGGAGGGGGAGGAGGAGGAGAGGGAGAAGAACAGGGAGGGGAGGGGGAAGGGGGAGGGGAAGATGACAATGATGATGCTGTTCCCAGGAGAAATTAAAGGTTCCTCTACCTGGAAGTGAGTCCAGATAAACACTTTGCAAACCCTTGAAAATTCACATGAAGCTGTCTGTCCAGCTCCTGTGGTCTGAGCAATGCCAAAGGCCCATGGAAAGCAGAATGCATGATGACAGACCCGGTCTGATTTCCATGGAGAGCAAAGTATTACAAGGTTGAAAAAGGCACTTATGGACCACCAGTAGGGGATGCCAACCCTCTGTGTGATGAGAGCCAAGATCTAAACCCTCTTTGAACATGAGCCCTCTCTGTGAAAAGGCAGTACCACAAGCCCAGACCAGATTTACGGTAACAGAGCAAGAGTGGATTAGATAATGTCTACAAAGTACTTTGGACTCCTTGAAGAATGGCCATCTATAAAAATAGCAGGTGGTGGTATTATTATTAATCAGGCAACCTCTCATTGAAGCTAATTGCTACTGAAGCAAATGGGACATTTACCTGGGTGTAGCCTAGGAATCAGGCTTTACAGCAGCAATCCATTATTTATTCATCATTAGATTAGTGGCCAAGAAAGAAATGCATCTGATAAAGAGCAGTGGTATTTATTGTCTACAGGAAGGCCCACAAGAGGAAAAACTTATCATCTGTTTTTCTTGTTATGAAGACTTGGGTTCTAATCCCACTTCCACCTCTGACTGGGTGCATATTTAAGGTAACTAACTTTGCTTTTCTGAGCCTCAGTTTCCTCATCTGTAAAAGATAAATACCTCAGACAGGAGTTGTGAAGATGAAATGAGATAATGAATGTTTAGTCCCAAGCCTACCGTCAGGCATGGGGTAACTGTGGCAGCTTAAAAGACCCACTTCAAATACTTCGGGTTTGTCATTTGTCATCAGAAACTTCTAAGCTATTTTGTCTACACCACCCTTTGCCTTATCAAATCTGGGCTTTTGTTACCAAGGAGATGGACCCACTTTTCAGGCCAAAGAAGGAGCAGGGAGATATCGCAACAAAAATCAAAGAATAGATGCACATTGTGCCCCATGCCTTACTCTTCTTTGAATAAGAGGGAATATTTACTCCCTAGTTCTCTGCCCAATTACAACTCCAACCAAGAGGAATGGATGGCTGTAGCTAAATGGCTGACTTTTCTGCTGCCTGAAATAAAGCCAATATCTGCCTTCCCCACCCACTCCTTGCTTGCTGGTGATTGGAGGAGACATTGGCTCACGTGCTTGGACTGACCAATCAATGACAAAAGCCACTATGAGAGGCTGCCTTCTAGATCTGAAGAAACCATAAAGCTGCCCCCGAAAAGCACTGTTGGCCCATTCTCTGTGAGGAACCATGAGCCACCATATTGCCACATTGTGTAACACAGTCCCTGGGGCTCAGCAGAGCACAGCTAACAAAAAGGAGGGAGAGGAGGAGAAGGAGGAGGATGGGAGAAGGAGGAGAGGAGAACGTAAATGCTTAAGTTATATTACAGCCCCTTCCTGTCCTCGGAGACTCTTAATTATTTGTGGGTCTTGGATCCATCTAGAAATCTATTTCTCTCCTGTGAAAATGTTCACACATTTTGTACACAAGTTCAGGGGTTTCCCAGAGTCCCCAAAGTCTATCCATGGACTCCAAGTTTCTAACCCCTGGGACACCAAACCACCAGACCACACCGTAGAACTCACCGACAACCTCTATGTGGGTGAGGGGGGGAGGAGAGAAAGAACCAAAAGAGTGGCCCAGGGAAGGTGCTTTGAGCTTGCCCAGACTAGTGGAAGCTGGAGTCAGCTGGGGGAGGAAGGCAGGCGCCAAGCACACTGCCGCAGGAAGGGGAGGAGGAGGGAGATGCAGGATGACAGCCGGAGTCAGGGTAGGGTGGGCTGGCCCCAAGCCAGAGGAGCACCTCTGAGGAGCCCAGAGCTTCTGACTCAGGATGGAGGTCATTGAGGTCATAGTGCCTCCAGGGAAACATCAGGGAGAGGCCCGACAGGAGCCAGAGCTGTGTGCAAGTGACAGCAACAGAGGGATCAACCTGGGCCACGGGGCGAGGTGGTGTCAGGACAGCCCAGCCATGTGTCTACAGACCAGACCAGCCCTGGCCTGGGGAGGCTTGGGGAGGACCTGGCAGGGCTGCCTTCCCAGGAGGAGGTTGACCTGAACAGAGTCCCAGGAGGCCTGGAGTGGGAATGGGGCTAGGCCAGTGGGAGGCCGTTTCCCAACAGCCTGTGTGGAGGAGGGTCCTGGGCCACCCTGGGAGGATTAATTCAGCCCATGTCAGGCTAGGACTTGAGGTGGGTCACCTTCTACCATCTAATCCAGAAAGGCCTATAAAGGTCATTTTTTCTGGTGAAGGTTTTTGAGTATTATGAAGTTGTTTGTTTTTTTTCAACTTTTGATTTTAAAATGATTATAGACTCACCAGAAGTTATAATAATAATAACAATAATAATAATATAATAATAGCATACGGAGTCCCTTGGACCCTTTGTCCAGCTTCCCCCAAATGGTAACATCTTATGACTGTTACACAATAACAAAACCAGAAAATCAACATTGGTAAAGTCGTGTTGACTAGGCTGCAGTCCTTAATGAGTTTCAGATGTCCATGGAGCTTTAAATCAATGGCTGGCATTTACAAAACAGTACTGAGCCATCTCTGGAGCCCATAAGTAAGGTTGGGAAGCAGAGCAGGAGACAAGCAGAGATCAAGAGAGAAAATCAGGCACAAGCAGCTGTCATGTCTTCGATTACAATTGTGACCATATCATGTGGCTCAGACACAATAAAATTTGACCTGGCACCTTCCGTGAATCAGCCACAACATGGCACACAGACTGGATGGGATCTTGGCACATACCTGGTGGCTTCTATGGCCACTTGCTTTGCTTGAATCGTGGCCTCCCAAAAACCTTGCCCATGTCCTAACTCTCAAAACCTGTGAATGTGATCTTATTTGGGAAAAGGGTCTTTGTAGATGTAATTAAATTAAGAATCTTGAGATGGGATCATCTTGGATTATCCACATGGGCCTTAAATCCAATGATAAGAGAGGAAAACAGAGAGAGAAGAAGAGAAGTCCTCCAAGACAGGGATTGACAGAGGCAGGGATTGGAGCGATGCAGCCACAAGGACTGTCACAGCCACCAGAAACTGGAAGAGACAATGGAGGATTCCCTCCTAGAGCCTCCAGAGAGAGCACAGCCTTCTGACACCTGAATTTCAGACTTCTGGCCTCCAGAACTGTGAGAGAATACATTTCTGTTGTTTTAAGCCACCCGGGTTGTAGTAATTTGTTATGGCAGGCCTGGGAAAACAATACATTCCAGAATACAAATCACCCATCCACACAGCCCTGGCCTTTCACCAAGCAGGCAGACAAATGTTATCTGACTTGTTCCTTAGCCGGGCAGGACTTCTGATCCCAGTGTACAAACCAGGAAACTGAGGCACAGAGCTCTGCTTTGCCTGAGGACACACAGCTGATCATGGCTGCTCTGTGACTCAAAGTCAAAGTCATCTCTGGCTCCCTCCCAAACCCATGATCCTCAGTAAGAGCATTGAGGGCCATGCAGAGGGACAGCTGGTTGCCTTTTGGAGCACGTTTGTGTTCTGAAGCTGTGACCGCTCTCTATTTAAAAAGAAAAATACCCACCAACGGGTCTAAGAACCTGGAAAAGGACAATTCCTGGGTCATCCTCTCACTGGACGTGTCTCTATCCCAGACAAGGATGATGTGAATTGCTGAAGAGGAAGATGTGGGCACCCCGCACAACAGGCCTTGGGGGGTGTTCCCAACTATGTTCTTCAACAGAGCATCCACTGGCTTCCACTGCAGCTGTGGGCGGCTGCTCTCTCCCAGAAGGCCCCTCCAGGGTACCCTGAAAGCCAAGTTCTAAGCCAGACAATCCTCTCTGCGCCCCTGGAGACCAAGTCAGGCCAAATCATCCTCACAGCCCTGTCCTGGCCTATCAGAGCCTGTCCCTCCTATACATTTCCCCTCAAAGTCCAAAGACTTTTATTTTTTTATGTTTTTAAAAATGTGTAACATATATATAGGAAGAAGAAAGTCCAACAATTCAAAAAGATAAAATAGGAAACATCTACCTCCCACCCAAGACACCAGTTCCTGAATTCTCTTCCCTAGAGAACAACTCTAACTAGTGTCTTGGGTTAATCAGGTCTCTACACAAGCATGGACAGCTAAATATGTCCTCCTTTTATGCAAATGAGAAGACCCATCTGCATGGTACTACACCTCTTCCCATTTGACATAGTGCGAGAATTTCCCCATAACAGCACACATTCTTGCTAACAGCTTCTATTGTATTCCCTTGCATAAATACACTGTAATTTCTATAACCTACCCGCTGTGCAGCAACTTAGGGTGTTTCCAATATTTTCTCACTATAAATAGTGTTGTGATGCCTATCTGGCACACTTACCTTCACACGTATGTAAGCGTGTATCTGTAGGATCAATTTCTGAAAGAGGAATTGTTGCCTCGATGGGTACATGCGTTTTAAAATTGAATAGATAGGGTGAAATTGCCCTCTGTAGGGGTTGTAAGAATTTATACACCCAGCCAGGAGTCAGTATCTGTTTCTCCATGTTAGTGCCATAATGGTATATTATCAGATCTTTTCTCTTTGCAAATCAGATAAATAACAATAGTCATATGAATGCTTACGGAGGAGCTGGTGGTATGAAAAGAATGTAGGCACATGTAAAACTCATTGAACTGTACCCTTAAAATTTGTATGCTTAAGGTACTTCATTGTATGCACGTACTACCTCAATAAAAAGGAAAATAAAACAAGATGAAGGAAAAACAGGATGCTAAGATTAAAGAGTGATTGGGTCTCCTCCTTCAGTAGGGTGGTCTTGAAATGCCTCCCTGAAACCCTAAGGATGACGAGGCTCCCGTGCAGAAGTCAAACATGTGAAAGAGGGTTTCAGACACGAGGAAGGACAGTCAAAGGACAGGGAAGGGACTGGCTTCTTTGAGGAAGTGAAAACAGCAAGCTAGGGAGACTGGTCCCAGAAGAGGTCCAAGAGGTTATCAGGGGCCGGATCAAACAGTCTCTTAGGCAAGAAGTTTGTGTGATTTCTTTCATTGCAATGCGAAACCATTGAAGGGATTAAAGCACGTGAGTAACATGATCCATTCTGTTTTTTAATCGCCTGGTTACTACATGAAGAGTAGACTTTAGGTGGGCAGAAATGGAAACACAGAGTCAGACTGTGTTCTCCAAGCTGAGACATGGGGGTGGCTTGGATCAGAGTGGTGATAAAAATGGGGAGAGGTGGGAGGATTGTGGCTATTTTTAGGATGAATGATCTATGGGATGTGTATACAGATGACGTATGGGATGAAGTATTAAAGGGAATGAAAGAGAGGGTGGAGTCCAAAGACACTGTGAGCTTTCTGGTTGGGTTCGTGGCACCACCATCCAAAACTGGAGAAGGCTTACATAGGTGTTGGTTGAGGCCATGGGAAAAAAAATAATCAAATGTCTGGTCTTGATCATATTAAGTTGTAGATGTCTAAGAGGCAAGAGTTGCCAAACAGGAATCACTCAGGAGGGAGTCCTTGGAGGGTTGTGAAAAGTCTGCCTCCACATGCATTTGCACAAAGACTCAAACCACCATCACTCCTGCTTTAGTCTGAAACCCCAAGGATTTGTGGGCACCGTCCTTTTGTAGCTATGGAATCTCCCCTTCATGGACACAGCCCTTCTCTTCACAATTTGACTCAAATCTCCTCAAGGGCAGAGACTGAGTGTAAACTTCCTAAACTCACAGGACCATTGCACATGTTCCCAAAATGGGTATGTATGTGGCCAAACTGATGGCCCTTCACAGATTTAGCTCAAAGCATCTCAGAAGAGAGGCAGTGAGCTGAGCTCAGATCGTCATCCAATAGGGGCAGCATGGAGCTGGTCATTGTCAGGAGGAGAGAAGAAAGCCCCCTCAAGCCCCTAACCCTGCTGGAATTGAAGAACCAGTGGCACTGCTTCCAGCATGCAGATGACCAGACCCAGGAGAGGCCATGGTCAATGGTGATGGGCCTGGTGCCACCTTCACCAAGTGGAAACCATAGAAAGTTGAGGCAATCCCTCAGAAGACCTGACCCATCTTCTTCTGGGCCAAGTCCCACCACCAACCCATCAATCCCATGTCAAATATGCCATCAAGAAAGTCAGTAAGTTTCCTGAACATGGCTTCTTTTGCCCATCCCCACAAATAGCCATTACCTTCATCCTCCCACCTTCCAGTCTATCCCCTGCAGGGATGCTAACACACAAATCTGATCATTCCACCTCCCTTCTTAAAAGCCTTGTTGGTTCCCATTGCTTTTAAGGTAAAGTCCAACTCCTTACCCAGGCACACATGGACTTTTATGGTCTGGCCTCTGCTAATTTTTCCACCATCTTCTCCACCCATATACCCTGAGTTCCAGACTCATAGAATTTCTCCCTGTTCCCCAAACATTACAGACCCCACCCCAACCTCATCCCTTGGCTCTCTTCTGGAAAGGGTTAGTTCATATTTAAAAGAAGAAATATGGGAAGATGCTATCAGTGCACAGAGGAGCAAAAATTAGAACAAGATAGTCTTTTCCACCTATAAATTGCTAAACATTCTAAAAGATTTAGCATATCCAGAGGTTAAAGAGGGAGAAGAGGCTGTGCATTATTCTGTCGGTAAGAGCATAAGTCCTTGTAACACAACAACATTTAAAGGCAGATGTGCTCTGACCTCAGCCAATGAACTTCCAGATTCTTTCCCATTGAAGTACTTGGACATGTATACATGTAAAACATGTTTACAGCAGACTTATTTGTCATAACAAAAGTAGAGACCACTTAAATGCCAAAAAAAAAAAAAAAAGAGCTAAGTCATTTATGGCACATCCAAACTGTTGACGTCTATGAAGTTGTTAAAAAGAATGAAGTAGATTTGTATGGACTGACTTGGAAGAATGCGCATGGTTCGTTATTAACGCCAGGAAAGTAAAAAAGTTGTAAAATAGGGTAATATGATCCTACTCTTGGCGAAAACTGAGAGAGAAATAAAGACAGAAATCTGGTATACACATCATTTCTGCTCAGGCAATGGGAGGGGAGAACTGCGAGCAAATAGGAAAGACTTTCTCTTTGTACACTGCTTTATAATTAGCATATTTTTCCACAAGTATGTACTCCTTTTGAAATGAAAAGAAAACATATATAATGAAATATAATTAAAGAAAATCTTTTGAGGGCCCCAGGGCCCAAAGAGTTAGCAGTGACAACTCAAGAAGTTCAAGAAAAATCAAGCCTCAAAGAACATGGGAGATGGTTCCCCGAGATCTGAAAGGAACTGGTGCAGGAGGTGGAGGAAGGGAGAAAGGGCCATTTGCACTGGGCCTTAATTTAAAGAAGGCTGTTGGGCACTTCCAGTGGCATGTTTATGCAAAGGAGCAGCAAGATGTCACAGGAACTGAGATCCAAATGTCAACAGTGTCTGGGCCCCTGTGAGGATCACTCAAGACTGCCAGTCTCCTAGGACCCATCATCTGGCCTTTGCTTAGAGCCTCAGCTCTGTATCTGCCCCTGCTAGGACCAAGCCTTGTCCCTGCTCATTTGACCTTTGGGAGGATCCTCCAAAGGCAGAAGTTCAGGGTGAACATCTTGGGAGAGAAGCCATAACAAAGGAAGATAGGGTTGGGCTAGAGCAGAGTACAGTCTGCTGTCTAGACCTCAAATCCATCCCTAGTCCTGCCCCAAATTCTCCTGAGTCCTGGGGTGAGATGGGCCACAATGAATGGGAAAGGATGGGTCGCTGCTCACATTCTTTGCCTTGATTGGGAACTGGTCACATGAGTGTGGTCAGTTTGAGAAACTTCAGCAGCTATACACTTAGGATACGTACACATACATATTATACTTCAATAGAACTTATTTATAAAATAAACTAAATAAAATAGAGCTGTATCAATTTTTTTTAAAGCCACAGAAGATAGGGAGGACCTAGGAGGGAGGATCCTTTAAACACTAGGAGAACAAAAAGAGAGGAATGTGCTGTGTGCTACAGCATCTTGAGGGTACCAGCATCAGTCCCAGCATCAGTGGAGGCCAGGGCAATGGTGGTGCCTCCCAAGTCATATTTGTAAATGCAGAGACAGAGTAACAGGTGTAGCTGTAAAGACAGATAAATGCGGGTTATACTCATATATCTGATGTTAATAGAAAAATGTCTCAAAAGATACATACTAAACTAAGGACAATGGTTACCCTGGGTGAGTCTTTTTTATTTTTTACTTCATTTATTTTTTCATCATTGGATCATTTTTACAACAAACATTTAAAAAATTACTTTACAACACTGTAAGATCTTTTCTCCTCTTGCTTGTTGACAAACCCTTATCCGTTCTTTAAAGTACAGTGTTGTGCCCTTGACATTTTCTCTGACTTCTTGGTACAGATTTTCTCAATGTGTTGTCCTTCCACCCCAGACCACTTGTCCCAGAACCGCGTGGGGAAATGGCTAATTATGTAGGTTCTTGGACCCCCTTCCCAGACTTTCCAAGGTGGAAGATCTGGGTCCCCTGAATCTATATTTTAAGATGATTCTATTGCTCACTGAAGTTTGAGAATTTGAGGTTAGATGGAAAATGTTTTCTCTTTAACGTGCCCCAGGCTCCTTATTGCATTCATTCCGTGGCCCAGGGTTTACGTGGTCGCATGCATGTCCTGTCCACTAGACTCTAAGCCCCTCGAAGAAAATGACTACAGCTACTTCAACTCCATCTCCTCAGGATCTAACACGAGACCCATGACATGGAAAATACGTGTTGAATGAATGAATCAGTCAACCAATGATTCAATCTCCACCATCGCACAACCACAACCACTGAGTCCCTAAGGATAAGACCTTCTTAGTGGGCCCAGTGTAGACCCTCAGCTGGGCTTGGTTCAGGTACGTTTTTGCCACTCTGAGAAACTCTAGCCTGTGATCCCAGGCTTCTCTGGGTGGAGAATAAGCCAGACTTGGTCAGACAATAGGGAAACCCCAAAAGCCAGTGGAACCAGCCAGAAGAGTGACCCAGTAACCCAGATTATGGGGTTCAGCTGCCATGTGTCGGGCTCTCCGTTAACCTTAAAGGGACTGTGGCATAAATCACAAGTTACATGATTGGTTCCCAAGACTAAGGGCTCCTCAGACCAGCAAGTCCAAACTCTCCTGACATTACAGAACAGTGGCTGTGAGCCTGCACTGCGGGGCCAGCGACCTGGGTTCAATTCCATGTTCAACTTCTAACTATGGCTTTGGGGTAGGCTCCACAGCAAGCCTCAGTTCCTCCACCTGTAAAATGAGAAACAACAATAGCACTTTCAAATATTCAGTAAGCTCCTACTGTGTGCCTGGCCCTGTGAAGAAGACAGTGGCAGACAAAACAGGAAAATAATCCTGTCCTCAAGGGGGTTAATTCATGGAAAGGAGCATCTCTAGCACAAAGTAACTGCTCCAGACGGCCAAAGGGGACTCTTTTCATATGACTTGTCTTAAAGAGGAGACTTGAAGCAGGCTATCAGCTCCCAGAGCTAAGAATTAAGACATTCAGAAAAGAGGGTAGCAAAAGTCACCCCCAGATCCTTGGCAATGACCAAGGGGGCATTGCGAATGGCCAATACATAGAAGCTTTAAAGATTGTAACTGTATTCTGTAGTGGCACCCAGAGGTGGTGCTTTTTAGGGCCCCGGAGAGACAGGAGCTGTGTAAACAGAGCATCGTGGGAGGACAGGACATCAAAATGTGCCAGAGCCAAAGCGCGGGTTCAGCAAACTCCCCTGGCTCCACTTCTTGGAAATAAGTAGCTCCCTTTTGCCAGAAGAAAATAAACTTAAACAGGAAAACACTTCGTGATTCAGTGGGTAACTCAAGGGCCTTGAGGGGTGAGTGGGTCTGAGTGTGTCGGCTGTGGCTTTCCATGCACCCCAGCGCGTAGGGGAAGAAGCAGGGTTTCCTGGAAGTGAGCACAGCCTGCATTTGTGTTTGTTTATGCCTGTGTCCTGCTATGTGCTATGTATGCGTTTGTTTACACGTACCTCTGTATTTTTGTACACGGGTGTGTGGATGTGTCTGTGTACGTGTGTATGTGCTCCCAGGTGGGTTTCTGAGTATATGTACCTCTCTATGCTTTTTGCCTCGACTCCTGAGGATCTGTGTAACTTTTTTTTTATTGAAGTATAGTTGATTTACAATGTTGTGTTAATTTCAGGTATATAGCAAAGTGATTTAGTTTTATTTATATATATATATGATTATATATATATAATCATATATATATATTCCTTTTCAGGTTCTTTTCCATTAGAGGTTATTACAAGATATTGAATATAGCTTCCTGTGCTATACAGTAAACCCTTGATGTTTATCTATTTTATATATAGTCGTGTGTATCTGTTAATCCGAAACTCCTAATTTATCCTCTCCCCCTTTTTCCTTTGGTAATCATAAGTTTGTTTTCTGTGTCTGTGAGTCTGTTTCTGTTTTGTAAATAGGTTCATCTGTATCATTTTTTCAGCTTCCACATATAAGTGATATCATATGATATTTGGCTTTCCCTGTCTGACTTACTTCACTTAGTATGTTAATCTCTAGGTCCATCCGGATCTGTGTTACTTCTACATGTGTTCCTATGTACTTGTGTTCGTGTGTGTGTGCCTGTATGTACCTTCAAGTGTGTGTGTGTACGTGGCCTAGGTAATTGTGAGCATGCTTGGGGGATGAGCAGAGAGAGGAGGGGTAGCAGAGATGCGAGTAGAGGATGTGAGTCAGAGCCTGCTTGTCATTGCCAGGGATGTGATGAGGAAACAGGTTCACAGGGTCCAAGTGGGGCCTCCAGAAAGGGCCTTTGGGGCTCTCTCAGATGGGTGGCCGCTCTGGCCTCAGGGAATAGGGCAGCCTCCTGGGCATAAAAAGCCCAGCAATGTCTCCAAGGGGCTCTCTGTGGCCCTGCCCAGGGAAGCTGGCCCAGTGAGTCCCGCACAAGAGAACTTAAGAGGAAGGGGAATCAGGAGACCACCTGTCCCCCGCTCCTCCAACTACGGAAATTAAGACTCTCCTACAGGAGGGGAACAAAGTCTGCCCCCAGCTCATGGGTACTGATCAGGCATGTAGGACAAGAATAAGCCTATGAACCTGGCCTGTCCCCTCTCCCCCGGGGGCCATCAGCAAGCAAAGCTTCGTGGATGACGCTGCACATCTTCCAGTACCCTCCCACCCACCCCAGGGGAGCTGGGCCCAGGCTTGACAAAGGCGAATGAGTTATTCCCAGGCTGGAGATGCTGCCGGCAGTGGAGGAAGCAAGGTTGCGCAGGGGGGAGAGCCTACTGAGAATCGTGGCATCGGGTTGACCAAGGAGGGTGACAAGGTGGGTGCCAGGACAGTGAGGTGAGAGAAAAGAATAGTCCCTGAGAGAATGTGCAGGCCCTGCAGGACCCTCTGTCTCGGGACAGCTGGGGAATTTAGATCCAAGAACACTTCATTTCCTCTCCGATGGTGGCAATTGTCCTGCGATTATCCCTGAAGCTGGGAGGGCCTGGCAAAGTAATTTACAAGGACAGTTGCCCTGGATACCAGCTGCCTCTGTCCTGGGGGCTAAGCCACGCCCTCCTCATGTCACTTCCTTCTGAGACCTCCCTGAGCCCCCGGCACCTGACCTCTCCCACACCAAGCACACAGCATCATGAGGAGAAGGGGTCTGTCCTACCTTTGGTCCCCAAGCTCAAGCATATAGAAAGAGGCCCCGTCCTGAGAGTCTCTCAGATGGGTGGTTGCTCTGACCTCAGGGAAGGTCCAGCCCCATCTTAGGGTTTTCTGGTGGGACTCAGCTTCAGTGTCTATTTATCATGAGATTGGTGAGCACAGGGCCTTAGATGTCACAGTGGGTTTGTAAAGAGTTGGATTACCCACCCTGCAGAAAGGGGGCATTCAGTGAGTATGGGGTGAGGATCGAGAATCTGCCTTTTCCACAAACACACTCAGACCACCCTAGCAAGAAGCCAGCTCAGTGCTCCCAGCCATCCTGCATCCCATCCTCACCCAAGGTTTCCTTCTGACCAGCCAATTCTACGCTAGGACCCCAGGAAGCCCCACGTGTGTCTGCCTAGGATTCAGAGCTCAGAGGGCACTGGAACTCGAGCCTTGACCGTAGAAGGTCCAGCACATCTACTTCCCCCGTATGTGAGTCCTTCCAGGGAACACATTTGGAGAGAGCCTGAGGTAGGGATTATGGCTATTTTACTCTCACTGCATACCAATTACTGTCATCAGGAAAAGGGAGAGAGAGAGCGAGAGACCGCTGTGCCCTGGCACTGAGACCAGCGAAGGGTAGTGAGCATGAATTATGTATTACACAAGCAATAGAGATAAGAGTGGAATGGGGAAAATCATAACCCTATTAATAATGGAAGTGCAGTTTGTAAACTCTCCGCTAGGAATAATTTGCATTGCAATATAAACAGGGAGTATAACATAGAGCAGCCTGCAGTGGTGCTTCAGGAAAATGTAAAAGCCACCATTCCAAACATTAAAAGTCATGATTAAATTATAAGAATTTGTTCAGCTGAATGTACAAGGACAGGGCGTGTGCTTGGCGTCCATCTGAGCATAGGGTCAGCCCTGCCTCCCCACGTCTGCCAAGAGCGTGAACAAGGGGTCTGGGTCTCAGAGACCCTGGCAGTTATTATTATCATTATTAGTTGTTGTTATTGTTGAGTGCTTACTACATACTACATACACCACTGTAAGCATGTCACCTGCAGTAACTCATTAAATTCCGGAAGCAACCCTATGAGAGAGTCATTATAACATCTCTGTTTTTAACAATGAGAAAACTGAGGCCCGTACAGGCTAAATGACTCATGTTATGTTTGTATTTAGTAAGTTGGACTTGTTGAAGAACAAACCCAGACCTTCTGACCTCTGAACCACCCTCCCATGCTCTGGTATCTCCTGGTAGCAACTCAGATCCCCCTTCATGTGCCTCTCAACCAGGGCTGATGGAATGGAAAATTGGAACCACCCTTTTAATAAATACTTTTGCAGCACATTAGGAACTTGATCAACCTTTGATCAAGTTGTCCTCCATTGTAAAACAATCTTTTCTGAAAAGAACTTAATACCATTATGATCTCTATTAGCTATTGAGTAGAGTCATTTTTTTTTTATCGGAGTAGAGTGGATTTATGATGTTGTGTTAGTTTCAGGTGTACAGCAAAATGAATCAGTTATACATATAAATGTATCCTCTCTTTTTTAGATTGTTTTCCCATATAGGCCATTACAGAGTATTGAGTAGGGTTCCCTGTGCTATACAGTAGGTCCTTATTATTATTAGCTACTTATATATAAAAGTTCTGGGTACGAAGATGGTTTTTATTTCCACGTTATCATGTGAAAAATTTGGAAACAACCCAAATGTCCAATCATTGTCGAATGGTTAAGCAAACAGTGGTGAACTGCTATGCATCCAAAAGGGGCTGTTGATAAAGAATTCATAATAATGTGGAAAATGCACTTGTTAAGTGAAACAAGTGAGACATAAAAGGATAGACTCAGTATGGTCTCAACTGGGTAAAACATTATAGAGAAAAATGTGGGAATGTACCTATGAGGTTAAGAATGTTTGTCTCTGTGTTGAAAGTATGAGTGGTTCCCTTTTCTCTCTTATTTTCTGTATCTTCCAGGTTATCTAGAGCAAGCATATATTATTTTTATGATAGAAAAATGCTATAGACAGATATATGTGTGTATACATATATACATACATAGATGTTGTGGTACTTAGCATATGCAAATGTGAAGGACCCCTCACCATCTCAGTTAGAAACACTACAGAGAATGAGAAGGGCTCTCTGTGTCCCCACCTAGTCATCCCCATCCTGCAAAGTCCTGTGGTTCCTGCCATCCCGGGAGCTTCTCTCCCTCTCTGTGATCACCTCCCTCACTGACGTGTCAGCACAGAGCTTCCTGGACCAGAGGAGTGGACACTCTCTTTCACACAGGTGAGCAGTGCCCCACGTGTCATAGACTTTTCTAGCTCATTTCTAGAAACATCTCCAGTGGGGAAGCACCTACAATCATTTGTCTGCCGAGCTAGAACTTGACAACCCCACGCTTTACTCCCAGGCAACTAACGTGAGCAGAGTTTTCCAGAAGCTGAAGCTGGGTGTGCCTGCCTTGTGGTGACACTGAAAAGGCTCTGGTCTAGGAGGCAGTGCTGGTGCTACACAAGCCACCTGGCCATGGGATCTCAGGTAAGTCACCTGAGCTCCATACACTGTGGTGGCCCTACCCATAAGATGAGAGCATTTGCCTGGAACCCACCAAGGCCCATTTCCTACCATTAGACGGTATAAACATAAGCTCACGTGAATGCAAGATAAATCTAAATGGGAAACATTTTAATGTCGCTTCCGAGCATTCGAGTACACGATAACATAAAGTCCCAGCTGCCTTGGCCAGTTCAGAGGCTGGCTGCGGAGACAGTGAAGGGAGTTGGGCTGGAGCAGGATGGCACATCAGTGTGAGACTCTGGTGAGCCTTGGGCAGGGTGGCCGGGCTCCCAGCCCCGCTGACTGGTCCAAGTGTTGCCATCTGGAGCAGGCTCAGCTGGATTTTGTCACCGATGGTCGCTGCCCATCATAAGGAGGGAAACCCTAGCAGGGGGTGTGTCGGGCCCCCTCCTGGTGGATGTTGGAAGCAGGGAAGACAGCCAGGTTCCTCAGAAGGGGAGTGATATACAAAGAACAGGAAGCTACAGGCCTGGGGATCCACGTGTTCCAAAACAAGAGGGCTTAGAGGCCCTGAGCCCAGCATGGGGAGGGGCCTGGCAGCCAACTGCACTGCCCACCGTCCTCAGCACATTATTGACATTCCAGAGGGGAGAGGCAGAGAATTAATTTCATGCTGGTTTCCTCCCCCCCACTCCCATACCTCCCCTGCCCACGCAGTCCCCAGCCAAGTCCAAATGAGGGTCTGTGTCTTGCAGGAAGACAAATGATCACAATTAGGAAGGTGCTTCTGAGGTCCCCACATTCCATTCCCCCATCCTCTCCTCCCCAGAATCCCAATGAGGCCACGTGCCCAAATGCTGGGCAGTGCGGCATGCGGTGGGTGCCCAGGAAACAGCTGTTGGCTCTGAACCACAGGGGTGTTCTCCTAGCTCTGCTTCCCTGAGCCCCAGCTTGCTGAAAAAACCTCTTTCTTTCTATTCTTCATTCTTACCTCTTGTGAATTCACCCCATCGTTTTTTTTTTATCCTGTTTGTCAAATCCTAAATGACTGCAAGAAAAATTGGAGGAGATTTTAAAGGTTTTTCTCTTTACTTAATATCAGTCATTCAAATAACTCATTCAAATAACTCCCCTTACTGCCTGGCTTCAGAAGGATAAAAGCATAGTCTCTGTGCTTAGAAGTTTAATATCTCAATGAGAAAGAAAAATGAAAAGGAGTTGCGTAGAGAGGGTAGAGAGAAGAGAAAACACTTACCGAGCATTTATTATGCTCCAAGCACTGTGCTTTGCATATATTATTTCTTTTATCCATGATAATAAGCTCACGAAGTAAGCCTCTTTATCCCTATGTGATATATGAGGAAAGTGAAGCTCAGAGAACTGCCATCACTGACCAAGTGTCGCTTTCCATCTTCCTGCCTGGCAGTGAATCAGCTGGACCTTGACCTGGGGTAGACCAGAGCCTTGCTACTCAAAGTGTGGTCCATGGACCAGCATCAGTTTTATCAAAGAGCTTGATAGAAACAAAGAAACTCAGGTCCCACCCCAAACCCACTGAATCAGAGTCTGTATTTTAATAGATCCTTAAGTGATTAGTATGCACGTTATAATCTGAGAAGCCCAAGTCTAGATGGTTATCGTCAGTGCATGGATTTTGCCTGGAGGTGATGCAGGTCCAGAGTTTCCGACTCAGGAGGTCTGGGGTAGGAACCCGAGAATTTGTACTTCTCGCAAGTTGCTAGCAAATGCTGATTCACTGGTCCAGGGAGCACATTCTGAGAGCTTCAGAGCTAAAGACATCCTTAGGAGCTCCAGCCATTCACCCTTTCTTCCATGCAGCTAGTGGGTATTTGTTGAGGTCCTGCTAGGCACCACTCGGCACCATTGCTAAGCATTTGGGGATCTGGACACGAGAGAGAGTCCCAGCTCATGTTCCAGTAGAAGAGGCAGATATGATAAAAACTGAATCGAAATTGCCCCTACATCCATTGGAATCTGGGTGCTATCAAAGTACTGAGGAAGGAGATACCAGGTGAGTCTGGGGACTGAGCAGATAAGGCCCCACAGGAAGGGTTTGAACTTGAGTCACAAAGAAGCTGGCAGATCCCTTTCTTGAAAGTTCACGAGATGGCCGGTGGGGGGGCCGGGGGGATTACCCAGAAGGTATTATAGACTCAGGCTTATGGGTTTATTCAAGGGCCTCCAAAAAATATTAGGACTTTAAAAAATACAGCTCCAATAGATCATGAGAAGAAAATGTAAAACAAAAATAAGTAATCATTCATTAAATGCCTACAAAATAATGTAGATGGCAACTACGGAATGCAGGTCAACCTGCATCCTTAATTTGAGATGCGAGTGCCTTTTAAATGTGTTTGACGATGTAGGATGGGACCTCCAAAATATTGGAGACCCTCACAACCTACAAATCTCCTCAGCCTGTCCTGGGGAGGCCACAGCCCCAGGAGGGAGGAGTGCCAGGCCTTAACTCCGTGCTTACTCCGAAAGGCTACCCCCTTTTGCTGCCTCCACCTGGCAGTGAGGTCTCTCCATTGACAGTGTCCCAGGGGCTCACAGTGGCAGGAGGCCTGGGGGGCTTTCTCAGAGCTGCCTTTAACATTTCCTTCTGCTTTCAGCATGACTGTTCTGGTGACTGATGCTGTTTGTCTGTCACCACCCAGGGGTCACGGAGAAAGCTTGCCCAGGTGCCTGTCACATTCCAGGTACAGCCATGGGTGCTGACACCTTGTCACAGCATCACCCTGACCTGATCGTATTGGCCTTTACATGTCACTGTCCAAATAGACATCAGGAGACATCGGTGGCTGAGAAAGCGAGTCTCAGGAGCCCCAGCTCACGTCCTTCTACCTGGGGCAGGAAGACTGTGACAAAGAAGCAAGAGCACAGCACGTGTGGAGCACTGAAAGCCCTAGGCTCCTGGGACAACGAAGGAAACCAAGCGAGGAGAAAAGTTCAGGGTACAGGGTCTGTCCAGATGTGGCACAGAATCACCTGATTATCCCCCTTTCGGGAATCGATTATAAGGTAATAATCAAGCACATGACCGAAGGTTTAGGTCCAAAGATGGGCTTTTCAGTGCCATTTATAGAAGTGGAAAATTAGAAGTGCCATCATTGAATGTGTTACTTTGGACAAGACACCCATCTCTCTAAGCCCCAGTTACGTCAGCTACAAAATGGGAAAAATAATAATACTAGCTTTATGAATTGACTGCAAAGATTAAATGAGGTAGCGCGTGGAATGTGCTTTGCATGGTACTTGTCACAGAGGAAGGGTCACTAAATAGCCATTGCTACAATTACATCCAAAAATAATACGTCAGTTGCACAACTGGTGGTATACCAAAAGAGCCTGAAATCATACAGCAATTCAAAGCGGTTTTCTTTCCAAAAAGATTTACTGATAAGCAGGTCAAAGCTACGGTATAATGCATAATAATATTTACCTGTATTTTTTTCAGATAAAAATGTGCATATTTATAATGGAGAAGTGGACTTTATTTTTCTTTCTGGAACTTCAGGTTTGCGATCTAATGTCACGCGTGGCTGAGGACAGGAACAGCTTGACCAAATGTGGGAGGGGCCTGGGAAGCCAGGTAGAGCCAGGGAGCTTGCTTCTCCTCAGCAGCTGACCTTCAACTCTGAGAAACATTTTCTGGCCTCCCATACTGATCTTGGGGTGTGTGTGTGTGTGTGTCTGTGTGTCTGTGTGTGAGAGAGACAGAGAGAGAGAGAGAGACAGAAAGTCCCCGACCGCATATGGATTCTCCAGAGCCGTGTTTCCAGATTGTTCTCCCCCGTCCAGGGGTTTGTTCAAAATGCAGATTCAAAATCCAGATGCCTGATCAGAATCTCTTGGGAGGAGAGAGGGCATCCCAAACTCTGAGTGCATGATTAACCCCACAAAGCATCTGGAGTGTTGGGTAACTCTCAGGATAGAGATCTTATCCTGTTCACTTTCACATCACTGGTGCCTAGCACATCACAAAAGGCTCAACAAATGGTTGATCAATCACTGGATCAATCAATCAAGTAATCAATCCACATATTCTCCCAGCTTTGGAGGAAATACACACATCCTGAGCTGCCCTAGACTGTAAGTCCCGAAGGATAGGAACCAGGAACAACCTCTACATGGCGGAGTAGATGTCTGACAAATGTATAGAATTAATGAATTAATTTTTACTAGTATGATGAAAAAAATGTAGAAACTCTCTTTTTCCTGGAAGGATTGTCTTCCTTCGCTGAGCAGCTCATGGTCACAGGGGACCCACATAGGAGCGAGGATGCGCCCTTGGCGGAGCCCACACACTCAGTGCGGACCTGAGGGCTGTGACCGTGAGTGGCCTGACAGTAGGAAGATGTGCACCCGTGAGAGTATGGCCACATCTCACCCCCTTAGGAAAAGACTGAATAAGGTAACAACACTGGCAATTGTAGTCGCAGTCGCCTGTCAAACGTACACGGTTCTCCAAAGCTGACAATTTGCTTCATCTCATTTGAGCTTTGCCATGACAGGGGTGAGTACCATTTTCATAGGTAAGAAGATAAAATGACTTGTCCACGTTTCTTCATCTACTCAGTGGCATCACCAGGTCACGTGAATCCTAGTGGTCTAACTCCAATTTCAGGATTCTTTGCCAAGACGATGATGAAAAGACCATAATTTTCCTTTGCTTGCTCTTCTCAACCCAAGCACAGACAGACCCAACTGCAGGAAGCACCCAGCTAAAAGTGTTCTATGTGCCTCTCCAAAGATTTAAACAACAAAAGATTATTTCCCAGGTGCCTCTGATTCACCAACTTTAAATGGCGGGACTGGTTCAGCTTGTTTGCACACAAATGCAAAGCCATTAGGAAGCCCCAGTTCCAACACTGGGGATTTGTTTTAAGTACCAATGTCCCAGATTGGTTTCCATTACCGATCTGGAATCTCAAAATCGTGCCTCCAACGTTAAGTTACCAAGAAAATAAAAAATAATAACAGCAATGCTAGAAAGGAAAACACAAGGAAAGACAATATTTTTCCAATATTTTCCCAACTGTTATTTTCATAATGGTCTAACAACAGGGTATGCTAATTTCCCTCCACAGATACCTGCGAATGCAAATGCAAAACAAATAGTAATTAATGTCTCGGTGTGAAAACCAAGCGATTGGTATTAATTTTGCATCAGACCTGAGATTATGCACATTCAAAATCGTGATCTGTTTTGTTTTCAGCAGCAAGTGTGACAATCATAATGAAAAAATGGTGAGGGGAGACTCTGAGGTTAATAGAATCCACACAGCCATCCCTGATAGGACCTCTCCCAGCTTTTCACTAAAATACACATGAACACTCTCAGAGCTAAGAATCATAATCAACCAAGTCTCCAATTCTTTTTTTTTTAATTGAAATATAGTTGATTTACAATGTTGTGTTAATTTCTGCCAAGTCTCCAATACTGAGCAAAAGTTTTACTAACTCTATTCATGGCAGGGAACTGAGAAAATTAAATCATTCTTCATGGCACATCTTGGCTTCTGAAGAAGAATATCAAGGCTGGCAGGTACTATCAAACCCTAGTTCACAGGAAGAGACCCCAGAACTTTGCTGATTAGAAAAACAGACATCCTATACTATGCTCAAAGAGTTTTATAAAATCATCCTCCCTGAAACCACCAGGAATGGTTCTCCGCTTCAGCTGAGAGACTATTCTATGACCACACAGTGGAGGGAAGGGGAAGAGGTCCAAGGTGGGATGTTAGGCAGACAAAGTCATAAAAGGAAGCCTGGAAGTTATGTTCCTTAGGGGTTGTGAGTTTTCAGATATTATTTCAAGAAAAGGAGAGAGAGAGAGAGATTATCTCAGAATGTTCAGAAATGAATTATCTGTTTCCTAATCATAGAACTGGGGAACAAAAGATCCCAGGACAGTCCAACAAAGGACACTGCAGTCAATGCACACTAGAAAATAGAAATCCACCCAGAGCTGTGCTGTCCAATAGGATAGGCACTAGTTCTATGTGGCTATTTAAATTAAAATTAATTAAAATTAAATTAAATTAAAGATTCAGTTTCTAAGTTCATAACCGCATTTCCAGCGTTCAGCAGCCACATATGGCTAGTGGCTAGCATATTAGACAACATAGATATTTCCATCATCAGAGAAAGTTCTATTGGATAGCTCTGATTGAGAGCCTATAAACATAAACTCCAAGAGCTGATGTCTTTCACTTCCTCACTGTGAGCTGTGCCCCCAGAAAGCACATCTGTGTGGGATGCAGTAAGTGAATCCTTTGTCCTCTGGTTTCTGGTTGACTTCAGCCATTGAGAGGCACCAGCATGGCACCCTAGGACAGGAGTGAGATGAGGACATTTGTTACTCTGGCTTCCCCGCTACTACTCATTGTGATATAGATGCATCTCTCCATTAAAAGCCACAACTCTTGTCAGGCAACTCTCCGCTCAGCTATTCTATCTGGGTTCTGGTACCCCTCCCCTCCTCCCCTTAATCCTTCAGACCTAGGGTAGGAAGCTACTAGACTTGGGATCCTGCATCACTAATTTTTGGAGTCCCTGAACTCTTCCCACACCTTTGGAAATAGTCCCTTAATGAATCTTTTATCAATTACTCAGTATGAGTGTGTTATCTGTTTCCCACGGGTACCCTGATGGTAAGCTCCCTGCTCTAACTTAAATCTGAGAGGACATCTTTATCAACACCTACAGAGACAGAGTGATGGATAGCCCTCCAGGGTCAAACAATGGATTTAGAAATAATGTTCTACCTTTAACAATGATTTAACAGTGGAGACTAGCACAGGGGTTGGCAAACTTTTTCCATAAATAGCCAGATAATAATATTTTAGATTGTGGAGGCCACACAGTCTCTGTTGTAATTATACTGTAGGGTGAAAGCAAGCAGCCATAGACCATATATATATAGATAGATAGATATATAGATAGATAGATAGATAGATATATACTGCTGTGTTCCAATAAAACTTTATTTATAAAAACAGGGAATGTGCCAGATTTGGCCCATGGACCATAGTTTTTCAGATATTGCTCTAGCATAAGTGTTTCCCAAAGATATGGAGAAAAGGCATGCCTTTAAATTTGTTTACTTTAAAAAATTGAAGAAAATCTTAGCAAGTCCATATATTTTGTTCTCAATAAATTGCAAGAAGGCATGGCTTCTAGAGAGGGAAAGGAGATGAAAAATAAGACAAAATGCGAAAGTAAACTGCAGGCTAAGATGAAGGAAAGTCTGGCTGAGATACCCAAGCAGGCCAAGAAACTGTAAATGCACTCTTAGAATCACAGTTTACATTAGAAGTAATAAAGAGCAGAATTTATACTGCAAAAAACTGAGTTTCAGAGAAATAGTAAATTTGAAATATATCTTTCAGAATCTAGAGTTGAAAATAATGAGGCAACAGATGGTATGTATGAAGAACAGAGAAAAGTGATCCAATTCACAAAAAGAAAAAAGATGTGTTCCTTAAAAAGTCTTTTAAAAAGTAATGACCCTGAAACACCAATCAAATCTATAGTAGAACATTCCTGAAATGAAAAAAAATGATCTAAGATTGCAAAACAAAACAATATATGCTGTACCAAGCATAATTAATACAGAAAAAAGAAACCCACAGCTTGACAGCAACGAAAAAATAAATTATAAGTATCTCAAGCAGAAAACAAAACAAAGCAAAGCAAAAGTAATGAAAACCATGTTTTTTGCAAATGAGTAAAAAAAAAAAGAAAATATTTTTTAAGGCAAAATCAGGCTGGGCTGACCTCAAAACTCTACTTGATAAAAAATTAAAAATAAACAGCTTGGTCCACAATGTGGAAATGTTTAGGTGTACTTACAGTGTAACCATATGTTAGAATATTATGCAACTATCAAAAGCAATGCAGAGCAGGTGTTTTTAATGAGATTGGAAAATGCTTATGAAAAAATGTTTAGAAAGCAAGTCAGACACTAAAAAATACATTACAGGCATGTAGGTGTATTAACACATCTATTGTACTTCTTTCTATTGTTTTGCCTGCCCGTGTACACAAGTAGAAAAATACCACGAGTTCTATCTGGGAGCCAGATGCCTTCACCTCCTTTACCACTCATAGTTTAATTCTCCCAACAAATCCGTGATGTAATTTGTGGATATTATGTCCACAGTCCAGCTAAGGACACTGGGTGTCAGAGAGGTCCTGGGCTCATCCAAATCATCCAGACAGTGGCACAACCAAGATTCTATTCAATATCTAAAATGGGCATTTTTCCATGAGGATGGAGACTGAGACCCTGGGTGAGGGGAGGGGAGGAGATAGGAGGGTCTAGAGGAATTTAAGTCCTGAGGCTACAGCACTAGGGTCCTGTGCAATCAGCAGTAGTAAAGCTGGTCAGATGGGACCAGTTTTCCTTTACCCACACTGCCCTGAGATTTCCCCTTCAGAACATCAACAATGATCAATCTCCCTTGAGTACTGATCTCATCCTTGAGAGGCTGGAGGAGCCAACAGAATTTAACAGAAACCCCAGGGCTGGCTAACTCTGAGGATGATTGACGTTTCTTCAATGTGTTGAGATGTGAATTTAACATTGTAACTTCCTTAGACCTCTGTGATAATTTTGTTTAGAGTAAAGAATGCAGCTGTCCCC
Organism: Balaenoptera musculus; assembly: GCF_009873245.2. Lineage (NCBI taxonomy): Eukaryota > Metazoa > Chordata > Mammalia > Artiodactyla > Balaenopteridae > Balaenoptera > Balaenoptera musculus. The sequence continues at coordinate 19,565,046 of NC_045799.1, read as the reverse complement.
TGTTTCAGGAAAACAGATCTGGAACCCAGCTACAGAGATCCCACCCAGTTCTGAAATGTCCACCTCTTCTGAAGGAACATTGATAAAGTCAAATTTCTCTGCTGGGCTTTCTGATAGGCTTAAGTCTCTGGGGACTTTTAGAGATAGACATTGACAGAGCAGCCAAAAAGAAGAAAGAATAATAAGGACACCTTCCCCAGAAGGGGTCCAGTGTAGGAGAGGTTGTTTGTTCTGGACTTTCAAGTTCTCCATGATGTAGGGAGCTTTTGTTATGTTCATTCATTCAATAAGTCTTTTATTCACCCAGTTTTTGTAAGGAAGCATCAGACGCAGTATTAGACTCACAGGACGCAAGGAAGAATCAAACACTGTCCCTGCTTCCAACACCCAACAGTGTGAGAACAGGGGAGCATAAGAAGGAAAGGGACACATAAACCATTGTGTGGTTTAGGAAGCTCGCTCTGTGAAATAAGCAAGCGGCAGGACTTTTTTACATTGTGAAGCCATTTATTTAAATAAAAACAAAACACATCCAAAGCAACTGTTCCACACGTATGTAAACATACAAGGCATGAACTGAATATGTATAACACTGATGATGTGTGGTTGTCTTTGGGGAAGGAAAAAGAATTAGAAGAACTAAAACAAAGAGGACATCACATTTATCTTTAAAAATGTCTTTCTCAAAAAGGAGATTCAAAATAAATACAACCCACAAAGGGCATATTGTGTGGCTGCATTTACATGAAGTTCGAAAGTTCGCAAACCAGGCTATGCTGGTACATTCAGGATAGTGGTTCCCTTTTGTGGGGGTGGGTAGAGGGGGGTTGACGGGAAGGAGGCAAAAGGGGAGGCTGAGAAGTCTCTGTTTTTGTGTGGTATTGGTTACATAACTATGTTCCTTTGGTGAAAATTCAACAGCTGTACAATTATGGTAGGAATGTCTTTCCATATGTATGTTATGTTTTAATAAACAATAGGGAGAGAGAGAGAGATGATAGATAGGTAAACAGATGATAGATAGATGATAGATAGATAGATGATAGATAGATAGATAGATAGATAGATGATAGATAGATAGATAGATAGATGATAGATAGATAGAGATAGAACATCGCAGAAAGTTAGCATCTGTTGATTTGACACGGCAAATATATGGGTGTTAGCTATAATATCCATCTAGCTATATAATGTACTTTTCTGTATTTCTTTACATTTTTCTAATTATGTAAATGATGAAAAATAGAAGAGACAACTCTAGCTGTAATACATAGTGTGTAGAGATTGAGTCAGGCAGACCAGCTAGGAAAGCATTGCAAGAGCCCGAGTTAGAAAACATGAGACCTGATCCAGGAGAATGACACAGGGGTGGAGAGAAAGGGATGGTGACCAGGAGCCATCCCTCCTGGTTGCTCTGCAGACTCTGAACACTCCATCTGCATGATCAACGCCACTGCTGTCTCAGCATCCTTGAACATGGACCAGCCCCGGTCATTTGTGGGGTGAGATGTGTTTGGCCCCAAAATCCCCTTCCCCAAATGCTTCCCTTTAACCTGCCCTCCTCTGATTCTGAACCCCCCCAACCCAAGTCATTCCCCCAGAGCCTTTTAATTGGTGTAAACATTAAACAGGAGATTCCCTGGGCGGGATGATCCACTCTTGAACCCTAATCAGCATGATTAGTTTGTCTGATTAACAAGATTTCTCTACCTGTTATCACCTATCTGAGAGGGGACCATGCAAGCTCTGACAGCAGGTAGGCAAAGGCTCAGGGCCAGATACCTTGGGCAGGGGGAGGGGGACACTGCAGGAGGTGACTCAGAATTACAGGGACTACCAGGACCACAGCAGTGCTTGTCCAAAGGTTACTCTAAAAGGGCAAAGGAATGGGAACACCAGCCCTCACCAGCAACACTGCAAACGTCTACCTGGTAGTGCCCTGTGGGTCCACGCCCATCCCACAGAAATGTCCATGGGTTGGGAACACTTCTCCTCTTACCTCATAGGCAGAGGGATTCTGCTTTTCCTCCTCAGAAAGGAGTAGTAGGCATGAACACCTGCCATTCCTCTCCCCATTCTCTCACTGCCCCATCCTATGGGAAGAAAAAGGATTGATCTGATTGGTGAATGGAAGGAGTCCATCAATCAGGCCATATTTACCAGGCTGGATATTCTGAACCATGAGGGTCTTTGTGCATCTCTCCCTCCTCTATTCTCTCCTCTTTAGACATTCATATTTTCAATAAGAGTAAGCCCCCTTCTCTGCATCCTGCTTCTAGTAGACAAAACTGGCCTGTGATCTCTTCACTTTTCCTTCTCAACCTGCAACTGGCTGAATAAACTCAACTAGCCCCCACTAGAGATCTGGCGGAGGAAGAGCAAACCGCCTTTAGCCTAATACTCCCTGAGATAGATTGCACTATTGTTTCCAATCCTTGATCCCTTCCTGTATCTATGCCCTTTGTATGTGCCTTTGGTGTACTTCTCACTCAAGACAGAGTGTATTTCCCTGCCCCATTAAGGCTGGGCTTGTCCATAGGACTTGCTTTGGCCAATGGAATGTGGGTGGAAGTGACAGTGTACCAGATCCAAGCCTTGGTGTTAGGAGGAAACATGTTTCCACTCATGTGCTTCTGTTTGGCTTCTGCCCTTGCCATGAGAAGAGCATGTCCCAGCTGGCCCACTGGTCCATGGGTAAGGACAGACATGTGAAGCAGAGCTGGGCCCAACATGTAGCTTGGATTCAAGCCCAGCATAGATCAACCAACCTACAGATAGAAGAGTGAGAATTGATGATCATTGCTTTAAGACACTGAGTTTGGGAGTGGTTTGTCTGATATACCCCACCATCCTTTGTTCTCCAGTTAAATAGTGAAAACCACTGCTTTGGGTTATAATCCAATATGTTGGCTGAATTCTTTGTGTTTTTACTCCATCAGTCAGACCCGTGGGGGGAAATTTCAGTAAGTTGGAGGATTAAAGCATTAAGTCTAGGGTAATCACATGTCCCAGTCAGCCTAGACAATCCTGATTTACACCTGTTAACTCAATATAATTAAAAATAGCACTCACCTCCCCCAAAATCCATCAGCTTGGATGTTTAAATTATAGAGCCACTCTACTTAAACCCCAAAAGACCCAACATGAACTATGGCCTCCCTACAATAACCACAGGCACCTCTTTATTGTCAGCAGATACTATAGAAATTTTGTAAAACCATGCTCTGAAAGGCTGGAGGCCTGGATAGTGATTCCCAGGGCACCAGGTGAGGTAAAAATAATTCTTCTCCTAAATGCAGTCTCTCTGTGTAAGGTTTCATAAAAGTGCTATGGGGTATTTTCTGAGAAATAAACTCCTTAATATGACTTCATGGTAAAAGTTCTATTTCCTTTATTCTCTGGAGTCCTGAGGAAGAAAAATATGCCCCCTGGCAGTGTTCCATAAAATTAATGATGTGGGAGAATACGTGAATAATTGCCTGAATTGTGGGGCTACGGATCTATTAGGAAATCTCTTGGCAACATAAGGAAGGGGCTCAGGACAGTTAAATTGGAGTCAAGTGAAATAAACTCCTGCTGCATCAGCTAGACAATATTGTGGGTCAAGAGAACTATAGCAGCCATCTCCATAACTTGGGAGATTTGGGCTTCTAAATAGTCACTGTTCACAGAAATGGGGACATAGAATGAGGGAGTGGAAGTGAGAAAGATGTGGGCAAGAATTTGCAGAGGCAGAAGAGCAAGACAAAGCAAGGCAGGCAGGGCATTTCCTGAGCTTGGAGATCAGAAACTTGGACTACCACCCCAAGCATTAGTTTGAAGTGATGGAGCAACCAGAAGTGATACCTGAAAGGTGTGTGTGGAGTCTTGACACGATGATAGACATCGTCACCAACTAAGGAGCACTGAGCTTGCTTCCTTCTGGGTCAAGAATTAGTCCCCAGTCATGGGCAGTCCAAAGGCACCAGCTGACCAGAAATAGGACAAAGTACCTGAGAAGAAGTTACTTGACAGGACAAAGAATGACATATCCTAACCTCATTCCAGTATGTGATTCAGTGGTTGTTAATTTCCTAAACCGTGGTACCTGATGGTTTCCTGTGGAAAATTACACAAGGTAATCTTCATCATCAATTGGAGAAAATCTGGCAATGTTCAATAAATGTTTGATGTATGCATGATTAAATTAATATATTCTACAAATATTTGTTGAGCACTCTTTCTGTGCCAGACACTGCCTAAGGCACTGGAAAAGTGGCAAAAATTAAAGAGACATGGTCCCTGCCTTCATGGAACCTTGAGTTTCATTCCTAGGGGCACATTAGAATCACTTGGAGAGTTTTAATACAATGCCAATACCTGGGCCCCGCCAAAGATGAATTACACTAGAAACTTCACTTATCGTTGAAAAACACTTGATTAGTAGGCGGGTAGATAGATAGACGATGAATGAATGAGTGAGTGAATGAAGAATTCTAAGTGTGAGGTTTTTCCTTGTGCAATATTGATGTCATGCTTCATAATATTACACTTTCAAAATTATTAGAGTGAAATAAATAAAGACCTTTAGAGAATGCCAAGTGATGAAACCTAAAGGTGACTAAAGCAAGGCAAAGTTCAGTGTACTGTGTACTAAAAACTCCTTTCTCACCCCCTCCACCCTCAGCCACCAGAAGAGGATTGACATTTAGAGCATCAGAGACCATCCAAGAGAATATTTTAGATAAATCAGGGTCATATAGAGATTTGGATCAAAGTCTTTGACTTCTAACAAAGTAGACAACCAGTTTACACAACCCAGGACACCAATCCATATCCTTTATCTGCAGGTATTTGGTGCTGATGCGCATGTGTGTCAACCCAACTTTATAAATCATATTTCTCCCAGCTGCCTCTCTGCCTGGGACCTCCCCTTTAAATACACAGCAACCAGAGTGATCTTTCCAAAACAGAAATTGCCCACATTGGTCCTGAAACCCATCGATGGCTTTACACTGGGTTTACAGGTTGAGTCTGAATCCTTTATGAGGCTCTGCACGATTTGGTCTCGGCTTACCCTTCCAGCCCCATCTCTCCCCACTCCCTGTTCCTCAATTCCTCCTGGCTCCTTGCTCTTTCTCACTCCCTGTTGTTGGATACCCTCTTTCATCCCCTGGAACCCAACTGCCCACTCATCCCAGTCCTACTTTACCCACAACTTCACTGCACACCCAAGATTGAGAACTGCAGCCCCCATCCTTGCTCAGGTCACACAAGTTGATAACAGCTTCTCCTTCCTGGGAATTTATTGAGCACCTTCTATAGGCCAGGCATTCTGTGAAAAATGTTCATATACATCATCTCTTTAAAAGTGATCATGCCATTAATTTGTACCCTGGTCTGAGCCAGGTTCAAACATCATTGCCTTTAATTCTCCCAACAACTGTATTGATAACTGCATTGAATAAGAACAAACTGCCCTCCTTTCGCCTGAAAGATCAGAAAAGACAGAGCCCAGGTCAACCTTGTTTGTGATTGCATTTCCAGCACCTAGTTCAGTTTCTGCCCCAAAGCTGGTGCTTCAGAAAGGCTTTTTGAATGTCGGATAAATGCATGAGTGGAAGACAATTGTTTATTTACTCAACATGAGGGCCTACAATGTATCAGACACAGTTCTCAGAGAGTTGAATGCATCAGCAAACAACAGGTAAATCCTGCCTTGGTTCAGCTGACTTTCCAGACAGAGAGAGACCTTTACTTATGTATTCAACAAACATTTGTTGGGCAAAGAATCTTAGCATGCACAGAATACGGGGTGGCTTAGCTGAACATGTGTGACAGGTCAGCATTCAAATACTTTTATTGTTTTTAATTTCTACCTCAATGAAAAAAAAAGTGGTTATCATTTTAGTGTTACAGTCCTGCAGCTGCCCATATCTTCTTTATCTGCTTAATGTTTTTCTGTAGAACTTCTCACCATCTAATATAAAGAGTAACCCATAGGGTTTGTGCTCATCCAAGGCTTGTGGAATTAAATAAATGAATGAGGAGTTCATTCAATAGTGAAACTTGCAACAGGTGAGAAGTCCACGCAAAGCAAAAGAGAGAGAGGGAAAAAAAGCAATTTTTCAAACAGCCTGAAAAGGGTGAAAAGATTTGCAAAATTCAGAGAACCAAGGGCTCTGTCTTATTTTTATGATTCAGGGCAGAAATTGAGAAAACGACAGCCTATCTCATGTTTGAACATAAGGTTATTTACATAGTGGCCTAATCATTATGTCTCAATATAGGAAAAAGGCAAGTGTTTTTCTACTCTCTTTGCCTTAAAGCTCCAAGGGTAATAAGCTGTTGGTTTTATTCTTAATTGGTACATGCTTCTTATTTCTTTTATTTAAAAAAATCAATATGTGGTTTGTGATACCTTCCATGGAGAGGAAAGAACCCTGGCTGACTTACTATCCTTATTATCAAGATAATCTGTCAGCATTTATTCGTTAAAGGGACCTCATGTAAGGCAGACTCGTGGTCAGTTTTCTGCAATAGCAAATGTCAAGCCATTTCTAAAGTTAAAATGATATGAAAAGTATAACCGATTCAGGCTATGCTTGATAAAAATAAAAGGCACTGCTTCTTTTACAAAACCCATGGGCTGTGGGTCTGATCTGTCGAGGCGGGGCTCCCAACATCTTGGAAATGTGGTGCTCGGCCACTGCCCACCGCCCTGGCCCCGTTCCTGCCCCCACTGAGCTTCGGGAAGTGGGAGCTGCTCTTCCCAGCGAGTCTGGCCAGAGGCAGAGGCCGCTGGTAACCTTAACCCCACGTGGGCAGGCCCTCATCAGAGCCTCTCTCCAACCCTAAAATTAGCTGGCAATTTTTTGGAAGGGGAGGTGGACACAGAAGCGCGGGGCCATGTTTGCTCTTCGGAGCCCAAAGGAAACAGGATTCTGATAACTGGCTCCTTGGACCTGAAAACAGACATCCTCGAGGGAGTCCAAGGGAACAAGAGCTTCCCTAGCCCGATCTACAGTAGTCAGAGCCACGTGTGCAGGGTCCCACACACTCTGAAGGAGGTGGCGAGGACCAGAGGTCACTCTGGGAGGGAGGAGGGCAGAGCGTGGGAAAGTCTGAAATCCATCAGTAACCGAGTACATGACAGAAGCTGGGTTCTGGTAAAGTCCTGCGTGCAAACCTAACTCACATTCCCTGTACTCCCTCATGGTGCCTGCGTGGACCGGACAGTGTGCTACAATTTAACATCTGCAAAACTTGTGTGATGTGGGCATTTTTATGCCCATTTTATAGATGATGAAGTCAAGGCTCAAAGAAGTGAGTTAACCTTCCCAAGATCACACAGGCAAGTGGCTGGGCTGAGATACACACGCTGTCTATTCTAGGTCTCATGCTATCTTTACTGTACCAAACACCACAAGCAAAGAAGGCAGTAGGAGTAAATATGAAGAGCGTGGGCTCTGGAGCTAGGAAGCCTGGGTTCTAATCCTGGTTCTGCCCCTTAGTAGCTGTGTGACCTCGGGCAAGTTACTTAACCTCTCTGTGCCAGCGTTTTTCTCATCTGTAAAACAGAGACAAGAGCTGTATCCTTCTCAGACCACACCTTGATTAGAAGCTTGGAACCTTCAGTCCACTCAACCCGCCTCCATCCTCTGGATTGAATTAATGATCAATCATGCCTACACGATGAAACCTCCATAAAAATCCCAAAAGTGGGGTTTGGAGAACTTCTGGGCTGGTGAACACATCCATATATTAGAAAGGTGGCACACCCCAACTCCATGGGGACGGAAGCGCCTGTTCTTGTGTCTCATCTTATGTGTCTCCTCATCTGACTGTTCATCTGTATCCTTTTCACATCCCTTATTATATAATAAACTGGTAAACATTAAAAAAAAGTTGTATCTTTCTCATTGGGTGATTAGGGGAATTTAAACGTGTTAATATTTATCAAGTATCTAGAAGACTACATGGTACCTATGAAGACTGTTTACATGTTTCATGCTTGTTCAATAAATAAATGAGGAAAGGGATCTTTTCATTCTCACCACCATATAGCTCACTTTCCAATCACTGAACTCAGAACATGCCTTACATTTTCCTAACATCACGGCATCTGCAAAGCGCTTTTGCTGCCATGACTTCATCTTACTGTTACAACAGCTGTCCAGAGAATGAAGATGGTACCCAGGTTACAGAAGATGCCTCAGAGACCTGACGATGTGAGGGTTTTCCAAGGTCACTAAGCAGATAAATAAAGAACAAGGACTCCAACTCAATCTTTCTGACCTTGAATCCTGAGCTCTGCATACACTCCAAATAAAAGCATGAACTTCAGGAGTTCGTAGATGAAAGCTTGGCATTGCATCCACCATGGGACCTCAGGACAGACTTCTGTCACCATTTTGCACCGGCTCTGTGATTTCACGTGCTCTGGTGAAATTCCTCAACCCTCCATACAAAGTTAGTGACTTCTGGTTTCAAATGCTGTTGTGAACTCCCCGCTGTGTGTCTCTCCTCTGTACTCAAGAAATGGAAGTTTCTCTAGCACTGACACATTCTTGATCTCTTTGTACCAAAGAAAATATAGCATTCTCTTTTTGCACATAAGACAAACAGAAGCTTCAAGAGTGTGAGTGATTTATCCAAAAGTCACATGAGTTCAGTGAGTAGGGAACTACTACATCAAGAGAAACATCTTCCAGTTAATTTTATGAACCTTATATGAATTGCCCAATTTGAGTGTTCAACCCCATGGTTCCTTGTTTTTTGTGTGTGCAATCAATGACCCAAATTCTAAGGAAGTTGGACTAGGGCAAGGGGGAGATAGGGAAAAGTAAAAGAAAACAAAACACGTTCAGTTTGGTTTGAAGGGGCGGCGAGGAGGCTGGAAGAAGATGGAGAAGGTTTGGGGAACAGAAGAAATCAAGAGCGTTGATGTCCTTGGCAAGAACTAAAGCCAGAGTTTTCAAGTGCATAGAAAAGTAGCTGATAGCCGTGCTCGTGGAAACCCTACAGCAACCAGCGATACTTGAACTTAGAGTCAATCCTGGCGTCTTAATGCTGCTTATGGTTCTAAAGTAAAGTGTGCAGTGCTCAGGACCTGAACCATTCCTCTGATGGGGAAACTGAGAAGCAAGATGTGTGAGTTCCAGAGCCCATTCTAGATGGTTAGATCCCAGGCCAATGCCCACTAGCCTGATTCTGGGTCCCTAACTCTCCAAGGGGTGGTGCCTAAGCCCCTGATCCTCCCCAGTCAGGTCAGGACCCCAGTCTGCCACTCGAGGGACTGACAGTAGAAATGCCCCCATTTCAAATGCATGCATGCTACAATTTTCTGATGATAAAATCAATACAGGTTTACTTGAAAAAAAACTTGGACCTGCTGGCATATGCATATATTCTGCAATGAATCAAAAGGATTTTTTATCAGTGGTTTCATTCGGGAGGCTTGTGGATCAGAAGGAAGACTTTTGGCTTTGTTTTTGTACCTTGTTGTATTGTTTTAAATTGAGAGGTTCACGTGTCAGTGTGTGTGTGTGTGTGTGTGTGTGTGTGTATACAGGAGATATCTGGGATGTGAGATTGCAGGCCATTTTGTCTTTTTGTTGTCATAAATCTACTTCTCTGTATTGAGAGAAAGAGAGAGAGGGAGAGGAGAAAGCTAATAATGATCTATCTTAAATAATTTGAAAACTAAAGAAAAAATTAAAATCAACAATAATCACATCATTCAGATGTGAACAGTCTTACCATTGTAGTGTATATATCCTTTGTGCTTAGATAATGAGGAGTATTTTATATCCAAATTCTAAAATCTGTTTATGTATTCTTATTTTTTTAATTTTTTTACCATGAATGCTCGTTCATATCTAAATATTCTTCAAAAGCATCTTTTAATAGTCTTTTAATGAGTCTTTTTAATGAGTCTTTCTACAAAGTATTTTTTTAAATTTTATTTTATTGAAGTATAGATGATGTACAGTATTATATAAGTTACAGATGTACAATATATTGATTCACAATTTTTAAAGATTATACCCCATTTATGATTATTGTAAAATATTGGCTATATTCCCCGTGTTGTACACTACATCTTTGCAGCTTATTTTATACAAAATAGTTTGTACCTCTTAATCCCCTACCCCTATCTTGCCCCTCCCCCTTTCCTTCTCCCCACTGGTAACCACTGGTTTGTTCTCTGTATCAAGTCTCTTTCTTTTTGGTTATATTCACTACTTTGTTTTATTTTCTGGATTCCACATATAAGTGATGTCATACAATGTTTGTCTTCCTCCCTCTGCCTTATTTCACTAGGCGTAACTGATCATTCATGGAGCATTTTCCCCTGTGCTCATGCCTCCCACGGCTTCCTCTGGGAGGGCTAGCTGGTTCTCCATACACAAAGCACTCAGCACCATGATAGAATGGGTAACCACACGGGGTTTTGTCTGAGACTACATACTCAACCACTTTCCTTCTAGATGTAACGTAATTTCTTTAGCCAACCATCTTTAGTAGAATATTTATACTGTTCCATATTTTTCACTATTAAATAATCCTGTGATGAACCTCTTCATCCATAAATCTTTACGTGTCTGAATACTTCCTTCAGTGGAAACTCTTAACCAAAGAATTGCTTGATGCATAAGAATAAAAAATGTTAAGGCTCTTGATAACATTTCCTTAAGTGAGCCACTTCTACCTCCACAACAGGGTTTGTTTGAGAGGGTAAATATTAGATCTCATTGTTCACTTACTTGTAATTTATTTTATTCCAGTGAAGAGGATGTTTCCTGTTTGTTAGCCATGTACATTTCCTGATGGTTAACACATTGTTTTATAAAACCGACCTCACTGATACAATAATAAATTTGGTGTCCTTTAGCATAGATGTGGGAGTCTCTTTAAAAATGAGCAGCCCTCTTGTCTGGAGAAGTGAGTTGTTACTTTCTGGAATGTGGATCACTATAGGATTGTAACAGTGAGGGTCCCGGGAGGAAACAGATGGTACACTCAATGGAGGTAATTGAGGAGAGTTTATTAAAGGGGTATTCACAGGAGTGAGAGCAGGATTAAGGAGACCCAGAAGAGCTAGTGCAGCATCCCGGGGCCAGCATCACTGAGGACCCTTTACCTCCCCAAGCCAACAGGGGAGGGAGCAGTTGCAGGCACCTGGGGAGAGCAGCTGTGGCTGGAGGAGACGACCGCTGGGCAGGAGCCGTGCTGGAGAGAGGCAACCGGCCCTCAGAGAATCTGCAAGGAGGAAGCCAGGGCATCAATTATCCCGACTTCACTCCCACTTCTTCTAATCACTGTGCCTCCCACTGGCCAATCCAAGCAGAAAGCAGAGGAGGAGAAATCCCCACCAGATGGCCTGCCAGCCTCCTGGAACACAGAGCAGGGCGGGGAAGGGTGGAGAGTGGATCTGGAGAGGGGCTCACGGAAAACATGCAAACATCCTGTGCCATATGCCCTTTTTGATCTTTCTGTTGCTTTCCAGACCCCACCAGGACCCCACCGGAATTGAAACTCCACCATGGGAGGACCCAGGGACCCTGTCAGCCTGGCTTGCCGTGGGTTCCCGGAACTGGGAACAGCACCCGGCACGTAACAGGTGTCCAGTAAATGCCTGATGAATACGGAATGCGTGAATGCATGCATGAATGAATGAGCTCCAAATCAGCCCTACTAGTTCTCGAACCTTCTATCAAAGGAAGCCCCTTGTCAAAAGCTGGAGATGCCCACACGGGGGGGAAAAGAAAACCTTATTTCTCGTTCCCTGAATATTATCTGGCAACGTGGACTCAACAGGCCACCTCCACCAGGTCTGGTTCTCGGGACAGGAGCATTCAGAGCTTCTGCCCACCCCTCCCCCAGCTTTCCTCCCCTAGGAAAGCCCACCTTAGGGATATGTTTTGGCCACTGCTGCTGGACAGGACTCTTACAGTGACTGGCAGGGGCCCAGGGGCTGCTCTCTCGCCCACCACCTTGCCTGACAGTGGACTGGCTCCCTCAGAGCCCCAAGGCAACTTAGGGAAAACAGAGATTCCTGGAGCCCAATCCCAGGGATTTGGATGCAGTAGCTTGGAGTGAGGCCTTCCCCTCAGCACATTTATGTTTTTCAAAAGACTTAAAGGTCATTCAGAGGACCAGCTCTGCTTTCAGGGCGACGTGGGGCTCTGAGTGCTAAACCCAGGAGAGTCCTGGGGGAACCAGGCCAAGTCGGTCACCCTACCTGCTGCCGTACTGGTCCCACAGGCTGCCTCTTGTGCTGTCTCTTCCTTATTGCTGAAGGTTGTGGCCTTTTCTCAGGGTAAAGCAATGACGTCTGAGAACAGCCTCAAATTCAACAGAAAAGGAAGCCGTTGAGGTGTTTATTTGGAGCAGAAATGATTCTCCATACGCAGCTCACAGGGGACCTGCAGAGCCATTCAGGACCAAAGCCAGAGACCACTAGACCACTGAGCATAGCTCTGATTGGCTCTGCCTCCCCCGTGTTATCTCCCTCCCTTGGGGCTCTTGAAGGAAGTTGCCGGCTGGTAGAGGGTGGGACGTAGGTTTTCAGTAGGGCAATTTTTAGGAAAGGCAAATTGCTACATTGTTCTTTGGGCAAATCCCCCACCCTTCACTGGGCAACTCCAATGGCCCCCTCAGACCACCACCAAATGCTCCGGGACATGGGCAGCCATGAAGCCCCACACAGAGACCCAAGGGAGATAGAGTAGCAATTCCAGCCGGGATGAAAGTGATCAGGGAGTTACCCAAAAGCAAGTCTTCAGAGCTCACTTTTGTCGACCGGCTGACTTAGGGGTCTGTCTCCCATCTCCTTTAAAGAATGGTAGGCAGTATTGTGTAACAATAACTGCTCACATTCACTGGGTCCCAACTCCAGGCCAGACACTGAGTCAACCACTTCATCATCAAAACAGTCCAATGAGGTGGGGGCTGTTTTTATCCCCATTTTACAGATGAAGAAACTAAGGCCCGGAGAGGTTACAACTTGCTCGAGTTCACCCAGCTAGTAAGTGGGGGAGCAAACATTCAAAGCCAGGTGAGTCTAGCCACAAATCCTTCACATAACTCCATTGTAGTGCCTCACTCTAGTGGACATAACACGGACCTGGGTCTCAATCCCAGTTTAGCCTCAGACTCTTCTCTGTTAAGAAAATTAATCTTTAAAAAGCCAGTGCCGTTAATACTCCCCAGGCTGTTGTAAATGTTACAGGCAATGCCTGCACTCCCCCCCACCCCGCCACCGATGCTATTATCACATGACTGTAATTTGTTTGTTCTGCTCTCTGCTTACATGTGGTCTCATCCTCAGACGGGTCCCTGTGACCCCAGCTAAAAGAGCAAAACCCCAACCCCTGCCCCACTACCCAGCCACTCTCTAGCTCCTTACTCTACATTTCTTTCTATAGCACTTAACACCAGCTAGCCCTGCAATGTGACAGAGTGCACATGCGTGTGTGCGCCTGTGTGTAAGCATGTGCGAAATTTACATGTTTAGCGATGGATTCCCACTCTGTATGTTGAGCCCTGGAAGGCAGGGACCTTGGCCATGTTTACCAAAGTCTCCGCAGCACCGAGAATGGCAGCTTGACCTATGGGAGGTGCTCACCAAATATTTGAGAATCGGTAAACAAATAATGAATGGATAGTGAACAGGGGCATAAACTGTATATACTTGGCACATACTAGTCACAACGTTTTTCCTCTACCCTCTTAACAGGTTTTGAAGTGTACAATATTGCTAATTTTAGGCACAATGTTCGATAGCACATCTCTAGAATGTATTCATCTTACAGAAATGAAATTTTGTACCCCTTTATTAGCAACTTTCCATTTCAGCCCCTGGAAAACACCGTTCCAATTCTTTGCTTCTACGACTTTGACTATTTTAGATGCCTCGTATAAGTAGAATTGTGCAATATTTTATTTTATCTGAATCCTAGGTGATTTTATAGTAAGAGGTCAGAAAAAAAAAAAAGTTTTTTTTAGAAGGCTTGCCCAAAAGAACCAGCATGTAGAGCACAAAGGGAGGAGACTATTCAAGAACTTCTTTTTTAATAACAGTTACAGCAACTGAGTATAAATCTGCAGTATGAGCATCTTAGCAGCCAAGGCAAAGAGGAGACCCAGATGAGATACCACAATTCTGTTATCTGCAGAAAGCAGCCTGCTGTCAGCCAGGTGTCTCAGCCAATGCTCCAGGTAAACAGGAAGGTTTTATGATTCCCACTTGGCCTCAGCAGATCTGCTTGAAAGAAATAACCCAGCATTCAACTTTTGCTCCATGTGGTCCACTCAGACCCCCATCTCTTCTTCCCCATCTGCAATCCTATCAATCACTCCTCCTTAGGAGGAGAATGCCTGGGGTCTTCATAGTTTTCCCTTCTACAGCTGAGGTGCTGAATCAAATGAGATACTTGCCCATCTCCTGGGTGTGCCAGACACCGTCTGAGACAGCTGTGAGATTTCCTGGCAGGAATCACTTTACAAATGTAGCATGCCTCCTCCGAAATACCAGGACTCTGAAGGAGATATCCCTTGGGAGACCCAGGGAAGTTAAAGGCAAGAAACACCACAACCAGGGCAACCTCCCAAAGGCAAAGTTCATCTTCCCTCGGAAACAGCAAACTAGCTCAAACCGGAAGGCTCCACGAGGCTGTACATGAATGCTGATTGATCCTCAGCTAAGACTAGAAAATGGGAGGCAGCTGCAGCCCAGGGTGTCGGCTGCTCAGGAACTGGGAAGGGGTCAGAGCAGAAGCTTCCATGACATGCTACTGTACTGCCTCTAGGAGGTGCCCCAGTGCAGTGGGAGGACATTTGGAATCCACTGAACTTGGATTCAAATCCACCCCTCCTACTCATTAGCCCATGTGCTTCAACAAATGACTTTACCTCTCTTTGGACAGTTTTTCCTCCATCTGCAGAACAAGATTGTTCTCATCTTCCCTGTGCAGTGCAGGGGTTAAGATGCAGGTCTGCAGCAGGGCAGGAATAGAGATGCAGACGTAGAGAACGGATGTGTGGTCATGAGGGGGGTTGGGGGGATGAATTGGGAGATTGGGATTGACATAAATACGCTACCATGTGCAAAACAGACAGCTAGTGGGAACCTGCTGTATAGCGCAGGGAGCTCAGCTCAGTGCTCTGTGGTGACCTAGATGGGTGGGATGGAGGTCCAAGAGGGAGGGGATATATGTATACATATAGCTGATCCACTTCGTTGTACAGCAGAAATTAACATTGTAAAGCAGCTCTACCCCAATTTTTTTTAAAAAAAGGAGAAAGCAGGTCTGGAGCAGGCTGCTGGAGTTGAACTTGCTAGTTTACTGATGGGGTGCCCTTGGGCAAGGACTTTTATGTTCTTGTCTTGATCTCCATACTATGACTGTGGTGAAAACTATACGTGCTGAACCAAGTAAAGCCTTTAAGAAAGTGCCTGTCGTACACCAAGTGCATCATGGATGTAACTCTTTCTGTTCTCCAATGTTTGGGGCTTGTTGTAAGGCTCATGGAAGAATATAGACAGCACAGCGCCCGACTCTTAGGGTTCGCACCCTGGAGGAAGTCAGACCCTGAGTGTAAACCCACCTGGAGGGCAGGATCCCTGCTCCAAATCCTCAAAGGGTTCCTGGGACAGCCCGCGGAGGAAGGTCCAGGCCAAGCCTTTTCCTCGGATGCGGCAGAGAGAAGAGACCGCGCTGGAAAGGAGCTGGCCAGAGCCTGCCCCCCAGGGAGTCAGAGAAACGGAAATAGGAAGCCCGGGGCTGGTATTTACAGTAACTCCTCAGCCCCTGACCACACTGTCTTGTCTGTGGTGCATTTATTTTGGGGACAAACACTGAAGTCATTGCTGCCCGAAAGTGCTCCGGGCAGGCCCGCCTCACCTCTGCTTTCCCAGGAGAGCCCTGGGGCGAGGGAATCAGACCCACAGGCAGGCCCAGAGGTGCCCCCAGTCTGGCAGACTGACCGCAGGCGGGCTCAAGCCCAGGCCCGGGATCAGACTCAGGCTCCCTTTGTGGCTTCGAGAGGTGCCCCAGCAGGAAGCTCTGAGGAGGCGGTGGTAGGAGTGGCAGCCCCATTCCACCCGCCCTTGCCCTGGGTCTCACTTTCCTTTTCCTCCCAGGGCTGCCTCGGCCTGTCTTCCTGACTCTTAGGCCTCCTCTCTCTCCATTTCTTATAACCCAGTAGGAAAAGGGGAAGTAGATTCTTCAAAGTCTCTCGCTGGCCTTAATGAGCACACTCTCAGGCCTGAGGTCCAGCCTAGACAGGCCTCTGTTAGCTGCTCCCTGGGCTGAATGACAGACCATTCTAAAATGCCTCAATTCTGGACACCTTTGGGTAGCAAGGGCCACTGAATTTCTCCCAAGACAAGCCTAAGGCTCTACCGGTGACAAGGTTGTCCTTTCTGTGAGGTTGTCCTGGCCAGAGCCTCCCCTTCCTGCCTTGGCATACTGCAGAGATGGGACACAAACCTAACCCACGTGCCTGTCCCACCCTGGTCCTTCCAGGCCAAAGGATCCTGGGTTATAATGCCAGCTCAGCCTCATTCTCCCAATGCAACCTTGGTTCTCCAATTGCAAAATGGAGAGGTTGAATAGGGAGCTAGCTTACATCTCTATCTTTAAAGAAAACCTTCCACAGAATCCCACTTAATCCCACGGGACTTTTCTAAAGGCAAGTGAGCACTATGGCAACATCGACTTGCCAGCATCCCTAACCTTCCAAAATCACCTCTAAGGAATCCCTTAGGTAGAGCCACCATAGACAGTTGTGCAGGTTGCACACTGCACAACCTTAGGAGATGCCGTTCACATTGTAGACTAGAAGGATGGCTCTTCCTAGGTTGCTCAGGATACAACCAAACATAATGGCTCCATCTGCAGAACATCACAAAGTAGAATTTTTAAACCATTGGACTTACATCGTTACCTTGCAAGCTTGGAAAGCTGACTCTCTATCACAGTAGTATTCAGCCACTACTTCACTAACTCTTACTAAGGTGTGAGTACATAAGGGCTTAAACCCACTAATATTCCTTATTAGGAATATCTGTATACTCACTGAACACATTAAAAGCCGTTCTAATGCCCATGATTACAGGGCATATTTGGAGAATTCTGGGTATTAACTAAAGCCGGATAAAGATGCCAAAGGTCCGGGAGTCTTCCTTGTGCCTGACAATTTATTCCAGAACATAAATACCCTCCCTGTCTGTGACTGGTCCTTTCTTAAGGTCAAGAATTATGCCTCTTGGGCATCTTTACTTCCCCAGAAGACAATGTCATTTTTCCTAAACCAAGGAGAGGAAGAAAACAGATTTATCTACCCTCTACTTGGGGCCAGAAATTACTTTAGCAGTCTGACCAGTATCATCTCATTTATTTTGACTATCACCAAAATTGTGGTTCTCATTGTCACTTTTGAAAACAAGAAATGTGTGGCTAAAAGCATTCAAGCATATTGCCCAAAATGACAAAATGATTAGGAAGCAAACCCATGGGTAGAACTTGTGTCTGTGTAAGCCCAAAGTCTGTCCTTGCTCCCCATCAGATGGAATTCCACCTGCGTGCTGGGAGTCAGAATCCCCTGGGGATTTTATTAAAACGTGTGTTCCTATCTGAATTTCTCAAGGGGAGTCCCAGAAATTTCTATTTAATTCCCCGGGAGATTCTGTTGCATAACCTGGTTTGGAGACTGTTTCTGAAGGTAGATTGGCAGTAAAAATAAACTCACACAGCCTACCTTGCATACCTTTGTTCATGCGTTCTCCCCTGCCTAGAAGGAATTCTTCTTTCTTTCATCCTCCAGGGTCCAATCCTAATTCAACCTTCTATAGGAAGACTTCTTGGACTTCTCATCCTCTCCTCTGTTTCCTATCACTATCTCCTTGGGCCACCCTAATGCACTGACCACAGCACACCTCATATAGGAGATCTGCACACTTTTGCCTGTCCTAACTTCAAAACCCCTCCTGGACAAAACCTGAGTCTTGCATGTGAGTCTCCATTTACTCCCATCATCACGACGGACACCAGACACATGGACAGAGCCCTAGATGTGAATCAAAAAGCATTTACTGTATTGAGTTGGTTGGGCTGGTTGATCAATACACTTCATTAGAAACTGGTTTATATGTGGTCAGCCTGTAGCCTGTTCAAACCCCTTGACTATTGCAGGCTTCTTTGCCTTTAATGACCCAAATCCCTTGACCAGAAAAACGTCTCTCTCAAATTCACCCACCTGGTGAATTTCTCTAGCTGCTTCAATCATCATCTCCTTTACAGAATCATTCCCAACCAAGGCAGCATTTATTACACTGGCCTCTGTGAAAGCTCAGCTAGGATAGTACCTCTCCCAAGTATTGTATATTTTCTTGTACCCCTTTCCCACTGAGCTACAAAGTTGCTAAACAGCATTAGGTTTTCTTCATTTTGTATTCCTGGGGCCTCAGCACTTGGCGAGGCACAAATAGAGGCTAATACGAAGAATGAATGAATGAACCAATGAATGAAGGGGAAAATAACTTGGTACCAGGTGACACTGCTTGCTCAACAGGTAGGTCAGTCTTTCTCCCTAGATTTAGGGTCTCAGAGCATGAAAAAAGAGCAGCTGCCCACTACCCAGACTTGGGCTGCACAGACTTTCATGGGAGTCTTTTGGTAGTTCTGGGTGGAAAATGATTGTCCCTAAAACTGGTTGCCTTCCTGCCTGTCACAAATGGTCCTGCTGCCCGACACCTGGTACAAGACCGGGGACATGGTAGAGGAGTCTTATCCATTCTTCCTTCTCACCTTCCTCCTTTCCCTCTTATTTTACTTCTTCCCTCCCGTGAGATGCATCTTAGGTAGCATGCTTTTGACTACCGAGGACATTTCCTGAAGTGGACCCCAGAGTGCAACAACGACCCTCATGAAGCAATTCTTCAACAGAACAAGGTCCTGGCAGGGAGGGGCCATCCTTCCCCTGCCGAAGCTCCATGGGCACCAGAAAGTGACACACACTCGAGTCCCTGAGATTTCATCGACAGGTTCCAGATCCAAGTCACAAGGGTCAATATCTGTCCCCATTTTTGCCCATAATCAGTAACAAATGCAGCAAAGACCGTGAACTTGCTTTTCTAGTACTTTTTAAGAGACCTTTAACCACAGAATTTTTATTAGCTCTTCTTTTTTTTTTTTTTTGGTCATTTAACAAATGAGAAAATCCCAGCAAATGGAAGCCAGATGTGTGTTCAGGGGCTATCAAAAGCTGTGATATTTTTATCTTGTTTGTTTTTATTTATTCAGTCTCCTTCACTCTCTAGTCATGGGGTTCCAGCGTTTCCTCATTATTTTGAAAGCCAAGAGATGTTGGCTTGTGGTGTGAGTTGATTCTCCACCAGACCCATAAGTCTATCAGCTCTAGATTCTTCTTTGTTGGGGAAAGTAGGGAAGCATGTGAAATGAGAATCTCTGGTCCATTTTCATGGACTCAATCAAATACACCATCTCGTACATACAATTAAGCCCTGATATATATCATAATTGTGAAACTGGCACAATTTTGTGTTTCATTAAAGTAAACGGTGTGATTAGAACAGTATAATGAACACTGTATAACTTCCTCCTCCCATGTACATACAGGGCCAGGTTTTTATGGTGTTCCAGGGCGTTTACATAGTCAGACCATCCCAGTGAGGCTGGGGGCTCATGGAGTCCACCACAAGCATTCAAGGTCATTGGCACTCAAGCACTTTGGCACCACACCCACTGGCTTGGTGTTCAGACGCAGAAAGACTCCATTCAGTGCCATCCCAGGCTAAAGGAAGAGAAAAATCAATATTCCTAAGTGGAAAAAAGACCCAATAAGTTGCTGTAAAAGTTGCTTCCATTTCTGCCTCTGCTACTAAGTAGGCACTCCTTTGGGCAGTAAAATGGCAAAGTGGTCAGAGCACTGAGGAGGTAACCAGACCAGCTGCCCTCTTGGAGCCAGCAACTGCTCTCAAGCCGCTTTGCAGCCCCAGAAACTCAATTAACCTCGCCAGGCCTTGCTTCTCTGTCCATTAGTATTTATTTATTTGATTTCCTTAAGTTTGCTCTTTGTGGTTAAAAAAAAAAAAAAAAAAAATCACCTCGGGCACCAGCACAAGAGAGTAACAATTAATTAAAATACATAAAACAGAGCTGAGATGACCAACCGCCTTGAACTTGGAAACAGCCAGATAAGCCTTTTTAAAGATCTATCCCCGGAAATGTCCAGAATTAGAGGAGGAGGCCAAGAACACAGCAATGAAGAGCTCGCTAACATGGGGACAGAGGCTTCAGCATTCAGAGGTCTCGGCAAGTGTGAAGAGCATCACCCGGCTGACAATGCGCTCCTTGCAGAACTGATCTCAAAAGTGTGGAAGGGTCTTCTCAGCTTTGGAGTCAATGTTGGAGAGTCTATCATTGACGCAAGGCACTGGCGCTCCCCACATGAGTGACCCCTTTTCAGAGCCAAGCCAGAAAACCTGCTAGGACTTAAAAAGAGGCAGTCAGGCTCAAAATAAGGTTTCTCATAAGAACTGGAAATGTCCAGCAAGAGAGCAATGCAGTGGTGAGCTCCATCCCTGAAGGAGTTCCTGCAAAGATGGAGACCCACTATATGTCAGGAGCCATACTGGGTATTTGCACAACAGCTCCTGGGGAACCAGAACACCCAGATCAGGAGGGACCATGCCCAGTAGGTGAGACACAGCTCAAGCTAAGGCTAATTCAGCACAAAGCTCTCTA
The DNA here is from genome assembly GCF_009873245.2 of Balaenoptera musculus. Taxonomy (NCBI): domain Eukaryota; kingdom Metazoa; phylum Chordata; class Mammalia; order Artiodactyla; family Balaenopteridae; genus Balaenoptera; species Balaenoptera musculus. The sequence continues at coordinate 19,544,290 of NC_045799.1, read as the reverse complement.
CAAGGAGACATTTTTGCAAGACTACCTCAATGAAGCCTAAAAAGATTCTCTAGTACTTTTTAAAAGACCCTTAACCTCAGAATTTTTATTAGCTCTTTTTTTTTTTTTTTTTTTGTCATTTAACAAGTGAGAAAAGTCCCTGAAAAAATTCCTGTATATATCATCCTTCCCTCGGTTTCTTCCACTGGCCAATCTATCTTGAATATCATTCCCTATCAGTCCATGAACAGTGTCTTAATCCTTTACAATGGCTGCAATTATAGGCATCTCTAAATGTATCGTTTTTTAAATTTAAAAACTCCCAATACATTGAGGTCATTTACGGGGATCTGTTATCACAAACTTGGATTCAATAAATAATCCTTGTAATTCGCTGAATAAAGGTATATCTTTAGGTCATGTTTCTGGAAGTAGAATCGTTGGGTTAAAGCGGATGTACCTACTGAATGCTGATGGATCCATTGCCTTCCGCAGGGGCTGTGCCTTTATTGAACATGCTCAGAGAACTGTACTGTCACATGGTGTCACTGAAAGCTGACTGCCAGATGTGGTTATTTGGCTACACATGACCCCTTCTTGTAGAAGCCTCGCCAGGCTACCAATTCATAGAGTCATGGTGCTGCACCCCCAGAGGAAACATAGACTCCTATTCTTGGAAGCCCTTGAACACATCCTGAATATTGACCCCGAGAGAGCAAAGCCCAAAGAGGGGACCTCTCTGATCTGAGGTCTGCTGTCCACGTTCCCACATCTTTTTGTAAGATCTGCTTCTTTGGGTGCTTCTGATCCATAACATTCATTTCTTTTCTCTTATGAGGATACAACCCTAGCCTCAGCCTCTAGACAGACACAGCAGAATACACTGCCCCAGCATCCGGACGAGATTTATACACACGGTGCTTCGTTCTTGGCATTATTCTCTCTCTAGTCACTGCTGCCTTCCAAAGAAAATGTGTCATATTGAATAAAAGGTCCTTGTCCTGCTGAGGATGTTGATGAGTTTGGATATATAAATATTGGCCAAAAGTAGAGTTGGAGCCAAGGACAAGCAAACATTTCTGCACAATATCAGAGGAATATGGAGATTTTGAGAGCAATGCATGAAAGAGGAGGGTATGAGGAGGAGAGATGGAGAGGGAGGGAAGGAATTAAAGAGCCATCAAGATACAAAAAGGCTGGGGTTGTGTTGGCTGGGGGAGGGGCCAGTGAGCCTTCTCTAGAGGTCCAAGGACCCAAGGATATTTTGAACAAGCAGGTTACCTCATGTTTACTCAGAAGCAGCTTGTGATGCTCTAATGTAAGCTCCCTCTTCGTACCCCTGCTGCCAAACCATTTCTAAAGTCTACCACCCTTATAAATGCTTGGAGGACTAATGGATTATTGGTTCTTCATTAGCAAGTTCTTTCTCTATCTCTGTAACTACAACCACAGCCTCTGACCCATCTTCTCCACCCTCAAACCCTATTTTGTTTCTCATTAATAGTGCATCTCATTAACTGGCATTGTCCATTTGTTTTTTCCTTTACTCTTTGTCTCCCCACTAGAATACAAGCCTTGTAATAATAGGAATCAGGTCTACCTCCGTTGTTTCTTTGCTCTCATTGCCTAGGACTATGCCTAGCATATACTAGGTACTCAATAAATATTTGTGGAATGTACTATGTAAGCAAAGAATGACCACAGTTCATGGAAAAGAAAACACGAAAGCATTTGGACGTTGTTTAAAACTCAGCAGACTAAAAATGTAAGTGTCCCCATGTAGCTGAGAAAACATCCATTTTATAAGAACAGGGTGAAATTAAAGTCTGAGGGTTTGAATTAAGAAGAAAGCACTGCCCCTGTTATCCTCATGTTTCACAGACTAATCACATTCACAAACTTAGGTGCAGAGAAGGACAATTAATCTCACATCTTTCGGCCTCATGTGATTTCCTGCCATGAACAGGGAGGGTGTGAGTCCTGGTGCAGATATCCATGAGCATCCATGAGTAATTGTGACCAAAATCCCCTTACCGGGCCAAGCTTTGCTCTAGGAATTAGGCGATGTCGCTGAGGTCAGCAATTGGCTCTTGGGTCCTCTGTTCTGTGCCAGCCCAGACAATTTACACCCCACCAGCGATAATACAAACTGTGCTCTCACATCCTCTTCAACTGCAGAAGTGGAGAACGTGTCATGGTTTGGAGAGGGAAGGAATAGACCAGTGAGTTTAACCCAAGAGTTCCCTGCATTTCCACCATCAAACTATTCCTTTTTCACTCATCCTGACCTGTTTGCCATTCTCCCCTGTGGATTCAGAACAACCATTTCAGCAAAATAAGAAGATGTCATTAGCCAGGTACGGGGGGTCATTGGCTCCACCCACACAGAAGGGCAGGGAGGCCAAAGGCAGCCTCTGGACATCAGCTGTGGCCAGGGTCATGTTCAGCAACCAAAACGATGAGAATGCAGGGCAACAGAGTCTCTGGCCCAAGTAATCCAGGGCCACGTGAAGAGAAGCAATAAGCTGAACAACTGTTCCATGGCACAAGACAGTGTAGACAAGTGATCTAAACTACTCAGAATACCTGTCTACACAACCTCAACTTACATGAGGATTGTTCTCTCCTAGGCTTCAATGAGATAGTGGCAATAATAGAGTCGGTGGAAAAAATATCATAAACACCCATCCCAGTGTGTAAGTGGTCTCCTTAGAAGGATGGTAATAAAGTCATGTTTGCATTCCTTGACAGCATGCACCAGTGTAACAGCCTGGCATTGTTTTTGAGACTGAATTTGACACTTGTCTGTTCAAATAAATTAACACTGTCATTTTTTGACTGTCTTTTTTGGCAGAAATAAACCGGTTGCCTTGCCAATTTATGAGTTGACCTACCAGATCTCTTCTGAAAAATAAAATAAAAGCTATGCAAAGTACTTCATTATATTTTAATGCCAAAGTGAAAGTGGTTTTTTCTTTTTCCTCTTCTTTCTCTTCATCTAAAACTCCCTTGTTCTATCGCACTCCGTGTAACACAAATGAGATCGCAGTCATAGGAGGAGGAAGAAAGGAAAAGGAAAATGGGCAGGGGGCGTGTAGGAGATGTATATTACAATTTATCAAGGGAAGAGAATGACACCTCATTTTCTATATTAAGAAGTACTGGAAATAAATCAATCAACCATTCACTTAGTTATTCTCTCTGAGCATCCAACATCCGGTATGATAACATAATGTGTGCCTTTCTATATTTCCATACTACTTTTTTTATGAATATAGTTGAAATGAACTTAATAGCCGTTTAAAAAACAAAGAAAAACAGTTGGGAGTAACAGTTTGACTACTTTCTCCTAATTTTTCTATTAAGCTCTATTATTTTATGCTTCTTGATTGAGGTTTAGTCTATAAACAGTTAAATATACAGTACAATGAATTTTATGTATAAACTCATGTAACACCCACCCAGGTCAAGATACAGAACATTTCCACAGCTGCAGAAAGTTTTCTCACGCTCCTTCCAGGCAATGTCTACCTCTTACCCCAGAGGTAAACGCGATGTGACTGCCTTCATATTTGTTTAATTTTCCTCATTCTTGAAATTCATCTAACCGGAATCATGCATTGTGTTCTCTTTTGTGTCCGTCTTCTTTAGCTCAGGAGAGCACTTTTGAGATTCACCCATTGTTGCATTTATCATGAGTTTATTATTTTTAATTCAGTGTAGTAGTCTATTATATGAACATACCGCAATGTGTTTATCCACTTTCCTACTGGTGAGCATCTGGGTGGTTTCCAGTTCTTGACTATTATGAAACAACTGCTAGGAACTTTCTTGGACAAGTCTCTTGGTGGACATATGTACTCATTTCTCTTGGGAATGACATTGCTGGGGCGTAAGGGAGGCACATATTTAATTTCATTAAAAACTACCCAGTAGTGTTCCAAGGTGGTTATACCATGCTCCTATTTGCTTTTTAAATGATTGAGTCTTTAAATACAACCTGCACCCCCATTTTCTGATCCCTCCTCTCCCATGAGTAGTTTGTTCATGAACATGTAGACATTTGAGGGGTATCATGAGAGGTTGCAGTCTCTGGCATCAGATAAACCTCAAAACCCTGTTCATTATTAGTTTACAGACTTCAAGTCAGATATTACTTTTAATCATATCAAGTCTCAGTATGACTTCGTAAAATAGCTACAGGATACCTACTTAACTCTATAGGTTCGTTGTAAGGATGCAGTGAGCTGATACAGGTGGAAATACCTAGCACAAGTTCAGACACAGGGCAAGCACTGGACAAAAGCTAAGTCCCCCCCTGCCCCGCCTTCCTTGACAAGCACCTTCCCCCCTCTAGTAGGTTTTTGGATCTTACAGTTTGTCTCTCTTTATCTCTCTTCTAAGCTTCAGGGGTTGAGGAGGAAGGCGTTCTAGAAGAGACAGACCTCGCAAGATGGAAGGTCAAGGGGCCGGATGCCGACGAGAATCTGTCTTCCAGCAGCAGAAGAGAAAAGCTCTGTTTACAGTAGGACCCAGATGGAACTGATTTGTTCAGAGCCATCTTATTCTTGAGTGTGATATTTGTCCACATCATAAAACCACAGGCTACAATGTGTCTGACATTATACCAAGTGATATAACCCCTCCTAATGATATTATAATAAATCCCAAATGAGGCAGCCATCACTGGGCAGCTCTTTCAAAGTGTTCCTGAAATAGTTTTTACAGAACAAGGGATCTGTGTGCCAAATGCAGACACTCACATGAGGCTGGAGGAGTTAGGTCAGGCTTACAAATGAACACAACTCTGGCTTAGTCCTTGGCTGGGAATGTTTCCTTTTTATATGAACCTGTTGGCTTTTATGAAAATCATAATGCTTCTTCTTTTATTTTTTTTATATGAAAGATGAAATTGAACATTTTCTAAATGCAATAAAATATCCCCCAGGGTGCTTTTTTATTATTATCCTTTAAATCAGCAGTTTCTGTGCCTCTTCATTAGTAAAAGCCAACGACCTTTCGTCTTGGCCTCACCTCCCTCGGTGCTCAAAGAAAGCTGACCACATTTCCTGCTGTCCTGGTGGTGGAATCTTGTTTTGCTCTGTTTTTCTGCTAACATACATAGGTATGCTTCCGAGGTACCGTGTGATCTGCTTCCACGAGCCTGGGGAGCTTGCTGACTCAGGAACCATTGAATGTCTTCTAGGACAAATGTGCGGCCCTTTCTGCCCTTAATGGCAAGAACCACAGGAAATCATGTGTTTCCACTAACGGGGTTGAAGGCACCATCCTGCTGGATTGTGGTCTTGGAATTAGTAGGGCTGGAGCAAGAAGGAATATCTGTTCCCCTCACTCTCACAAACACCAGGTTTATACCACCACCATAACCAGCAACACCACTTCCATGACCAAGTTCACAGCACGCCGTGTTACTTTCACCCTCATCATTTCCCTGCCCATCTTCCCCACCATCATTATCTTTCTGGCCATCCCCACTGCAGTGGATCATCTATTCTTTGGATCTTCCCATCACACCTCTTTCTTCTCTCTTTCCCATCCCATGTGTTTCCGTCACAGGTCCAATATTTGGGCCCAAGGCTCAAGTATATTTGTTTTACAGATACTGAGAAAGATGGCTGTTGTTTTTATTCTCTCACTGGGATCACATAGACGTACCGAGTAAACCTAAAACTGCTAGACATCACTTACTGCCACCATTAAGGTAAAGGGACCTTACTTAAAATGAAATACACACAGAAGGCAGCAGATCATAAAGACAGAAAGAAGCCCTGATAAAATTAGACCCCTCGGATCTAGCCATGCCTCTATTTTCAGTTACTTATGTCAAAATGTTACCTGGTGTGCTTAAACTAGTTTGAGTTAAGTTTCTTTCAACTTGAAAATGAAAGAATTCTGACCAAAATAACCATCCTTGTCACCTGGTCTATATTATCCTTCCCCACCCCAAGCATACTTGAGGTTGGCATTCCATATCTGAGTTTCCGCTGGTAAGCCAGAGCCTGGGGTTGAGATTCTAAGGGCTGACTATGGTCTTTTGCCCAAGGTAGCCCAAAGATAGTGAAATAAGATGAAGTCAGATTCCTTAAGGAAAAGCAGTCACTTCATACCAAAAAGATTAAATGCAAACGCCTAGAAGAATTAGGATAAGACCAAGTTTGCAACAGGGGCAAATGATCTGAGACCATTTTTTCCAGCACTAATGGAGTGCAGTAACTTTTCTTTATGGGCCAACATTTTTGGTGGTAGAGATTGGGGGCTGACTTGAAAAATACAAATCAAGATGGGAGACACAGCCCTCAGCAACACAGGATCCACCAAGTATCAAGGGCGTCATGGTGACCATCAAGCATTTCATCTTTTCCTAAGGTTTTTAGTTCCAGAGTTACAAAAAGGGCCTCTGCTTTCTGTATTTCTACCTCCAAAAAGGTAGAAATACAGAAAGAAAAATTTAACAAATAAACACCTAAGAGCAATAAAAGTTTATTTGTCCTAGAAACAGTGACTAAAATAAGAGGAATACATGAGTCTGACTACAGCAGAAACACAAAGAAGGACGTGTATTCTCCTTGGGTGATCTGAGACACACAGAGGTGCCATTCGCATCAGTCACCTCCAGGCAATCCCCAAAATCACTTCCACCACCATTCTCATCACTTCTACCACCCCTAGAATGAGACAGCCCAGGATCAAGGACTCAGAGAATGATCATTCCTTTCCCCCACAACTGGTAATGCTTGCTAATAGCATGTGTTCTCTTTCTGATTTTAAAAGTAATGTGTGTCTATTATTTATTTGTTAAACACTCTTGGCTACAAATAGCAGAAACCATCTGAAGCCAGCTTAAGCTTAAAGGGGCCTGTGATAGAAGGCCATATGGGGTCACCCAGAACCCAGACTACAGGCTCCAGCCAGGCCTCAGTACAAGGAACAAGGCAATCCTCCTCTCTGCTTCTCGGAGTCCTTTCTGCAGTTTTCTTCCAGCTTTCTCCTAGCAGCTCCCAGAAGATCAGGAGCCTGGGAAGAAAAAACAATGGAAATCAATGATTCTTGTGGAAAATTTGAGAAATGTACCAGAGGAAACAAAACGTTACCCTAAAATAACAATTACCTTCAAAAGATGCCTGATCCTGTTACTTAATTTTCTTCTGGGTGTCACTAAAGGAAGACAGTACAGTACCGTAAGGTTAGCACTACATGACTTTGGGCTAGCTTCCCATCTGCGAAAATGAAAAAAAAATAATGCCCTCTTCAGAGCCATGTTCCATGAATGTTGACTATTATAATTACAAAAGAAGTAGATGACCAATTCTTTTGGCTAAAACCACCCTGATGGGTTGTGAACGGTCACAGAAAAGGCAAGAGCCAACTTCCAGATTAAGAACCAGAGATTGCAGAATCACTCACATTAACAGTGAGAAGACTTCCACATTTCCCAGGACAAACTGCGGGGGGAGAAAGGGAGAAAGAGAAATGTAATTTGGTAAGAGAACGGGGCTTAACATGGCATGGTATTGAAGAACAGGAATGTCTAATACAAGGGTTCTCAACCCAGGGCCCGTGGATCCCAAATGGTCCACAGAAAGAATTCAGAAGTTCCTTGAACTGAGATGCGGAGAGGATTACATCTTTGCTTTCACCAGTCTCTAACTGAAAACTAACATTTTTGTCTATTACAAATGTAGACAACCCATAACAATAGTATTAGCAGTTTTTATAGCTTTGTAATCAATAGATCAATCCCTATTTTCCTACCATATTATAGCTGTTGTGTATATCTCAAAATATCACTTACACTTATCACTATTTTGTCATATAGCCTACTTTCTAAACTTTATTTCATATCCTCAAACATGACATTAATGATTATGTCATGTTCCATCATATGGAGATGCTGTCATTAATTCCTCTAATACTTGACATTTAGATTGTGTCTAGTTTTCATTTACAAATAATGCTATACATAAAAAGTCTTGCCCATAATTTTTGCGTATGTGTGACTCTGACTGTTTCCTTAGGATAAATTCCAAGGTACAGAAAAACTAAATCAAAGTCCATTCACATTTTACCACTCATGAAATACATTGCCAAGTTATTTTTTTTATCATACCGTTACTAGGCCCATCAGATATGTATAAGAGAGTCTATCTTGCTGTATCCTTATCAGCACTGGGTATCACCCTTTTTTTTTCTTTCCATAATCTGTATTTTTTATAGCATATTGTTTGCAAAGTTGTCTGCAACATATCCTCCCATCCCTGCATGCATCCCACTTTTTAATGTGACTTTGCAGCCCCTTCCTTAAAGAAGAATGATATAAGGAACAGAGGTAAGTCATGCCATCTGAGGCCCTCTAGATCAACTAGTCTCCAGCAGACCCACCAGCTACCACAGCAGAATGTGAAACCCTGGGTAAGATCAGCAGAAGAAATGTCCATCTGAGCCCAGCCAGATTGTCAACCCTCAAAATCACAAACAAATAAAATGGTTGTTATTTTAGCCACCAAGTTTTGGGGTGGTTTGTTACACAGCAATAGATAACTGATATGATGTTCAAATTTATCATTTTAAAATGTGTATTAAATTTTAGGGAAGAATAACAAAATGGACTCTTATTCCACAATCCAACACAGAGGAGACCACTGCTAACAGTTTGATTTATTTTGTTTCCATCTCTTTTATTTCAGTATGCATGTACTATTTTAATATCAGAACTATAAACTAATCTTGCTTTTAAAGATTGTTGTAAAAATTCTCAAAGCTAACACCAGCAAATCTAATTTGTTGAAGTGTAAAAGGCATAGTTATTTATAACCATAATAAAGAGATTATTTAATACTAGGGAATATGTTACAAATACATGTATCAGATCAATTAAAATGCGATCATCTTTATAAATATGAAAAACTGGTAAGTTTGATGCCCAATCCTCTAAAAAAATTATCGAATATAAAGAGTAAGAATATCCAAGCCTAATTTAGCATGATTGAAATATCTGTCTCAAATATGATAGTCAATTTTACACTTATGGCAATATATAAGCAACATTCTTATTAAAAATAGGAACAAGACAAGAATATTCCTTATCATATCACCACGAATAATTGCTCTGGAAATTCTAGTCCGTGCAATAAGACAAGAAAATAATTGAGGTGAAACAATTAAAAAAGAGAAAACAAAATTATGAATGTTTGCTCATGATATGATTGCCTACCTCAAACCCCAAGATAATCAGCTAAAAGTGCATTGTATTAATTTAAAGGCTGAGTAAGTGACCTTCATATGAAATAAATATATATTTTCCAATATCACAATAATAACATATTAAAAAATTGATTGAAAATCTACCAGTTTTACAACTATGAAAATATGGCTCTCTTATGTCTATTTTAAAACATAAAACATCTAGAAATAACCTATCAATAAATGTGAAGGGCACTTATTAATAAACTATAACACTTTCTACCAGATATGAAAGAAAATAATATAATAGAAAAACACTATTTTACTACATGGTAATGTGAATTGTCTTTTCATTATTTTTGTCCCATTAAATAACCTTTCTTTATGTTCCTTAGACATAGGCATGCAATTCCAACCCAGGAAAGCTGTGGAGACAGAACCACAGCCCCAGTGGGTCCTAGAGCAGAGGATCAAGCCAAAGAAGCTTATTCTCAAGCTCTAAGCTTTAATGTTGTTTGCCCTATTAGGTTTCGGACTTACCTGGGATCTGTTGTTCCTTTATTCCTTCATATTTCTCCCCTTTGGAATGGGAATATCTATCCTATACATGTCACACCATTGTATTTGGGAAGCACGTGACTTGTTTGGTTTCACAGGTTCATAGCCAGAGAACAGTTTGCTTCTGGATGAATCATACCTGGAGTGTCACCCATATCTAATTTAGATTATATTTAGATGAGACTTTGGAATTTTAGACTTTAGATTTGGTGCTGGAATAAGTTAAGACTATGCAGGCAGTTGGGTTGCATTTTGCCTGTGAAAAGGACATGACTTTTGGAGGGCCAGGAATGGAATGCTACAGACTGAATGTTTGTGTCCCCCAAAAGTCATACATTGAAACCTAATCCCCAGTGGTATTTGGAGGTGGGACCTTTGAAAGGTGATTAAGTCATGAGGGCAGAACCTTCATGAATGGGATTACTGCCCTTATAAAAGACACCCTAGAGAGCTCTCTTGTTCCTTCTGCCATGTGAAGACACAGTGAGAAGATGGCCATCTATGAATAAGGAAACAGGCCCTCACCAGATACTGAATCTGCTGGTAAATTGATCATAGTCTTCCCAATCTCCAGGACCATGAGAAATAAATTTCTGTCGTTTGTAAGCCACTCAGTCTATGGTATTTTATTATAGTAGCTTGAATGGACTGAGACGCAGACATACTCCCCTTACCTCCATCATGTAGTAACAAATCAATTTCTCTTTTGCATTTAGAATCAATCACCCAGCCAGCACAGAAACTCCCTTTCTTGCTGGTTCACTGGCCTGAGGAGTCCAAGGAGACCAGGAAGCAGTCTCATTTTCCATCTAGCTGACCCACTGCTGTATCCCCTGGCAGGAGCACCTCTTCCTTGGGCTCTAAATCTTCTAGACCAAGGGAGCTTCCAGTCACTGGGGCAGGATGCAAGACATTTGCTCTGGAATCATTAGGGTAGTAGCAAGAAGAGCTCATTCCCAGACCAGTGAATCCCGGCTGTGGAGAAAAGCAGTACCACTTACTGTTCACTGATGTAGCATAGTGACTGCATCCTGGAGGATGTTACTCCAGCCCCACAAATTGCTACCATGCAGCTAGTGCCATAAAGAGTCTTCAGAAGGCTTATTCCAGAATTCTATCAGGCCAACTGCTTGAAGGAGATGGGGAACATTGCGAGGCCAGTGAATGTAATAGGCATGAGCCCATTGTTGATCTTCCTTGGCTCTCAGATGAGTTCGTTGGTCAGAGGTGATGCGGTGTGGAACACGGCGGTGGTGAATAAGGCCTTCTGTGAATCCATGGTGGTTTTGGCAGAAGTGTTGCCAGCAGGGAAGGCAAATCCATATCTGGGGTAAGTGTCTATTTCCAATGAGAACAAAGAACTGCCCCTTCTGTGATAGAAACGATTCAATGTAATCACTGCCGCCAGGCTGGTCCCTTGGGGAATGGCACCACATTAGCGACTCAGAGTTGGTCACTCCTATTAGCAGGTAAAGCACCAAGCAGTTGCTTTAACCAGATCAGCCTTGGTGGGTGAGAATCCATATTGCTGAGCCCATGAAAAACCTCCATCCCTGTCACTATGGCCATTTCGTTGATGAGATACAGATCTGCAGGTGGCAGAGGGGGCTCCAAAAGACTCCGGGGTTACATCTTATTGTGCCGTGAGCGTAAGAGCAAAGCAGGAAGTAGGGAGCAAAGGTAATAGGAGGTTCTAGGTACTTTCCCGTAAGCATCTTAGCCATAGACATCACTGTTACAAGCATTTTCGCTGCACACGTTTTCACCATATAGCTAATTGGCCATAAGGCAATTTTGCTGTAAAAGATAAAATAATGAAAAATTTTAAAAGGGACATTAAAAAGGACATAATGAAACATGAGAAATGAATAACAAAATTTAAAAGACTTTATTGCAAAATACAAAACATTTGAATACATTTAAAATGTGTGTACATTCATGGCAAGACTGCACAAATAACTGATTTTATTTTGTGGGTTTTACCGAAGCACTTGTCTTCCAAGTCTTTCATTCATAGTATTTTATACATATTCTGCTTGCTGATTGATCTTCTTTTTCAGCACCACACTTTTTCTTTTTCATCAGAATTTCTTCCTTCATTAAGAGAGGTATCAATCTCCAAACACTAGTATGCATGTTTGTAATAGAGCTTTCTATTGCGTTGAGAAAACCGCCACACCACTGTGTGTTCTTGACATATTATCACATGTCCGCTGATAGACGTTCCAAAGTTCTGTGGGAAATGTGGGTTCAACTCTGCACCTTCTAGGCTCTTGGCAAAGATGCCTATGGCAAAAGTACATGCTAACAGGGATCAGGGCGACCCAGGACTTCAGGAAACAGACTGGAGTGCCAGGGCTTATAGCTGTTGCACGGGTAGGTCAAAAGAGTCAGGATAACATTATCTTTCTCCCAGTGTGTTCTGGAAGCCTCTCAGATGAGCATAGAATCTGTGAGTGATTGGTCGTGTGCATCTGCTCGGACACCCCACTCAGTGGGCATTCCCCAGAGGCAAGAACTTTCTCCACCCCTCTACTGGCAGCATGATTTGGGGTTCCCATGGAGAGAAGCGAGTGCATCAGAGCTGATGGGCCTCTCCTGTGGTCCACGCCCTTCTCTTCTCTGCAGCCTTCATAGACTATTGATGGCTCCGTTGTAATGGAGCTCCCAGAATACCAAATCAAAGCCAAGATGCGAGCTCCATAGCTCCCTCTCTTCCACCCTGGCCACGTTTTAACTTTAAAAGCCTCAGAGAATAGGCTTCCGCTCCTATTGTTTTACCTTCCACTCCTCCCTTCCAGACATGGTACTGAATTAGTATTATTTGACGGCACAAAATAAGGAAGTGCTGAGTGAGAAACCCTCCTATCCTTCCCTCCCATCCCTGACCCCAGCCTTCACTTCCCTTTTTTCTGCCTTCTTTCTTTTCCATGAGAGTTCATGGGAAGGGACTATGCAGCCTTGGGACTCTTAACACACATCCCATTGGCCCCCTGGAAGCTCACCCCCCTCCAACCCCTTCTTTAAAATCAGGAGAACAGTAGTTAACATTTGGGCAATAAACAATAAACAAACTTTACCAGAGGTCAGAGAGCTGGATTCATAGCCCAGGCTCTACCATTTACCGGCAGTGAAACTGTACTTTGACATCTCTGCTTCCCGGTTCGTAAAGTGGAAATGAGAACAGCCCCCTGGAAGAGCTTTGTAAGGGGTAAAGATTTATCAGCTTGTAAGTAACGGAATTATTTTTTATGGAGGGGCAGGTGACAGTGCATCTAAGTTACAGCAAGGCCAGGAGAGGTGATGGGCTGCCCTGACTGTAGAAGTCCTGGCCTCCGCCACCCTTTCTGGAGGGTCAACACTAGAGTCCTTAAAGCTTTGAGTTCCATCAAGTTTCTGGGTAAAAAGTGTTTGTCCTTGGAACTGCTCCTTACTTCTTCAAGGCTATTATTTCCAAGGTGGCTTTATTTTAAGAAAGAGTAAAATATGATTTATACCCTAAGACCCAAGTCATAATCATAAAAGACCTTCATTCCCTAAGTGTGACCAAAACCACCAACATCAGAAGGAGCCAGAACATTTTTGTAAATGCAGATTCCCAGGACCTGGCTTTGAGCATCACTTAATTTCTCTTATCTTTTCCACTTCGAGAAAAATAGGCTTAATGGTAGTCCTTGCCTAAAAGCTCGGTAAAAGAGTTTAGGTGGAAAAACAAATAGGTAAAAAGATGAATGGCTTGCAAGGCGAGGGGTATGATTTGCAACTGGAGAAGATGACCTCTAATGTCCCCTTCAAATCAGACCCCGAGGATATCTTGGGCCTCAAACAACCAACAGAGTGGTCCCCATTCCTGTCCACAATGCATCCCAGCCAAATCACAGAAAGTGGACCCCTTGGCCGGGCACTCAGCCAAGGCTGGAGCTGTTAAGAAATAAGAATGTGTGTATTTATTGAGGAAAATAAAAATGTGCACCCGACGTTGCACAGAGGCGATTTACGAGGTTTTATGGAAGTGTCACCAAAAGGCCCACTCAGTCACTGCCAGTGTCAGGTCTGTGGACACCTGGGAGCTTAGGCAATAAAACTCCCTGCTGGAGATGGTGAGTGGGACGTGCTTTGCGGGGGAAGTGGGAGCCACGTGGTGCAGGTGCCTGTACCCGTGGGGTGTGTGGGAGTGTGTGGATGGGTGAAAGGCAATGTGCACACGCAGTGGGTGTGCAGGAGAGCATGCATGTGTGGGGGTGTCATGAGAGTGTGTGGTGTGGGTCACCCACGAGGCTGAGCCACAATGCAGAAGGGCACCCATTACTCAAGCTCTCTTCAGAGGACCACAGAGTCCTGGCTGCTCCCAGGAAGGGATTAGTCATCACCTACTGCTGAGACTGAAGACCATGGGGTTGTCAAGCAAAGCAGATTCTCAGGGGCAAACATCTCTGAGCTGAGCATTCAAGGATGGGTAGAGTCTGGCCAATGGCAGGAAGAGTGTGGTCCTGACTTGCTAACTTCCTTCAATGGGTCTAAACCCCCCATGGGTGCTACAACCTATGTGTTCCAGGTCTCTGAAGCTTCTGGAAGTTCCGTGAACCAGTCTCATGCCTTGTTGCTCTCCATCATCTGTCCAGCCCTCCTGCCAAGCCCAGCCGAGCCTGGATGTATTCACTGTCTCACTACTATGGGAGAAGGTTCAAGGAAGTAAGGTGTGTTATTAAAGAGGAAGAGAAGCAAGGGAAGGAGGAGAGGGAGAAGGAGAGGAAGAAAGACCTTCATGGCAAGGTCTGGACCAACCAGTATCCATCTTCCTAAAAATGGTCTTAAGATCCCAAAGCAAGTAGATCCCTGCAGACCATGCAGGAAAGAGGGGCGCCCACTTCCTCCCTCCCTTTCATTCTGCTACAGCAATGAGAAAATCATGAGTTTTGCAAGATCCTTTCGTCGCCTGGGGCACGCCAGCATCACATGCATCTTCTCAGCACATGAGAAAGGTCACTTCCCTGCAAAACAGGGAGGAGCTCTGGGCAAGTGTGGTTTGGGAAATGAAACCAGACCCTTCAGTTTACAGCCCTTGGTGCACCAGGATGATTGGCTCAGCTTGGAGTCTGAGGTTAGGGTCCAGGAGTGTACGAATCCCTACCTTGTGCTACATCCTCACCTGGGCACTTCCACACACCACACCGAGTCCTCATCCAAACTCTGAAAGGGGAAATTAGCATAACATTGACATGGGATCAGACTTTGAGGATCCAAAAGGCTGTGATATTTGCTCAAAGACTTAAAGGTGGCAAATGGCAGAGCCATCTTCCACTGGAAACAAGAGACTCTCCTCTTTTTCCCCCAGCCCTGACTGCTTCCCTCTCTCGAGGCCTTTAAACCATGACACTTGCAGTCCTTTTGCTTGTCTCTTCTCCTCCCCCAGATTTGGAGCTTCTGCGATCAGGGACCAGTTCTGCCCTCCCCACCCCTAGAGACCAGCACAGGCTGGCATGGGACGAGGGTGCTCATGGAACAGCTTACAGAGGAAGAAGGAGAGATGGAGATATCGGGTCAGCTCCCTTTCTAACTAGTATCACCACTTCTGACTTCAGGAGCTAACTAAGACTCCCTGAGGGCCAGGAGGAAAATGCAAGGGCCAACATCTCTATAACCTGAGACTTCTGGATGCTGACACCCGGCCCCAGTCTTCCCCCCCAACCCCAACTGATGCCCAAAGCATCTCCTAAGGGATCAATTTCAGGCTCCCGGCCCCTCACCTCAGCCAGAGAAAGCCCCTGGCCTAGTCAAACATCCATGTCTTCAGTTAGTCATTATGTGAGCTGGACAAGGCCGGGGTGGGTCTGTTCATCTCGGGACCTGCCCCCAGTGACTAGCGCCCAATCTTATCACACTGTGGACTCTCAGGGAATGAAGGTTCCGTGACCCGTGGTGTCTGCAAGTGGCCCATAAAACTGTCATTGAACTGACATGCTTAGAGTTTGTGGAGGGAGGTGGGTGAAAGCCAGGGCTGGTTCAAGTTCCAGTGCAAAGGGTCCAGGCTGCAGTCACTAGAACAATCAAGAGAAGAAGATCTAATGGAGGATCACAGTTATTTGATGTTACTGACCTCTGGTCTTCCCCAAAGCTCAGGTTTTTAAAATTGGAAGCTCTCAGTGGAAGATTTTAACTGTGAGCAAATATGATTAAAGTTACAAACTCTGTGAACGGCAGTGTGCTAGATCAGTGCTTCCAAATGTTTTATGTGCAGACGAACCACCTGGGGATGTTGTTAACCTGCAGATTCTGACTTGGTAGGTCTGAGGTGAGCCCTGAGATACTGCATTTCTAAGCAACTCCTGGGTGACGCTGTCAGTCCACAGATCACATCCAGAACACCAAGGCGCCCAAGCTCAAGGTGCCTGGTGCTGGCTAAATCTAATCTTCCTCCCCTTCTATGTTTCAACACTCAGAAGGAGGTCCAGTACCTGTGAGGGAAGACCCAAGCCCCCATGATGCAAGTTCTTTCCCAGCCAGGACCCCACTGCACCCCGTCCACCCCAACTACGCTCTAGACCAAATGGTCGGCTGCACCCCAGGCTTCTCAAGCTTTATACCACACATCTGTCCTTACAGCTACTGGTCCCCCTGCCTCAAATGCCATCTCCTCTGAGGCTTTAGAAACTCCTACTCATCCTTCCTCCCTCTCTCTCCAGCACCTACTCTACTTCTGCTACTTGCTACTGGTATAAACTGAAGCAAAGTACTTCACCTCTCTAAGCCTCGGTTTTCTCATCTGTAAAATGGGGATAGTAATAATGTCCACCTCACAGGAGGGTTTTCTAAGTATTAAATGAGATGATACACATAAAATGCTTAGCAAGCTTCCTGAGACATACTAGGTCATCGAGAAATAAATAAATCATCCAAATTGAATGTCACTTCCTCTGGGAAATCTTCCTGGATTTTTCCATTTATCTGTTTATTTGTTTTTTGTTTTGGGGGGTAAAAACCATAATACTTGGTTTTTACTTCTCTGATTGCCCCTATCACACAGCACTGCAATGACCTATTGACTGGACTATCTTGCTTAATAAGTCGTAAGCATCTGGAGGTCAGGACAATGTTTTACCCATCTCTGCTTTTCCAGAATCTAGCACAGAGTCAAGCACGGAGTGAACACTCAGAAGGGGTGCCAAGTGGCAACAGCCAGTAATATTCAGGGGTGCTCTGTGTCTAAAGGTGGCATATCTCACAGAAGCAGTGCGGTTAACTGAAAGATCCAGGAAAACCGAAGCTCTGTTTAAATGGGTTTTCCAGATAACTGAAGATTTCACATCCGAAAAACATCACCCTTTATTTTTAAGCAACTTTTCAAGATTTTCCTAAATGTGTCTCTTACTTAAACAGAACACAGTAGTCCTAACAGAACCTTCCCAAGATGACTTGGGAACATCATGAAAACATTAATTACTGTCCCCAGGGATAGGGTGACCATACACCTGGTTTGTCCAGGGCAGTTCTGTTTTGCACTCCTTGCCTGGTATCATTATTCACAGCATCCCTTTTCATTCTCCTAGTGTCCCCTAGTTCGGACAAGAAATTATTAGGTCACCCTAACCATGGATAGATTATACTGGATCAAAGTGATGGTCCAAGGGACCCCTAAAATGAATATTAATATTTGCTGTGGGGTTTTTCAAATATGGCCCCCAAACCCTTTGACCCTTCTCCCACTGAGAGATGAGGTCTCTTCCCCCTTCCTTGAATCTAGGCAGGTTTAGGACACCCAGACCAATAGCACATGGCAGCAGTGGCCTTGTGCTGTTTCCAGGCCTGAGCCTTAAGAAATTGACACATCTCCCCTCCCGTCTCTTGGGAGGCTACTTCTGGAACCCAGCCACCACGCTGTGAGGAAGCCCAAGACACACTGTGGAGAGGCTCCTGCGGAGAGAAACCAAGAGCCAGAACCAACCTGCCAGCAGGGTGTGAGTCATCTTGGAAGCAGATTCTCAGCCCCGCTCGAGCCACTTAGCTGACGCTGTACGGAGAACAGCTGTTCCTTCCAAACCCTGCTCAAATTGTAGATTTGGGAGCAAAGTAAATGATGGTTGTTGTTTTCAGTTACCCTTTGGGGGGTATCTTTATGTAATGATGGATAATCAGAGCATTTGCCCCAAAAAAGAAAATCCTGCTGGAGCATTCAGTTTTTGGAATTCTGGAATTTGTTAAGAATCAGTCTCCTGCCTTCTCCCTCAAGGTCAGACTGACACTGTCACTTCCAGGAGAGCACACCAGGAAAACAGTTTTGAAGATAGAATCTCTGGGTTCTAGGCTCCATGAAACCTCAAGGAAATTATTTGTCCTCTGTGAGCCTCAGTTTCATTATCTGTAAAATGCAGAAAATGAGACTTACGTCATCATGTCGCAATAACGAATGTAAAGCAGAAATTGGCAACATTATTTGCGAGAGGCCAATAGTGAACATTTCAGGCCTGCGGACCATACAGTTTCTGTCACTACTATTCAGTTCTGCCATGGCAGCAAGAAAGTAGATACATAAACAAATTGACATGGCTGTGTTCCAATAAAACCTCTTTTACAAAAACAGGATTTGGCCTGTGGGCCATGGACTATAGACCCCCTGCTGCAAAGGATTGGGAAAGTTCCTGGCATAAATGCCTGCTATTAGCATAAGTATTATTATTATTGATATAAATACAACTTTCCTTAAGCAGAAAATTTTCTTAGGGATTTCACCAGCTTCATAAACACAGAGTTCACCAAAGAATGTTCACCCTGAGATAATTAGCAGCAAACCTAGTAACAAGATGAGTCACCCTAAAGGGGTGACATGGAGAAGTTTCATAAATTGCACTATCATCTTCCTTCTCATAAGTCTCGACCAAGTCATCTTATTTCTTGAATCAAAGTAGTTCATCTGTACAATGAACATATGCATTGCAACCCTTTCTGGGCAAAACTGAGATTTCAGATCCAGAGCTAAGACATTTTCTCATGTGTCCATCACTTCTTTCAGATGAGAGCCCCTGGGCAGGGATTTTGGAGGCGTTCAGCTTTAGGTTTAAAAAAAGGAAGTAGATAAGGGAGAAGGAGAGGGAGGGCAAGGGAAGAGTCTGGAGGAAATGTGCCCCTGATAAATTTAATCTCTCTTGAGTTCCCCATTCATTCATTAATTCATTCAGCTCTTGGTATTCCCTGCCAGCTATGTGCCAGGTCCCAGGCTGAGAGTCTAGTCGCTAGAAGCTGGATCAGGACTCTCCCAACCTCTGCCCTCATGGATGGGCCCCACATCCAGTGAGGGGAAGAGACCATTAAGTAAGACACAGCAACAATAGTGTTGTGCATTGTGAAAGGGGAAGTGGAGGGTGGGGACCACCATTTGGGGCGGGGGACATGACCCAACTGGGGATCAGGGGAGGTCTCCCCAAGGAAATGACATCGAAGCCAAGACCAGAGGGATGAGTGGGGCTTAATCATCCTCCCCTGCCTTCCTCCTCTTCTTACCCCTGTGCTTAGAGAAACACACTTCCTGACATCCATGCAAGCATAAGATCACTCCTCCCTTCTCCTGCAACAAGTCTTCCCTTGTCTGAACTACCTTTTAAAACATCTCTTTTCCTCACCTAAACCTTTACCCGAATTGTCAATGCTCTTAGGATAAAAACCAAAAGCCTTAACATGGGCCAATAGGCCTTATGTGACGTGGTTCCTGATACCTCTCCAGCCTCATCTCACAGTCTCCCATCAGTAACTCTGCTCTGGCCACCCTGGATTACTTTCCAGGCTTTCCTACCACAGGCCCTTTGTATATGCTCTTCCCTCTCCCTAGAATACTACCCCCCGCAATTTGCCTAATTAACTCCTACTTATCCTTCAGATCTCAGATCACTTATTCCCTCAGGAAAGTCTTCTCTGACCTCCCAACTCATTAAAAGCCCCTGTTTTTAAACTTTCCAAGTCCCATAGACCCGCTCATGCTTAGAACTTGCCACAGTGCAATCTCCATGGTCTATGGGAAGATTGGACCAATGCCTGTCTCCCCAAGGAGACCGCAAACCCCAGAGGAGCCTGGACTTGTCTGCGTTGCTTATTGTTTCACTCCAGCATCAGGGTCTGGCGCAGAGTGGGAGCTCAGCTGAAGCACTTATTGCCATGAAAAAAATGTTGGATGCAAAGGTCTGGTGCCATCACATTTCTACTTTCAAACCCTTGACAATATCAAAACCCCAACCCATTTAGTGCATATATGTTCTCTGGTTTGAGTTCGTAAGAGCAGGTGTGGCACAGTGAGGAAAAAAAAATCTACCGTGGAGTCAGGAAAACCAGTTACAGCACCATCTCTAATTGCTCTTGGGTCTAAGTTTCCTCATCTGCGAAAGGGTAAAATAACAGCATCCTCTCCAACCACCCCTTGGAGTTGCTGAGCGTAATGAGACCACTTACTTCAAGGATGCAGGCTTATGAGTTTATCATGGCCCAACATCCACCAGAGAATCAAAAAAGAGTCCTCAACACACAGGGCCCCATTGCTCTGTACAGACGCTGCTGGGGCAGGTGGCACACCCTCTGGGAGGGGCAAGAAGAGGGGGACGCCTGAAGCTGCCTTTGCCCCCCAGGGTCCTGCAGTATCGATCATAAGTCTTGCAGAGGGACCATTTGCCTTTCTTCCCCTTCCAAATAATTAAAGTATAATATTTTACGCCCTGATAAAATTTACTGGGACCCTCGGCACGTAATTATAGTGCTTCTTTAACGGAGACCCCATAAAAGATGCATGATGAGAAAGTTAAGGATCTGGATAGAATTACAACGATGTGGCAAATAATTTACAAGTGATAAACAGTCTGAGGGGGAAAAAATTCCAATAACCTCTGATGAAGGCTAACAATTAAAATAATAAATTCCCCAAGAGCAAGGGTAAACCTTTCTTCTTGGTCAAAGGCTTAAACTCCATGAGCCCAGGAAGAAGAATAAGCCTTCTGGTCAAAACCAAGTCCTGGACTCCCTGGTCATCTATTCTTTCTGTATGTATGTATGTGTCTTTGTACTTAAGTACATACTTATTTCATCTTTTTAGTAATTTATTCATCCATTGATTGATCATGTTTTGTTTCTAGCCATTCTTTCCTTCCATTACCAATTCTACTTATTCTTTCTCCTATTCTTCTATCCACCCACCCTGTCCACCCATCCTCCCATTCATTTATTAATTTATCTACCCATTCATCTATTTCCATCTGTTCATTTGTCCATTTATTCTTTTATTTTTTAATTCATTTATCTATCCCTTCATTTATTTTTATTCCTCATTTATCCATCCATCCATCCCATCCACATGTACTGCTCACTTGTGCTAAGCAGATTCTTTACCATGTTCTAAGGCAACCCTATCGAAAAGAACTATAATGTGAGCCATGTGAGCCAAATAAGCAATTTTAAATTTTCTAGTAGCCACATTAAAGAATAAAAAAGAAACAAGTGAAATCAATGCAAATAATCATTATATTATTTAGTAATAATTTTTGTTATAAAATAGTGTATTTTAATACACTTCATGTATTTATTTAAACACAAAAGGTAAATGCTGTCTAACACATATTAATTTTATTTAAATACTATTTAATACAATCACTAACTTTATTTAACTCAATTTATCCAAAATACTATCATGTGTTTTGGATTTCAACATGTAATCAATACAAATATACTAACCAGTTACTTTTCACTCCTCTTTTCATCCTAAGTCTTCAAAATCCAGTGTGTATCCTACACCCGTAGATCAGGTCAGTTGGACCAGCCACAGTTCAAGTGCTCAACAGCCACATGTGGGAACCATATTGGACAGCCCAGTTGTAGAGCTTCAAAGTTGAATCAGATAGAGCTTTTACCCTTGAAGTTTACATTCATGTGAGGAGAGAGAACTAAGATCTGTCAACTATGAGACTCAGTGCATGTTTCACACATTATCTCATTTAATCTTCACATTTAAGCTATAAGATACTCCCATTTATAAAGAAGGTGTGGTACATATATGCAATGGACTATTACTCAGCCATAAAAAAAATGAAATAATGCCATTTGCAACAACACGGATGCAACTAGAGATTATCATGCTAAGTGAAGTAAGTCAGAAAGAGAAAGACAAATACCGTATGATATCACTTATATGTGGAATATAAAATATGATACAAATGAATCTATCTATGAAACAGAAAAAAATCACAGACATAGAGAACAGACTGGTGGTTGCCAAGGGGGAGGGGGTTGGGGGAAGGATGAAGTAGGAGGTTGGGGTTAGCAGATGTAAGCTTTTATATATAGAATGGATGAACAACAAGGTTCTACTGTATAGCACAGAAAACTATGTTCAATATCCTATGATATTAAAATGGCCCATTAAAAGTGACAAAACCAAAAAATATATATCCTATGATAAACCATAATGGAAAAGAATTTTTAAAAAAGAATATATATATATATATATATATATATATATATATATATAACTAAATCACTTTGCTGTATAGCAGTAATTAACACATTGTAAAACAACTATACTTCTATTTAAATAAATAAATAAGTTTTTTTAAAAAAAAGATACTCCCATTTTACACTTGGGGAAGCGAAAGCTCAGAGAAGTGATAAAAAGTTCTAGAACCAAATCAACTGAGCATCCCAAAACACTGTGTCAAATGATCAGATGGAGTGAGGGCTGAGCAGCTATGGCAACATGAAAGGGGGCTGTCTGGCTCTGCCCAAGGTCTGCAAGGGCTGGGCATCAGGCAGCGGGCCAGCCTGGAGCTAGGGAAGGAGCCACACAGCAGAGAAGTCTTTCCAGACCAAGGAGACAAATGGAGAAAGAGAAGACTTCACATTCCTTTATGTCCAAGCATATCCCTGAGTTCTTCAAATATCACTGGGCAGAGACCCAGGGTGTGAAAGAACATATTAGGGAGAATAAAAATGTTGACACATGTCAAAACTAGGTTTTTGCACCCAAAATCATAATCTATCCATTCATAATGAAGAGAGCCAGGATTCCATAGCCAATTAACTGCGTGGTACCTAAGAGTGAAGAGTTGGATGATATTGCTTATGCTGAGGATAAGGAAGACCGTGGTGATGAGAGTAAGGAGAGCTCACATCACTGAGCATTTACTACAGTGTTCTAAGCACTTCACTGCAGTGTTTCACTGATGCCCTTATTTTAGAGGTGAGGAAACTGAGGCACTTTTCCAAAGCCTCCTAAGTGTCATCTGCCATGTGCTACTTGCATAGACCCCCTGTCCCATGAGCATTTCACTGGAAACTGGCTAAGCCAGACAGGACAGAGCCTGCGGGATGGCCACTGGGGGTGTGAAGTTGAGTAGTGCATGAATGGTGTTTCCAGAAAGTTCATAGTCCAGAGGGGAAGAGGAATTTGTAGGCAAATAAAGACCCTGCAGATTTCCGGTGCTGGGCTAGAGCATCCCAACACAGTAAAGTAGAAACAAAGAAGGTCAGCTGTCACTTCTCTGTGGCAGAGGTGGTCAGGAGGGCTTTACAGAAGAGGTGACACTGCGGCATCATGAAACTTTCTCTGACACCCCCAACGAGAAGTAATCTCTCTCCCATCTAGAGATGAACGTCTCTGTCAGGTACTTGGACCACAGGCCCTGGCCGGGCCCTTTGGGACAGTTTCCTCTCCCTCCTCCCTCCCTCCCCAGCACAGCCGCTCAGCCTGTAATCCCCCTGCAGGCACCAGGGAAGCTTTTACACTTACTCAACATCATGATGGATCAATGGAGAAATACAATTGCTGGGACTTCTGAGAATGTATATATTGGTTTAAAAGCCCCTGTCTTTCTTGGGTACAGACAAAACACCGACGGCTTAACACCTCCCAGAGATGCATGGTGGGAATGATTTCAAGGCTTTAGTTGTCAGTAGCAATATCAATCAGATGGTCTACCCCGTGGCCTCAGCTCAGGAACAGAAGAGACACCGGCAGAGGAGCAGAAAGCATGCGGAGAGAGATGGAGCCAAAGTTAGATGGAGACAGAGCGATAGAGAGAGCGAGAGAGAGAGAGAGAGGCAAAGGCACTGAGGATACAGGAGGGAACTCGAGAAAAGACAAAGGCTGAGAAAAGGCTATTCAGAGTTAGGGAGACTGAAAGAGTCAGAGGGGTGAAGAAAACAGAGACAGAGCCAGACTCAGACTAAGTAAATCAGGCGCCAAAAGAAGGATGGAGACCAAATGTTCCATGAGACTGGGAGAAAGAGAGTAAAGCAGAGACAGAAAAGAAAGAAGGGTGAGAGAAGCAAGGCGGGCGGCACCGAGGCTCCTCAGCACCCAGCTCCTGCCTCGGACCTTGGCTCCCTGTCCCTCTGGCTGGAAGCCTCTTCGCCCAGCTCCTTGCATTGCTGGCCTTTTCTCCTCTTCCCGGCCTTTGCTGAACTGAGACGTCCTCAGAAAGGTCTCCAGTGGCCACTCATGCACCTGGAAGTCTGTCCTCCTCACTCCTGCCTGTTGGTCTCCATCAGAAAAGAACACCCAGTTGATTTATTTTATAAGACCTGTTGGCTTTTTATTATTCACTTGTGTGTTATACACTCCCAGGGCTACCACTGTCTTGCCATATCCTCAGGGTCTGGAATCGTGTCTGGAATAGAGTAGGTGGCGCTTCATAGTAGAGTAATGGATGGATGGATGGATGACCATGAAGGCAAGTCATTCACAAGAACTCCTCTCTGGATACTTAAGTTACCCAGGTTGAATGAGCATGATTTGGTGGCAGGGCTGGGTGCTGATTTGGAATGCACACCCATCCTCAGCAGCTGTGCAAAGGTAGAGAAGATGGAGATAGGAGTGGAGGCGGCGGGCAAGAGCCTGCTTCTGAGGCCCCCCAGGGGGTCAGCCAGGCTGAAAAGGATCCTGGGAAGAGGGTGACGGGGGAGCGACTCTGCTTTAAGGGCCCCTTTGGAGTTCCTTTCAGACAGAAATGGATTCCATCCATGACTTCGCTTTGTCTAAAGTTGGAAATGGTTCTGTGGAAAAGAGTGCATGATTCCCACGTGTGCTTCTCAGGCAAAGATCCTAAGTTAACGGGCCGCATTGGCCCCATTAGGACTAACGCAACCTCCCTCCCAGGCAGGGCTCTTGCCTCTATAGAAAGTGCTCTCAGGAGCCTTTGAACAAGATCAGCCCCCGCTGACCAATGCTGGAGAGCATGCGGGGGTTGGGGGGAGGGGGGGGGCCTTCCAGTCAAGATCAGAGTGCTTTGGCCTCCCGGAAGTCCCTGGGCAAGACCAGACAGCTTTTTGGAGCCAGACAAGAGACCCATGTACAGTCATCCTTTGGTATCCAGGGACGATTGGTTCCAGGACCCCCATGGGTCCAAACTAGATAACAAACTCCGAGGTTGCTCAAGTCTCTTATATAATGCTGGCCTAAGAGTCGGCCCTCTGTATCTGCATGTTCCGAATCTGTGGAGTCAGCCATCCGAGAATGGAGGCTGACGGTACTTGTGTCTTGAGGCCTGCGTAGAAGCTATACCTGGGGAGTCGCTGGGGTGACCTGGCTGCAGGAGATGCAGAGAGGGGCTGGACAGCCTGGTGGGATGGACCCTGGGCGTGAAATCCCAAAGTCAGGGACTTCTCCAGGTCACTCACAGGGTGACCTGGGAACAATGACTCAGTCCAACAAGAGCAGCAGATACAATCCACAGGTTCCCTGCTTCCCCTCCACAACTCTCTTTACCTTTGAGCTTTCTGTCCTTTATTTACGTAAATTTAACACAGTTGCCTTCCCAGGGAAAATTCCAGTTCACATCCTGCTATCCAGATAACTGTACTATAAACATCTTTAATGTAATTAAAGTATGATTCTAGGAGACCTTCATCATTGACATAGTTGACAATTACATTAAAGACCACGATTTGACTTACCATCCCCTGTAAATGGTCCTTCAAGTGTTGTCTGGGTTTTGCTTTTATAGATCCTGATGTGACAAACATCTTCTGCTTATAGGTGTTCCTTTCTTCAAGATGATTTTCTCAAGATAAGTACCAGAATGTGACAGTAGAGTATCATATTATCCCCAAAGTTTGCAAGAATTTGGATGATCACAAGTAGTGTTTGCATGTATGATTTTTCAACCCAGTCTCACCAGCACTGGGCATTAATAAGATCATTCTTTTTTTCTTATGTGGTAGATATAATTCATGTAAATTTCCTTGGTCAGAATTAAGAATGAACATTTTTTTAAGTACTTGATTACCCTTTACATTTCCTTTTTATGCAAATTTTTGTTTATAAATTTTTGATCAGCTCATCTGTTTACCCACGTTCTTCGTCTGTAAATGTGAGAGTTAATCACCACCTTCTGAAAAATCAGGAATGGTATATTCAGGGGATGGAGCTATAAATCATGGGTAGCAGTCAAAGCTTCTAATCCAGTCCTTACAATGGCATCAGGGCAGCCATATTGACAAGGGCAGCGATGCTGGGTTAATGGTATTAACGCACTCTGTGCTGAGGCACTTTACGTAAATATTTCACTTAATCCTTACAACAACACTGAGAAGTAGACATCAGCATCTCCATTTTACACATGCACCTGAGAGAAGTTAAGGAATTGACCCAACATCACCCAGACCAGTTGGGATTCAAACCCAGATTTGTGTGTCCATAAAGCCTGTGATGTAACCACTGTATTAACCTACAGATGGCAAAACATGCTCAAAGGAGTTTAAAAAATAATTGATGAACATGATGCCATCTGTATTAGTTAGAGCTCTCCAGAGAAACAGAACCAATAGGATATACAGAGATACATGTAAGAGGGGATTTATTATAGGAATTGGCTCGCATGATTATGGAGGCTGAGAAATCCTACAATCCACCCACTACAAGCTAGAGAACCAGGGAAGCTGGTGGTGTGATTCAGTCTGAGTTTGAAGGCCTGAGGAATTCCAGTCCAGGTTGGAAGGTCCGAGAACCAGAAGCTCCAATGTACGAGGGCAGGACGAGATGGACATCCCAGCTCAAGGGAAGAGAGCAAATTCGCCCTTCCTCTGCCTTTGTGTTCCATTAGGGCACTCAGTGAGTTGGATAATGCCCACTCGCATTGGTGAGGGTGATCTTTACTCTGTCTACTAATTCAAATGCTAATCTTCTCTTGAGACACCCGCACAGACACACCAGAAATAATATTTTACCAGCTCTCTGGGCATCCTTTAGCTCAAGTTGACACATAAAATCAACCATCACATTATCTTTACTGTAAAGGAGCTCAAAGTCCCCTAAATAAACAAGTAGGAAGTGTCACTAAACCTGGTGGCATGTGTCAGTAAAGAGCCGTGGAGGGATTGTGAGAATCCCTCTCTGCGGAGCTAGGAAGGCTTTTTGGAGGAGGTGATACACCTGGGGTATTGAAGGATGAATGAGATCTTGCCTCGTGGACTAGACTAGACAGAAGAGTGAAAGGAGAGCCGTGGGCTGGGCCTCACAGGGAATGTGTGCCTGCAAGATGAAAGGGCTTCTGGTTGACTACAGAGGGTAGGTTCCGGAATCAGATAGACCTGGCTTTGAACCCTGCCTGCTCTGGCCGGCTGTGGCCTTAGATAGTCGTTTCACTCCCTGAGCCTCCGTGTGTCCATCTGCAAAACAGGGACGATGGTTTCACCAGTTGTTGAGGGGACTGAGGAGCGTATGAAAGTGCAGTGCTCAGTCCAGACGTGGCAGGGAAGTGCCCAGAAATGGTGTGTATTTTCCTCCCTGCCACCTCGGGGGACCTCCCCCTTCTCTCTCCCGACCTTCCCCTTCCACCAAGAAACCAGAGAGCGTGACCCATGAGAAGTGGCCTCCACGGGCACGTCCCTGTGAGCACACACCTTTCTAACCAAAGGAAGCAACCAGAGTGCAGTGAAAGCCAACTGGGCCCTGGATTCCAAACACACCTGGTTTCCAATCCCGTTTCGGCCACTTACCAGCTTGGACCTTAGACTTTGGACTAGTCACTCACCTCCGTGGAGGCTCGGTTTCTGCATCTGTGTGATGGAGCCAGCAATCCCTGTCTTAGAAGTTATCACGATTCATGACCACGCTGCCCTGGTCATAATAGGCAATCAGTGTTTGATGGAAACATTCCAAAGCCCCTCCTCACCATCACCACGCAGGCACTGATGTGATGGTCTGAAATAAAAGTCCAGGGTTGTGTTCATCTGCATAGGAGAGTAGCGGCCCCATGGGGACTTCCCCCAAAGGCCCCTGAGGCCCATCACCCTCCAGGGCACCCAGCCTGGCAGGGCTTCTGGGCAATAGCCTCTGCCCCAGAGACCAACTTCTCCACATCCTCCCCCAGCTATTGCGGGAAGGAACATGAGTCATTCGAGGCAAGAGGGCTGGCATCATCTCCCCCCGCCGCATGGGGCCAGCCAGCAGGCTTGTGGTTATAGGACCTGCCTGGGTTGCAAAACAAACCAGTTTGCTGTGCTCTGGCGTCACGTGACGCGGGTGGGCGCCAGGGGTGGCCTTTTCTCTCTCGCCCACTGACTCACTGCACACTGGCCTGCAGTCACATGGCTCCCTGGGCCTCAGTTCCCTCTGAGAGCTCCTAGCTGCTGAGATCACTTGCAGAAGAACTAAACTGGAGCACCCACTTCCTTTTTTTTTTTTTTTTTTGCACCACGAATGTATATATATATATATTGCCAATATGAAAAATGTAAAGACTATCAATTATAGAAAAATAGAAATCGGAAACTACCCTGTACCCTCACCACACCCTCTGCAGCAGTAAACCTGGTCAGTATTTTCCTGAGTCTCTTCAAGGGCCCTGCCTTATCTTTTAATTAATTTTAAGTTACATAAGAAGTATACAAATGCATTCTTCTCTTTTAAAATCTTAGAACATTACTGAGAAAGGAAGAGTCCCCCTTGACAGAGTTCATCTCCAAGCCTGGGTCCCTGTCCAGAGGTCACCCCTCTTATCAGTGAAATATTTCTTCCAGATCTCTGGGTTTTGTATGGTATGTAGGTATTACATCAAAGCTCAATGAAAAGGCTGGGTGTCAGAGGGCTTCCCGTATGTATTTTCAGACTGAATATATCTTTCTACAGTTGGCTGTTTAACCTACCAGAATGTCTCAGCGGTTTTCCATTTTGTTGTATATAGATTCCACTTTTTTTTTTTTTTTAAAGGCTGCTTAGCATTCCTTACTATGGACTTGCCATAATTTTTAACAGTTGCCAAGATGTGGACTTTTCAGTTGGCTCCAATTTTTTCACTATTTGTAAACAATGTTAAAATAACAACCTCTTACATTCCTCCTTTGCCCACATGCAGAGGATGCCAAGTGGCAGATTCCCTGCATCACAGCATGCAAATATTTAGGATTAATAGATATCGCCCCATGGCATTACCAAGTTGGCAGCTCCTACCCCCTGTCTAGGTATTTACAGATATGGGTCCACATACACAGGGGAACTCACTTCCAAGTGTTCGTGTTAGATGGTACAAGAGAAAGATTGAGAAAGAAAATTTCTTTGCCTCTGGACTGAGTGTCCTATTGAGAGGTAGGAAGAGCCACAGAGCATCTAAACTAGATGGAAATAATCAATCATTTAATTCAGACTCACTCTAGAGAGGGGGAAACCGAAGACTGGCAAGAAGAATTGACTTACCAATTAGCCCCCAGCCACTTTTTGCCAAGTTTACTCTCAGCAGTAAAGAGGAAACATTGTCAGGAAAGTATTTTCCAAATTCAAATCATGTCTTCTCCTTTGCTTAAGCTATTTCACTGGCCTCCTGTGCTCCAACTTCAAGATACCACCCAGATATTTTATTCTTTATGTTGCAATGGTAAATGGGAGTGTTTTCTTAATTTCACTTTCAGATTTTTCATCATTAGTGTATAGGAATGCAAGAGATTTCTGTGCATTAATTTTGTATCCTGCTACTTTATCAAATTCATTGATTAGCTCTAGTAGTTTTCTGGTAGCATCTTTAGGGTTCTCTATGTATAGTATCATGTCATCTGCAAACAGTGACAGCTTTACTTCTTCTTTTCCGATTTGGATTCCTTTTATTTCTTTTTCTTCTCTGATTGCTGTGGCTAAAACTTCCAAAACTATGTTGAATAATAGTGGTGAGAGTGGACAACCTTGTCTTGTTCCTGATCTTAGTGGAAATGGTTTCAGTTTTTCACCATTGAGGACGATGTTGGCTGTGGGTTTGTCATATATGGCCTTTATTATGTTGAGGAAAGTTCCCTCTATGTCTACTTTCTGCAGGGCTTCAGCCATAAAAAGAAACGAAATTGAGTTATTTGTAGTGAGGTGGATGGACCTAGAGTCTGTCATACAGAGTGAAGTAAGTCAGAAAGAGAAAAACAAATACAGTATGCTAACACATATATGTGGAATGTAAGGAAAAAAAAAAAAGGTCATGAGGAACCTAGTTGTAAGGCGGGAATAAAGACACAGACCTACTAGAGAATGGACTTGAGGATATGGGGAGGGGGAAGGGTAAGCTGTGACAAAGTGAGAGAGTGTCATAGACATATATACACTACCAAACGTAAAATAGATAGCTAGTGGGAAGCAGCAGCATAGCACAGGGAGATCAGCTCGGTGCTTTGTGACCACCTAGAGGGGTGGGATAGGGAGAATGGGAGGGTGGGAGGGAGGGAGATGCAAGAGGGAAGAGATATGAGGATATATGTATCTGTATAACTGATTCACTTTGTTATAAAGCAGAAACTAACACACCATTATAAAGCAATTATACTCCAATAAAGATGTTAAAAAAAAAAAAAAAAACCAGGGTAAAAAGAATAGTAGATTTGTGGGATGTACTCAGTGATCAAACTAGCTGTTGCTGCTTTAGATAGTTTTGTGGCTTTAAATAAAACTGCCAACATTTAAAAAAAAAAAAAAAAAGAACACCACCCAGCCCTTTGGTCTCTGTTCTCCAGAAAGCACCTGGATCTCTTCTGCCCCAGGGCCTTTGCATATGCATTTGACTCTCGGGAATATTTCTTGCTCCTCCCCTTCTACCTTCACAATCCCTTTGAGAATCCCTACTCATGTTTGAGATCTCAGCTGAAGCATTCCTTCTTCAGGAAAGCCATCTTGACTTCCTTAACCATGCCAGAACCCTCTCATAATATCTCTTTGCACCTTGTACGTCTTCAGAGCACTGCTCACGGATGCAATTTACATTTATTTGTGTAATACTTGAAAAATATCTTACTTACCTACTGAGTAAGTCAAGGCCTGGGTTTCTTTCTGCTGGATCCCCAGCATTGAGCCCAAGGGATATGCTCATTATCTGAATGAATGAAGGAGTAGCTTTCCTCCTTTTCTCTACCCCATGGGCCTTCAGTCACACCATCCCCATCTCTCCCCTGGGCCTCCCCCTTCCATCATCAAACCTGAGGAGGTTGCCAATGGGAAGCCTCCTTGGAGGGCACCTTTCTGATAACAGGAGGCAGAGGATTGTCTGAAAATCACCTGGATTTCAGATTCTCCTCACCTGATTTCAAACCCCATTTCAGCAACTTAGACTTGGGTGTGTCACTTTTGTGCACTGAGATTCAGTTTTCTCATCTGTAAAATGGAGCAGCAACTTCTGCCTTGCAGGACTGTGTGAGGCATGAGCACAGGGCCTAGCCCAGTGCCCTGCATATCATGGGGGCTCTGTGTTAGGGGAAGCCCCCAGCACCCCATTTCTCATAGTCCCCCCACTGCGATCTGAAGCTGGTTTCCACACTTGTTTTAACACAGTGTCGACCTTCCCCGTGTTTCAGATCCTCGCCCTGAATCCAGCAAGGGGATTTCAGCTCCACCATCTGATGGAACCAACCGCTGTCACCACCAAATGCAAGTGCTAAGGGCCAACATGGGATTCAGATGTCCCCAGGGACACCCACGAGTCTCTGAGACCTGGAACATTCAGCTAACTGGGAGCAAGTTGTACCTGAAACCCACAAAAGCTTTCTCACTTAAGAAAGAACAACCCTGTTTTTCCTTGCAGAGGACCTGCAAGGCTCCCTACTGGGCCAAGAGATCTTTGTGGGTCCCCAGAAGGCGAGTTGGTCATAATGGGAGAAGGAGAGCCATTGGCTGAGCCGCAGCCTCAGGAATGAGTAAGGGAGACCAGAAGGGACGTTCTGCAGCCCTTATGGGAGGGACATCCCAAGACTCAGAGCTGGGACCATGACCAAGAGCTCTGGAACTTCCCAGAACTTTGACCACTGCCTTTTTTGTTTCATTCTCCCCTCTGGATGTGGACCTCTGTCTTCAATGAGCACTGTCCCCAGGCTTCATCATTCATCCAATATTCATTAGTGCCAGGTCCCTGCCAGGTACCTGGTGAGCAAGACAGACGTGGCCCTGCTCTCCCAGGGCTCCCAGGCCGGTGCTTGGCTTTAGCAGCAGCAGCAGCAAAAGGAAGTGGAGGCTAGTGGTCTGCTTTGCCAGGTCTGGGGTATCTGGAGTCTTCAGGACAATGGCACGTTAAAGGGTATTAAAGGAAACAAGAAGGGGCTGCCCATGGCAAACAGGCAGCCAGCCTGCCGTGAGGGGGGCTTCTCCCTAATCCTCTAGGGATCTGGGCAGCCTTCCACCTCTCACCCTTCTCCAGCTGCTGGGGCAAAAGTGGTCAGTCACCCGCAGTGATAAATAGTAATTAGTTAACACACAGCAGACCTGTTTTGTTTCACTGATGCATCCCTGGGATCTAGCAGAGTGTCTGTCCTAATAAATACTTGGAAGGAATAAAAGAAGGAAAGGAGGGAGGGAGGGAAGGAAAGAAGTGGAGATGGAGGAAGGGAAAGAAGGAAACAGGAAAGAAAGAGAGCAGTGAGTGTCCTGCATTCATTTTTTTCATTTATTTATCCACTATTTACTGGCCACTTATCTTGAGCCAGACACGGTGCTGGACTCCAGGGATATGAATAAAACAGATGCGATCTCTGCGGTCGTGGAGCTTGTACTGTGGCACTTTCAGGGCGAACACACTTAAAACAGTATCCTTTTAGTGCATCCCGCAGAACAGCAGTCCTGCAAAACACCCACCAAAATGCTTCTCTGTCCGATGACCTTGAATCTGCTCCAGTCCTGCTCCAGGTCTTGGAATGTCCCGTCAGAAGAGGAAAGGTTCTGAGAAGTTTTGCAATTACAAAAAAAAAAAAAAAAAAAAAAAAGCCTGATTAACCAGATCCATTCCAAGCTTTTTTCAGCCTGAAAAGGAGTCTTAGAGGAATCAGACGAGGTCACCTCCCAGTCTGCCTGGCTGAGCCTCGCGCTCTTGTTCGGCCACATTCCTCCTCTCTCTGCGATTCTTACCGACAGCACAGCCTGTGGATGGAACCTACAGCCACAGTTTCCGAGGCTTGGGTTTCCTGGCACCCGGGGGGACTGCTGCTTTGACAGCGCTCCAGGAAACCGTGCTTTGTGCCATCTTTCCCCAACACGTGATGGGGCTGTGGAGACACCTCCTGCCATTCTGTCCCCGGGGCTCAAGGGCGGGACAAAGCAGCAGGAGAGGCCACAAGAGGCCGAGACACTGATTTGAACAGCAGGAAGGCAGGCGGGAGGCCTGGCCTGGCCGGAAGGGTCACGCTATCACGCCAGAGCTCCAGGTTTTAGCAGCACCCGAATCCTGCTTGCCAAGGGCGCCTGGAGACTGCCAAACCCCCCGTGCGCATGAAGACAAACATCAACCTCGTGTTTCTGATTCACTCCTGCTCAGCTCATCAAACTGCTGTTTAGTGAAAGCTGCTTACGATTCAACAAGTCGAAGGACTGGCTTTGGAAATGTGATTTAGCTTTGTCCCAAGATCTCTTGGCCGGGGAGGAAGGATTCAGGCCCTGCCTCTCCCACTTTAGAAGGAATTACAGCCACAAGATGCACTTAGAGAAACGTGCTTCACCTGTCTGAGCCTCAGTTTCCTCATCCATAAACTGGGGATGGTACTGACCTGGCAGAGTTGCTGAAAAAGTCAAATTACTCATTGTATTATTTAAGCCCCTGGACTAAATAAGTACTAAATAAAATGGTATACATTATTAAATAGTATTATGAGTACTCTCAGCATCTTCACAATTCTATGATTCAGTGAACCCACAGTTATAAATTTCTGAAATGTTGCATAGACTATTGGGGTAGATCATCACATTAGCGACCCCTAACAAATCCCCTTTCTCAGAATCCTTACTTGTGTAGACCCCTTCCCCACACTGACTCTGGGCTTGGACTTGTGATCTGGATTGGCCAATGAGATCACTTTGCCTGGAAGAGGGTCAAGTTGACCTAGGGCCTTGAAGATTGGCCCAGGCAACCGAGACGTCCACCAAGACCCAACTGAATAGAGTCCCATGATGAGCCGGGGCAAGACCAGCAGAAAAGACTCTCAGTCAGATAAGTCATTTTTCTAAGCCACTAAGGTTGGGGGGTGGTATTTTACACAGCAATAGATCACTGATAGGATGGGTTAGCTTGAAGCTGATCTACCTTCTTGCCCATTCCTCTGTGGACAAAAAGTGTCACCTGCCATTTCAGTAAACAAAGAATATTGCCTGTCATCAGGCCATCAGCCACTGCAGCTGCCCCCAACAGTGCCCTGGAGGGAATTCAGGACAGAGAAAAACAGCATCCTGGCCCTAGATAGTTAAGATGTATACCAAAGGAATAATTTCAATGAGCCCAGACTCTTGTATCTTCCCATACACAGAAAAGCACTAAAATCATTAACTTGAGTTGTCTGTTTTTTGTGATTAGCAGTAATCTTTGGATGCTCGACTACATGTTTGTTTGTTTGTTTGTTTTCAGCAAAGACTCCTATACATCCTTGCTCCTCCCTTACCTCTTTGGAACAGTCCCTCAGAGCTGTCTGAGAGGCTGTCTCCGGGGCTATAGTCTTCCGTAAGGCCACTGAATAAAACATAAATTCTCAACTTTTAGGCTGTGTGTTTTTTTATCAGTTGACTCTCTTCTTTCACTATTCACTTTCTTTATTCTTCTTGTTCAACCAGACTCTTTGCATGGGAGAAATACAGAGCCAGGAGCCTGGTTAAGGAAGAATCATATGTTTATCATCTAATTTGCATCAGCCCCTCCCCAGGCCACCACAAACAGGCTCATAAAACTGCAGAGGAACGTGCCTCTCACGACAGGCTCCATACACATCTTAGAGAATCGTGGGCTGCTGTTTAAACCACAACACAAGTGAGTTCAAAGTGACTCCAGGCTAATGGGAAAGAAGACCAGTCAGAATAAGGAGAAGTGAATTGCATTTTTTTTTAATGGACTGTCTTTTCATTGCTCCAGAACACATGCCGTAACTCAAACTAAATACTGAAATGCTAACAAGAGCTAGTCCCTGGGGCAGTGCTGAGGAGTGGAGTAGCTTGGTTTGCAATTGGCATATTAATTGTTCAGATGCAAATCAGTTCCTTCAACGAATCTGCAAGGATCAGTGAAGAGTTGATTCTCTTAAACGCTAGGACATTAACCTTGCAAATATTTATCCTGAGGAGGGGAAACCCTGACCCAGGAAAACAAATCTCACATCTTTGCCTTCAGCCCAGGTCTCCCTCTTGGACTTTAGACCTATTTATTGCAAAGCAGGTGTTTACTGAAATGCATCAGAATATTTTTAACCAACAGTGATAGTTATAGCGTTGACATGTGTCGATCACAGTACTGAGAGTGACTCATTTTGTTCTCACAACCACCTGTGCAATAGGTACTGTTTGCACCCCGACTTTACAGACGAAGAAACTGGAGGTCAGGGGGGTTCAGTGACTT
This sequence comes from Balaenoptera musculus, assembly GCF_009873245.2. NCBI lineage: Eukaryota > Metazoa > Chordata > Mammalia > Artiodactyla > Balaenopteridae > Balaenoptera > Balaenoptera musculus. Next base: position 19,508,765 of record NC_045799.1, on the reverse strand, counting down.
GTCCAGTGTCATACAGCTGTGCGGTTCCAGAGTTCCACACCTTGGCCTCAACAGGTTCAAGACCTCTCCTGTTCCTCCTCTCCTCCCTGTGTTTCTTCTTTCAGTGTGTGTGTCCATCCACTGGTTCATCCAAGCCCCACTTAAACCTTTCAGAAGACCTCCTGAAGATCTCTCAAACCTCACCACTTCTCTGCACCCACTCTACCACTGCCCCAGCCCTGGACAACCACAACGTCCCTTAACTGGCATTCTCCCTCCGAGCAGTCTTCCTCCAATCCATTCTCTTGGCAACAACCACAGGGTCTGCCTACCTAAGCCTGAACACTGCAGCTTAGAACTCACATGGTGGAGGGGGTAGAGTTTTCCAAAGAAAAACCCAAAGGTGGTGGGGGCATTACCAGAAAAGTAGGGGGACATATAAGCGGGGACAGGGGAGGGGAGGTTCTCCTCCCTGAGGGAGGAGAGCCAGGCTCAGAAGGAAGAGAGACGCCCACAGAGATCACTGTCCTTGTGAAAGCAAAACACAAGAGAAAGTCAAGGGTAATCCCACTTCCGTCTTTGCTCCTCCTCCGCAATGGTGTACCTCTGTGATTGACCTGACTCTCTAGAAAAGGATTATGTGATTTAAAAAAAAAATAGTGGAAAAGACCCTGAAGAATCTGGACCCTACAGGCTAGAGGATCTCCCAGCTAGATTCTTCCACACATATCCTCCTTTACAAACATCCCTAAATCAGTTTAAACCTGTGGCTTCCCGAATGCCCCATGCTCTCTCCTACCTCAGGGCCTTTGCACATGCACTTTCCAGAATCTGGAATACTCTTCTTTCTCATGAGGCCCTTCACTAGCTAATTTCTACTCATCTTTCAAGTTTCAACTTATGCATCAGTTCGTCCTAAAAATCTTGCCAGAGCCCCAGGTCCCAGCTAAGTGCACTCAAAAAATATCATCCTGCTTGACTTCCCCATCATTAATTGTCATCATGCTCTTATTCTTATTTCTTTTGATGGTGGTGCCCAATTAACTATTGATAAATGAATGAATGAATGAATGAAGATGTGTTTGCCAACACCAATTTGGTCTTGCCCAATCTGTGAAGCCTGGGGAAAAGGGGGTGCCCCAGGGCACACCACATCAGAGACAGACAGACCTCCATCTGGGGGAATCTTCTCTGAGCTCAAGGTCAAATAACAACTTGTGTCCAAAAGGAGGTCTTTGGCTTCTTGGACTCAGCCTTGGGGCAAACTGGGAACAGAGTGGTGTAGGAAGACATAAGGGGGACATGGAAGGAAGCAGAAGATGGAGAAACTGGATATGGTCAGGAGCCGGGCATGGGGAGCTGCTTCCATTTTCAGCAGGAATCCAAGGTAGGCAGCGTTTGGTACTAATGTAATGTCCTACTAAGCCATGGGGAATCATGATAATTCAGGAGAACCAGAGGTCTTCTTTCTGTTTCATGAAGACACTGAGCTCTTTGTTGCCTCGTGGCCTTTGCACTTGCTGTTTCCTGTACCTGGAATGCCCTCTCCCCAGTCCTTGCATGGTTGGTGCCTCTTCACTTGGATCTGATTTCAAGTGTCACCCCCTCAGAGAGACATTTTCTAAAGTTCCCCCAGCCCCTCCTGCAGTCATTCTCTACCTTACAACCCTGCCTTATTTTCTTTGTGGCACTTGTCAATGTCATAAGTAATCTTATATATGAATTTGCCTACTTAGTTTATTCCGTGTCTCTCCTGCTATAAAACAATATTCAAAAGGTCAGGACCATATCTGCTTGTTTGCTGCTCTATCTCCAGTGCCTGACACACACCCAAACTCAGTAAGTAGCTATTGTAAAGATGAATGAATGATTTGAACAAATTAATGAATAAAGGAAGCCAAAGTGAAGTCCCAGCCTTTGGGAATGGGGTTTAGTAGGGAAGAGCAGAAATTCAGTGATAACACAAGGACTCAAAGGGCATCCCAAGGCATGAGTGGATATTTCACTTTGGTAGCACAACACACTCCAGACCTACCTGTGATTTCCTAATACAAAGATGGGAAGTGCCCTAAGCCAGCTGCTAAACAGAGCAGGGTGGTGCCTCTGGTTTTTGCTTCTTGGGCTTAGAGATTGGCTGCTTGTTTACTGGTTCTCAAACAACTTCAAGGCTTCACTCATTCCCTCACCACCCTCACCCAGCTCCTTCTTCAGCCTGATGAGTCTATCATGGGCATTTGAGAGGGATGGGAAAGCAGTGTGGTTTTGCAAGGAATGATTGATAATCCTGCATAGCAACTTTGGGAAAACAATGTCCCATCCTTCAGCCTCAAAGACATGACAGTGATACCACGCCTTCAGGTTGATGTGAAATTAAAACCTCTGAGCAGCTAGAAGCCACGTGGTGGATAGGTTAAGCATGCAGGCCCTTTTGTACACACGTGTTCATAGCAGAATTATTCACAATAGCTAAAATGTGGAAGCAACCTAGCAACCCCAGGTGTCCATTGACAGATGAACAGATCAGCAAAAGTAGTCTATCCATACAGTGGAATATTATTCAGCCTTAAAAAGGAGGGACATTCTGACACATGCGACATTATGGATGAAGCTTGAGGACGTTATGCTAAGTGAAACAAGCCAGACACAGAAAGGCAAATACTGTATGATTCCATTTGTATGAAGTACTTAGGGTCATCAAATTCATAGAAACAGAAAGCCAAGGGTTAAGGGAGAAGGGATTGGGGAGTTAGTGTTTAATGCATACAGAATCTCTGTTTGGGAAGATGAAAAGAATTCTGGAGATGGATGGTGGTGATGGTTGCACAACAATGTAAATGTACTTAATGCCACTGAACTGTAAACTTAAAATGGTTAAGACAGTAAATCTTATGTTAAAAATTTTCTTTAATAAAAAGAGTGCAGGTCCTGGAATCAGACAGACCTGGTTTGACTTCCAGTCCCACCATTTGCTAGCTCATGATTTTGGGCAAGTTTTCTATCTCCTGTATCTTCCAGAATGCAGCCCCAAATACAGAGATTCAGGCATCTTGAGCAGAATGGGATTTAATTCAGGGAACTGGGTGATTACAAAACCTTTGGAAGAGTTGGAGGAGAGAAAGTCAGAGTCTGCCTTACCGTTCAGGTCTGTTGTCATATCCGTGGTCCAAAGTCAGCAATTTCCTCCTGCTGCAGCAATCAGGAGATTACAGGAAGCTACTACTGACCACCACAGTGGCCCTCTGTGCAGGTCCGGGACCAGTGATGGGCAGGGAGAGCAGAGGTTCACGAGTCTGCCATCACTGCTCGAGAAAAAGATTGGCTTCCGGGCCCATCTTTCTTCTGAATCTTACATAAGCATCTCACTGCTCACACAGAGAACTCTGGAGGGAACCTATAGAATGTGGTTGCTGGAGTTCTGGTCCCTGAGACACAGGGGAAAGCCTAGAAGGAGATAAGAATCAATACTGACCACCATATATATCTTGTATACCTCCCTGACCCCAAGTTTTCTCATCTTTTCCATGGAGGTATTAATAGCACTTATCTCCTAGAGTTTTATTTGGATTAAATGAAATAATACATGGACTGCCTTATTTCCCTCGCTCCTTTCTTCGCTCCTTCCCTTGTTTCTTCCTTCTCTCCTTCCTTCCTTCTCTCCCTCCTTATTCCCCATCGACTCTCTGTGTCTCCCTCTGCCTATGGATCTCTATTAAGACTCTGTCTCCAAACAGTCTGTAGATTGGCTGACAGTCAGCCTCCAGCCCCTGGAAGCCATATCAAATCCCACTGAGGGGACGATTTCTGATCCAGGCCATTATCTGGGCCATGGGAGACCTACGCTCTTTGAAAATGACCACCTCACTTTGGAAAGAAACCAGACTTTCACTTGTATCCAAGGCAAGGGAGACCCTAGCCTAGGTCTGGAAAGACCCAGACCCCAGGCACTTCCTTTGCCCCAGGTTCTAGGACCAACTAGTGTTGGCCAGACAAGTTGGCTTATCGGCAGGTCAGGTGTCACCATTCAGAGCAGAGATTCAGCAAAGTGTGGAAGGAGAGAAAGCAGGAGGTGGATGTTCAGATGAAATGGTGTTATTAATGCCAATTATGAAAATGACCCATTATCACCATCTAGTCACCACCATCACAGGCATGTCCCCTGGACACCCACTGGGATGCAGCCATTAATGCACCCCCCCTCCTCCTACTCTTCTCCCATCCTCTGGGGGTAAGGGCTGTTCCTGTGGCTGCACCTTTACTCAGGTAGCGCTCCCTGAACCAGAGTGCCTTGAGAGGTGGTGAGCTCCCCGTCTTAGGAGATAGTCAAGACAGTGATGACTTAGTAAATTTGGGATATAATTACCCCAAACTGAATTACCTTTCAAAGCCAAGACCCAAGAATCTTCAGGAAAGATACTACTTAAATATTTATTTATTTATTTATTTAAATTCCCACCTTGAGGAAGTGGGCACCATTATTCAGAGAGATTAAAAGGCAAGGCTCATGCTTTGAGGTCTCAGAGTTACATCACTGTGACACCAAAGATACCTGTCTTTGTTCTCCCATACTTTGTTCAAAAGCGGCATATGGCTGCTTAAGAGTTTAAGAGGACAGGTTTAGGGGCCAGACAGACCTGGATTTAGATCCTGGATTTAGACCCACCAGCTATGCATCCCTCAACAAGTCACTTCACCCTCTCAACCTCAGGTTCCAAATGGGGACAAGAGCTCCCCTCATTGTGGTGAAGAATCGATAAGAGTATGATTCTCATGTTCCCAGCCAGGTTCCTGGCACACGGTAAGTAAGTGCTCAGTGAATGGTTGCCATAGTAATACAGCAGAAATGAGGGTTTGGCCCCAGAAAGGGATCTAAGAATGACAATGGTGGGTGATATGCCCCATAGCCCCATGACCCAGATAATCTAAGAATCTTGGCTTTAGCCTGAGCAGACTCTGCCAGAGCCTTTGTCCCTGCCTTTCCATGTAGCAATGTCCCTTGGTTGGTCTGAACCCCCAGCATCCCCTGCCCTGCCCTATGCCAACAACCCCCAGGTATCCTACTCTGCTCCAGACTTGACATGAATCCTTTAACCATTCAGCACTGAACATTATGTTTTCCACCCTCGGAGGTTTCCAAACAGTGATTAGGTAGTGGAACACCCTGCTAGGATGGCAAGAGTCAATATCATTAGTGTGGGAAGGAGTGTGGGGTAAGTGGAGGTGCTTGGAGGCTTGGCACACGGCAAGGAGTGGGCTGGCACCAGGGTGCAAGGCTTGGTGGAGCAGTTCCTTTGCCAAACCCCCAGCTGGTTAGCACTCTCTCTTGAAGGAACCGAGCTGTGAAGCTGCAAGGACAGGTGATAGAATCAACAGAACACTGGCTCTGGGGTCAGAATGACCTGACTTTAAAATCTATCCCTACCATTGTGAATTTAGACACAGTACCTAACCACTCTATGTTCATTCCCTCATCTACAAAATGAGCATTACCCTTTCAATCTCATAGAGTCATGGTAAGGATTTAATGAGAGTACACAGTGCTTAGAACAGAGTAAGCTTCAATAAATGGTACCTATACTACTCAAGTAGAGTCACCAGGATGTAGATTCTGAAGTCACAACGTAAGGTGACAATCCCTTTAAAATTAGTAAAATAAAGTACCCAAAATTCCCCTTTAAAAAAAGCTCTGTATCAGTCAGGATGTGTTGGGTTATGCTGCTATAACAAGCAAGCCCCAAAAATCTCAGGTAAAACCACAAAGATTTATCTCTCATTCAGCACCACATGTTTTTCACAGATAGGCAAGGAGGTTCCATTTGTCGTAGTCACTAGGGATCCCAGGTTTACAAAGCAGCCACCAACTGTCACTATGCCAGAAGGAAACAAACATCTCTGGACATTCTTGCCCTGGCAATTAAATATTTTGACCCAGTAGTAGCATACATCACTCATTAGTTAGAACTTGTCATGTGGCCCCACCCAAACATAAGTTGTTCAGTCTTCTCTGTACTCAGAGGGAGAAAAGAACTGGGTGCTGGTAACCATCATTAATCACTACCACAGGATCCATACTGGGGACTCACATTCTTTTCTCAATCTGTCCACAAGGCCAGATTTTCTCTCCAGTATTGGAACAAATCACTATTTCTTCACTTGAGTACTACAGGATAAAATAGATGTGCACTTCGGGCAATGTTGCATGAAAATATTAAAATCTTTCACTACCAGAATCATAGTTGGTGCTTCAAGGCACTCACACATAGAGAACCACTTGGACTTGCAGTTGATGCCTAGCTACAAGATTAACCTCTCCCCACTCAGGGTCACTCTGAGTCTATGCTCACTGAGATTAATGGCCAGAATCATCTGTGTATTTAAATGTTTGTTTTTCTCTCTTCCTTTTTGTTTCAAAGCTGAATTGTGTAAGTCAAATACCTGTAAGATACAAAGCTCTTTGCTAAGATAACTTTCTGGGGTTTGGTTGGCTCTCATGGCAGAAAGGAGAGATTCTCTAAGATTATCTTCATTAAGTTCCCATCCTGAGAGCTGAGCTGTTAAGGGCTCTATGGTCTCCCTTTCAGAGTCTCCTTCTACAATATGATTGGAGCAGAGGGGTTTGGTCCCAGCCTCCTTATAGGACCATGATGAACTGTCTTATTGACCAGCCTCCTGTCAAGGGAATCACTTGGCCAGTGACTAAGGGGACAGAAGATATGTCTTGAGGCTCAAGATTCAAACTTCCTGTGGCAGCCCTTAGGATTCAACTTCTCAGGCCCTTGGTCAACTAAATTGCTGAGGGTCTTCATCTTGTGGATACCCTGGTTCTGAAAGTTGTTTGGAGCCAGAAGTCAGGATTCAGTTTGAAGTGGGGCAAGTTTCTGCCTATAAGATAGTTTAAACCATAGTCTGCAACCAGTGTTTGGTAGATAGATAGATAGATAGATACTCTGAATCTCAATGTCCTCATTTCCAAAATGAAACATGATCATTACAACAGTTACCAGACACAGTTACTTCTCTACCTAAGAAATGACTTGGGGCTACATTAGAAGCCAAAATCTAATGGAAGCAAATGAACACTTATTAAGCACCTACTATGTGCCACGCCCACAGCTAGGAGTTTTATAGGTGGGTTATCTTATAATTTCACCACCTTGTAAGAGAGGCACTCTTGCATTTTATAGATGAGGAAACCGAAGCTGTGTGAGGCAGAGAGGCTCACCAAGCCTGGTGGAGTTTACACCTGAGTCCTGATCTGTCTACTTCTGCAGGCCATGTCTCTTCCTCCCCACTCTCCTGGATGCACCCTGAGAACCATGTCCTAATGGCCTCCACCTACATTTCGAGCCAAGCAGGGAGGTGCAGTGGGTTGAGAAGGAGGACAGTACTGCCAGGTTAGTCCTTGGAGACCAGAGTCTGTGTGGGAAATGGAAAGCAAAGCTGGAAATGTGGATAAGCCCCACCCAGATGAGTGTTCTGAATCCACTGGTCCATTTCTTCAGAAAGAGGCTTCCAAGCCTGGACTTGTAATTAATGGCAGGTGCAATCACCCTACTGTGCACACAGATTGGGTGTCTAGGCATAGGATATCCATGTGTGCTGTGCCCGATATCTTCTTTCATGATCAACTTGGCAAATGAATGAACACTGGTGAGCGTGTGAAGCCATTTAGCCATTTCCCCCACCTGTTCCACCTTGAAATAGCTCTGACATCCATTCCCTCCTTTCCATCACCAAGGTCACACCAATTCAGGTCACACTGTCCAGGTGTTCACAACAGTTTCATGACTGGTTTTCTGGTTACCAGCCTCTCCTTGCATCCAATCCAACCTTCCTGCAAGCCACCAAGGGTCATCTTCCTAAAATGCAAAACTGATCCCATCTTATCCAAATTAAAAACAAACCCACCAAAAAACCTTCAATGGATTCTACCACTCTTAGGATCAAGTCCAGATTCCTAGTCATCAGCCTCAAAGTCATTCACAATCCAGCTCCTTTTAACCCCTTCAGCCCTCCCCCCTCATGAGCATCCCCAGCTCTGTTCACACCTAAATATATAACGTTTTCTTATGTGCTTTCATGCCTTTGTACAAGGTACCTCTTTGCCACGGTGCCCTTTTCCCAAATTCTCAACTTAGTGAAACCCCATTTAACTGCAACAGGAAGAGAAAGCATTAAAACATGAGTATTCCAGATCTTCTCCCCTCCCTACTTCCTTAGGAAGCAGAATCAGGGCAATATTCCTCATTAAGATATCCACAGAATGCAGAAACGGAGCTATGTAGTTAACAAAGAGCTGAGGTATAGACACATGTTTTTGAAATACCAGAGAGCTCAGAGTAGGCGAAGCTTGTGGTATTGAGAGTTGAGACTGGAAAATAGAGGGAGTTTGGGGGAGCTGCTGTGTAGAGGATTTTGAGTGGGGAAACTATATAGGAGAAGAGATGTTTATAAGAGTAGCCCTCTCCCATTTAGCACTTCCTCCAGGAACTGAATAAAGTTTACTTTTTTCACTCTCTCTTGTGTCACAACCCCAAAATCGTACTGAGCCACGTGGGCGTCAAGATTTATTCAGGTTACACATCCTTTAGAGTTTAAATCAAAGCTCTTGAAGCTTGTCCCAGCCACCTTCTCTGACCTAGCAGAATAGTCATTCCTCTCTGTGTAAAACCACAGCACTTTATTACATAAATCTTGTTCCAAGTCTTCACACGGGGATATCTTATTTGACTGTGTATTCTCTCTGGCATCCGTTCCGATGTCCTGAGAGATCAGGGTTGGCTGTATCCTCACCACCTCTGAATCTCCAGCTCCCAGAACAAGTCCTGGCATCGAGAAAGGGGCCATCCATTCTTGTTGAATATACTACTAAATATTGGGCTCTCTTATGAAGTCTTCGCCAAGCTGACCCAGCACCCAAGTCTCACCTTGGCCAGTCTGAGATGGGGGACTCCCCTACAGAGAATTCAGCCTCATGTCTAGATGCCATCATTTTCAGTTTTGGTTCTGACCCCGTCCAGCTGAAGAAGGAAAACAGAAGTTTAAAAAAAAAGTGTCCGAACCTTCAGAACCACGAAGAGGAGTTGTCTACTTCGGTCCTTAAAATGTGCCTTGTGCCTCTTCTCCTTTTCACTGTCGAGATTCAACCAAGCCCAGTAAAAATTCACTCAACCCTCACCCTGCCTGGATGATCAAGTCCCAACAGGGTGCCTTTGTCACAGTCACGCACGCAAACATCTCTGAAGTCTGGAAACAAAGTAAGTTCCAACACCAATCACCCTCCTAGAGGTCAGGCTTAATGCTATCCCTAAGTCTGGGAAGATTTTATGCCACGGGGCTGTTTCTCCTCCCCTGTGGGCCTCTGGTATTGTCTGAGTATTGGAGGGACCTCAAACATATGCTCCCTCCTCATTCACTGAGTTGATGGGCTGGTCTCTGAAATATTCTATAAAGACCAAGGTGACAGCTCAGAGAGCTGGAGATCCAGCAACTTCTTTCATCCTTCACTCTTTAGACCTCAGGCACCTCATCAACTTCAATGGACACCAAATAAAAAGGGGAAAGTTGGAAACAACATGGGAGACCGAATTACATACATGGTATGAGCCTCCTAGAGAAAAAACCTCCCAGGAATTTTGAATGAATCCAGAGGTTGTGTGTCCCTGAAGGAAAGTGACAAAAAGGTGACCAGTCAAGGAGAAGAGATGAAAGTAGCCCTCCCTCATTTCCAGCCTTTCCTTCAAGTGTGTCTACTTTTCCAGCATCTCTCCTGCTACATTATGAGAATCCTTTCATGCCCTTGGTGTTGCCCTTGGTGTCACCCAGGTTGCCAACCTCCAAGCAGAGCTAGTTGGAGCCCAGAGTTCCCTGAGTCTGTGCACTGTACAATCATGAGGTCTTGAATCCAAACCTGACTTCACCACTGGATGGCCAAGTGACCACAGGCATTCCTTCACCTCCCAGAGCCATAACTTCTTTAAAGTATGTATTTCGGTGGTTGCTCTGGGGATTTGATGAGATCATGCATGCAAAATAAGGCTCACTGGCAGATAGTGAGCCCTCAGTAATTGTTAGTCATTATTATTATTTAAAATACTAGCATGCTTCATTTGGGAGACTGCACCAGACTGTGCTAGATTTCCTTGGATTCACCACCCCCCAGCACCCTGAACATCCCCCTTTGTAGCTTTCTCCATATCTGTTATTTCTGCTCAGGGTCTGGCTTCCCTCATGGCCTGTGAGCTCTAGGAGTGGATCACAAACCACTGCTCCACTGTCACAGATACCTAGAATCATAATAAATGCTCAAAAAAACATTGTCAACCTAATTCATTCACATTCCACCCATTCCCATCACAGCTTCCCTTCTCTTAAGTTTTTGCCCATTTCCATGTCAACCTCAGCCACCCCCTGCTTCTCTTTCTGCCAATCCTAAATCTGAAGATACCTAAGCTCTTTGGGAGTGAGAGGGTTGATTTCTACATTACAAATGTCAACAGATGACCTGCATAATGAATATAGGGTTCAGAGGACAGAGACCTCTTAGGTGTTTCCTCTGGAAAAAGGAGCAGGGCCAGACTTAGGTGGACTGTTCTGAAAGCTTACAAGTCATCTTCTTTGGAGGAGAAGCAAGCATGGTGACCAGTTCCGTGTAACACTGGCAAATGCAAGATGAAACGTGCCTACCAGACACTCTAACAAATGTGAGAGTCAGCTGTCGTTATTCCCATTTTACAGATGAAGAAACTGAGACTCAGGAAGTTAAAGTCACTTGCCCAGGGCATTCCAGCTCCCCCGACACTGACTGAGATACATTTGAAAGAGAGCATCTGGGGAGGCAGACAGCTGATCTCACTGACACGTGCCCCCACCTCCCCACCCTGGCTCCTGTCCCATCAGGTACTGGAGGATACCTGGATCCAAACTGCAGGTCATCTGGCTTAGTCTGGTGACATCAGATGCCAGATTGAACCACTCAAGGATCCCTCCAACTTTGAATTGAATCCCCTTTATTTTGGAGATACCACATCCTGCAGCTCAGTGATGGTGGGTGAGAGAAGGACAGGAGTCCCCTACCCTCTGATCCCAGAAGGAAATGTGAGAGTTCAGACACCCTGGTAGCCCCCACCTTGAACATCCCAGCACTGAGGCAGTGGGCCGGTTTTTACCCTATCAATGGAAACGAGGGCTGGCTCTGTCCTGGGGGCTCCACACTGCGACCAGACAGAGGCCAAACTCACTCCCACAACTGGATCTCTGCCTTCACTGCCCCTAAAGATCTCTTAACTATTCCCAGCTCCCCTTCCCCCTCCACATCTTCCTTCTGTTTCCTTCCCTCTCCCCAGTTCTCTCCGTTTTTATCCCAGGGGAAGCAGCACCCGACTTGAAAATATATATATATTATTTAGCGTTTCATATATGCACATCACAAAATACTCACCTGACAGCCACATCTGGACCATAGAGATGTTTTATTTATGCCACACACAACGTTTTAAGAAAACTTGAATGTTTTGCCAACGTGAAAATTTGAGGGATTTCCTGTAAAAGGCCAGATTTCTACCTTCTCTTAAATAATCGGAAAACTAGCAGTTCTGAGCTCAACTTCTCACGTAGCAACAGTTGGCTGAAGTTAAAGAACATCTGCCCCATTGGGTCAGGATATTTTTCCCACAGCAATCTTCCCTAAAATTAGCCTCCTTCACTCATTTGGCCACCTGACCTGGGTATATGTTTCTGTTCAAGACTCTCCGTGCTACTCTTAACTCCAAAATTCCCATCATACAGAAGAGAAAACTGGGTCACCAAGAGCTTAACAAATTGCCAAGGTCACTAGTCGGTGGCATCCCTAGGGTCTTCCCTGATGACTGCCCTTCAGCAGTTCCCAAGGGAGTGAAGGAAGTCCCCTCAACCCACTACATTCTCCACCTTCCACCATCCTCTTGTGCTGAGCCTAGAGGCTGGAGGAGCTACAGAAGACCCAGGAGGATGCGGGTGAAAGATGGACTCAGGTGTGTGGTACTCGGCCCTCATCACAAACGAGGTCACCTCCCCCCTGCAGGTGGCTTGTGGAGGTGGAGCTACCACCAGGGCAGGTGAGGACAGCTCTGAGGGCTACATTGTCCTTACATGCCCTCGCAGTGCCAGGCGATTCACTCAGAGTCCTGTTCCTCAAGCATGAGAGTCTTCTGTGCTGGGGGTAAGCACAGGTGCCTCACTTGCACGCACATAATACATGCACAAACATGTACACAACATACACAAATGCACACATCCACACACACAAATACACATATCCACACACACATATACACACACACATACACACACACAAAACTCTTAGAGAGTAAGGAGGTGAGCAGTAAGTGGGGGAGGGAAGAAAGGAAGGAAAGGAGGGAGGAAAAGAGGGAAGGAGGTAAAACTTTTTAAATTACCGTATAACGAGTATTTTCTCTGTGCCAGGCATCGTTCTGTGTTTTCCGTGCTCTATGTTATTCAATCCTCTCAACATTCCTTAGAGGTAGGTATATTTTTATTTCCTCTTTTCAGATGAAGAAAGAGAAGCTTAGAGCAACTAGAAAACTAGCCCCAGATCTTAAAGCCATGACAGTTGGCAAAAGAGCTGAGGTCTGAACGAAATTCTCCTTAAGTGCCAGACTCTGCGCTAAGCCTTGAGAATACGGAAGTGGGAAAACATTCCTGATACCTACCCTCATGGAGTTCCCTGGTCGGGAGGAGGGGCAGACAATATACCAAAAAATCACACAAATAACCACATGAATACAGATGTGATAGGTACGATAAAATTAAAGCACAGAACACCATGTACCGTTTTAACTTAAGCTTAGGGTGAAGGAAGGCCTCCCTGTGGGAATAACTAGACCCCAGCCTGGTCTCCCCAGATACAGTTAAGCACCTTCCCATCATCACCCTCCTGGGATGGAAGAGAGGATGGAGCGCCTATAACCTCAAATCATGAAGACTAGTTCAATAACAGTTTTAGAGAAAAATCTACCTTATTCGACATAACGGCTTGGGAATCCAACTGCTGGGATCTTGCTGCAATGAAACCCTGCTTACCCTGGCCCATTCTGGGACTCCTCACACCCGAATCCCACCTCTGTGAGTTGTGCAGGGGTTTCGGCCAGCAAGGACATCACTAGTTCAGTGTCCCCTGGTTCGTTGGGCTGTACAAGACTGGTGTTCAACAGCGCCATCATGTGGATAGGACCTAAATGATACTCCCATGAACTGGTCAGAATTTCTGGTTCTCTCATGTGACATCTGGGAACAGAATGAGCCACCTTCTAACTAAACAAGACCCCAGTTGGTCTTTGGAAATTGGGAACTTCATCCTAAAAATGTAAGTGGGGACTCAAGAGATTGATAGGAAAAAATAAAGAAGCAGTGACCCTACCGTCTCTCAAGTTGGTCAAACGGTTTCTACTGGCTTCAAATGAGTTTCCAGAATGTCGTCTGGGCTTCCCAAAGAAAATTTGCATTCTTCTTTACCTTCCAGAACTGGAGCTCCCACACATGGCTAACCTCTTTCCCAGCAAGGCTGCTCACAAAAGTCCTCACCATTATAATGGAAAGAGAATGGGTTCGGTATCATATAAACCTGATTTTGAACCCCAGATCTAGTACTCACTGGGTGATAACCATGGGTACTTCTTCAGTCTCTACCAGAATCTGTTTTCTTAAAATTAGCATCTTCTTCATAGGTTGCTTTGGAAGGCTGCTGAATTAGTTTCCTAGAGCTGTCATAACAAATAACCATAGACTGGGTAGCTTAAAACAACAGAAATTTATTCTCGCACAGTTCCAGAAGCCAGGAGTCCAAAATCAGGATGTTCGCAGGGTCATGTTCTCTTTTATGATTCTAGGAAGGATCCTTCCCTGCCTCTTCTTGTTTCTGGTGGTTGCTGTCATCCCTTGGCATTCCTTGGCTTGTAGCTGCATTGGAGGATAAATAAAATGACATATGCAGAGAGTGAGGTATGTCATTCAGTCTCAGTTAACTTTATTCACATCTGAATGAGTTTAGTATGCCCAGTTTTGAAGTCCTTTGTTTCTCTCACTAGTCAGTCAACAGTCATCTGATCAAATCATAAATATGACCGTGCCACTCTCTATGCTTATAGTCCTCTATAGTCCTCTATGGCTCCCCAGTGCCCTTAATAAAAAGTTCATCTTTAGAATAGCCTACAAAGCCATTTATTATCCAGCCCAGCCTGATCTTCTCCTATTCTTCCATATACCCCTATTCCAAATCATTCATCAGTCCATGAAAACTCTATGCATATTCACACTTTCAAGCCATGCCCTATTTTTCTATCTCTAATACTCCACTCCACTCACTTCTCCACTGGAGAAGCATTTCTTCTCATTGTTCAAGATTCATCTTGCATCCTGTCCTCTGTGAAGCTGTCCCAGCTTATCCCTGGACAGAGTTAGACCATCCCACCTGTGAGTTCCTGCAAAGCTCTGTACACAACACCATTATGATCTGCCCATATCCCATTGTCATTTTCACTGCCTTTAAGTTCTCCACCAGACTGTGAGCTCCTTGAGGACAGGGGTTTTATTCACTCCTATCCCCGGCTCCAGCCCAAGGGATCATAGACCTCAATAAATACTTGCTAAAGTAGAGGTCATATCTGAACAAGTTCTGAAGATCCCCAAATCCCCCAGGGATGGAGAAAGAAACCACCAAATTCCCTCTGATATCTGTGACATCACTTAGAACAGTGAAGAGAACTGAATCTGAATGACTCAGGAGACCTGCCTTCTCCCTCCTATATTTTCCACCCCTTGAAAACTTTGGCAAACCCCTTAACCTCTCCAAGCCTCAATATACCCATTTGTCATCCTGAGGTAACACATGTACCAGCCAGGGCTAGGCATGTTTAGATACGTCATCTCTCTTAATCTCCCCAACAGCCCAGGGATAGAATCATCTGATCTCCATTTTACAGGTGAGGAAACTGAGGTCCAGAGAGATTAAGTAACTTTCCCACAGCTAGTAAGCAGCAGAGCTGGGATTCAGAGCTCCAAGTCCCCAAATCCAGAGATTTCACTTATTCATTCATTCATTGCTTCATTCAAAAAAAATTATTGAGCATCTACTACACATCAAACATGGGCTCTAGATGCTGGAGATACAGCAGTCCCTAAAAAAGGCAAACATCTTCACGTTCAGGACACTTATATTTCCACTCTGTCAGGCTGTCCTTCTAAAACTGGTCGCACAAATGAGAGGGGCAAGAGAACCGCAGTGACCCTGGTCAGCCGCTCGCATTGCACAACAGCTTCAGAATGAGGGTGGAAGACCCACAGGTAGATGCTAACCCCGCCCACAGGCAGGGATGGAGAACCACTTCTTGCAGGCTGCAAAGGGCAGGTGAAGTTCTGCACCTGTGGCTGTGTGAAGCCGGGACAGAGATGGGGAGACAACCTGGAAATGGCAGGTCACAACTCTGCTCTCCTGCCACCTGGAGCCCCCTCCCCTGTCCTGTCCTCAGCCACGCACAGGAGCAACCGCTCAAGTTTACGATGCTCCCCGTGCAGGTTGCAGACCTACCATCATCAGTAATGGGTTGTTGTTTTTACTTTGCATTTATAGGAGAGCCTGAGTTACTACCTATGGTCACCATGGCCATTAAACTGCTCCAAGGACTGAGATTTACATATCGGCCACATGACCTGCAACAAGCTTAGGGGGAAAAAAAGGATGTTTACAGTCTAATTAGAGCTGGTGATTGATACACAGGGACAGCAGAGAGCAGCCTCGTCAAACCCCAAAAGCCCAGAAAGCTCTCACTCACAATGCACTCCTGGGTGATAACCGCGGTGGAGTGCAGGCTTGGGTGTGCTGGAAGGAAGGACCGCAGGTAAGGAAAAGGGTTCAGAACAAGTGGACACACTCCCCCAACTGGACTGGCCAGGGAGAGCTGGGAAGTGGGTGGGGTGGAAGCGGGGATAGGAGGTCCTTCACTCCTCCACTGCATCCATTTAATATAGTAATTAAGTCTATTACCTGAACAAAGGTTGCTGACAACCAGTTAATAACATGCTGCAGCCACCACAGCTTCCATCCCGAGATCTCAAAACACGTGATAAATAATTAAATGCTATTATTTAGTGATCTGTGTAATCAAAGAACTTTACAACCATCATTTTTTTCTTTTGCTGCACACAACTCAGTACCATGCTCTGTAGTAAGGAAATTGAGGCACAGAAAGATGCCTGGTGACCTGGCTTAGATCACCTGACACCTCACTCACCAGGTTTTTGGTACCCACCACCCTCCTTCCTTACCCATGGGCTCATGGACCACCCCTCAGCCTGACCGCACTCCCAGACACCATTATGTGAATGTTCCTTGTAGGAATCATCCTTATTGTCCTGGGGCAGGGGGAGGGATCCAGCAGGACAAACCAGCCACTTCCTATTCTGACCTCTACCGTGACCTCCCCTTTTACAGTCTGAACCCTCCAACTTGAACATGGTCACAGAGTGTGCCCCTTTTACACGTGGGTTAGTAGAGGGACAGGTTTTGATCGTTACAAGCAAAGTAACATGTTTCCACTGAGTGTCCAGAAGCTAGTGCCTTCTGCACCTATTTAGATGCTGCTTCCTGAAAGTTATCATTTCCTATTTACTGTGACTGCTGTGCGTTAGGAGCTAAATTCACACGTGTGCAGGACCTCGCATCCAAAGAGATGTTTCCTCATTGTCTGCTGACAGAGCTGTAGAGTCCAAGCTGGGATCCACTCAGGCCAAGGGCTGTGGGAAGCTGAGAGCATCATATTTATGCAGGTGTGGGCATAAACCATCATGGCCCCTGTGCCCTGCACAGGCCAAAGCACAAGGTGGGCACTAATAATTAAGGATCCCACAGTTGGTCTTGGACTGACCTCTGCCAGGATACAGTTCTCATAGATCCATTTTTTTGGTTACTTTTCTATCTCCTCCATCAGCATGAGCTCCTCATCTCAGGATCTTTCCTACAGTTCCTTAATACTCTGAACAATGCTATATGGTAGATATGATTATACCCATTTTACAGATGTGGAAACTGAGGTTCAGAATTTTTTTTTTTTTACCCAAAACCATATAGCTAGTAAATGCCATCATCATGATGAGACTTAGTTTCTTTGGCCCTAAGTTTCATACTTTTCTTATAATCCCCCAGTTAATCTATCATGCAGTCCATTTGACTAATTCAGACTCCCAAACCAGTGCTCTGGGGATTCAAGGCCACATCCCTAGAGCACAGAGCAAAAAGGAGAATTGGAAAACACCCATCTCAGACATCCAAACCAGAATATTTTTGAGGGGGAGGAGAATTCTTATTATCATCATGATTACCAACACAAAATTAATAACTAGATTGTGCCAGATTTCTTCATTACCTTGAAGACATTTAGCTGTATCTGTACATAAGTGAAATTACAGCAAGTCTTAGCCAATCGTCTTGTCTATAAGGATGAAGCAACTGTAACTTGTCTATGATCTATACCTCATTTTCATTCGTCAGATATTTACTGGGTACCAGTGATGTGCCAAACCCTGTGCTAGATGTCAGGATGACACGGATGACTGAGACAGTCCCCACCCTTGGGAAATTCCTGGTCCAGAGAAGCCATGACATGCAGCTCCCAGGAGGAGGGCACTGGGACAGGTGGAGGAAGGCGGGGAAACCATACAAGTCCAGGCAGACCAGGCATAACTGCAGTGAAGATGAAGTTAGCTACTTACCTGGAGGTTACCAAACAGAATAAAGGGAACTACAAGGGCTTAGATGTCTCTTTTCTCTCCTCAGGGTCTGGGGTGACCACCAGTAAAATCTTCCCATAATAAGTAGCAATCCTCATGGGTAAGAGGCTAACAAAGATACTGACCTTAATGGTGCACCATTTTGGCATCACCCCTCTGTTCCTTGCCAGAGAGGGCACTTCTTCTATTTATCCCCCTATGATGATGTTCTCCCTGGGTTGGAATGACCCCATTCCCACCAAGGGAACACATCGTTGGACAACTCATCAAACAAGAGTCATTCCCCACTTAAGGCAAAGTCTTACAGCATCCTACCTGGGGTCTTGGGGACTTGGGCACAGGTTATTCTGAGGCTAGATTGGCTGACAGCCAAATGTCACCTCCTATTAACACTCATCCTGGACATCTGGAAGCTCACCTACCTCAGGATGAGTCCATTAGTTTATTTAATTTACAAAAATCCAAATTACAAAAATTGACCACAGATTTGATGTCCATATCCGAGAATCTTAGTGCTGGTGCACTGGAGTCTTTCCTTGCCCATTGGTCTCAGAAGGCACATTAGGGTCTCATGCAAATTAGGGTCCTTGCAGCTACCCTAGTGATGCCAGAAAGCTTCATAGAGGCACACAGATGAGCACCACATCATCAAAACCTCTCAGGGAATTAATTGCTTTGGTATCCAATAATTCCCTGAATGTTGAGCCATGGAGACACTGAGGAAATATATTTGAGATGAAGTGAGCCGTGGAGACATTACCCAGATCCTTTAAGAGCTACACCCTTGTTAATTGGTTTACAGTGTATGATTAGCCATCATCAGTCTGCTGCAGTGGCAATTCAGAGGATTAGAATTCAACACCTACTTTTATTGCAGGAATACATTGGTATAGATGGAAGAACAGAGTAATTGAAGGCTGTCAGCCCTACTAACCATTAGCTGGGCCTTGAGAGAGACAATAAATCCCCAAATAAGTGAACTCTTGACAACAACCATTGGTGTCAATAATGGGGGCCCTGAGCTGGGCCTTGGAAAGCAGACACATCACATCAAGCAGGGGGAGACTGCAGCCACACTAGCAGGTCATCATAGTAAAGGGGCATGAAAAATGCAGGGAACCAAGAACTAGGAAAACACAAAAGAGAGGGCTGCAAATTCTACGAAATCCGAAAGGCTTCAGAGAGGAGGTGACTTTTGAGGTGGGCTTTGAAGCATAAGTAGAAGATCATTGGCTAAATGAGAAGAGAACCTTCAAAAAGGCAGCATAATGTAATGCCCAAAGTCACGGACTGTGAAGTCAGACTTTGTGGGATTGTACATTAAGCCAGTTATTACCTTGGCGACTGAAAGATTCCTCTAACCTCTCTATGTCTCAGTTTCCCCATCTGCAAAATATGATTGTTCTGATTATTGAATTAGGCAGTGTATGGCAAAGCACTTGACAGTGTCTGGGAACTGGCAGGTGTCCAAGAAACGTCAGCTATTGTAGTTATGTGCAGAAGGAGAAGCAAGTTGATGTGGCTTAGGGCTCTGGTGCAAAATGAAGGATGGTAACTGCCCAGTTTAGGATTTGGGTGTTTATGCCGTAATTGATAGGGAGAATCAAGTGGCTTCTGATGTGGATTATATCACACTGTAATGGATTGGAGACCATGGGCTTGGATGCCAGCATACCAGAAAGGAGCCATTGGCTTGTAAATGAAGATGGAGAGAGGTGGGTGGGGGTAATTCTGAAGATCTGGTTTTGGTGACTGTGATGGTCAGTTTTATATGTCAGTTGGCTAGGCTACAGTCCTCAGTTATTTAATCACACACGAATCTAGGAGTTGCTGTGAAGGTATTTTGTAGATGTGATTAAAGTCCATAATCAGTTGACTTTAAGGAGATTTTCCTGTATAACTGGGTGGGCCTGATTCAATCAGTTGAAAGACCTCAACAGCAGAGCTACGGTTTCCCTGAAGAAGAAATTCTGCCTGTAGACAAAAGCTATAGCTCATGCTCAAGAGTTCCAGCCTGCCCTATGGATTTCGGACTTGCCAAGCCAGCCCTCACTGTCTCATCAGCCAGCTCCTTATGATAAATCTTAATACGTATCTCCTACTAGTTCTGTTTCCCCAGTTAAAGCCTGACTTATATAGTAACTGATTAAAAGTAGGGGGAAAAGAAACCACATCAGTCCTAGAGATTCCTCACAAAGCCTTGGACATACAGTTCCTGCCTCATCCTTGTGCCAAAGTCCATAAAAAATCTCCCTTTTATGGGGCTGCCTTTTCTGGACAAGGCAGCATTCCTGCCTCAGCTGGCGACTCTATAGAGCAGACCACTGAAGTTCAGACTTATCAACTCTGACATATGGATTGTACTCCCGGGTTGGGTTTTTTTGTTTTGTTTTGTTCCTAACATATATAGTTTTATACAGTTTCTTTTATGTTGGGCTGTCTCTTTGATCTCCCCAGGAAAGATTTCTCCCCCTGGAGTTTCTTTTAATCTACAAAAACCACTGACCATTGCTGCGGACCAGGAAGTGTTCTCCAAAAAGACAGGCTAAGCAGAGTGAGTAAGTGTGGACACAGAGAGATAACAGAGGACAACAGTGCATTTCTCTGAAGCCCCTGCAATATGTGTTGGGAGGTTTCTGCAGGCCTTCCAAACCCTGTGTTCCAGGATGTGTGGTTAACGAACGGGGACGGGAGATACAGGCTCTGGTCCCTGTGCCAGGCTTATCTCAGATACCTGCCGCTCTAAGTCCTGGCAACAGCCTGGCCGGGTAAAGACCCTGATCTCTATTTAGCCACTGAGGAAACAGGCTCAGAGGGTGTCTGAGGTTGGGTTCTCCCTGAAATCAGAGTCTGAGACAAAGGTTCCTTTTATTCTGAGGCAATTGCAAACTTAAAGAAAAATTGCAATAGCAGTATAAGAAGCTCCTATATATCCTCCACCCAGACTTGCCAATTGTTACATGTTGCCCCTCCCCTTCTCTCTCTTTCTCTTATGAATCATTCAAAAGTTACTTGGAGACATCATGCACCTTTACCACTACGTACATTGGTGTTTAAGTCCTAAGAACTAAGACTTTCTTTTATATAATTATAGTACAGTTCTCAAAGTCATGAAACTGAATACTGTTACAATACTATGACCTGCACGGTCCATATTCACATCTGATCAGTTGTCTCAATAATGTCTTTTACAAGCTATTTAGTTTTCCTAGTTCAAGATCCCCTCTAGAGTCATGCATTGCACTGAATTATCATGTCTCTTTAGTTTCCTTTGAGTGGAGATCTTCTCAGTCTTTCTTTGTCTTTCTCAACCTTGACTTTTTTGAAGAGTATTGGCCAGGCATTTTGCAGAATATCCATCCATTTGGGTTTGTCTGAGGCAAAGATGGTTGAATATGTTCCCAGGAAGGAGTGGTGGGGCAGCAAGAAGCAGAACGGGTTGGAGAAGGACCAGTAGGAATGCACTATTAGGCAAAGACCCCCAGAGGGTAACTCTGGCTCAATCCCACAGGGAAGATCTGCAGACAGTATGGGTAACATACCTCAGAGTTGTCTCGACTGGGGAGCAAGCTGCAGAATATATACCCCCTGCAACCAGCAGGCAGTTTCAGCACCAGCTCTTCATGCACACAGGCTGAGAGAGGGGGTTCCTGCAGCCAGAGGGCACATGGGCTGGCTGTTGACTGGTGGGTACAAAAAACAGTAAAGGGATCTAAGGGAATAAATTTTGGTGCCCTGACAGTGTATGCTACAAAGGGCTTGACTTACCCAGAATCACACAGCTTATAAGGGACAGAGCTAGAATTCCAGCAAGTTCCATGCCATTGACCCACGGTCCGTCACTCCTCTGCAGAATTAGATCAACCAGGAGCCTTGGATAATCCTATGGCCCAAAGAAACAACAGGTCAAGCAACATTATTTTGCTGGAGAAATGCGATTTTTTTTGTTTTTAATTTTAAGCAGAGTCACACTGTCTCTGCATTTTGGATTGTATGGGGTTGGCTTTTATTTTCTTACCTTTTTTCCATTATTTTAAAGTATAGAAGGAGTGTGTGATAACTGATAAGAGAAATGACCAAGGTGCAGAACACTCATATACCCACGAGATATTCAGGTGACTGGATAGCACAGTGTCTGAGAGCTTAGGCCCTGGTGCCAGACTACTTGGGTCCAAGCCCTGACTATGCCAGTCACCAGCGGTGTATCACCTCTCAGAGTATCTGCTCAGCATCTGTAAGGGGTAATAACAGTGCCAGGCTAGGAGGTTGGTTGAGAATTAGATGAGACAAAGTTTATAAAGCTCTTAACATAGTACCAACACATGGTGAGTCCCCTATAAATGTTAACTGTTTCATTAATACCCTCGATTTACCCATAGGGTGTGGCAGTTCTGCCCTACCCTCATCTAATTCACCTTTGTCCCCACGCCCTTCCCCACCTCAATCCCTGTTGAGCAGGGACTTGCTTCACACACAGTGGTTGCCTACAAAATGTTCTGGGAGGGGTTTGGCGAGAATAGTGAGAATATCCAATGACAGGTCCGCTGAAACAAAATTGGGGTCAGAGGGCTAGAACCCACAAGACAAAGCTCTAAGGATTTAGAGAAGAGGGCTGGCCATACCCAAGACACCACCTCTTGCTCGGTCTTCATTCTCTTGATGGAAGGTCTACCAAGACATGCAAGGCCATGTGAAAAAGCACCAAAAGCCCCATGCAGATCATTTTTCCTCATGTCACTCTACTCCTGAACACCTCTCAGTGCCCCCCATTGTCCTAGGACTAAAGAATAATTTGCATGAAAGGTTTTCAAGGCTTTTCATGGACTAATACCCACCTTCCTTTCCAACGTCATCTGCTGTCACCTCCATATGCAATCACCAACCAACAGATTCTCCCGTGAACTGTCCCTCCTGAGACACTTGCCTTTTCCTAAACATACCACACACGTTCACACCTCATGCCTTTGACCGTGTTCCCTCTTTCCATAAGAAACTTCTCCACTGTGGTAGGCAGATTCTAAGATGGCTCCCAATGGTCCCTTCTTCTGATATCCTTGCCCTTGTGTAATTTCCCTTTAAGTATGGACTGGACCAAGTGGCTTGCTTCTCCTGGTAAAAGCGATGGGATGACACCTCTGAGATTAGGTTACAGAAGACTCTGGCTTCTGTCTTATTCATACCTTCTTACTCGCTTGTTCTGATGGAAGCCACCTTCCACATTTGGGAGAGGCCTATGTGGCAGGACTGATGGAGGCCTCCAGTCAACAGCCAGTGAGCCCCCAGCCCAATGGTCCATGAGAAACTGAATCACACCAACATCCACATGAGTGAACTTGGAAGGGTATCCTCCCCCGGTTGAACCTTCAGATGAAACCTAAGAACCATCCTTGTGAGAGATGCTGAGCCAGAGACTCAGTTAATTTATGCACTGATTCCTGACCCACAGAAACCATTTCTGTGGGTCAGGCTGGTGACCCACACTGGTGACTGGCATAGTCAGGGCTTGGACCCAGGTATCCTGGCACCAGGGCCCAAGCTCTCAGACACTGTGCTATCCAGTCACCTGAATATCTTGTAGATATATGAGTGTTCTGCACCTTGGTCATTTCTCTTATCAGTTATCACACACTCCTTGTATACTTTAAAATAATGGCCATACATGTATTAAGCTTTTACTGTGAGATAATAAATGTTTGGGGTTTTTTCCATATTGCATCAATATTCTCTGCTCCCCAGTTTTTAAAAAAAAAAAAAAAACTTATTGGAGTGTAGTTGATTTACAATGTTGCATTAGTTTCAGAATGTACAGCAAAGTGAATCAGCTATACCTGGATGGACCTAGAGTTGTCATACTGAGTGAAGCAAGTCAGACAGAAGAAGACAAATATCATATAATATCACTTATATGTGGAATCTAAAAAAATGGTACAAATGAACTTATTTATGAAACAGAAATGTTTGGATTTTTAAGACTCTAAGTTTGGAGGGTAATTTGTTACACAGCAATAGAACTAATGCATATAGTTCTATTAACCCTTTAACTTTAACCCTTTAACTTTAGTCATACTGAAGTATTTCTTTTCCTAAAAGTTCTTCTGTGGCTTCCTGTCCTTAACCTTGGCTGGCCTAGGTGGCCCTCCTAAGTGGTCCCACCGTGCCCTGTTTCCCCTATCACAGCTCCAAACACATTGCACTATAATCGCCTGGCAATTATTCAGCCTCTCCCTCTAGAATGTGGGTCCTTTGGAGCCACGGACTGTGACATATTCACCTCCATAATCACAAAAATAAACCCAGAGACTGACACCCAAAATCATCATCATCATCCTAATATTTATTGAGCATTTACTGTATGCCAAGCTAATTTTGCTTTTCAAACTTTGTCTCACTAAAGCCTCCAACTAAGCATCATTAATCCCATTTTACTGATGAAAAAACAGAGGTTCAGAAAGTTTACCCGAAAGTTAATATGTGGCAGAGTTGGAACTTGAACCCAAGCAGTATAGATCCCAAATTCTGGCTCTGTGTATAAAGTGCTTGTTGACTGAATGACCCACTGAAGATCTGCTGTGTGGTCACAGGATTGACATTGACCACAGACCCAATATGAATGGCCATTCATGTGTCTGCCACACAGAGGAGCGAGAGCCCCACAAAGTTTCAGAGATCAGTTAGAAGAAGCAAAGTCAAGACTGACAACAGCTGGGTTTGGATTTCCTGGAAAGCCTGGGCCAGAGGCCAAGACCAAATCCAGGGAGGAAAGTTGAGTGTCCAGGTTAGGGGCCAGCAAGCCCAAGATAAGCTGCCCAGGGGTCACTGTCTCTGGACCAGGCAAGGCCGTCGCAGGGAACCCGGGGTGGAGGACAGCCCTCTGAGAGATGCAGATCTCTGAAAGCTTGTGAGTATTTATTCATCCAATCAATTCCACTGATATTTATTGATATTTATTTGTGTGTCAGATACTCTCTAGGGTGGGGCATACAGCAATAAATGCATAAGACCAAAATCCTTGTCTGGGTGGAGTTTACATTCTAGTGGGGATGGAGAGACAGGCAGACAATTAGAAAAATGCATATTATAAAGAAGAAGGTTTGGGGCTTCCCTGGTGGCTTGGTGGTTAAGAATCGCCTGCCAGTGCAGGGGACACAGGTTCGAGCCCTGGTCCGGGAAGATACCACATGCCGCGGAGCAACTAAGCCTGTGCGCCACAACTACTGAAGCCCACGCGCCTTAGAGTCTGTGCTCCACAACAAGAGAAGCCACCGCAATGAGAAGCCTGCGCACAGCAACGAAGAGTAGCCCCCGCTCGCCACAACTAGAGAAAGCCCGTGCACAGCAATGAAGACACAACGCAGCCAAAAATAAATAAATAAAATGAATTTTTTTAAAAAAGAAGAAAGTTTTAAGTGCTAGGCAGAAATAAAGCAAGAAAGGTGGGGAACATGGGGTGAGCGGAGATGTGGATGCGTTTAGTGGGAGAATTATCACATGTGGAAAACGTAAAGAGCTTGGCCGGATGCACAATAGCCAAGGAGTTAAGGTCAGTGGTATGATTCCCACTGTGAGAAAAGGGGAAGTCTTAATTTGTCCTAACGTTAGTTCAGCAACCTTTTAGGAGAGTTCTCTATCTTTGGCATCAGGAGTCAATAAATCAAACTCATGGGTATTAACCCGGTTGGTTCCAGTTAAAACAGATTTCTAAGCAACCTGGGAGACTCTGGTAGGATCTGGGCAGTGACAAAAATCCAAGCAGGGCTTCGTCTCTGTGGGTATAAAGACCAGGAAGCAGGTGGATTGAAAGTTTAGAGTTCCACCTGACTAAGTCAGCAGGACACAAGCCGACAGCTGGGACTCTATGGGATGGCAGATCCAGACCCCAGGCTCTAATCCCATCAGGCAGGAGGTGTGCTGGTCAAGGGAGCAGAGACAGAAGCTGAGACGTGAAGATGGTCAAACAGGTTGAGGCAAGGAATGTCAAGGGCTGCCCATGGCCCCGCTGGGTGCCCATCAGCAACACAAGTGACTCCAGCCCATGTGCAGGCTCGGCTGAGACCTCTGGCAGCTGCTGCCCTGGTCAGGGCAGATAGCAGCCCGCAGCTGGAGTTGCCAGTCCAGCTCCTGAATTCTTCCAACCATTCTGCAACATGCATCTTTGGGTACTCTTAGCCTGAGGCTTTGCGTCATGGTCAAGTCTAGAGGCTGACCTCATCTTTCTCCAGCCTGGATCCATCCAACCATCAGGCCAACTCTATTGAACTCCACTTTGACCCTCTTTGGTATGGTTTCAGAGGCACCTACGGGATGCCAGGTGTGTCTCAGAAGCACAGATTGGCTTTTCCCTCCGCTGTCCCTTTCTTGTCCCCAGCAGTCTCCTGGGCTGACTTCTTTATGGGCACCTCCTAAGTGCCAGGCACTGTGATCATATAGCCCTAGAACACCTCTGCAAAGGACTGACATTATCAATTTTGCAGATGAGGAAACTGGAGCTCCAAAACAATAAATCTCATGAAGGAAGCATGCACTGAGGCTTGCAACCCATGCTCCCTCCATAAGCCCATGCAGCCTCCAGCCCATGTTTCTCAGCTGTAAAATGGATTCAGTAATGCTGATCTCATACAGTTGCCGTGAGATTTCAATGAGAATCCAAAAAGCCCTCGGCACAGAACCTGGACACCGTAGTAGATGCTAGCTTGTGGTAGTAAGAGAAGTGGCATCATCTCTTAGCCCTCCTAAGAAATTCTGCTCATTGCCTTGAGGAAAAAAACGGGGCAGAAAGGAAATGGGTGTTGAGTACCCTTGGGAATCCTCAGTTTCTTCTCCCTAAGAGGGAAGCCGCTCTCCAGCTCCTGAGCCCTCGTGGCTCTGATCAGACAGGGGCTCATGGGTGAGAATCAAGGCTGCACACAAGCCCGGAGCATTTGTTCGAGAATTAAAAGTCAGCCCGTGTTGCCTGCTATTAAATTCCCTGTGGGTGATCTGGTTAATGTGGGGTCTCGTGTGATACGCCATTAATGTCTGTGTGTAATGCAAGCGCCGTACAACTTACTTCAACCCTAATCTCCCATGAGTTACAGCCTCTTCTATGATTCATAAAACAAATCAATCACACCTCCCAGGCTCTCATCTATTTATTACTGCTTTTTAAATGCTCAGAGAGGGAGAACCTGGAGGATGTTATTCATCCCTTCCCCAGCCCAGCTGACCTCCACGGGCTGCAGGAAAATGGACTCTACACCCTTCCTCGGGTCACAGACCAAGGTCAGTTGAATTCTGAGGATTACAAGGAGTTGACAGTTTTGCATCCATCCAGTAGGAAGGATCCTCCTTATTGCTAACCATAGGGGCTGGAAGCATAGTCCTGACAGAGTGGCAGGCCTGGACATCATTGACTTAAGTCTGGAAGGCTTGTCAGTGTGTCAGATTTAAATCAGAGCCACAAATTCTTTGACACTCTTCCCATGCAGAGGTAGGTCCTGGTTCCCTCTCCTTGGATCTGAGTGGGCTTGTGACTGTTTCAATCAATAGGGTATGGTGGACAAAAGGCTATGTGACTTCCAAAGCTTGTCATAAAAGACCATTCCATTTCCATCTCATCTCATTCTCTGGAACTCTGCATTACCACGTAAGACATCATGCCAGAGTGGAAATGTGCCGCCCCAGCTGAGTCCAGCTTCCAGCCATCCCTGCCAAGGCACCAGATCCATGAATGAAGCCAGTCGTGGAATCCGACTCCCCAGTCTCCTGCCAGCCAAGTCCTCCGGCCCTTTGAGTCTTCCCTGTTGACCCAAATCCTACAAGGTGTATGCTACTGAGGCCACTTCACAGAAGAGCAAATGATGGTTCTGAAAGGCAAGACCACACAGCAAAGCAGGTGTCCACCCAGGAAATTGATTCCAAACCCCACGCGTGTTCCTCTGCTCACACTGACTGCTAAACAGCTTTACCTGAGTTCTGTGAGTCTTGCAATCACTTTGCCTGAATTTTCCAGGTAGTTTAGGTATTTGGCTTTAACTGCCTGCGTATTTCAGCTATTTTGCCTGGCTTTCTTGGTAGTTTAGCAGTTTTTACCTAAATCATCTGTTGAGATTTGCCCTTTGGCGGTGGGTGCGCTCAGACCGTAAGGGCTGTAGCTTCTTGCCCAGAAGTTCAGGAACTAGATGGGGGTGGACACTCCACGGGCCACCCCCACTAGAGAGCATCCTTAGGAGCCACCTGAGACCAGGTGGGACCCCCCCACACAAGGTGGTCCCACGAGCCCTGGAGAGCGTAGCTCCTGCCTTCCCGATTCCAATAAGGTTGACTCCCAGACCCAAGTGATGGTCTAGCGGGTTTCACTTCCTGGAATTCCCACAGGGAAATTGCTCAAACACGGGTTTTTGCAAAAACAAGTGGCCCTCAAGTCCATTCTTTAGTAGGTCTGTGTCTTTATGGACTTGAGGATATGGGGAGGGGGAGGGGTGAGATGTGACAGGGTGAGAGAGTGTCATGGACATATATACACTACCAAACGTAAAATAGATAGCTAGTGGGAAGCAGCCGCATAGCACAGGGAGATCAGCTCGGTGCTTTGTGACCACCTAGAGGGGTGGGATAGGGAGGGAGACGCAAGAGGGAAGAGATATGGGGACATATGTATATGTATAACTGATTCACTTTGTTATACAGCAGAAACTAACACACCATTGTAAAGCAATTATACTTCAATAAAGATGTTAAAAAAAAAATCAAACAAGTGGCCCTACAGTGTACAATCCCCACGGACAGAGGCCCTAGGAGGGGAGGTTGAGTAGGCAGCAGCCTTCAAAGTGGAAGGGGAGACGGCGAGGCAGGAGCGTGGAAAGATGGGATGAAGATGGCGTGAACGCCAGCCATTAGATGGTACCACCAGCCCGATTTAGACATACCTCTTCCCTGATTAAAACTCTCCAATAGTGTTTTCCCATGCTGGGCGTAAAATTCCAAACCTCTTCCCCTTAGTTTAGCAGAGATTCTCAAAATGGATCCCCTGCGGGGTCCCAGCCCTAGAGTTTCTGATTTAGTAGGTCTGGGCTTTGGCTCAAGAGTGTGCATTTCTAACAAGTCTCCAGATGATACTGATGCTGCCAGTGCAGGGGCCACACTTTGAGAGCCACTGGGCTGCAGCAGCCAGTAGACTTTGTCTTATGCTCACCTTTTCTGACTCCGCTTAGAAACACCAGTCTGACTCTGGTTCTCCATACTCAAGCCACAAAGACCCCCACTGGGATCCATAAGCCCACCAGGCGGTTTCTGGCTTTCAGAGTCTTATCGTGCAGGACGTCCCTCTACCTGGTCCATCTCCTCCAACCATGGACCCCTTCTCATCCTCCAGGTCTGGCGAGTACCATCTCCTAAAACACCTCCTACTCAACACCCTCACTCCCAAGGCTGCTCTCACTGTGTTGCCTTCTATCACTGTTTCCCATCTGTTTGCTTCTTAGTATGATCCAACATGCAGTGGGAATTTATGGCTCTGTTTATTTGTTGGACTATCTCTATGAATGTGTGTGAGAGTTTTCTATCTCCACCTTTAGACTGCAGGCTCCTTCCAACCAGACTCTGTCTTGATCACCCTGTAACCCTAGCACACAGCTCAGTGCTTGTCACATAGCAGGTGCTCAGAAAGTGTGTGTTAAAGGGGTGCATTGCCTGAAGTCACTCTTATGACAACCCTGTGAGAAAGGGAGTATCGAACCCATTTTACAGATGGTGAAACAGAGGCCCAAAGAGGTGAAGTCACAGGTCCAAGGTCAAACAGCTAGGTATTGAACCCAAGTCTGTGGACTCCCAAAGTCTTAACCAACACTCTCTGCATATCTTGGTGAGGGGAGAGGGGAAGAGGGCTACGGAAGGGAGGTGGTCTGGCTGTGAGGTGCTGAAGAACAAGAAGAGGCAGGCTGCAGGGGGCAGCTAGGGAGGCAGGCAGGAAGGTCAGCTGGGAGACCCGGCCTCCCCGTGGACTTCGGGAAGCACTGCCCTGGAGCGCTGTGGGGTCGTTGTTGCAATTCTACCTCCAGACATGAAGGCAATCCCACCCCCACCCCCGATCAGACTCTCCTCTTCTAGTCTCTCATTGGTCTGGGCAGTAGGTGGAGCCGTCCAGGGACACTGGGAAGGGCCAGGGTTCAGGGCAAAGGCCAGTCCAGGGCACGAATGGGGGATGGGTGGAGCAGAGGCAGGCTGGGAACAGGGACAGAAGAGGACACCACCACTGTCTCAGTCTGTTTCCAAAAGGTTCCATGGTCAAAGGTCTTCAGCTCCGTGGCATGGGTTTCATTACTGGTTATGCAATGACCACCCCAAGTTTGCTCCAGAGGGCTGGGGTTCAGGGGTCAGGCCCCCTTTGGGACCGCAACCCGGCCTCATGCCCTCGGCTGTGTGTTGTCTGGGCAGCAGTTGTGAAATGCCAGGTAGTCTCCTGGAGACCCTGGAAGGAGAGACTCTCCTCTGAGGCTCCCTGTGGGGTGAAGGGAGGGAGGGAGGGAAGCGTGGCCTCAGCCACCGGCCTCCCAGTCTGAACAGCAGCCCCCATGGGGGCAGGAATGGGAGAAATAGAGCCCCAGGGTGTGAGCTTCAGGGAAAAGGAGGCCTCCCAGAGGGGAGAGACAGATGCACAGATAATCCCCAGGGCGCCCCCAGGAGGGTAGGTGCTCCCAGAAAGCAATGCATCTCTCAGAAGCAGCAGCCCCCCCACTCTTCCCTCTTGAGACCAATTCAGAAGCCAGGCCTGCTAACAAGGGCCCAGGGGCTCCGGCCTACAGGCAAAGAGGAGATCTGAAAAGACACTGCTCATCCTGTGCGTGCGCATGTGCGTGTGCGTGTGCGTGTGCTCACACGTGTACAGGTGTACCTGTGTACAAATACACGTTCACAACACAGGAGGAGGAGGAAGTGGAAGGTGGAGGATGGGACGAAAGTGCCATCCAGCTCAGGTTCAAGTAGACACCAACCGTGGCCAGTAAGGAGCAAAGACCAATCCACGTCTATCAGGAATCAACCCATTGGTATTTATTGAACATTACGTCGTGCCAAGTATCGTCTTGAGCCCACGGGACACAGTGGGCAACGGCACAGAGGTGAGGCTCTGCCTTCATGAAGCTTAAGGTGCTGGGGGAAATAGGTGATAAATGCATGTATGGACGAGTGTGATAAGGCGGATAAAGGGAAGGCACAGGGCACTGTGGGAATGTATTCCAGAGGATTCCTCCAATCTGGGGCATCAGGGTGACCTCCCTGAGAAAGTGCGATTTAAGAAGACAGCTAAAGGATGAGTAGGAGGTAACTAGGAAAGCTGCAGGGATGCAGGGAAGAAGGGCTGAAGATTCTCAGATGGAGAACAAAGGGCAAGAAAGAACAGGAGATGGCCCGAGATGGAGCCAAGAGAATTAGAAAGAGTCTCAGAGAAATAAAAGTAGTCATTCCGATGCGAAAGCTCACACTCAACCTACTTTAACAAAATGTTGCCTTAATTATATCTACCTTAATGGACAGATTAAAAACAGTTTGTAATTAGTTCTGTAATTGCTTATGTGAAAAGCGATGCTCCTTCGAGTTCTAAAACATGTTGTCCTGTAGACAATTTATGAGAAAGGAGATGGTTCTTCAAGTACTAAAACATGTCGCCCTAAAGAGCTATCACTTTGTCGTGACTTGTATTCATCATTCCTCATGGCTTCTGCAGAGGTGGACTTTCCCCTCGTCAGCCTGGATTGGAGACCAAAAAGCTATAAAGAGCTTTTACTCTGGATGTGAGTGAATCTACCGTATAGTATAGAAACAGAGAAAACTGGGTTCAAATCCCACTCCTGTCCCTCACAAGGTCTGCAACCTTGGGTGATTTCCTTACCCTCTCTAAGACTCAATCTTTAAAAGGGGGGGTGATAATAGTACCCACTTCACAGAGTTGTTATGAAAATCAAGAAAGCTCAGACATGCAAGTACGTAGCACAGTGCCTGGCACATAGAAAACATTCAATACATGCTGAATGCCACGTGGACCCATCCATGTTGTGCTAATTTGCTATGACTGGCCTAGCCAATTACCATGAACTTTGTGGCCTAAACTGTACATATTTATTATCCTGTAGTTGTGGAAGTTAGAAGTCTGACAACGGGCTATAGTCAAGGTGTCTACAGGGCTGTGTTCTTTCCTATGGAATCAAGGGGAGAATCCATTTTCCTGATTTTTCCAGCTTCTAGAAGCCACCCACATTCTTTGAATCATGGCCCTTACTTTCATCTTCAAAGCCAGCAATGTTGCCTCTCTCTGATCATTCTTCCCTGGTCACATCTACCTCTGACCATAGCCACAAAAGGTTCTCCAATTTTAAG
This sequence comes from Balaenoptera musculus, assembly GCF_009873245.2. NCBI lineage: Eukaryota > Metazoa > Chordata > Mammalia > Artiodactyla > Balaenopteridae > Balaenoptera > Balaenoptera musculus. The sequence goes on along the minus strand of NC_045799.1, from coordinate 19,476,659 downwards.
GACTCACGTGATGGCCTTGGGCCCACTTGGATAATTCAGGATAATCTCCCCATCTCAAGGTCATTAACCTTAATCACATCTGCAAAGTCCCTTTTGTCTTGTAAGGTAACATATTCACAGGTTCCAAGGTTTAGGGCACGGACCTCTTTAGAGGGTCATTTTTCTGCCTACCACGCATGTATGTATTACCTGCAATTTTTTTTTTGGTAAAAAATGAATGAGATGTTATTCCTCATAACCCGATACATCGACCCTTTTACTCTTCTTCTCTTCCTGTGTCCTTTCCCACCTTCTTGTACACTTTTGCAAACGAGTTTCCCACAGTCTCAAGTATAAATCAATTGTACAGCTATTTGAGAGGCTTGGGAGCCCCCAGTCCCTCTGACTTTTGGAGTCTCCCTCATCCAACATTATGAAACCACATTAAAATATATCCATATCCTATACTGAGTACAATTTTTATATAACTATAGGAGTTGAGTTGGATTGAACTGGTTTCCATAATGATATGTTTTATATACATTTAATTAAACACTCATACTTTGCAATCCTCATTACTTATTCAGATATGAGCTATTTTCATAGAGTCCTTGAAAGCTGATAAACACTGTTCCTTCAAGATTCAGTGAATCAAAGGGCCCAAAAATGAATGGATATTCCTCTGAGGCACAATAGTGGGGGAGTGAAGAAAAGAAGGAGAAATGGAAGGAAGGAAAGAGAAAGAAAGAAAAGGAAGATGGGAGGGAGGGAGGGAAGAAAAGGAAGGAAGGAAGGAAGGAAGGGAGGGAGGGAGGGAGGAAACTTGACTCCTTCTTGTATGAAAACACAATGACCTACTTTCTTTTCCAGTGTCAGGACCCATGGATCAACCATGAGTACAAGAACTTCTTATTCCTGTCAAGTAATTCCATTAAGAGTCATTTGTTTATTATTACTCAGTCATAAAAAAGAATGAAATTTTGCCATTTGTAACAACATCGATGGACCTGGAGGGTATTATGCTTAGTGAAATAAGTCAGACAGAGAAAGACAAATACTGTATGTTTTCACTTATATGTGAAATCTAAAAACTAAAACAATGAATATAACAAAACAGAAACAAACATAGATACTGAGAACACACTAGTGGTTACCAGTGGGGAGAGGTGTGGGGAAGATAGTGAAGCAGATTAGGAGGTATAGACTACTAGGTATAAAATAAATAAGATACAACAATGTAACGTACAGCACAGGGAATAGGGCCAATATTTTATAATAACTTTATATGGAGTATAGTCTATAAAAATACCAAATCACTCTGTTGTACACCTGAAACTAATATAATGTTGTAAGTCAACTATACTTCAATAAATAAAATAATATATATTATAAATAAACAATATATATTTATAGATGTATAAATATATAAAGAGTCATTTGTTTATTCATTTATTCAAAAAAATATTTGCTTTGCACCTGTTAAGGCCCATCCCCACACCAGGCCCTGGGAACACCATGATGATAAAACCTGTCTCCACCTCAAAGACCCTTAGTCCCGCTGGGAGTAATCATGAACATGAGCTGGCAGGTGTCACCTTTACTTGAAAAAGCAGGGCCAGACCCATTGTCCGGGAACCTATTGTCACAAAGAATGACTAGAGGTGTAGCAAGTCTTTAAGGGCCTCCAGAATGGTTCCTTTTGCACTTTTTGGTATAATTGATACCAGTGAAATGCATAGATTTTTAAGTAGACCAGTCCTTCCATTTTAACAGAAACCTGTAGAACTTTCCCATAACCCCAGAAAGCTCCCCTATGCCCTTTCCCAATAAATCCATCTTCTCCCAGAAGCTACCACAACTCTGATTTCTTTCCCCGTAAGTTAGTTTTGCCTGTTCTAGAACTTCACGTCAATAGAATCACGCAGACGGACACTTTCGTGTCTGGTTTCTTTCCCTCAGCATGATTTTTTTGAGATTCACAGGGATTGTTGTGTGTATCACTAATCTATTTATTTTTATCACTGAGTTGTATTCCATTGTACAAATAAACCATAGCTTTTTTTTCTATTCTCCTGTTGATGAAATATTTTGGGCTATTTCCAGTTTTAGGCTGTTGTGATTAAAGCTGTTACAAACATTTTTTTAAAACGTTTTACATTTTTTAACTTTTCTCAGATAAATACCAAAAAATGAAATTACTAGGTCACTTAGTAGATGCACATTTAATTCTTTAATGTCAAACTATTTTCCAAATAGCTCTACCACTAATAATCTCACCTGTGATGTGTTGGTTGTTCTACATACTTACCAACATTTGGTCTTGCCTTCCCCATCTCTTTTGCTCTAGACGTTTAGGAAACTCAGCTCAGGACTCTATTTTTTTATCTTCAGTGGAAATGCTTGATCTAGAGAGCAAAGGATGTTTCAGGGAGCCTCTATACCCCTCCAATTGTATTTAAAAGTATGTGTGTATTTTGGGGTGTCCATGCTTCTGAGGGAAGAAAGCACAACTTTCAAAGGCCAAAGAAGCACTCCTCTAAGAAAGAGATTAACATTTGCAAAACAATTCTTAAGAAGCACTGGGGCTCAGATTCTAAGATGGGAACCAGACCTAGGATGTAATCCACAGCCTGCCCCTCCAGGGTGGTGAAAGGGGTGATCACATCCTCCTAGCAGGAGCCTCTTTAGGGCCAGTCTGAAGTTTGTTCCATTAGGATTAAGGCTTGTTGAGACTGCAGGCAGATGACACACCTTCTCCTTCTCTGAAAGTCAGAAAGAGCCCCTCCCCAATCACACCCATGGATATTCTTCCTCATGGTCCGACTGCCCTACAAAGGTGAACTATGACAGAACCGTCCTTTCATCCAAGGATCTACATCCCCCAAATAGCATCCCCAGAAAATTTTAGTATCACACCCGGACAATGACGTTGAAATTCAGAAACACACTTTCATCCTCAAGGACCCCAAATATCCCCTCAAAATAGACCTGCTAAGATCTTGGTGGCCCTATCTGGATAAAATCCCACTCCCCTTTCCTGAAAGTGCCTACTTCTGCTCTAATACAGATGCCACCAGCCACATGTGGCCATGGAGCACTTGAAATGTGGCTGGTCCAAATCAAGATGTGCTGAAAGTATGAAATACAAACTGGATTTTGAACACTTAAAATGAAAAAATAAATAAATAAATAAAATATCTCAATAATTTTTATTTTGATTACATGTTAAAATGATAATGTTTTGGTTGATTGGGTTAAGTAGAATATATTATTAAATTTAATTTCACCTATTTCATTTTCAACATAGCTACTAAAAACTTGAAAATTGCACATACGGCTTGTGTTATATTTCTATTGTATACTCAGGTCTAGTTTATTCTGCTCTGTAAAAGTGAATCCCCCCAAATCCAGGCCATCTCTACGTGGCCACCATCACAACCTAGTAATGCAGACTCTTTGAGGTCCCCACAGCTGTAGGAACCCCTGCAGAACCTCCCACGGTCTTTAACGCTGGGTTTAAAAGGAATAACACCAGTCCCTTTGGTCTGGCCAGATTCACAGGCCTGAGCTGACTGCTGTCTGTCCCCAGCCCCAAACTAACCCTGAGCCCCAAAGAAGATGACAGGCTTGTACCCAAAATGATGACAAACTGGCCAGGATTCAGTGACGTAGCATCCGGTGCTGAAACTAGTCACTTAAGAGCAAGAGTTGCCCAGCCAGGGAGGACAACTCCCCCTGTTTGCCCAGGAATGAGGGTCTTTCAGTTTTAAAGACAGGACAGTCCCAGACAAACCAGAATGAGTCAGTCACCCTGGACCAACATATGCATGTGAGACTTGATTCTCAGGCTGACCTTCCCACCCACCAGCCAAGCCCCAGGATGTCTGAGGATGTGCAGGACAGATAGAAAAATTCTAATGGCTGTAGGACCCACCTGCCACTGCCTCTTCTGAATCAGATGAAAACCGAAATTCTCAAACCACACCCTGAGGCAGCAGGAGAGGGTAGGGGAAGCCCTTTGGCTGTATTTGGGGATCAGTGTGCTTCCCTGCACTCCTGGGGGGCTGGGTCAGGGGTGGAGTCGCCCTGGCTCACTGCCTATGCCTGGGGACCTGCCCACTCCCTGTCCTCAGCTGGGTCACCGGCCACAGGCTGTGTCCCCAGAGGGCACATGGTGGGGTGGGTTTCCTTGGCTGGGGTCGAGGAAGGGGCTTTCTGTCTGGAGTTCTGCTCATCAATCCCTCAGTCTCTTTTCAACACACACCAGTGTCTTCAACACTAAGTCATTCAGGAAGGGGAAGGGACAGAAACTCACACGCTTCTCTGCTTCCTCATGGATCTGGAGACTAGCGAGGCAGACATCCAGGTGAGGAGAACAAGCAGAGTTTCATTCATCCATTCAGATATTCACTATGCAACTACGACACATCAGGCACTGAGAAAAGTCCTGGAAGTACAACGATGAACAAAGCCCCTGTCCTCATGATGCTTATAATCTAGTCAGGGAAACAAATGATAAAGGAGTCATTACCAAAAAAAAAAAAATTGATGAGTTATGGAAGGAGAAGTAGATCTGGATGCTATAAGAACGTATATCCAGGACCTATCCCAGTCTGGCAATCATGGTGGACTTCCCTGAGGAAGTGGCCTTTACATCGAGATGCAAAAATGAGCAAGAGTTAACTTACACATCACTCTATTTCTTGGACGCTCAAGGATGGGGACTCAGTGAGCAGACACAGCTAGGCTTCTGGAGGGGTCCCCATGCTGGGTTTGATTTACTTCTTCAAACACACTCAGGCCTCAGAGCAGGGACTAGGCTGTCCCCAGTCAGGACTGACCTAATAGGAGACCCAGTCAGGATGGATCTAGGACTTGGGGGTGGGAATCCCTGTAGGAGGAACCCAGGGGCCCCAGGCATGGGTGAAGTAACCTAATGAAGTAGCCTCAGGAAAGAGCACAGATCTCAGATTAACATTTTGGGCTGTAGAATCCAATCAACCTGAATTTGAATTTCCAGACCACCACTCACTATTTTTATATCACATCTCTGAGTCTCAGTTTCTTTATCTGTAAAATGGGGGTAAAATAGCACAGATTTCATAGAGTTGTGTGAGAACCGTAAAGGGCAATACATGCGGAGAGCTTAGCGTGGTGTCTGGCACATATAGTAAGTAGTAGATAAAAAGTGAAATTTGCAGTTTTAAATTATTAGTGCTGTAGTTAAAAAAAAGATACAAAGTGCCGTGGGAACCCAGTACCTCCTATCATTTATCATATGGTAACAATGATTTAAAAGAAATTCAAAAACTGGCAAAATGCCATATTGTGTCTCAAGGAAGAAATATTGGAGCCGAGCCTTGAAGGGTGGGTATCTGACTTGCAAAGATCAAGGAGAGGTTTCCAGGCAGAGAAGGAGCATGAAGAAAGGTATGATGACCAGGATGGGTGGGGTGCTTGTAGGAGCAGCCCCAGAGCACTGGAGGGGAGAGGAGGTGGAAGGGCCCCAGGCTCGGGGGCTGGGCAGGGTGCCGTGGGAGGACCCGCAAGGCCATGCTAAGAAGTTTTGACTTCATCCTGCAGGCAATGGTCAGGCTAGTGGAGATCTTGGAGCTGGTCAATGATTTGTTGGGATTTGTGCAGGCAGGATGGAGGTTGCCTGGGAAAGAAAAACACAAGTCAAGGGACCAAGGAGGAGGGTGATGTCAGTGTCCAGAGTAAGAGTCGGCAAATTTTCTCTAACAGGCCACCCCAAACACCCCCATCACCAGCACACCCAGTGCTATTTCTTGGCCCCATACCTTGGCATATGCTATTCCGTCTGCCTGGAATTCCAACAAACTTACCCTCCAAAATTAACCAAGTTATTCATTCATTTAACTTAAATTAAGCATTTGCTCTGTGTGAAGTGCATAATCCCCACTCTCATGAAATTAACAGCCTAATGCAAGAGTCGGCAAAACTTTTTCTTTAACGGGCAGGAACTAAATATTTTAGGCTCTGTGGGTCATAGGTTCTCAGTCACAAATACTCAACTTTGCCATTATAGAGCAAAATCACCCTAAAACGCTATGTAAATGAATAAGCCTGGTGATGTTTCAATAAAACTTTATTTACAAAAATAAGCAGGGGGCCAGATTTGGCCCCAGGGTTGGTCAACCCCAACAGAAATATAATTCAAGCCACAAACATGAGCCATTACTTATTTAAGTTACATACGTAATTTAACATTTTCTACACATTTTGAAAAGTGAAAAGAAATGGGTGGGATTCATTTTAATATGTTTTATTTAATCCAACCTATCAAAATATTACCATTTCCACATGCAATCAATATAAAAAAATATGAATGAGCTATTTCTCATTTTTTGTACTAATCAATAGAATATTTTTTATACTAGAGCTTTGAAATCCGGTGTGCATTTTACACTTACAGCACCTTTTAATTCGAACCAGTCACATTTCTAGTGCTCAGCAGTCACATGTAGCTGCTGGCCACCGTACTGCACAGCACAGGCTTAGCAGAAGCAGAGGGACGAGGGGTCCTGGTGGGGGTGGGGATGGAAGGGAGACAAGACAGGGAATATCTGACATCAACTGAGGGCACGAATTCATTACCATCCCAATCCGGCTTGACCACCTGCTTGCTGGGTAATTTTGAATGTGGTTCTTCATCAATCTTGGTCTCTCTCAAGCTCAAAGTATCTGCCCCTAGGTTCCTGCCAATTCTGTTACGTGGACGTTCCGGGTTTCGGGGTTTGGTGGAAGGGGTCATCAACTTGGACTTTCTTTGCTAAAAGGCACCTTCAACAGTATAATCATCTTGTGAAGCTCGGGCTAAGGCTCTTTGCAGCTACCCCATCACTCACCCCTCCTGGGGTCTTGGAGGATGCTTGTTGGCTCTTGAGGAGTCAGGGGATATAAGGAGGGGAAGGAATAGGAAAACCATCTCCCTAGCTCCCTGGGGTGGGGAGGTGTGTGCTCCCACCACACACACACACGCACACACACAAGCACATACAGGAATCCAGCTGTTCCCTCCCCAACACTGAACCAGGGGTGAGAGCTGTGATTTCCAGCCTGTCAGGGAGCAGAACGTGGGAACAGAGAGAGACAATCTGAGTCAGAGGATGAGTCAGAATGTTCTGGAGAGCTTCAGAAGGGAAGAGCAGGAGGGGTAGATGGTGGGGAGGGAAGCCAGGTCCCCAGGGCAGAGGGAGCATGGGCTGGTTTCCCAGTTATGGAGCCAGGGAAGAATGTCCTAGAAGGAGTGGGGTCTACTGCCTTGGCCGACCTGTGTCCTGAGGGAAGGCCGGGGCTGGGACGTGCAAAGTGGACGTGCATTAGGAGAAGGAAGTGGCCTTTTGGGGGGCCATGCAGGGAAGGATTCAAACAGGGGTGTATGGAGGCTTCTCTGAGCACACAAGACGCCTACGACTGTGCCCTGTGAAGGCTCAGTCCCAGACCCTCTCACTTGAGAAGCGTTTCCTGATGCCTGCCTTGCTAAGTGGGTGAGATACTGCTAATAACCCTTGCTGAACTGGGGAAACTGAGGAAGAGGTGATGCTGGGTTTCCTATTTGACCCAGGCTGGGCCAGTAGGGCAGGACCAGCTCCCCCATGGTGGAGCGTAAGTCCCCGGCAGAGTGTACATCCACATGGCCCAGCTTAATTCAGGCACGTGGTCAGTGCCGGGGACCAGTCATGCTACCACGTGGGCACTCTCAGAGAGCTCGTCAAACCGTCAGATCCAGGCCACAGACTTTTTAGAACCAGGTGGGAGGATGGGATGAGGATGCCCTTGGGAAGAGACAAGGTCAGAGGTGAGGGGCCAGCCTAGAATGATCCGCAACAGGAGCCCAAGCCCAGGTCACCACAGGGGCCTCTGGAATGTCCCCACAGCAGGACACTGGGTTTGACTTACCTCCTGGTTACACTCGGGCCTCAGCCTAGGGACCAGCCTGGCCCTAATCAGGACTAATTCCAGGACCTGGGATGGGGGTCCTGAAGGAGAAACCGAGGGCCCAGGCATGGGTAGAGGAAGCCAAGTAGACACAAGTGGCTTCTCCAACCCATTCCCAATCTGCCAGTTCTCTGCTCACATCACCCCATATAATTGATGCCTTCAATTTTTAATTCTTATTTCCATATAAGTTATGTCATTGTACACTTACTTAATTTTTCATAATGGCTGTGTTAAACAACCAGCTCACAAAACTCTCAACTTTTTAACGGTCGTCTCTCGCAAGCTGTTATGAGTCAGCTCCAAAATCGCTGAAATACCCATGTTCTTTCCCTCCATACACCTTTCAAGATGTGCAATTATTTTTTCTCCTTGCTTGACTCTCTTTATGCTTGCCCTCTGGAATGTGGGTTCCGTGAGAGTGGAGGCTGTGACAGATTTATTTTCAGTTGTATCCTCAGAGCCCAGCTCCATGCCTAGCCCACGATAGAAATGCAATAAATACTTGTTGAATGAACGTATCCACGCGTGAATGAATGGGCAAATGAGGTCAATGGATGCCACAGGGCTGGGCATCTCTGCTGTGGATTGAAGAGGGAACGCTCACCTCCAGCGACCCACGACAAATCCCACAAGGCTTACTGGGGTGCTCCTGACAGGGTGTGGGGAGCAGAACAGGCCCAGAGTTTCCAGATAGGAGAAGCCAAGCTGCGGTAGCAGAGGTGAATCTGGAGTCATTGCCGGAGGGTCTTGGGGTCTTGCAGGGATGGCCTCTGCTAGGGCTTTCCCCCCTCCCCCCAAGCTCAGCTGGCCCAAAGGTGGGCGGGGCTTTCAGGTGCATGAGGAAATAGCAGCTGACCATCACAGCCGTGCCCGTGGAGCTTTGCGTGGGGAGCTGAGCAGACCCATCTCATCCAGTGTCTCTGGGATCCTAGCTGTTCTTGACCCCCGTGGAGGCAGCACCCTCCACCAAGGGAAGAACAAGCACCCCAGGAGGAACAGCAGATTCAGCCAGCCTGGGCTCATCGGCTCTCCAGTGTGTGTCCCACCTCCTGTCAACCCCTCCAGCCTGGAAGCCTGCTACCCTAACACACAGAAGACACTCGACTTCACAAACCTGTCTGTAGAACTTGCACAGGGGGAGATGGCAGAGGAGGCTTGCGGCATGAATGAGCCAATGAGTGAGGCAGCTTCCCAGCCGAGCAGATGTGAATCAGAGGCATTTCCCATTCAGGCCAGTGCCAGGCCTAGTACTGGGAAGGAGCACAGAGATGCCAGGCCAGCTCTACCCATAACTGTCATCCAGGGTAGGAGTTCAGAACTCAGCCCTAAATGCAGCCAGCCTGGGGTTACAGCTCTGCCACTCTCTAGCTTGGGCTTACATTTCCTCATCTGTAAAATGGGAATAAATCATTAGAGCACCTACCTCTTAAGATGGCTGGGGGATTAAATGAAATGATACAAATAAGGGGCTTGCAAATTTCCTGGACCAGCAAAAGAGCTCAATGGATTGATCTGCAATTTGTAAAACACTTACCTAGCATTTTCCTTGTGCCAGGAATTGTCCTAAGCACCTTATAAATATTAACTCATTTAATATCATGCTTGCATTGAGGTCTTAACATTGTGCTATACTGCCTCCCGCTGTGTTTTTTCTTTTGTTTGATGGGTAGGTTTGGTTTGGTTTGGTTTTGGTTTTTGACATTGTTATTGTTACCAAATAAGTTTCTTCCTCTCTCTGGGCCTCAATATCTGTAACAGGGCATCGGATTAAATGACCTCTAATCCAATGTTTCCGTTGTTATCTATCTCTGATTTTCCATCTCTTGGTTGGCACCAGCAATGCAGACGTTTCTAAGTCCCAAGTGCACAATGAACTCTCAGTGCAGGGATCTGACCGAGGAGACCAGCCTCTGTTGCCAAGAGAATATGGGCATGGTGGCCACTTGGCTCAACGGCAGGGGTTGAGCCATTCTCAACCCCGCCCACGGTGGGTGGTGTCAACTCAGCTCTCACCTTCCTATATGAGTGAGTCCCAGGAGATCAGCATTGTGAGGTGGAAATCCAGCACCACCAACCCCATTCATCCTTCAGTTGGTAAGTATTCATTGAGCCCTGACTGTTCACCAAGGGCTGTACAATGGGAACAAGGCAGGGAAAGAGACGGGAAGGTGGCTACCTTCGTTGAGTTCAGTCTCCTGGAGGAAACAGAAAATAAATGAGTCAACAAATAAATAAACCAGCTAATTTCACAAAGAAGCATCAAGGGCTAGGAAGAGTGTAAATTAAGCTAATAAGACAGACAGTGGCTGGGAGGGTTGGGAGGGTAGGCTCGTCTCTATAGAGGTGACTTAGGAACGGTGATGGAAGCCAACCGTGGGATGAACCGAGGGGCGGTGGGATGGCCTATTAAAGAAACAAATGTGTGGGGTTTTTTTTAATGGTACTATTTTGTAGCTGCTGGTAAATCATCTATTGTTAGGAAGCATGCACATCTTAGGCTTTTTTTTTTACTTTTTTCCCCCCCCAAAATAAATTCTGGTATGTTTTCTTATAAGGTAGGCATACCTCTATGGAACTGAAAGAGTAATCTGTTATATTACCACATTCAGACATTTTTGTCAGAAAAAAAAAAGGGAAAATGAACCATTTGGTGTATTTTCTTCCATTTTTAAGGAAAAATCAAGATCAATGTTCCTCTAGGGAGAAGCTTGAGTGGGGAGAAGAAATGGCTGAAGTAGGATTCTAGATGTTGACCCCAGTTTAGGTCAATATCAACCTATGCAATCTGGGGAATTTCCTGTTTCTCTGTCTGTAAATAGGGTGTTGACCTCAATAAGCTTTATGAAAATGTTCTACTTCTAAAAAAATTAATGCTAAACTAAATATAAATATTTTTTTGCTCAAAAAAAAGAAAAAAAAAAAAAGAATCAGGCCGGGGTGCCTGGAGTTCAGCAAGCAAGGTGGAGAATGGCCGCGGAGCTCAGCAAAGCAGCAGGGGCAGATCAGGCAACACCTGGCAAGTCTGCATAAGGAGCTTGGATTTTCTTCTAAGCATATTTGCCTGTACACAAGACCTGCTACCTAATTTGTGGGGCCCAGTGCAAAATGCAAATAAAAGACCCTTGTTCAAAAACCACCAGGAGTTTCAAGATGGCAAGAGCAGAGCATTGAACCAAGCATGGGGCCCTGCCCTTGGAGCCAGCCCTGTCTCTACAAAACTCTGTTGGCATTAACAAAGCTTTCTTTAATTTGACAAATATGTACTGAGGACCTCAAACAAACCAAGCACTGTGCCAGGCACTGGGAGTACAAAAAAGTGAATGATCTAAAGAAGAAAGCCACTTTGACCTTAATTTTTCCATTAGATTTTCTCCACACACATACAAAGCCAGAAGACTGCCCTATCTTCACATATCTGATGGTGCTGAGACCCACAAAGGTTCACACCATCCGTTGAATGGATTTGCCTTGATCCCTTAGTAATAAAGGGGACAATTATTGCATAGCTGCCATGTGCCTGTGTGCAGAAATTATTCCACTTAATCCCCCACCACTCACCACCTATTAACAGGAACCTTGCAAAGAAAGCAAGAGATGAGAAATCAGGCTCAAAGAAGAGAATTAACTTTTCCAGGTTCACACAGCTTACTGCTAAGTGGGGGAGCTGGGATTTGAACCCAGTTCTGGTTGGATCCAGAGCCTTCCCTCTCTAGGTACACAATCCTTACTCACATACACTGTGTGTTCAGGTGATTGTTCAAACTAAAGATTCAGGTGCAACCTTCAATAACCTTGAGAGTACCTAATGTCTATTGACGGCTTACTGTATGCCAAGCCCTACCCTAGCTCTCCACGTAGATTTCCTAATTTTTTTTCTATAGACAATCCACTTGTGCATAGAGCACAATTTCCCCATTTTCCTGGTGAGGAGACTGAGATTCAGAAAGGTTAAGTAACTTGTCCGAGGCCTCCCAGCCACTGTGCTGTAGAACCGGGGGCCTAGTCAAGCTGTGTGTCCCAGGGTCTGGGTCCCCGGCTCTGTTCTGCTCCTCTCCCTCCCTGCTAAGACCAAGACACAGTTCTTGCGGCTGTGGGACCCCTGGCCCATTGGTCAATTTCTTTTTGGAAAGTCAGAGCTCAGAAATCCAAGGAGCCAAGCCCCAAGAGAAGGTCTGGGGGTTTGACCTGGTGTCAACATCAGGACTGAAGATTGCTTCATGCCCGGCCCAAGAGAAACAGGGAAGTCTGACTTCTCCCCTAACCATGGGAAAGAGCTCCTTTTCTAAAAAAGGCAAAGCCAGAACCATGAGTGTGACATGTCAGGGTCCTTTCTCCACAGCCTTTCCCTTTGTCTTGGTCTTTTGGCCAATGGGGAGGGCTATCTTGAAAAGAGGAAGACTTGGTCACTCTTGGTTTTCTGACCAAAGATCTGAGGGACTTCCCTAAAGAAAAGCTCCAGGCAGGAAGAGTCTGGGGCCGGGCATGGCCTGGGGCGGCTTAGCCCCTGCTCTGCAGGGCAACCTTGCAGGGACCCTCAAGTCAGGATTGGCAGCCTCACTCTGGTGTTACCAGAAGCAAGCACTGGAAAGAGGGCAAGAGCCTAGGGAGACCTCCCGGGAGAGCCCCTTGCTCCCAAACCAACCACAGGAAATCCAGGCAGCCAGGGAAGTAGAGATCCAGGGGTTTGTATCAGGCCCAAATCTGCTCTGGTGTGGTGGACTTCAGTGTCAGGCAGACATGTCTGGGAGAACTCAGTTGGAATCTTACAATACCATTCACTTGTCGGACCCAGGCAAGTCCACTAACCACTTTGGGTCTACTAATCCCCATTTTCCTGAACTAAATGATATAACCTGTATTAAAGGACAGACACAAATAATAGGGAAATATAGTTCTTGGTCTCAGTGAAGTTGCAGAAGGAGAAAGGCAGATGAGAGAAGTAATGAGGGTTAAACCCAAGAGCAGAAGTATAATACAACATCCTCCTGGATTTCCGAATCTGGGGTGTAAGTTTCAAAAAGAAAGAATTGCATGTCCTGTTATACCACAATTCCCCATGCCAACATTCTTAATGTTGATTTGTCTTACATCTCTAGTGTGAGTCTATTTTGAGTCTTTGGATCACTAAGAATGTCTACCTATGCCCTTTACTAGGAAGCCTTCAAAATTCCTTAAGTTCCAATCTTCTTTCTCCAAAATGCTGTTAAGTCTCTTCCATTTTGAAGGGCAAAGGAAAAGACAGCCAATTTTCATGTTCTTTGTAAGGAGTCTTTCTTCTCCTCTTTGATGCTCCTAGTCTAAAAGTAAATTATCCTTATAATTGAATATTTTGTGTTCAAAACAGTGAGAACACTTTTTATTTTTCCTTGGAATGTGAGTCCTTCCATTTTGCATATTCAATAAAGTTTCCTGAACATATTTTTTTAAAGCTATCACTTATTGAACATTTAGGGCCCCATTTAAAAAATTAATTTATATAATCCTGACAAAATCCTTATCAGAAAGTGATTAACGAATGTCATGGCTAAGAGTATCGGATGTGAAGTCAAGCTGTCTGGATTTCCATCCAGACTCAGAGCCTTTCCAGCCATGTGACCTTGGACATGGGACCCAGGCACTCTGAGCCTCAGTTTCTTCATCTGTAACATGGGGGCGGTAGTGGTACTCACCTCATTGTGGCTGGGAAGATTAGATGAGGTGACACAAAACACTCACACTGCACCTAGCACATGCAGGGGCTCTACAAAGGTGACTTTTCGTGTGAATCTCCTTTTCCTTTAAAGGAAACTGGGACTTCAAGGAGTTGAGTAACTTGCCCCAAATCATACAGCAAGAACTGATAGAGAGGGGATTCCAACCACCTTTGTAAACCCAAAGTCTACACCTATGACCGTCAGAGTATAGAGCCTGTGCCCAGCACCTGCCTGGCATGGAAGAAGCTCTGAATCAGGAGAAATTCCTCTCATCAACCATCTAGCACAGGAAATAGAACAGATGCTAAAGGATGGCTTTAAGCATCTTCCCCTTCCAGGCCTTGGGATCAGCAAGCTTAGCCTCTGTGCACTGACAAGGCTTAGTTGTCCAGAAGCCATACTAGCCGACAGGCTGACCCATACGTGCCTGTCTACACGATTACCCTTTATCACTAATGTCATGTTCTTGAGATTTCTGTTCCCTCTGATAAACAGAAAAAAAGTATATATATATATAATACATATTTTATATATATATTTATATATAAAGTAATATATAGTCGATACATCTGAATATAATATGAATCCAGCTGGACACTGCTTCAGGCAGTGGTCTGGCAGCAACATCAGACAGAAAAGGATTGTAAAATTCAATCTACTTCTGAACCCCGGCAGTCCAAAAAGAAATCAGATACATATAGTCATTGAAGTATTTTTCTTCTGAGCTCACAAGTACAGGATACTGTAGAAGCACAGAGGAAGAAGTGAATAAACCACACAGACTGAAAGTAATCAGGGAAGGCTTCCTGGAGGAGTTAACATGGGTGCTGGATCCTGAAGGATGAATAGGAGTTGCCACATTAAAAAGAAAAAAATGAGACCCACATCAACAGAGACAGAGGGGTCGAATGGGCATGGTGGGATGTAGTTAAGGAAGATACCATCATTTACATCTTTACTTCTTCATTTGGTCAAGGAAATTAAAGAACCCCAAATAGAAACCAGATCCTGTGCTAGCTGAGAAAGTAAAGCTTAATCTAACCTCCAGTAGCTCCCAGTACAACCCACAAGCAGATCATAACACACAGTGTGGGAGGAGTGACATGGCTGCTTCTGATGTGTGTAAGGAGAAGGGATTAAAACTGCAATACAAGTGCAAAGAAAGAGGAGAGATTTTTGAGCTCCATTTTTGAAGACAGAAGATGCAGGATCCTGTAACTCATTATATTCCAGGGACAAGGGAAAGGCAGAAATCTGAGAGATTGTCAGATCTCCAGCACAGAAGATCAAGAGGAGGGAATAAAAGACGAGAAGTATGCTTGAGAAGTTAAAAAAAAAACAACTCAGCTTTAGAATCAGCTTTCTAAACTTGTGAATCTAGGAAGCCTTTAGTCTAGAAACTCCTTGAGAGCCAGAATGAAGATTGCAGCATCTAGAAGGCCCTGCATCTCCACTTAGAGGACCTAACACCATTCTGGGTATAACTAAGTGCTCAGTGAGTTCTTGGTGACTTGACCTGTCCTACCCACGCTGTACTTGGATCCAACCTTTCTCTGCAACCCCACAGAGCCGTCCAGAGTGTGGAAGGCCGGGTTCGCAAGCTGCCTTCTGCCAACCCCACCTGAGCCGTGACTCCGGGGTACCAGTACCAGAAGCTTCCATGCATCACGGAATGACAAAACCGTTTCTCTTTACAAAAACCAAAACGCCCCAAGATTGAACGTGCAAATGCTTGTGCAGCTATAATCTCCGCAAACATCTGCTACCTTTGTGTGGCAAACGCAGCCCCTTTAGAACAGTGTCTTTGATTTCAAGGAAAGACAAATCAGGCCGCATGTTTTTGTTCTGAATGCATCTCATCACAGGAGGAAATTTTTGGCAGCTTGGAATTCTGAATATATGAAAAATGCATTCTTTTTTTTTAACAAGGAGTTCATGATAGAGAATCAACTAGATTCCTGAAAGAGATGCAGCCAATTCTCTATTCCTGTATTTCCCATTTTTCCCATATATTCCTCTATTTCCCATCCCCTGCTTCATCTTTTCCTGGATTCTCCAAGGTCTGGCTCTGGAGCAGGGTCTCATCTGCATCTCCATTTTCAGATCTGAGGTGGCAGCTTTTCTGGCCTAGCTGGGTTGGGTCAGGACCGGCAGCGTCCTGAGTCACCTTTCTACTCAGAGTGAGCTACGGAATAAGGGCAGGGCTCTTCTCTCCTGGCGTCCGAACTCACAGGGTGTGTTTGTAAATAATCAAAATGGAGAACTGTTTGCAGTGCAGAGTGTGTCTAAGACGTAGCCCTCACCTTCACGGCCCAGTCAGAAGGGGCTGGTGTCACTGTCCCCAAAGCAGCAGGTGTGGAGAAATAGACTCAGCTGTCCTGTGTTCAACTCCTCTCTTTACTGCCTTCTGGCTGGGTGATCCCGAGTGGATGCTTCAGACTTGCTGGATCTTAGGTTCACTGTCTATCAAACGGACAATGGCAAAACCAACCTGCTGTCAGAAGCCAGTGAGTGAGACTGTGCCCAGCTGACCTACAAACAGCAAAGGAACATTTAGATGGAGGGTGACCGACTGTCTCAATTTGTCTGGGACTGAAAGGTTTCCCGGGATGTGGGATTTTCAGTGCTAAACCCAGAGGAGTACCAGAGTACAGAACAAACCAGGACCACTGATCCGTCTATGTGTCTTCAAACACAGCACGACTCCAACGTGACAGGAACAAGGACTAAGGTCAGCAAAGAAGTGAAATGAATTTTCCGGAAAAGTGTACACTGATCACCGACTGATTCCTTAACATATTCTGAGAGCTTTATGACAACGTAAAGCAAAAGGCTTTCTTATTGTAATTTAGTCCCCCATCAGCAGAGGGGAACTAAGAGAAATAAGCTAAGAGAAATAAGACTTACAGATTGCTTAATGGAAAGAAATACTCCAGTCACCCTTCTTAGTTTTGGAAAATACGCATGGTGGTTGCTATGGTGAGCAACGGATGACAGATTAATTAGAGTCCCTCTGGGCATGGGGCATTTGTCAGCCATATAAGCACACAGAAGAAAGGCTTGAGAACCATTGACCACCACCGCCATCTTGGTCCAGGTCTCAGTACCTCTTCCTATGGACGCAACTGCAACGCGCTTCTCATCAGATCCCTTACTCCTACTCTTGGCCTTCCAACAATCCATTTCCGACACAGCAACCAGTGATCTTTTTTTTTTTAAAGGAATCCCTTTATTTATTTTTTTTATTTTTATTTTTTTTATTTTTATTTTTGGCTGTGTTGGGTCTTCGTTTCTGTGCAAGGGCTTTCTCTAGTTGCAGCAAGCGGGGGCCACTCTTCATCGCGGTGCGTGGGGCTCTCACTATCGCGGCCTCTCGTTGTGGAGCATGGGCTCCAGATGCGCAGGCTCAGTAGTTGTGGCTCACAGGCCCAGTTGCTCCGCGGCATGTGGGATCTTCCCAGACCAGGACTCGAACCCGTGTCCCCTGCATTGGCAGGCAGACTCCCAACCACTGCGCCACCAGGGAAGCCCCAGAGTGATCTTTTTAGGTGACTAATCAAGGCATATCATTCCCCTGCTTCAAGTCCTTCAGTGCCTTCCCAATGTGCTTAGAACAAAATCTATCACAGGCTGCATGACCCCCGTGGCCTCCACAGTCTCATCTCCTATCACTCTCCCCTTTGCCCACGGAGCTGGCACCCTGGCCTCCTTTCTATTCCTCAAATATGCATCCTCAGGACCTATGTGTGGATGCCTTCCCAGCTGCCTCCAAATTGCTACCCAGCCCTTTGCACGGCTGGTTCATCCATCAGTCTCCCCTCAGATATCACTCTTCAGGGATGCCTTCCCTCATACGACTGACAGTTACTTTGTTTGCATGTGTGTTTCCTTGATTTTTGCCTGTCTCCCCACCTGGAGGGCAATCTCCATGAGACTCCCTCTGTCTTATTCTCCATAGCTAAAACAGTAGACTCAATAAAAGTTGGTTTAATGGGTCAGATAACAGATGAATGACATTATTAAAAATTATAAAAGAAGGATGTGTATTTATCTGATCAGAGGAAAGGTAGATGCCACCTCTGACTCAGTAGAACCCCTGCTACCACCTCGATGTAGGTGAGACAAACCTCTTCCAGCCCCAGGCTCAGAGACTTCTCTCAAGGTCATATAGCCTCAGGATTTACCTGGAAGCCCTTTCAAGTTGGCACTTCATTTTATCTCCTTAACAGTAGTGACAAATAGAACCAGATTCACCTCTTATTAGGAGGACTATATTTTCTCATTCAAAAACCTTAATGTGAAAGACGAGAAACTCAAAAGCCTTAACTATGACCTGATCAAGACCTAGCAGCAACAGAGAAACTAAACTGAGTTTTCATTAGTTCCAGGATTGATTCTCTAGAGAACTTCAGAGTGAGAGGGGCACAAACATACGTCTAACTGCCCACTAGCATCCACACTCAGGTGTCCGCAAGTTCTGAAGCTCACTGGGTCTAAGACCAGGTTCATTATCTTCCTCCCTCCACCCATTCATCCTCACCCTCTGTCAGCATCCCTGGCCACCATGCTTCCAGTTGCCAAACCAGAAACCTGGAAGTCTCCACTGACAACTCCCCTACCCTCAATCCCCGCATCCTACTGATGCTACCTCTTAAGGATTCTGCTCTCCATCTCCACTACCCCATTGAGTCCAACCAACCATTACCTCCCCCTGGACAACCTCATTTTCTCCCCACTGGTCTCCCCACATCCACCCAGGCATCCTTCATCATCCCCATGGCAGCCAGAACAATCTTTTCAAAAAATAAACCAAATTGTTCCCCACAGCTTCTTAAGCCCATGCTATGGCTTCCCACTTTTCTTAGAACAGAAGCCAAATCCTTAACTTAGCCTGCAAGGTCCCGTGCAGTCAGCCACTAACAGCCTCTCCAGCCTGACTCATACCCCAAGGACCTTCAACTTCCAAGTTCTTATCCTATAGCCTTTGTTTAGCTCCAGCTCTCCACAAAGACTTTGTATATGCTGTTCCCTTCGTCTGGAACAACCACTGTCAACCACCTTCTATCCATTCTTCAGATCTCTACTCAGTTTTACTTCCTCAGGGAAATCTTCCTTGATCATCCAATTTGGGTCAAGTCCTCAAAGAACTATCTTTTTCCTCCTGAGTACTTATGTAGTTATGGGTTCATAGATGTGACCATAGGACTATCATCTCTACCTCTCATCAGACTGTAAACTCCAGATGGCAGGGACTTGTTCCTTTTTGTCCTGCATTGTGCCCTGGTGCTCAGTATAGCGCCTGGCACAGAGCAGAAGCGCAAACCATTGAATGAATGATTGAATGAATGAATGAGGAATAGCTATCCTATGGATTTGGGCTTACCTTCCATGAGCTGGCCAAGGTCCCATGTTTAGCAATTCTCATGGGAGATGGGAGAACTGGATAAGCTACTTTACTAAAAGTAGAGGAAAAAAAAAACTGAGTCATCGAAAGATTCAGAACCCGATGCTGAAATCAGCCATTG
Source organism: Balaenoptera musculus (assembly GCF_009873245.2). Lineage (NCBI taxonomy): Eukaryota > Metazoa > Chordata > Mammalia > Artiodactyla > Balaenopteridae > Balaenoptera > Balaenoptera musculus. Next base: position 19,457,497 of record NC_045799.1, on the reverse strand, counting down.
TTTCCCTGTAACTTGCACGGATGCACTGTACTTTACATATTTCTGCACCAAGAAAGTGCATAACCCGCTCCAAGTCTCTTCTAGATGGATGGCACATTTACTTTCTCTCTTTGGAAATCTTAGGTGGTTTCTTGGGTTCCTTACAAATTAGTGGAAAGAGTGGGCAGCAAAGAGAGGGAAAATAGGCCGTGTCTGCCATTGTCACTATGCCAAAGGAAAGAGACCTGCTAACATATAAAAGATGTCCCCAGCCACCCACTTTATTCATTATTCCTAAGAAAGAACACACACACATACACACACACCCTCTCACTATGAGAAAGAAATGAAACCAACTTAACACCACGGGGTCAAATGGTTTTAAATTACCTATCAGTCAGCATAGGTACAATCAGCTTTCACCATGTACCCTGCTAGATACTGGGATCACAGCAGAGGACAATCCTTTAGACCCAGAGCCTGTCCTCATGCACTTACAGTGTGGTGGGGGCTATGACCTTGAACAGGTACTCACACCATGCTGCAACCAAAACTGAGAGGAAGGTATAGGGGCCCAGGTGGCACAGAGAGGGGACACCTGACCTGGCCTTGGAGATGGGCAGAGACTTGCCAGAGGAACTGAGAGCAAAGCTGCACCACCACGACCCCTCTGAGCCTTGCCCTTCTCATGCGTAAAATGGAGACAATAAGTCCCATCTCTCAGGGTGGTTGAGAGTGTTAGATTTAAAATAATAATAATGCTGGCTAACATTTAGTGAGCACGTATTCTGGCCCAGTCACTGGGCTAGGCACATGTTATGCATTAGCTCATTAAATCTTCATCACAACTCTAGAAAGTGGACACTAATATTATCCCAATTTTACCGATGGGTAAACTGAGGTTTAGGGAGGTTAGAACACCTACCTGTGCTCTGGTGACCCAGGTCTGCTTGGCGCCATACTTTGAGGCAGGGCATTCTGCCACCTCTCCAATATGACCATGAAAAGCGCTCAACCCAAAATAAACCATCAACGAATTTTGGTTCCCTTCCTCTACTTGTCCCCTCCTCCTCTTTCCTCCACAGAGGAAAAAACAACAACAACAATCCCAGAATTATGTGCCTTTAGCTGGTTTCTCTGGATTCCACGAAGCCAGTTTATAAATATAGTCTTTGAAAAGGCCTGCAAAGGGGAAACCAGAATATTGAGAGTTACTCCTACATCAAGAACAATAAACTAAATTCCTGAGTCCATCTGTGGCCTCAACCCTCACCCAGGGGAGATCCTGGGGGAAAAAGCTCCAGGCTTTGCTGTCCTTGGGGTGGGAGGTTACTGAGTTCCTGGTTGCCAAAACATTCCAACGATGCAGTCCAAAAATTAGTCAGGCCCCCAAGGTGCTTGGAGCCAAACTTCACCGTGGTCTCCTGTGGCTTGCATTCTAGAAGATGTAGCTTCAGCTGCTGCTCTGCTGGTCCCTCTGGAGGACTTGGCACTATCCCATTCACCAATGCATCATCCCCATTGGCCTGGCTGCCCTCCCCTCTTTGACCTATGCCATGTATTACAAGGTTAGACCTCATAGAAAATATATTTATTCACCCATTTGACTTATTCATTCACTCATTATTGGGAGCCTACTATGTGCTAGGCCTGTGTTCATGCATTTGTCAACTCCCCATTGTACTGATATTCTGAGTATTTTTACAGATAAAATCAGGAGAAGACCTGATTTCTGGCCAGTTGCCACATCTCTCACTTGGCTGTGAGCAAGTATATCCAGCTGTCAGCCGGCCTCCTCCCTGCACTTGATCCCAGAGCTGCAGAGGTCAGTATGGTGGGCCTGAGATGCTGAAGTTACTGGGATGGTGGCCCTGGCTTCCCTAGTCAGCTCAGCTGAGAACAATCAAAGTCAGCTCCCCAAGTCAATCCAAGGAAACATGGGAGACCCTGACGCCAGTAGGTAGGAACTGAGCTTGCTTGTTCTCTTGCAATGGCAGCAAAACTTGGTGGTTGCTGGGCCTTAGAGAGCCCTGGGCTCCTTAGATACCTCTGAGAATTGGTCCCCAAGCCATACTCTTTGTCCTGACCTACATGTTCAGTTGGCCCAACCTTTTGGTTTCCAACAAAGTAATCAAGTTCACAGGCTTTGGAGTCAGGCAAACTTGGGATCATAGCTTAGCTCTGTCACTTTGTAGTTTGGTGAATTGCTTTGTGCATCTATTCCATAGTTTCCCCATCTATAAAAGGGCAATGATAATAATAGTAGTACCTTCTCATAGGGTTGGCTTGATGACTAAATGAGATAATGCATGTAGAGTGTTTAACCTAAAGTTTCTCAGCCACAGTGCTAGTGACATTTCAGGCTAGATTTATTTGTTATGGGATATCCTGTGCATTGTAGGATATTTAGCAAAATTCCTAGCCTCCACCCACTAGATACCAGTAACACAACCCCTCTTTGGTTGTGACAGCTATCAATAAGTATATCTCTAGACAGTGCCGAAAGTCCCTTGACATCATCCCTGTTGAGAACCACTGGTTTAACACAGTGCTTGGAAAATATACTTAATTAATGTTTGTCATTATTATTACTGGCCACTGGAGCCCAGTCTGCTTAGATGGTCTGTGGCCCTTGTCCAGATCTAGCCAGCCCCACAACCTGAGAGTTATTCCTAATCCCAGTTTTCTATGTACTAGCAGGACCCTGATTCAAGATATCTGGAATCATGGTACTGTCAACAGCCGGACAATGCCTAGAAATGTGTCTGCTATGCCATACTGAATAGATAAGACCTATCCCTCTGAAAATATCACATACAAAAGAAAATTGTGGGAAGGATAGAACTGAGAGAGGAGTTACCCAAAGCAATTTGAGACTAGAAAGAGAATGGAGATTGAAGTTGAGAGGGCTCAAGAGCACTAGGGTGATGATACCATTCAGCCATTGCGATAAGACATGAAAAGATATAGAGATGATGATACACTGTTAATCCTATCAACATGGGGCTTACAAACCCTTGATGGTAGACCTGTTCTAAGACAAAATGTGTTTATGGGTATAAAAATGTCTAGACCACTAGCCCACGACCTGACACATTGTAGGCCCTCAATAAAGGTTGTTTAAAGCTGTCATTCAGTTTGACCTATTTTTTGGTCAGGGAGGATGATGGGTCAGACTGAATTGGCTCAGCATCCTAGAATGTCAGAGTTGGGAGGGATCATTGAGACAACCTGACCCAGCTCCTTAATTTTATGGAGAGAGGAGAAGAAGAGTGTACAAAGTCACACAGTGTGTAAATGACAAAAATTGGAAATGGAACTAGGTTTTCCAGACTCTACAGGTGAGTGCAATGCATTTTGACATGCGTCTACTGACTTGTCCTGAGCCTAGCATTTAATTTACCTGGTGTCAGACTCAACTGCTGGAAGAGAAGTGATCGGATGCATTTGGATACATAGTCTTAGACTGCGCCCTACCCTCTGGTCTTGGTACCCCCCAAACTGCCTCCTCTTGACTCTGTTCTCCTGTGCTCCTGGGCTTGCTTCCATTTTTATGCCTCTCTCTTCCCCTAACCTCCTCCCTGGAAAGCCTGGTCAAGCTTTATGAGTACCATCTAATCCCATGAGAGTACACAGGCATAATCTGACTCCTCATTATTTGACTTAGTGTCTCCTCCCTGACAACAACTAACAACGAACTTGAGCACTTACTGTGTGATAAGAATCTTATATGCAACACCTGTCTGTACAATAATGTTCATGACTACTATCTCCATTTTACAGTTAAAGCAACAAAGGTTCAGAAAGTTTCATGTGTGGAAAAGGAGAACTAGGGTGTTAACAAAACAGAGCTAAAAGACTAACCAATTAAAGCACTAGCTGTGGAGAACACAACTGTCCTAGAGTAAAAAATAGAGATGGTTGAATTCCTGGAGAGTGAACTAGTTAATCTGAAGGTCATAGGGAGATGGTGGCTGGTGAATGCTTCCTGAGAGCTAATCTAGAACAGTCTTTTTTTTCCTTCATGTCTGGAAAATACAGATAAATTGAGGAATGGGTTGGCAGTGATGCTGGCGTTCCTGGTTGGTGGGAATCACAGCCAGGCAGCATCTCTCTGCTCTCTCCAGCCCCCCCGAAGTTCATATCCCATTCTGAGGTCAGGCTTGTGCCACGGCCAGGCTCTTGTTTTTCCTCACCAGGTCACCAAATCACAGGCAGGATAGGGATTACAAGACTCCACCTGTCTTGACACTGGACCTCCAGGTCCTGACCCATTTCTGACTAACCCATCTATGGAGTCGTCCAAGTCTATGAGTCACTTCCCACAGGGCTCTTACCCAGACAAGCCTCCCTGTGGACCTTCTCTGTGCTCTGGAGTTCCTGCAGCCTGCAGGCACCAGCACTGCCTGTTCTGGACAGCTCCACCCAGCCCAGCCCTCACCTGGGTGTTGTCCTGGACTCCACACTCTCCTTTCCCTTCTCACCCCAAGTCTTCCTGCCCTATCTGCTCTGGCCCACAAATATGTCTCTCTCGCTTAGGCCTTTTTAAGGGGTGTTCTCCCTGACACAATTTCTCCCCCTCTGATATACTCATCCCTCAAAAACGCAAATTTGTTCATATCAGGTTGCCACTTAAACACCTGCTATGGATTCCCTTTTCCTCTAGGATAAAACCCAAGCCCTGTGGGTTGGGTGTCCCACCCTGCAGCTGAATCTATCAGTCTAGAATTTTTTCTGCCAGATGAGTCTAGAGAAGATGGAGTTACTTAAGCTAAACAACTAAGACTCCCCAACATTTGCTCCCACACACAATAGCACTTAGATCTTAGAATCTTCCATTTTAAAGGGACCTTAAATCAACTTCTCACTACCACAAACTCAATCGTTTCTTTTTTTTTTAATTTATTTATTTATTTATTTATTTATTTATTTATTTATTTATTTATTTTTGGCTGTGTTGGATCTTCATTTCTGTGCGAGGGCTTCCTCTAGTTGCGGCAAGCGGGGGCCACTCTTCATCGCGGTGCACGGGCCTCTCACTATCGCGGCCTCTCTTGTTGCAGAGCACAGGCTCCAGACGCGCAGGCTCAGTAGTTGTGGCACACGGGCCTAGTTGCTCCGCGGCATGTGAGATCTTCCCAGACCAGGGCTCGAACCCGTGTCCCCTGCATTGGCAGGCAGATTCTCAACCACTGTGCCACCAGGGACGCCCACTCAATCGTTTCTTGACTGCTACCAATGACAGGGAGTTTACAACATGGTGAGGCAGCCAGTATTATTGTGTAAAGAGCTTTTTTTATCATAGGGTCCTAGATGAATTACTGTGCCAATGCCCTCACTGCGAGGGAAGCTGGGAAGTTGAGCGCGTGCCATCTTTAGTTTTATGGTGGAAGACAGACCCCACATCTCACCAAGATCCATAAAGGGAAGAATTCCCCCAAATTAGTCCAAAAGTTGGAAGATGAAAAACAACAACAAATATCCACCCCACCAATCTAGGCAGCTTATTTTCAAGAGAAATAATGATATTTTAGAATTACCAGTTCTCAGTGAACGTATGATGGCTCCAAACTGATTCTCACTTCCTTTTCTAAGTGCACATAACCCCTTCACCATTTAAATAACCCTTTCTAGTTCATTGCCAGAGATTGATGTTAAGCTCATAAACTCTAGAACCCAGGTTTTGAAAATCAAGACAAGACATGCCCATCCCCAGTCTCCTGGCATCTCTCTCCCTCCACATTTCCTCAAATAAGACTGACAGGGATTCCACAAAGACGTCTGCAAGTCCTTTCAGGACCCTGAGCTATAATTCATGTAGGATTGAGATTTGAATAAATTAAGAACAGAGAAGTGTGCTTTTCACCTCTCTCCTACCTTGAGTTTCCATCTTTCCAGATTAAAGGCTTTTGCCTTGATAAATTGAGAAGCTCTCTCAATTCTCTTTGGTAACTGTCAACATGGTACCATCATCATCATGCTCTGGACTCTCCTTCCTCCCTACCATCTGTCTCCAAACAACAAAATAGAAACCCTCATTTTTATTTTCAGTGGCGTTTCAAAGGTCTTAGCTCCTCTCCAGTTTAGGCTTTCAGATACAGTTCTTACAAACGTGGGTCATTTCCCCAGGTGTTTGGCTATGCGCCCTTTCTAAGTATTTGTGTTTTTAAAACCCAAGCCCACGGGAGATGACACTCTGGAGCCAAGTTGCCTCCAGTTCACCCATATCGGGATTATACAATGGAAGGAACATGGATGCTGGGCTCAGATTCACAGGGACTTGAACTCCATCTACATCTCTCCCTAACAGTGTGAGCTTTATCTCTAAAATTAAGGTAATACGAGCTATTCACTCTCATAGAGCTATACCACTGGGTGTTTTTGTGTGGCAGCCCTTTGTGGACATGATTTTAGTGACTTTCTCTTGGGTATTTTCCCTTTGGAGAACATAGAGATTTGTCTGTCTGAACTCCTGCTATCACATCACTTAAAAACACCAGAAACTAACACATTGTAAATCAACTATACTTCAATTAAAAGAAAAAGATGCACAGATATCCACCAAATTTGGAGAGTTCTGTGAGCTAGTCCAACATAAAATATAGGCTATGTGGCGTGCATAATGTTCCCTGTGGGGAGCCAGGAACATTGCAAAAAATATATAAAGTCATCCTCCAGGATAGAGCTACCCCTAGGGTGTATGGGGCCCTGAGCAAATTGTTTTTGTGGAGCCTTGTCAAATAGCCAATTTAATTTTTAAAATATATTATAAAACACATGGATCCATGCAAGGCATAGTGAATTATCAAAGAAGACTTAGAATAATGGATAAAGAAGAGGTAATTACATACTGGTTTATTGTCCAATATTGCACATGAAGATTTTTCATAGGGTCCAGGCACTATCTCTTCCTGTTCAGGTCCAAGAACCACCTCTTTGTTTTCTTTATTGTTAAATGCACCATTTCTGGCTAGTTTTATATCTCTCACCATGAGAAGAAAAGATGAAATGCTGTATCTACTTCCAATAATATAGCATTTCAGAACCTACTTATTTAGAAACAATATATTACACCCTGTGCCTATGCAGTTCCCTAATAGCATTTTTTAATGTCAGTTACATCATTACTCAATGCTGCCTCATCCATCGTGCCACCTATGAATACTGGCTTCCGACGACTTGAAGGTTGTACAGAATTTCATTGGTGAAGACCACAAATGCAAGTCTTAAACCAGAACATGCAGGAAAATGTGAATGATAATCCATTTTCCAGTTATGTCAAATTTACCATGTGGAATATTAGAAGCTACACATGGCAAAACACATCTTCCAATCATATCTGGAACTCTTTACTCGCCGTAACTAGAGAAAGCCCTCGCGCAGAAACGAAGACCCAACACAGCCAAAAATAAATAAATAAATTAATTAATTAATTAAAAAAAAAAAGATAGGGCATTGGCAAGAAGGGCTCATTGACCATCTCAAAAGCCCTCAGAGTGGATAGACATGGCCACCTCTGGAAGCTGTTCAGGGGATGAGGAAACTACCCTGGATGCCAGCAGTGAGGGTTGCACAAAGGTAAGGGGAGCATGATTAGGTATGAGGCTTGAGAGGTCAACAGAGATCAAAGGTCAGCAGGGTCAAGTAGAAAAGTACCGGGAGGATGGACAAACCATGTAGCAGGATCAACATAAAGGCACAGACCTTTGAAAAAAGAAGGTGCATCCAGGAAACATCTGATGATCTCCTGTGACTGAATTTGTATGTCAGGCTAGGAGATTTGAACTTTATTCTGTAAATCATGAAGACTTAGTGTAGCATCTCAAGCAGGAGAGACATGGCCAAATTGAGGTTTTAGGAAAATCACTGCAGCATCAGAGGGAAAGTCAAGCTGGAAGAGAAGAAGGTAGATGGGTGAGAAACCAAATAGGAGGAGGTTATTTTAATTATCCAGCAGGAGACAAAGAGAGTCAGAACTGAACTTGGGTAAGGAGTCATTGGGTAGGAGAGAACAGGGTGTACGCAACACAGGTTTCAGGAGCCAAGCAGGTGGGGTGTGATGATTGACGGACGCAGGAGTGAGGGTCAGGGAGGAGCCCAGGGTGACTCCCAGGCTCTAGCCATGGTGACTGGGTGGAGAATGGTGTCATTCCTGAAACAGGGAATAATGGAGGAGAAGCAAGTTGGGCAGGAAAAAGGATCAATTCAGGCTGGGACTTTTCAAGTTAAAGGAATGCAGAATTAGAAGAAGAGGTTCCCAAAAGACAGGGAACACCTTCAAAAGTCAGGAGTGAAGTCTGGCCTGGAGAGGCTCTTGGTTGAGTTGGAGTCCATAGAGGGGAATCTTAGAATGAGATGAGAACTCAGAAGAGAATCTGGGAACACTGAAATGTAAGGAATTTTAATAGAGTAAAAATCAAGAGTTAAAATTCAGGACACCCAGGGATCAAAGTCAACCCTCCAAGTATTGGAAGCCACACCAGGTTCCTTGGCTGAGTTTTCATCATCAGTTATTCACATATACCCACCCTTATTCCCTCTTTCTTTTCCAATGATGAGTGAAAACACAACCTGCACCCTCATCACATTTACAAAATTCCTGTACAAAATTTCTCTAGAGCCTAAGCTGCATGTTCCCTTGAGTCAACAAATCTGAACACAGCCAGTGGGTTTGAAGAAGGTTGACTTCAAGAACATGGTAGGATAATGCAATAGATTGATCGTGACCATTGATCAGTCACAGTTACCAGGCCTGCAGGGGGTAAGCCTAGACCTTAGACCCTCCCCCACCACTTAGACAAATAAGGAAGGAAGGCCCTTAGATTTACTTGTGTCTTTCCCATTTCCAGATGGAGAGACTGAGGCCAACTTTAACCACCAACATTGGAAAGATTTTACTCAAGGTCAGTTGTGAAACCAGTTGACCACATCAGTGTGACTCAATCTTCTCAACTGATTAAAATGTCTTAATGGGCAAAACCTTTCCAAAGCTCCTCTGCCAATGCAACCAGGTGCCACAGGCCTCTTTCAGAAACTAATGAGTCTGCACTTCCTCCAGCTCGTTCAGAAGCTCCTGGGATGATACACAATCCAGGGTATTTCTGAAGCACTCTTTTGACAATGTCACTCTCTGGGTGGAGAAAAGGTGAAAGCTAGCACCCTCCATGGGGCTCCATAGACTGTGGTTGTCACATATCCCTCCCTCCTTGAGGCCACTAGGATCTGCATTTGTCCTAGGCAGGGTCTTTGGGGCCACTTAATGATCCTGAGAAGGAGACTCAACGAGGAAATGCAAACCTGTTTTGCAAAAGTGACCTTTCTTGAAACTAGATTGTGTGGGATACTCCTCCCTGAAAATAGCTGTCCCTGGGTGGGCATTTTCACAGCTTCCTCTCTGACACCCCTGCCTCTGGTCTTACCCTACTTCAGACCTTACTCCACACAGCTAGCTGCAAGAGGGATCTTTCTGGAGCACACTTTTGACAATGTCACTCTCTGCTTGAGAACTCCCAGGGCTCTCTCACACCTACAAGCAGCCTGAGAAAGCATTCAAGACCCTGGTCCTAGCATAACCTTCAGCCTGTCCACCTATTACTTCTGCCAGGTTCCCCAGAGTTCTGCCTCTTTGGAAGTCTTGCAGTTCTTCAAATACACCAGATATTTTTATGCCCCAGAGCCTTTGCACATGCTTCCTGGAATTCCATTTTTCTTGTTAACCATTTTAAAAATTCCTATTCTTATTAATTTAAATATTTTGTATCTACATTTTAAATTCCTCTAAAATGGTGACTGGTGTCTTACCTTGCTATCCCCAGCACATAATTCAGAATTTGTCAACATGGTGGGATGAATGTCTATGGGCTAATCAGACTACTTGCCAGAGTCAGAAAGAAGAGGAAGGCTGAGAGTAAATAATGCAGGATGAGCTTCCACATGAGGGTGGGAGAGGGGAACAGCTAAAACACGGACCATGAAGTGCTACAGTGGCCATGTTTCAACTCAAACCTTACTCAGGAAGTTACTCTTCCTACCAGAGAGGTAGCAGGCTAGAACCATCCCCTTCATTTCTTCCTCAGAACAACTCTAATCATGGCTGGACCACAGGGAGCTTAGAAGCCCTAGTTATGGATCATAGGTATAACTCTGGTCCATTTAATAAAAAGCCAGAGCAGGCATTTCTAGAGTATACAAGAGGTAGCAGAGTCCCCTAGGAATATTTAGGAATATCACTGATGGTCCACAGAGTAAATTTTAGGCAAGAACATAAGCAGAAGCTGAGAATTTTCTGCCAACAAATGGTAACATTGAGGTCAGACATGTGTGAGCAAGAACAATATACCTTCAGAAGGAATCAGAACAAGTGTCTCTGTGAAGAACCAGACATAACCTGCTCTCTTGGCTGCTCCCAAGTTTTCACCAGGTGCCTAATGAGAGTAAAATGGGAGCTTACATAGAACTCCACTGAACATCATGGCCAGGTTACCCTACACTAGTGTCCTCAAGTTACCCATATAGGTTTTTCATTCTAGAATGTGCGCTCAGTATTCTCTGCTAAAAGTTTGGTTGTCTTCTTAAAGTTCTAAATTGCAGAGTCTCATTACTACTTAAGATTATCTGAGTTGGGTGCCTCCAACCTGACACAAGAAATCATGGTTTGGATGCCCGTATGGGACATGCATTCACTTAACAAGTATTTATTGATCACCTACATTGTGTCCAATACCAGAGGTATAATAATAAACAAGAGAGCCTATGCTCTTGGGGTCGATAGTCTAATGGGAGAGGGGTTATTGACAGGCAACCAGGACTTAGAATACAGTGCACTCTGTGCTGGGATGGAGAAGAAGAGGAGGCCACAGAGACACAGAGGAGAGGCATCTGATTTGACCAGTGGGGTCAGGGAAGACCTCCTGGAGGAATGACATCTGTGCTGAGATGTCCCATTAGATGTCCCATTAGACAATAAAGGAGGGAAATGGAAAACGGAAGCATCTTCCTGACAGAATGAGCTACGGAAAACTCATGCGCAAAGACGCAGCATGTGCAAAGACCCAGAGGTGAGAGAGGAGGACATGTTCTCATGAGGGGAACATGAGAAGAGCAGGACAAGTCCAAGTGTGGATCCAGCCTGGTTCAACCTGTCTACACCTGCTACCAAGGAAGAGACCAGCAAGTTAGGGGCAGAGCCTAAGGCTTCAGTTGCATCATTCTCGCTCCAGTTACAGGTTTGGAGGTTCAGCTTCACCAAGGCTGGAGGGCCAAGGTGGCCCTTGAAGCCCCAAGCTCAGCAGCTCAGAGCTCTCCCAGCCTTCATCACACAAGGAAGCAAGTCCAGCCCTGAGCAGAAACCTTTCCTGTCCCTCTCCTTTGCCCTCCTTACTTCTATCTAGCACAGTGGTCACCAGCAAGAGGGCTGCCATTTCAGGACTGGATCCTGGGGTAGGAGTAGGGGTTGGGGAGGAAGACCCAAACTGCTGCCCAATTCCGTGGGGAAGCTATTTGTCACCAGATGGCCCAAAGAAGAGACAACTGGCTGCATTTCAGTCACCTAGTGTGGGCTGTGTAGACACAGTATAGGTCTGGGCAGGTGCCCAAGAGAGCTTTCTGAGAGAGATTACAGCTCTCGACAGCCAAGAGTCCTCTCCTCAGGGAGGTGTGACATGTAGACTCAGAGTTAGGGGAAGGGCAAAGCTGCTTCACAATATTTTATAGTTTACAAACGTTTTGATGTTCATCAAGCATTTATGCTCCAGGCTTCTGCCAGGTACCTTTTTTTTTTTTTTTTTTTGGATTTTTACTTTATTTTATTTTTTGACAGTTTCAGTGTGCATTTTATAAAATATTGGCTATATTCTCCATTCTGTACAATATTTATCATGAGGTTGGTTCTTCACAACAGCCCCACAGGTTAGGTAGTATATCCCCATTTATCAGATGAGAATACTGAGGCCCAGAGAGGTGTAAGAAGCTTACTCAGAATCTCCTTCCTAAGAGACCAAAAGAAAATCTGAACCCTGGCCCTGTGCTTCCTCTCACTCTCATCCCCACATTAGCTCATGTAATCATCCCTGGAGCCCTGGTAAGATTGGCAAAATTAATAGGTTTGGCGGAAGAAAGTGAGGCTTGGATGGGTGGCAGAAGGTATCAGAAACATGTGTTTGGGACAGATAAGGTTAGAACAGTCAGCACATTTTCTGAGGCAGCTCCCCCCGACTGCGCACTACCTCCCATAATCTCTTTCTGACATTTTAATGAAAAATAAACGTCCCCCCACCTCCACCCTGTTCACTAGGCCAGATCAGGCAATTATGCAGTATTTGTGTGGGAGGCTTGGTTCTGAGAGACCAGGTCAGCAGTGAGGAATAATAGCCGTGAGGAAACCCAGCTGGCCCATCGGGGCCCTCCCAGGCCCCTCAGGCCCCTCTCCCACTGCCCTTTCCACTCTGAAGTCTGCTCACCGTGCCCGGAACTGACTGTCCTGTGCCTCCCGGGAAAGGCAAAATCCACCAGCATACCCTTGGCTCCAGCACTAAGAATTTTACATGCTTTCCAACCAAACTGTAACCCAAGGCCATACAGCATAGTGGTTAAGGGCACAAGAACTGGAGAGACACTGACCTTCACCAACGCACTAACTCTGTGAGCTTGGACAAGTGACTCCATCTCTCAGAGACCTGGTGTTGTCCTCTGTAAAATGGGATGACGGTAGCACCCAGCTCCCAGGGGAAAATGAGATAATCCATGTAAGGAGAGGGTACAAGGGCCAGGTATAGGATAAAAACTCAAAAGACAGTAGTTGTTTGACACTCTTTTTACTTTTTATTTGAAGTGTGATGAACATATAAAAAATGCATCTATCATAAGCATAAATCACTGGTTTTCACAAAACGAACACATCCATGAAACCAGCAACCAAGTCCAGAAACAGAAGACACCCACCCTCACCCTTTCTGGTCACTATTGCTCCCCAAGAGTAACCCCTAATCCTACTTCTAACAGCCTGGATCAGTTTTGTTACTCTTATTCAATATGTGCCAGGATCTGGGGTAAGTCTTTTAGATGTTAGTCTTCACAACAGTCCTCTGATGGAGGTATATTCACATTATCCCCATGTCCTCAATGAAGAAATGGAGAAGATTCTATGGAATCTGCAAAAATGCTGGTAGGACTGAGTTTCGCAAGGTCACAACATAAAAGATCAAAATAAAGCAATCAATTACATTCCTATATACTAGCAACAAACAATTGGTAAGTGAAATTGAAAATACCATTTACAAAATACTGAGACATAGATTTTAAAACCTTGAAATACTTAGGGGTAAGTCTCAAAATATGTACAAGAACTGTACAGTCAACACTGCAAAGCATTGCTGGGAGAAAATAAAGACAAATAAATGAGAAGATACACTGTCTTCATGGATTAGAAGACTCAGTATTGTTAAAATGTAAATTTATCCCGAGCTGATGTATAATCTGAAAGCAATCCCAATCAAGATCCCAGCAGACTTTTTTTTAAATTGACAAACTGATTCTAAAATTTATGTGAAAATGCAAAGGGCCTAAAAGAGCCAAAATAATTTTGCAGAGAACATTTTGGAGGACACACGTGACCTTATTTCAAGACTTACTATGAAGCTACTGTGATTCAGGTAGTGTGGTATCAGAATAAGGATAGAAATAGATCGATGAAACACAATGGAGAGTCCAGAAATAAACCTATGTATATATATATGGCCACTTGATTTTTGACAGACATGCTCAGGTCATCCAATGAGAAAAGGATAATATTTTCCACAAATAATGCTGGAATAACTGGACATGCATAGTGAAAAAGAATAGATAAATAAATAAAAAGAAGAATCTTGGCCCCTGACTTAAACCACACCTAAAATTAACTTAAAAAATTGATCGCAAAGACAAATACTGTATGATATCACTTATATGTGGAATCTAAAAAATACAACAAGCTAGTGAATATAACAAAAACAAAGCAGACTCACAGATATAAAGAACAAACTAGTGGTTACCGGCTGGGAGAGGGAGGGGGGAGGGGTAATATAGGAAAAGGGGGATGGGAGGCACAGACTATTGGGTATAAGATAGATTCAAGGACATATTGTACAACACGGGGAATATAGTCAATATTTTGTAATAACTGTAAGTGGAAAATAAACTTTTAAAATTGTATAAAATTTTTTTAATTTAAAAAATAAATAAAAAGAAAAAAGTTTTTAAAAAATGATCACAGACCTAACTGTAAAACCTAAAACTATAACAGCTCTATAAGAAACAAAAGAAAATCTTTGCAACATTGGGGTAGGCAAATATTTCTTACATAGGGCTTAAAAAAATTGACCTATTTTAAAAATGATAAATTGGATTTCATCAAAATTTAAGATATCTTCTCTTTGAAAGGCACCATTAAGATAACCAAAGAGGGGCTTCCCTGGTGGCGCAGCAGTTGAGAATCTGCCTGCCAATGCAGGGGACATGGGTTCGAGCCCTGGTCTGGGAAGATCCCACATGCCGCGGAGCAACTAGGCCCGTGAGCCACAACTGCTGAGCCTGCGCATCTGGAGCCTGTGCTCCGCAGCAAGAGAGGCCGCGATAGTGAAGAGGCCCGCGCACCGCGATGAAGAGTGGCCCCCGCTTGCCGTAACTGGAGAAAGCCCTCGCACAGAAATGAAGACCCAACACAGCCAAAAATAAATATAAATAAATAAAAATTTTAAAAAAAAAGATAACTAAAGAAACTACATGCTGGAAAAAAATATTCATAACACATATGTCTGAAATAGGATTTGTATCCAGATATTTAAAGAATTCTTACAACTCGATAGTAAGGAAACAGCCCCAAATTTTTTAAATGGGCAACACATTTCACAAGAGAAGATATACAAATAATCAATGTGCACATGAAAAGATTATTAGTCTTCAGGGAATAGAAGTTAAAAGCAAAATGAGATAATATTAACCAAGTAGAAGTCTAAAGTTCAAAAGACTGACAACACCAAGTATTGACAAAGAGGTAGAGCAGCTGGAACTCTCCCACACCGCTAGTGAGAATGTAAAACAGCCCAGTCGCTTCGGAAAATTCTGGCAGTTTCTTAGAAAGTTAAACATACACTTACCATACAACCCAGCAATCTCACTTCTAGGTAATTACCCAGGAGAAATGACAACTGACGTCCCTACAAACACCTGTGTGTAAACGTTCACAGCAGCTATATTCATGTCGACCAAAAACTAGAAACAACTCAAATTCCAATCAATGGTGAACAGATACATGAGCTATGGGCTAGTCCATACCATGACAGCATACTCAGAAATAAAAACGAACAAAATACTGATCATGCCACAGCGTGGATAAATCTCAAAAACACTTGCTAAGAAAAATGACCCAGAACAAACAAGAATAAATACTGTATGATTTTATTTATAAATTCTAGAAAGGATAAATTTAATCTAAAGTGATAGAAAGCAGATCAGTGGTTGTCTGGAGCCAGAGGTGGGAGATCAGTGTGAGTAGTAAGAGGTACAAGGAAACTTTTGGGGTTGATGAAAATGCTCTGGATATTGATAGTGGTGGTGGTCAATGGGTATACTGATTTCTCAAAACTCATTAGACTGGACACTTAAAATGGGTGCATTTTATGATAATTATATGTTAATTATTACTAACATGATTTTTGTAAATAAGCAAAGGATGGAAGCTGTTGGTTTTATTATTATTACTCACTATGTCTTAAAAACTATGCTAAGCCCTTTACGTGTATCATCTCATTTAATCCTCTCAACAGCCATCTGATATATAGACACTCACATTACGCCATTTCATAGAGGAGAAAACAGAGGCTCATGAAAGGACGTGGAGTAACATGGCCAAAGTTTTCACGACTAATAAGTAATCCAGGATTAGACCTCGAGTGGTTTCAGTCAGTGAGTGTACTGCCTCCAAAACACAGAGGAAGTCCGCTCTGTACACATAAGTAATCCTCACTCAATTAATGGTTGTAATGGTTCGGGTGCTGCCATTTGCAGAGGTGATAATTAAAGTCCACCCCTGGGAATGTCAAGGTCACAGGCATATGAGCATGTGGGGCGTCTCTAACTTGAAGGACAGCTCAAGAGTGTTGGGACCCCAGTCAGCTGGGACAAATATCAGCACAGGCCTCAGCAGAGAACTCAGAAGCTGAGTTGAAGAAAAGGCTCACACATAGATTAAAGCAAGGCAGTCGTGAGCGTCACGGGACTCCCACACCAGGCCTGGAACCCCAAGCAACCAGAAAAACTCTAAGCAAACCCCACCCAGGGTGGGACTGAGGTTCCAAATGCACTTCCCGTACTGGTCAGCAAGAATCAAGGATTAGGCAGGGCTTGGCAGGGCGGGATGTGATGTCCTAGTGAGCCTGGGCTGACCAGTGGGGCTGTCCCAACCCCAATCTGAGACAGGTCACTCCTGGCGGAATGGAAATTTCGCCTATACATGGCTCCCTCTGACCTCAGATTCTCCTCTTGTTAACATCAGGAACGTCTATCTTGGGAAATTTCCCCGTTTATCTGACTCTGCCATTGCGGAGGGTGAGATAACACCCTGTAATCGTGACTTTGGTCCTGAAACAATTATTCATCCTTTTCCACTTAAGGTTGGTGGCCCATGCTCGCTGGTGACCAACTTCTCCCCCTAATCCCTCTCCCCACACTTTTTCTCATGGTTCATTGCCTTCTGGCTTTTGTTGGATGCAATTGCATCAGGCTAAGGGGGAAGGGGGACAGGGGGAGGGCTTTGAGTATTGGGCCCCAGCTCAGGAATTAAGAACTGGATGAGAGGGAGAAGAAATGAAAAGACTTTTTTCTTCAAAGCCTTAGGAACTTCATGAGAGGATCTTCTCAATAGATTACCATTTATATGGGCAGTACCCAGAGCTGCTGAATCCAGAGGTGTGGACGGCAGTGGTGACATTTCTGGCCCAGTGGAGGAGATATTTGAAAACCCTCACTTAAATTGTCCCTACGTAAGCCACAGGTACTCCTTGTACGTACCCTCAGTCCCTGCCCTCCTCTGGGACTCTAAGTTATGTTGGATCCACAGGAGGAGTTACCATGCCATCCTCCAAACGTCACTGAGAAACTGTCATTCAATGGCTGTCATGGTTTCAGAGAATGAGGCTGAAGAACTATACAAAGGACAGATCATCAAGGACCACATTGGGCAGCTGAAGTGCTAGGACAATGAGGTGCCATAGAAGGTCACTGACCAGACAGTGTCAGAACTATGCTTCAGAGGAAAATGCTCCAACAGCCAGAGTGAGGATTGACCAGGATGAGACGGGTATGAGATCATGAGGTGGGTCTGCGACATCAGCAGTGATGGTGGAGGGCACGAGACAGATTCCTATACTAAGAAGTTTGCAAATTTTTTGGTGTGACTGTCCATCACCTTTTTAACAGCCTCTGGCAATTGGGGGAAATGCAACATAATAAGTTCCTGTCTCCAAGGTAGAAATCAGAACTCAAATCATTTCTAGACTCCCTTGTCACAATGCCACAAACACGTGACCAGCCTTCATCAATCAGATGCTCCAGTTGGGAAGTGGCCAGTGTGATGATGGACTCTGCTTGGAGCTCACTTGCAGTTTTGCCGGCATAGGAAACAACAAAGGCATTCAGCTTTCAGGGCAGCATGGTTACCCAGTCAAACTGCCAGCTCAGAAGCAACATCGGGGCTGGTAAGAGCAGTGGTTTGTAATAAAGCTGGATTTCTGGTGTCTAGCATTCAGTGGCAGCTTCAGTGATGGCAGTTTCACCATTGAGCCAGATTTGCAAGGTGGTTTTGGATGTTCTTAGAAGCTTGTCCTCAAGCCAGTTTCTCCATCTTGCCCACCATTTCTGGGAGTTTCTCAATATATTTTCTTCCTAGTTATGTATTCTGTCATTTGCAACTAAGAAGCGGAGACAATTCTTAGACATTTAGGAGTAATATTAAGAGGATTTAGTGAGCTAGTGGCCCAACAAATTGTACAGTGACTGACACATAGTAGACACTGAGTAAATACTTGAAGTTCTTATTGAGTAAATAGAGAGAAGGAAGGAAGGAAGGAAGGAAGGGAGGGAGGGAGGGATAAACAATGTGCATGTAGTACAAGAAAGGAAAGAGTGTAGGATGACCCACAGATTTCTTTTTTTTTTAACATCTTTATTGGAGTATAATTGCTTTACATTGCTGTGTTAGTTTCTGCTGTATAACAAAGTGAATCAGCTATACGTACACATATATCTCCATATCCCCTCCCTCTTGCGTCTCCCTCACACCCTCCCTATCCCACCCTTCTAGGTGGACACAAAGCACCGAGCTGATCTCCCTGTGCTATGTGGCTGCTTCCCACCAGCTATCTACTTTACATTTGGTAGTGTATATATGTCCATGCCACTCTCTCACTTCGTCCCAGGTTACCCTTCCTCCTCCCCATGTCCTCAAGTCCATTCTCTATGTCTGCATCTTTATTCCTGTCCTGCCCCTAGGTTCTTCAGAACCTTTTTTTTTTTTTTTTAGACTCCATATATATGTGTTAGCATACGGTATTTGTTTTTTTCTTTCTGACTTACTTCACTCTATACGACAGTCTCTAGGTCAATCCACCTCACTACAAATAACTCAATTTCATTTCTTTTTATGGCTGAGTAATATTCCATTGTATATATGTGCCACATCTTCTTTATCCATTCATCCATCGTTGGACACTTAGGTTGCTTCCATATCCTGGCTATTGTAAATAGAGCTGCAATGAACACTGTGGTACATGACTCTTTTTGAATTATGGTTTTCTCAGGGTATATGCTCAGTAGTGGGATTGCTGGGTCGTACAGTAGTTCTATTTTTAGTTTTATAAGGAACCTCCATACTGTTCTCCATAGTGGCTGTAACAATTTACATTCCCACCAACAGTGCAAGAGGGTTCCCTTTTCTCCACACCCTCTCCAGCATTTATTGTTTGTAGATATTTTGATGATGGCCATTCTGACCGGTGTGAGGTGATACCTCATTGTAGTTTTGATTTGCATTTCTCTAATGATTAGTGATGTTGAGCATCCTTTCATGTGTTTGTTGGCAATCTGTATATCTTCTTTGGAGAAATGTCTATTTAGGTCTTCTGCCCATTCTTGGATTGGGTTGTTTGTTTCTCTGATATTGAGCTGCATGAGCTGCTTGTAAATTTTGTAGATTAATCCTCTGTCAGTTGCTTAGTTCGCAAATATTTTCTCCCATTCTGAGGGTTGTCTTTTCGTCTTGGTTATGTTTTCCTTTGTTATGCAAAAGCTTTTAAGTTGCATTAGGTCCCATTTGTTTATTTTTGTTTTTATTTCCATTTCTCTAGGAGGTGGGTCAAAAAGGATCTTGCTGGGATTCATGTCATAGAGTGTTCTGCCTATGTTTTCCTCTAAGAGTTTGATAGTGTCTGGCCTTACATTTAGGTCTTTAATCCATTTTGAGTTTATTTTTATGTATGGTGTTAGGATCCACAGATTTCTGACTCAGACAGCTTTGTGGATGGCAGTGCCATCATTGAGACATGGGAGAGAGAAGATGGTAGGGGTTTAAGGAGAAGACGGTGAGTCAAGTTTGGGAGCATTGGGTTGAGTTTCCCCTGGTACAATCCAACTACAGATTTTCAGCAGCTAGTCGGATATTTAGATCCAGAGTTCAAGAAGAAGCTCAGGGCAGCAGATGATGACTTGAGGGTGATCAGGACAGAGCGATGAGTATTGCAAGTGGAAGAAACAACCTACTGAAAAGAGGAAAGAGCAAAAGATGGAATCCTGAAGGGTACCAGCGTCTATAGATGACTTGAGGAAGAGTTGCTCACAAAAGAGACTGAGAAAAACCACCAGAAGTTCAAAGAAAACCAGAACCTGTTCTTTAGAGCTGAGCCTTGTGGACCGAGATGCAATCAAAGACCAGCCAGCTGTGGAAAAACCCAGGCAAAAACAAGAAACCTTTCTGCTTCTGCTTCCACAGTGTTTGTGACAAAACACCTTCCCAACCTCCTTGCTGTCAACAGTCATAGACAATTGACCTATGGACCCACTCACTTCTGGCATGGGCTAAACCATGTGCGAGGCCATTTACATTTGTTGTCTGTTTCATCCTCTCAGTTACACTGTGAGTGTATTGTTATATTTACCCCATTCATCTGATGAAGAAACTGAGATTCAAAGAAGTAAGGTCATGTGCCCAACTTCCCACGGGGCTGGTTATGAGAATTTGTTCAGCAAGAGATTCTGAGACTCTGAACAAGGGTGGAGAAAGGAAGCATCAAAAAGAGCAGTCAGTTTGCTTTATAAGAAACCGAGGCCCAGAGCTGTTACTTGCCTGAGGTCACACGGCTCGTGACTGGCTCTAATCTCTGGGTAGCTGCCTTCAGAAGCCAATGGTGATAACGATGACAACGATGATGATGGTGGTGATGACTGTATTAATAATAATAATAACAATAATTGCTGCTACATTTACAAGGCACCTGTTATGTCCCCAAACCAGTGTTTCATGCTTTATCTCACTTCATCTTCATGACAACCCGATGAGGTAGGGGTTATCATGAACCCCCTTTGACTGTGGGTGTAAAGGGGCTCAAAGTGCCACCATAAGCAGTGATAATCGTTCGACTAGGGCTTGGGGCTGGAAGTGAACATGCAGGATGGGACAGAGGGACAGGCTGCCCAGCACAGAGGATGCTGGTTCCTCAGACCCAGAAGCAGCCTCAGGGAACAGACAGCCCAGCCCCAGTAAGGGAGACATTCTGCCCAGACAAACCGCAGAGGCATCTGGGTCACTGCTGTCTCCTGCCCTCTGTGAGCTTGTAGCAGCTTGTGCAGACCTCGGGGATGAGATGAGCAAGGCTGAGCCCCCCTGCCCCGAGTGCTGGCGGGGACACTGTCCTGTGTGCCATGGGGCTCATTCCTCCAGGTATGCCCAGACCCAAGACCTTGAAATGAGCCGGCCGTGAGTCTCCAGGTTGGGGCGGTGGGCAGAAAAGGATCCCCAAATGGCAGACCCTGGAGGGGATTTCAACACCACCATGGGGGTTCTGTCCTTAGGCTTTTCTTAGTCTTCCTTCCAGAACTAGGACCACCTGGGCAGTTTATTATATCTGAAACAATATATCAGTATTCCTAGCAAAGGTACTTGACTTGGTGAGGATCCTCAGTGCCTAGTAAGGTGCCAGCTACATAGTAAAGATAAATATTGATTGATCGCTTACTATGTGATAAGCAAGGTGCCATGAACCTGACTTCATTATGTCCTTTAATGTTCACTACAACCCTATGAAACCAGCTCTGTTATTATCTCCATTTTACAGATGAGGAAACCGAGGCTCCAACAGGTGAAGTGACTTACTCAAGGTCACATAATTAAAATGTGGCAGAACTAGGATTTGACTGGAGTTCATGCTCATAACTTTCCCACTACAATGCCTTGTTGGACAAATGAGTGAATACATGTATGTGTATTCGTGTGTGTGTGTGTGTGTGTGTGTGTGTGTGTGTAAAGGCGACCTAATTTAGTGGAGACATTTGAGAATCTTGGGCTTTCAGCTTAATTTTGCTGTATGAAGGCTGTGTGACCTTGGTGAAGGAACTTCACGTCTCTGAGCCTCAATTTTCTCATCACTTTTTCCAAATATCCAGTTATGGGAAGAGGAAGACAAAAAGTGACTCTGAAATAACAGATATGAATGCAATAAAAATAGAACATGTGTGAGTGTATGTACAGACACGTATGTGTGTGTATATCTGTGAATGTGGCAGTTTCCTAGGCAGGGTTGTGAATGTGTGTGCACATGAGTCAGAACTCATGTGTGCTTCCTCTCTGGCCCTGGTTATGCACTAGGGGTACAGGAAAGGTATCCAGAGCTCACTCATCGTACCTGTCTGCCTGCCACCCTTATAAACCTTTCTTTCCTAGAAGATGGCAGCTGCCTCCCAGCTGCTGAAGTCTGGGCTATGACATGAGTGGGAGCTAAAGGCTGCTTCCAAACCAAAGCCACCACCTGCATGTGTGCTCAGCCCCATGCCCTGCCCACTTGCCTCCTCTTAGGCCAAAGCTATTCCCTGGGAGATCTCCCTTGACCAGGGTAAGTGGGCCAGTTCTGACCCCCTGAAGAAAAGGGAACCTCAGACAATGTGGAGGGGTTGGAGGAAGAGGGGACCTGCTCCAGGTCTCAATACCTGCTCTTACTCTCTCAGTATCCTAAGTAAATGCACCCTCCGCGAAGTTGGGGACCTGGGCTTGTCCACACAGAGTCGATGTTCCATAAATATATGTTAAAGACCTCAACTAAGTTTATGTGAACCTCAAGAATTTTGGCTTAGGCAAGTAGCAGCTTCTATGTAATCATCAGTGATTCCATTTTAATAAAGTCCAGTGATCAGCAAAATTTTTTTTTTTAAAAGGGTCACTTTTGTAAGCCACATTTTACGGATAAGAGAACTGAAAAAGTTAAGTAACTTACACAAGGTCACACAACATGGAAGGAGCCAAGACGACATTCTGACTCAGTCTATCCAACACCAAAGCCTGTGCTTGTTCCACTGTGCCCAAAAAGGTATCAATCTTAGGGCACCAGGTCAAGTCAAAGGAGAGACAGCTGGAGTTTCCCAACCCACCCTGACAAGGAGCCTTAGCCAGGGAGACTGGGCAAGAGGGGCTGAGACCATGGCCAGGAAAGGTAACTACTCAGAGACGAGCTTAGCAATACTCTGAGGGGCACAGTCCTGCCTGCATCCTCAGTTTTCTCATCTGTAAACTGGTCTAGCACACCACATCTCTCACAGCTAGCAGAGACGGGAGGAGTGTTCCAGGTGGAACACTACAAGATATGGCCAGAGTATGAGGTGTGTGTTGGGGGATGGGGGTGTGTGACAAGGTTGGAGATGAAAGTCTGTCAAACAGCAGGTGGCAAAGCTGGATAGGAAGGTAGGACCAGATCCTGAGGGTCTGGGGAAGCCTTCTGTTTAGTTTCCCAAACTAGGTGGCTTAAAACAACAGAAACTTATTCTCTCCCGGTTCTAGAGGCCAGAAATCCAAAATCAGTTTCACTGAGCTAATACCAAGGTGCCAGCAGGGCTGCCCTTCCTGCAGGGGCTCCAGAGGAGAATCTGCTCCTTGCCTCTTCCAGCTTCTCGTGGCTACTGGCATTCCTTGATTTCAGCCACATCACCCCAATGTCTGCCTCCATGGTCACATTGCTTCTCCTCTTTCATCTGTGTCCTTTTCTTCTGTTGGTGTCTAAAATCTCCCTCTTATAAGAAAGATGTTTAAAAAATAAATAAATAAATACAATGATATCATGGAGATAAGTAATTAAAAAAAAAAAAGAACATATATGATGGTATATAGAGCCCATTAGGATAATCCAGGATAACCTCTCCATCTCAAGATCCTTAACTTAATCACATCTACAAAGACTCTTTTGAAAACAAAAGTTGGTGGGGAGGTGACATTTACAGATTTCAGGGACTAGGACTCGATATCTTTGGGAAACATTTAAATAAGTTTATATTTTATCATGGTGGCAATAGGGGAAATTGGAAGCTTTCAGGGGGCAGAGTGCCATGATGAGATTTCTTTGCAAACATAAATGTGGATTTCTCTCCTATATCCTGTGGGAAGTCCAACTCCATGCACAAGATTTCTGAAAAGTCCCAGAGACTTACAATCTTTGGTCACTTCTGGCTCCCTAGTCCCCTGGATTCACTTTCTCAGTTGTATGATCCCCTACACTCCTACTCAAATGTGGAGTTAAATCTTTCTTCCTGATCTTCACACACACACAGAAACACTCACTGATACAAAACAGTAGTGTGTGCTAATGACTTTACTGAAGATTTTCAGTGTCAGAGGGAGTTTATAACATACAACGCAAACAATTTTAAATTAAGTGTTAAATATTGGGCTGGCCAAAAAGTTCATTCGGGTTTTTCCATAAGATGTTACCCAAAAACCCGAACGAACCTTTTGGCCAACCCAGTACCTTGTTCTTATATGTCCTTGAGCCACTCTGGCCACCAGGTCTCTTATTGGCCACCTTTTTCTCAGACCTTCTCTTTAACTTCCTGCCACTTGCCCGGTCCTGTATCTCTCCACTCTTTTTTTTTTTTTACCACTTCTCTTTTCCCTGCTATACCCCATCTCCAAATTTCTGTAACATCTAAGGCTGAGCAGTTAAGATATGTCTTATCCACATATCCAGGTGAAGTATTATTTTTCTATGCAAGGGTAACTCCACCTGCAAAAAGATCTCTAAAACCTGCAGTTAAAATAAGAATTTTTCATCCCACTGCTTATATGCATGAAAGCATATTATAGGTAAATATATTTAGAGGGACATCACATATGTAAATAGACACACATACACAAACACACATGGTCCAAAAGTCACAGCTCAGTTCCAACTTGAAAGAAGGATGTTCTAATGTCATCACTACAACCAACTACCTGTCTGGTTTCAGCTGTGGTTGGCAGCAAGTAATTACCATTCACCAGGATGGCCATGCCCAGGGCTTCACCATGGATCCCAACAGACTTCTTCACAGCAGGAGCCTCAGCTTTGGTGTAATTACCTATGCCCTGCACACCAGTTGCCTTGGTGTGATGTCAGCTCCTCCACATTGTTTATTTTAATTAAAAGAGTAATTGCAGGTCTTAAGTGCTTGTAATTACAGCCTGTGCACTAAATTGACTGAGGCCCGTAATTAACCTGAAACATGTCTACCTGGATGGAGATGTAAGTTTGGACTTGAATGGTACAAGGCTTTGCATTGATTCTGAAAAGAGAACAAGGGAAGAGCTGGCAGAGACTAGGATAGAGCAGTTCTCCTCCAAAAACAGCCACATGGTGGCCTGTACACGCTAGACCACATAGTGGGCTCAATTTCATTTCATTTCTAAAGAGACCTATTAGCACAGGACACATTCAACAAAAGTGTATTGATTACACCTGAAAATCAATTAATGGAGTACACTGTATCAATAGAATAAAAAAAAAACCCACACGATCATCTGAATAGATGCAGAAAAAACATTTGACAAAATTCAGCATGGTTTCCTGATAAAAACACTCAGCAAACTAGGAATAGAAGGGAACTTCCTCAACCTGATAAGGGGCATCTATGAAAAACCCACAGCTAACATCATACTTAGTGATGAAAACCTGGATGCTTCCCCGCTAAGTTCAGGAACAAAACAAGGATGTCCACTCTCACCACTTCTATTCAACATTATACTGGAAGTTCCAGACAGAGCAATTAGGAAAGAAAAAGAAATAAAAACATCGAGATTAGAAAGGAAAAAGTAAAACAACTCTCTTCTTTGGTGACATGATCCTAAGGAATCCACTTAAAAAATTATTAGAATTAATAAATTAATTCAGCAAGGTTGCAGAACACAAGACCAATATACAAAAATCAACTGTATTTCTATACACTTACAATGAACAACCCAAAAATAAAATTAAGAATATTCAATTCACAATAACATCAAAAAGACTAAAACACTTAAGAATAAATTTAACAAAAGACATACAAACTTATACTCTGAAAACTATAAAACACTGTTGAAAAAAATGAAAGAAGACCTATGAAATTGGAAAAACAGCCCATGTTCATGGATTAAAAGACTTAATATTGTTAAGATGGCAATACTCCCCAATTTGATCCACAAATTCAAAGCAATTCCTATAGAATTCCAGTTGGCTTCTTTAGAAACTGACAAACTGATTCTAAAGTCCATATGTAATTGCAACATGCTCAGAATAGCCAAAAAAATTTTTAAAGAAAATATTGGTGGACTCACATTTCCCAATTTCAAAACTTACTACAAAGCAACAATAATCAAGGCAGTGTAGTACTAGCATAGGATAGACATAAAAACCAATGAAATAGAATTCTAATTTTACTGAGAATCCAAAAACAGATCCATGTGTCTATGGTTAACTGATTTCTGACAAGGGTACCAAGACCAGTCAATGAGGAAAAATAGTCTTTTCAACAAGGAATACTGAGAGAACTGCATAGTTACAAGCAAAAGAATGAAGTTGGACCCTTACCTCATAATGCACACAAAAATTAACTCAAAATAAATCAAAGGCTTAAATATAAGTACAAAAACTGATAAAAACCAGGAGAAAATATAGTGCTCTATATTCATTACCTTGGACTTGGCAATGGAATCTTAGAAATGACACCAGAAGCACAAGCAACAAAAGAAAAAATACATAAATTGGACTTCATGGAAATTAGAAAATGTTGTGCTTCAAAAGACACTGTCAAGAAAGTGGAAAGAAGGGGCTTCCCTGGTGGCACAGTTGTTTAGAATCCGCCTGCCAATGCAGGGGACACGGGTTCGAGCCCTGGTCCAGGAAGATCCCACATGCCACGGAGCAACTAAGCCCTAAGTCCATGTACCACAACTACTGAAGCCCACGTGCCTAGAGCCCATGCTCCGTCAACAAGAGAAGCCACCACAATGAGAAGCCCATGCACCGCAACAAAGATCCAATGCAGCCAAAACTAAATAAATAAATTTATTAAAAAAAAAAAAAGTAAGTGGAAAGACAACCCACAGAATGGGAGCAAATATTTCCAAATCATATTATCTGATAAGGGACTTGTACTAGAACATAAAAGAACCCTTACAACCCAATAAAAAAATACAAATAACACAACTAAAAAATGAGCAAAATTATCTGTATAGGCCTTTCTCCAAAAAAAGATACATAAATATGGCCAGTAAGCATATGAAAGTATGCTCAACATCATTCATCATCAGGGAAATGCAAATAAAAACCGCAATGAGGTATCACTTCATGCCTGCTAGAATAACCTAGATATCAACAAAAGTCAGAAAATAAGCCATCCGTGTTAAAGCTGTGGAGAAACTGGGATTTAAATTGGGACTTTCATACACTGCTGGTGGGAATGTAAAATGGTGCAATCACTTTGGAAAACAACTTAAAATTTCCGCAAAAACTTAGACAGTTACCATATGACCCAGCAATTCAACACCTAGGTATATAAATCAAGAGAACTGAATACATATTCCCATGCAAAAACAAAAAAACTTTACACAAATATTTATAGCAGAATTATTCATAATAATCAAAAGGTGGCAACAACCCAAATATCCATCAATGAGTGATGGATAAACAAAATGTAGTATATCCATACAATGGAATATTATTCAGCAATAATAAAGAATGAAATACTGATATATGCTACAACATGAAGGTGCTTCGAAAACATTATGGTTAAGTGAAAGAAGCCAGTCACAAAAGACCACATATTATATCAGTCCGTTTATAGATAATAGCCAGAATAGGCAAATCTATAGAGACAGAAAGTAGATTAGTGGTTGTTCAGGGTTGGGGGAGGTGGGGGATAAGTAAGTGACAGTTAAAGGGTGCAGGGTTCCTTTTTAAGGTGATAAAAATATTCTAAAATTGACTGTGATGGTGGATGCACATATCTGTGAATATATCAATATTTTTTAAATTGCATGGTATGTGAATTATACCTCATAAAGTTCTTTTTTAAAGTATATTGAATACCTACTATGTGCCAGGCTATCCCAAGTGCCAAAATAAAAGCTAGTTCAAATCTGTGACCTGAGTGTCTCTTTTGTTTATTATTCTTCAATTTTTAGAAAACTAAGAAAAAAACATAGGAAAAAACCCCAGAAATCATCCATAATCATACCATCTAGTGACAGCTAATATTTATATGTTCATACATTTACTCTCTTTTACGTGCAGAAATATTTTAATGTATTAAGTACCATTTCAACCATCTTAGAGATATTTACATAACAGACTCTAACGTGCTTACCAACCAACTTAAGGAATAAATGCTATTGATGAAACACCGACAACATGCATGCTCACCACAGAATCACCCTTAAGAGCAAAACAAGGAAAACGCAAATTTAACAAAACTATCTCAAAAAGCCTTTTCTATGTTTGTGAATGTAAAAAAAAAAATTGTATCTTTCATTTTTTATGTAAATTTTTCAGTAATAATGATATTTTTGCAACTATATTGTCTTTTTTAGAGAATATTTATTTATAACAGACTATTTTTAGAGCAGTTTTAGATCACAGCAAAATTGAGCAGAATACTGTCTTTACTATCCTGACGACATTTAAGATTGTCGGTCTTTTTAATTTAAACCTTCTGAAGGATGTATAGGGGTATCATATTGTGGTTTTCATTCGAATTTCCCTGATGACTAATGATATTCAGCACCTTGATATTCAGCACCTAATGATATTCAGCACCTTCAACCACTTTAGCAAGTTATTTGTGCAAATCTTGTGATCATTTTTCTTTAGGTTTTTCCTTGTTTTCCCATATTGATTTGAAAGACTTTTGTATCTATTATGGATAGTAACACTTTCTCGCATATTTATTGCAAGTGTTTTTCCAATTTTGACATTTTTCTTTTTCTGTTGCTTATAATATTTTTGAAGACATAGAAATTCTCTTTTTTAAATGGCCAAATACAGTTTTCTTATCCTTTGGATTTCCTCATTGCTCTTGGGCTAAGAATGTCTTTTGCCATCTGAAAATCACCATCTAAAAACATTATTCTAGTTTTAATACAGGCAATCCTAACTTTTCACAAAGCTGTGTTAAGTAAAATTTACATATTTTATAACCATCCAAAGCAAGAATTGCCTGCGTTTAAAAAAAATTAACTCTTTAATCCACCTACAATTTAATTTGAGAGATGATGTGAGCTAAAGTTCTAACTTGATTTCATTACAACATTTATTGAAAAATTCATCCCTCTCCAAATAATTAACATTTCTTTTATCTTCTGTTAAGCTCGTTGGTATCCTATTATGTAATTCAATACTATTCCTTCTATTTCATGGAATTGTATTTTAGTTGTTGCATAATGCCATATTGTTTCAACTACTATACATATAAAATACGTTAATAATTAATGATATTATTACTTCTGTTTTCTTGCCAGGGGAGAGGGTGTTTGTTTTGCCTGATGTAATTCAGAATCACTTT
Source organism: Balaenoptera musculus (assembly GCF_009873245.2). Lineage (NCBI taxonomy): Eukaryota > Metazoa > Chordata > Mammalia > Artiodactyla > Balaenopteridae > Balaenoptera > Balaenoptera musculus. The sequence goes on along the minus strand of NC_045799.1, from coordinate 19,428,442 downwards.
GAAAATCAAAATTCCAAATGATGTTAAATGTATGAATTAACGGGAAGACTAACATCTTTGCAAAATAATCTTTCCAACTAGGTAGATGATTGACTTCCATGTATTCTTTTATTTCATATTCCTCAGTTAAAGTTTGCAGATTTGGATTTTAATTTTTTCCAACATTTTATAAAACATTTCAAGTACACAAAAAACTTGAAAGAACCTTATAGTGAGCACTTGTATAGTCTCTACCATTAACACTTTTCTTGCCTTATCACATCCCTGTCCATCTATCCATCCATCAATCCATTTTGATTGTTTTGATGCACTTCAAATTAAATTGCATACATCAGTACCTATCCCCCTAAGCGTTTCAGAATGTATATCATAAACTAGAGTTCAATATTTGTTTACAGGGTTTTTTCATGGAGTAAGATTTACATATAATGAAAGGCACAAATCTTAACCATACATTTGCTGAGTTTTGACAAACACACACATCTATGTACTCAAACGTCTATCAAGATATTAACATTACATCATCCCAGAAAATTCCCTCGTGCCCTTCCCTGTCAATGCCCATCTCCCTGCAGAGTCAATCACCGTTATGATTTTTTTCCACCATAAATTAGCTTAGTCTTTTTTAGAATTACATACAAATGAAATCATACAGTATTTACTTGTGTGTATGGCTTCTTTCACAGGACAAAATATTTTGAGATACATCCACATTTGTCCCTCTTTATTGCTGAGTAGTATTCCATCAACTGAATATACCATAATTTGTTTATCCATTCTCCTACTGATGGAACCTTGGCTGTTTCCAATTTTTGACTATTTTTAATGATGCTGTTAGGGACATTCTTGTACAAACTTTTCATGGACACATATTCTCCATTTCCTTGGATAATTACCTGGGAGTATACTTGCTGGGTCACAGGGTATATATGTGTTTAGATTTATGAAGAACTGTCAGGTTTTCCCAAACTCCCACCAACAGTGTATGAGAATTCCAGTTGTTCCACATTCCTGACGATATTTAAATTGTTGGTCTTTTTAATTTAGACCTTCTAAAGGTTGTATAGGGGTATCATACTGTGGTTTTCATTTGAATTTCCCTGATGACTAATGATATTCAGCACCTTGCCTATATTCATCGCCATGTGTGTATCTTCTTTTGAGAAATGCCTACCCAATTGTTTTGTCCATTTTATTGGGTTTTATTCTTTTATTATTGAATTGTAGGAGTTCTTTGAAATCTTGGATACCAGTTCTTTTTCTTTTCTTTTTATCTGTTTTCCTAATATTTTCCCTCAGCTTGCAGATTGCCTACTTGTTTTTTTAACAGTGTCTGTTTATAAGCAGAAATATTCAAACTTTGATAAAATCTAACTTATCAGTTTTCCTTTTATGAGTCTTAAGAAACTTTGCCTATCTCTAAGTCATGAAGATACTCTTCTATGTTTTCTACTGAAAGCTTTCTGGTTTTGTATATTATATGAAGTCGAAATTTAGTCCTTTTCCTTTCCATATGAATAACCAGCTATTCCAGCATCATTAGTTGGAAGACTTTCTTTTCTGCACTGAATTGCCTTGGTGCCTCTGTGAAAATTAGTTGACCAGTTGAGTCTGCTTCTAAGCTCTGTGTTCTGTTCCACTGATCAATTTGTCCATCTTTATGCCAATACCACACTCTTGATTACCATAGTTTAAAAATGAGTCTTGAAGTCAGATAATCTAAATCTTCCAATTTTGCTCTTCTTTATCAAGGTAGCTTTTTATATTCTTGGTGTTTTGCATTTCTATATAAATATTAATTTCTGCAAAAGACTTTCTGGAATTTCTACTGTGATTGTGTTGAATCTGTTGGTCAATTTGGGAAGAATTAACATCTTAACAACATCGACCCTTCCTATCCATAAATTCCCGCTAATTTTGTTCTTTTTTAATTACTCTCAGCAATGTTTTAGAGTTTTCAGTGTAGGTAAATGTCTTGCACATGTTCTGTTCGATTTAATCCTTGGTAATTTTTTGTTTGTTTTTGATGCTCTAAAAAGAGATTTTTAAATTTCACCAAATATTTGTTGTTGATATATCAATAATAAAATTGATTTTTGTATATTAACCTTGAATTCTGTGAGTTTGCTAAACTTGCTTATTAGTTCTAGTAGTTGTTTGGTAAATTTCCTAGGATTCTCCACATAGTCATGACACCTGAAAGTAGACATAATTTTATCTTCTTTTCATATCTGCCTGCAATTTAGGAATGGCAAGACAGGACATCTTTGCCTTATTGCCAATCTTAGTGAGAAAGTGTTCAATATTTCACCTGTAAGTGTGATTTTTGCTACAGTTTTTTAATAAATAGCCTTTATCAGATTGAGAAATTTACCTTTTATTCCTAGATTGCTCAATTTTTATCATGGATATATTTCATCTTTGTCACATGCCTTTTCTCCTTGGTGTATTTTTCTTCTTAATTCTGTAAGTGTGGTGGATTACACTGTTGGAATTTCAAATGTTAAACCAACTTTGCATTTCTGGAATAAACCCTACTTGGTCCTGATGTGTTATCCTTTTTATACATTGCTAGATTTGATTTGCTAATATTTTGTTAAGGATTTTTGGATCTATGTTATGTGGATTTTAGTCAATAATTCTATTTTTCTCTCTCTTTCTCTTTTTAGAATGTCTGTCAGATTTTCGTATGATGATTTCATAAATGACTATCACAAAAGGAATTTGGAAGCATTTCCTCCTCTATTTTCTAAAAGAGGTAATGTCAGATTAGTTTTATTCCATCCTTAAATACTGAAATAATTCACCAGTGAAAATATGTAAGCCTGGAATTTTCTCTGAGGGAAGTTTTTTTTAACTTCTTTAGCCCTACATTATAGAGAATTTGGTATTTGTTTATTTGTGTGTTTGGGGAAGGGATTTATTTTAAAATCTGTTATTCATTTTTTTTTCAGTCTTTTATCTAATAGAACTCTGCTCTACTGAGGTGGAATCTTCTCCAACTTCCTCTGCCTTATTCTCTGACATTCAAAACCGACAGAATACAGAACGCATGAAAATCTATAGTCTCCCACAGGCTCTGTTACTCAGTCTCTCTTTGTTTCTATCCTCATCTACATAACTTTGCCTATAGTGTCTATTCCTGCTAGTATCAGTGCCCTATAGCCCCAACTTTTAACCTATCATTTCATAAAAAACACAATCTCCAAAAAATTTAGGGAGGGTGGCAAGACTTGGCTTCCCTAAGCAATACTCACAGACTTGAGAGGTATTCGTGCAATGTTTTCATTGCTACAGATGTTGTGTCTCTGAGCCAGTGCAAAGAGGGGGATAGGGAAAGAGTGTCTCCACTTTTATGATGGTGGGGCTGTGCTGTTTCTATGTCTTCCTTAGAGAGGTTAATTGGAAAGCAAGAGAGGCCGGGCCAGGGGCAGCTATAGCTAGCCAGGTACCATTCTGAGCTGGAAGTTATCCAGCTGATTTCTTTGAGAACCTGCAACGCTTTGCTCTACAGACACAGTGCTGCTGGTGCTGAGGAAGTGACTGGCATAGTTTATTTTTCCCTTCTTTCTGCTGACATTCTACCCCAGTAATTGCCTAAGCATATCCACCTGCCTTGATTGTTCTTTGGGAGAAAATGGTCAACGTGTCCACAATTCAAATGGAAACCAGATGAGCATGCCCCTCAACCACATCAGAAATGAGGGCTTCCCTTCAAGAATCAGAAAGTGTGGACAACTATGGCCTCATGCCTCCAAAGTGGTCCTTAACTCAGCTGCACTCTTGGTTACTCCAAAGTTCTTATGATATCTGGAAACACCAGGCCATCTGAACTCTCTCAATTTTCTCTCATTCATGTGCCCCAACTATCATCAAATTAAAACTTGGGTATGAGGTGTCTATGAGGAGAAGCATTTTCCCATAACCGCTACAAATAATATGCACGTATCTGTGTACTTACCTACTGACACAGTGGTTTAACAAGGGTGATTTCAAAAATCAAAAAGGACTGTACCCTAAGAAGGCCCAATCTTGAGGATCCTTGATAGTTAACAATGTTTCAGAATTCCCATTCAGTCAATAAGTCCATTCATTCATTCATTCAATGAATTAAGCACATATCCATTGAATTAATGACTTCTATGTCCCAGGTTTTGTTCCAAGTTTCTAGTTATGTATCAAATCCACAAAAATGTGAGCTCCTCATCTAGAATGTAAGCTCCATGAGGACAGGGCTTTGCCTGCCTTGATCACCATGGTATCCTCAGCATACAGAACAAAGCCTTGTACTTAGAAGATGCTCAATTAATATGGATTGGGTTCTTTGAATGAATGAATTGACTGGTTCAATTGAGCTCCCAAAACAGAGGTCATCTGCAGCCACTTATTGGAGTCACATCTGCTCTGATGGTGCAGATACACTGTTCAAAGAAAGTAAACACCAACTTGCCCAAAGGACCTTTTTCAGTCATAGCTATCGAAAACCTTAAGAATTCTGTCTGCTATTGGAATGTTTAGCTCTGACAAATGGAATTCCTTAAGAGGAGAGACTACTTGATTTAGTCCATTCTTGGCCCCAGAATCCAGATTGAATTAATTAGACCCAGCAAAGATAGGTATTCAAATACTGTTGACTCCCTCCGGTGTGTGTGTTTTTCCACACTACCAAGAAATTCTCCAACACCAGCTGGGTGTCCTATAATTCAACTCAATTCTGACACTCTTTGCCTGGAGATAGTGTCAGATCCCACAGGTTAAAGGCTCTGTCTTACAAGACTGCACACACACACACACACACACACACACACTTCAGATGTCAATTCCAAGTTCCGGTTGTCACCTGTGCTTCTGACCAACCAACTACAGATCAGAGGTTTCCATGCCCCCCTCCTTGGGTTCCATTAATTTGCTAAAGCAGCTCACAGAACTCAGAGGAACATTTCACTTACTAGATTACTGGTTTATTATAAAAGGCTGTAACTAAGGAATGGCCAGATGAAAGCGATGCATAACGCAAGGAATGGGGAAAGGGGCACAGAGCTTCCATGCCCTCTTCCCAGCAAACCATTTTCCCAGCACTTTGACATGTTAACCAAGCAGGAAGCTCTCTGAACCCCGTTCTTTTGGGGTTTTATGGAGGCTTTATTACATAGGCATGACTGATTAAATCATTGGTCATTGGCAAATAATTCAATCTCCAGCTCCTCTCCCCTCCCCAGAGGTCAGAGGGGTGGGAGTGAAAGTTCCAACCCTCTAATCATACAGTTGGTTCCCCTGGCAACCAACCCCTATCTTTAGGTGCTTTCCAAAAGTCACTTCATTAACATGAACTCAGGCGTGGTTGAAATGAGCTTGTTATGAATATCAAGACACTTTTATCACTCTTATCACTTAAGAATTCCAAGGGTCTTAGGAGCTCTGTGCCAGAACCTGGGATGAAGACCAAATATATATTTCTTATTATAAATCACAATATCATACTCCCTTACCTCCTTTCCTGTCTCTTCTGGGTGAATGTGACTTTTTGGTGGATACCAAAAGGAGTAAGGAGATAAAGCAAAAGTTTGCCACAATTGATTGGGACTATAGCTAGTTTCCCAGAATCACCAAGAAAATGACCTCCACCTTCTTTAGGTCCAGTTTTTTTTTTTTCCTGAAATGGTGCTTTCAAGTAGGAAATGTGAGACAACAGTGGGGCCCTACAAATGCTTGGTTTATTTCCTCTTGTACAACCACATCAACAGAGGAAACTGGTGTAAGGTCTATGAGGGTGAGCTCACTACTGTACCCCCGGTGCACTCGAAAAATTGGAGTGAATGAACGACAGTTATGAACAGTACCTAAGACACAGGCTCAGTGGTTCCCTTATAAATCCACGGTTGAGCCACTCTCCACAGGGTCTCAATTCTTGACCTAGAGTAAACTTTTCTAAGCCCCACTTGAGTTTTTCTCCCTCTCTTGTGGTCACCAGCATCAAAACTACAGTTTTTTGCTCTTTACTAAGTCTGCATCATCATCTACCTTGTCCACCAGGATATGATCACTTTGTTCACCAAGTCATGTCCATCTATTTCTTCCAACTAAATACAACATTTTTTTTAGAAAAGCGTGCTTGAGCTATCTGCCTCTCCCTCTTGGTCACAGCTGATTGAAACAGAAGTCAACACCTGACTCAAAGCAGGCCAACCCCATCTGTCTCCCAGGACTGGGAATTGCAGCACGCGCTAGGCTGGTCACTGGAAGGGAAGAGATCTTGAGGAGCTGGAGATCAGCCAGTGTGTGGCCAGAGAAGCAGAAAATGCTGGCCTGCAGAAAGAAAAAGGGAAGAGGTACAGACACTGAAGCAGAAGTGAGAGACAGAACGAGAGGGCTCCCAGGTTCCAGAATACTCCATATATGCTGGCAGCCCCTCCCTGAGGCCAGGCTGCATTCTGTAAAACAGCCCTGGGCCCTCGTTATCAATCATCCAATCTTGACAGCTTAAGCTCCTATAATTGGGTTTCCTGTCATTGGCAACTTAAGAACCCAAACATCAGTGGAACAGTCTTCTGGTAGCGAGCTGGACTGGCGTGCTTGGTTCTTTCCCATCATTGGCTGAGAGCTTTCCATGTACTGGGTAATATGCTATGCACCCTATGGTATATAGAGCTATATAGTTGTAAGCTATATCAGAACTATATTCCAAAGCCGGGAAAAGTGCACGCTATTGCTATTGCTCTTATTTTACAGATGAAGCCCAGAGAGTGAAAGTAGCATCCACAATCATACAGTCAGCAACTGGCAGAGCAGGATTAGAAAGCAGGTCTGTCTGATGCCCGAGACCACACTCTCAACCACAGAGCCACAGCACATTCATAGACGCCCTTAGGGAAAGTGCTGGGGTAGCTGAGAGGTCTGAGGACAACTACCTGATGCCCTGAGTCTCTGCTTTTTGCAGCTCCTGAGTTCCCTCCATGAGGTGAGTTCTCTGCCCCCAGCACAATGGAAAGTGCAGCAAGTCAACTTCAAGGGGCCTTGCTGAGGGGACAGCATAGGTAGCATGGTGGGTCCCCCGCCCAGAGTAGCCCTTCAAGGTCGCAGAAACGTTCACCTGTACAAGTTGGGAACCAGTGGTGGGGAACAGGCTGGGATGAACAGACCTGCACTGGGTCAGAGAGGCCTTAGGTTCAAACTTGGCAGAGACAGTCATCCAAGAGACATATGAGATGCAGCCTGTGGTCAAGGATTGGGGGATGAAGCCGTATAGCAATGTATTGTGGTCTCTGGATTTCCAAGTGAGTTAGCAGAGGCATGTGGTTGAGGGGGTGAGGGGCAGAAAAGCTTTCTCTGGAGGCACAGAAACATTCTGAATCTGATGCTTACCGTCTAATGCCAGGGGGGAAACTAATGGCCAAAATGCCCAAATAGCTTAGTCCTGTGAAGAACAACTAAACCAGCTATTAGAATTGCTAAAGTCGAGGCAAAGACAAAATTTCCAGGAATGATATTCCCAAGCAGACTTGCTGAATTTTTTTGAATTGTTTACAATGATCATGTATTATCGGGAAAAAACACCTTTTTTTCTAAAGAGTGATGTACAGAAAGGAAAGGATTATCTACCACTGTGATGTCTAATATGGTAGCCACATGTGGCTATTAAGTACTTGAAATGTAACAAATCCAAATTAATATGTGCTATAAATGTAATATACACACCAAACTCCAAAGACTTCTATGAAAAAAAGGAATGTAGTGTATTTTACTAATAATGTTTCATATAGATTGCATGCTAAAATGATCAGATTTTAGATTAGATATTAGATTTAGATGTTAGGTTAAATAAAATATATTACTAAAATTAATTTTACCTCTTTTTTAACTTTTTTAATGTTGCTACTAGAAAATTTAAAATTACATATGTGAGTCACAGTGTATTTCTGTTTGACAGTTCTGCTCTAGACACTTCAAATGTGGCACAGAGGGGAAAGCTCTTAGGCATGTATATTAGTTTGCTAGGGCTGCCATAACAAAGTATACAGATGGGGTTAATTAAACAACAGAAACTTATTTCCTCACTGTTTTGGAGGCTAGTTGTCCAAGATCAAGGTGTTGGCGGGGTTGGTTCCTTCTGAAGCCTCTCTCCTTGGCTTGTAGATGGTTGTCTTCTTCCTGTATCCTCACGTGGTCTTCCCTCTGTGTGTCTGTGTCATAATCTCCTCTTCTTATAAAGACACCAGTCATATTGAATTAAGGCCTCCCCTAATGACCTCATTTCAATTTAATTACCTCTTTAAAAATCCTATCTCCAAATACCGTTACATTCTGAGGTGCTAGGGGTTAGTGTTGCAACATACAAATTTGGGGGTGGGTGGGTGCAGGGGACACAGTTCAGCCCATAACAGCATGACACTGTCCTGGGCTTGAAACTTGTGTTCAAGCTTCACTTGCTAGCTGTATGGTATTCATCAAGGATGCCTCCCCACCTCTCTTTACCTGAGATTTCTTACCTTTCAAAAAGGGATAATTCACGGAATGCCCCAGTGGTCCTGTGGTTAGGACTCCACGCTTCCACTGCGGGGGGCACAGGTTCGATCCCTGGTCAGGGAACTAAGATCCTGCATGCTGCACAGCACAGCCAAAAAAAAAGGGATAATTCATTCATTTCACAAATATTCTTTGAGTTCCTCCCATGTGATGAAGAGTGTTGGAAACTTGAATACAACACACTTGAACACAACATGCGTACACCAGACCTGAGGACTCTGGTGGGGGAAAAATGACAGTTAAAGAGACAGTAACCTATGATCGCCCTGTGGTTGGAGAAGGCTGTGAGAACACCAAGGAGGTGTCTGACCCCAACTGAGCAATGAGGGAAGCCCCTAGGGGACAGGATATTTCAACTGAGATCTGAAAGATGAGGAGTTAGCCAGGTATAAATAGGACGGAAGTGTGAATTCCTTTGCAAAAACCCAGAGATGAGACATAGCTGACCCATCCATAAAAAGTTAGGAGGGCAGCTTGAGCCAGAACAAAAAGCTTCTGTTTAAGAATTTGGGCCTTATCCCAGGAACAATGGGGAGCCATTGATGAGTCTAGGTAGAGGAGGGACACAGGCTCATTTATGAGCTCCCTCTGGGTACAGAATGGATGGGAGAAGTCACGTGTGAGCTAGGGGCAGCTAGAGGCAGATAGCCAGGTGAGCAGGGACAGAGGAATGGAGAAAAGTGGATGCCCTTAAACATTATGCTTTCAGTAAACACTTACTGAGAACCTTCCATTTGCCAGATAGTCTCTATGCCCCAGAGATGCTACAGAGAGCAAGACAGACAAGGTTCCCACTTTAACAAGCTCACAATTTAGTGGGGTCCACAGACATCATCCAAATAACCACCCAAAGAAATGTAAAGGGTGTTTCGGCCTGTTTAATAGGTAACCCTACCAGAATTACAGATCGAGTTAAGAGAAATCCATAAAATTCCATAAAATCCATATCCACAAAATGGATAAAATCCATAAAATGCATGCATAATTCCATAAAAATCCATAAAATTGAAAATTTTATGCTGAAATCCATAAAATGTAGGTATTAATTTTGCAGAAGTAGGCAAGGGAATGGCAAGTGTCAAGTCCTGTGCTTGAAGACACCGTGGAGAGCTCTCAAAATGGAAAGGTCTGTGTGGCTAGAGTATACGGTGATATTACAGAGGTAGAATCAGTGGGACCTGGGGCCTGATTAGAGGTGAGAGGAAGGAAGAGGAGTGGCCAAGGATGATGTCAGATTACCAGCCTGGGCCACCAGGAACCTCATGGTTCCATGTGCTGGGAGTGAACCCCCACACAGAGGAGCAGGTTGGGAGGGTGAGAGCGCAGGTTGGGGTTAATTGGGGATGAGTTGACTTGAGGTGACCGTTGAGACATCAGCTAGAGTCTAGTCACTAGACAGTTGTAAGAATTAATTAAATCTATGTGTAAGGCAACCAGCACATGGTGTGCACTCAATAAATGGTAGCAACAATTATTTTTCTTCATATTATGAATCAGATATGATAGATCACACTTTGCACTAAAACTCCAATGATAATGTAATTTGTTATCCAAACCAAGGTACTTTTGAGAGTCAAAGGAGACACTATTCATGATTGCGCTGGGACTGTTCCTGGGCAAACTGGGGTATCTGGTCACTTCAAGCATAACTCAAGTGCTCCTAGGGAAAGGGTGCCCCAAAGCCTACAGAGGAACAACAGGGGCCCTGGGGGCCTCAGACCAGGCTCCAGGGAAGAAATAAACATGAGTTCTTGCTTGTCTTCTGGTTCCACCTGCTGGCCCTGCCCCTCCTACAGCGGCCAGGTGGAGGTAGAGTTTTCTTTGAATGATTAGCAAAGAGAAGACTTGGATCCAGGCATGCTGTGAAGGCAGGGCTGTAGGGACCAGGCATCATCCTGAGCCTGGGCCAGTACCAACTCCATCTGCCTGCAAGGAGGGCAGAGGGACTGCTCTTTCTTCCAGGATCTGCACTGCTCAGCCAGGGACCAAAGAGACACACAGGCACGTCTGCTGTATTTCGCATGAGACTTTTGTCTTTCCTGTTGAGTCAAATGACAGCTGTACCGGCTGAAACTAGGATTCAGTTCCCTACCCACAAAATCCACACGCAAATGTTTCATACATATACACACACACACACACACGCACACACGTATGTATGTATTTTTTCCAATTCTAAGACCTTTTCAGAATACTGAGCACATGCAGTTTTATCTAGAGAGAAACTTAACGCCTAATAACAAAATCAAAATAACAAAATCAAAAACTTTAGAACAACTTAAAATTCTTTTTTTAATTATTCAATGTATTTGAACAAAAAATGAAAAGCAAAAACAGGTCACCCATTTCTCCCACCCCACTCCCACCTCTAGTTATTTATTTGTTTGTTTATTTATTTATTTACTTATTTATTTGATGCTCCATGTAAGTGAGATCACATGGTATTTGTCTTTCTCTGTCTGACTTATTTCACTTAGCATAATGTGCTAGAGGTTCATCCATGTTGTTGTGAATGGCAGGATTTTATTCTTTTTTGTAGCTGAATAGTATTCCACTGTATACATATACCACAACTTTTTTACCCATTTGTCTATTTACTGATGGACACTTAGGTTGTTTCCATGTTTTTGCTATTGTAAATAATGCTGCAGTGAACATGGGGGTGCAGATATCTTTACAAGTTAGTGTTTTCGTTTTCTTCAGATAAATACCCAGAGGTAGAATTTCTGGAGCATATGGTAGTTCAAAATTTTTTTAATTTTTAATTTCTTGAGGAAGCTCCATACTGATTTCCATAGTGGCTGCACCAATTTACATGCCCACCAACAGTGCACAAGGGTCCCCTTTTCTCCACATCCTCACTAACACTTGTTACTGCTAATCTTTTTGATAACAGTCATTCTAACAGGTGTGAGGTGATATATCATAAAGGTCTATTCACTGTTTCTCCTGATTAACAAAAAACTATCTGGTTGGGTTTTCTTTAAGAGTTTTCTCGAAAATTGATATGGACCAAAACAAAACAAGCAAACAAACAGCTTTAATCTCAGCACTCAGAAATAACTACTAATAATGTTTCAATTTCAGTCTTTTTTCTATGCATAATTTTAAGTAAATTGGGATCATACTGAATATTGGCTTGTATTGTACTTTTTCTGCTTAATATTTTATCATGAGCATTTACTCAAGTTATTAGGTGTCTATAATCTCAAATTTTTTTAATACATTTATTTATTTATTATTCATTTTTGGCTATGTTGGGTCTTCGTTACGCACGGGCTTTCTCTAGTTGTGGCGAGTGGGGACGACTCTTCATTGTGGTGCGCAGGCTTCTCATTGCAGTGGCTTCTCTTGTTTTGGAGCACGGGCTCTAGGCGTGTTGGCTACAGTAGTTGTGGCTCACAGCCTCTAGAGCACAGGCTCAGTAGTTGTGGCGCACGGGCTTAGTTGCTCCACGGCATGTGGGATCTTCCCAGACCAGGGCTCGAACTCATGTCCCCTGCATTGGCAGGCAGATTCTTAACCACTGCGCCACCAGGGAAGTCCTATAATCTCAATTTTAAGGGCTGCATTTTTCTATTTTTGTACCAGTATATATTAACCAATCCACTTTCAAGACATATTGTTTCTAATTTCCCACTATTCATGCAGTGCCATAATGAATAACCTTGAATATAAGTCTTTATATTATTTACCTCTCTGATATTTCCTTAGCATAAATTCTGAGACTTGGAATTAATTGGGCAAAGAATATGTACCTTTTAAGATGTTTCCTATCTGTTGACAAATTCAGGAGGTTTAGACTCCTAACAAGAGTATTAAAATTTCATTTTTTTTCCATATCCTGTAAGAACTAGGTACTACATTCTTTAATATTTGTCAATTTGATGGGTGAAAATTGTTTCTTCTTATTTAATTCAGATTGTTTCCATTATTTCAATAATTATTTAAATTATTTCCCCCAAAAAAATTATTTATAAGAGAATAGGGTCCTTGCACCCTGCTGTCTGCATAGTTTGAAATGCTCGAAAAGCCCTTTGGAGTTTTGATTCTTCATGACAAATCTGAGACTACAGTTCCATAGAGTTTTTCTGTCACATCTCAGTTGGCTTATGTCACTTTCATATATGTAATCCTTTAAGTCTGGCAAATCTATATTAGTTTCCTAGGGCTGCCACACAACTTACCACAAACTTGGTGGCTTAAAAACAACAGAAATTTCTTCTCTCACAGTTTTGGAGGCCAGAAGTCTGAAATCAAGATGCTCGCAGGACCGTGCTCCCTCCAGAGGCTTCAGCAGAGAATCTGCCCTTGGCTCTCCCAGCTCCTGGTTTCTTAGCTGGTGGCAGCATCGCAATCTCTGCCTCTGTCTTCACATGGCCTTCTTTCCTGTGTCTCTCCAGGTCTTGTCCTTTTCTGTCTCTTATAAGGACATCTGTCATTGGATTGAGGGTTCATCCGAATCCAGAATGTTCTCACCTCAAAATCCCTACCTTAATTATATCTGAAAAGACCCTATTTCTAAATATGGTCATACCACAAGTTCTGGGGATTACGGCTTGGACGTATCTTTTGGGGGGACACTATTCCGGAGCAGGCCTCTAGCTCAGAGCCTCCTTTGAGGTTCCTCACATGACGGGTTCACTCCGGTCCCATTGGGTGGACGGTGAGTGCCCCGTCCCCGATTAATTTGGTGAGAAACCAAAGAGAAATGGCTACAGCAGAAGAGGGAATTGTTTGTTTTGAAGAGATGAAGATGAGTTTCACTTTCACTTTTTTTTTCCCCCATTTTCATTCCACATTTGTTGCTCTGAATAAGGCAACCTGCTGACTAAGGGTGAGCCCAGGCCAGAGAGGAGTGGGTGTCACATGTTGGTCAACACAGCTCCCACATCAAAATCTCTATCAGAAACCTCAGACTCTAGAGGGAGAGATGGACAAAAATAAATCAGTTCCAGTATAAGACAATATGATGAGCATTCATGAGAAATATAAGCCAAATGCTTCCTAAGGCAGAGAAAGTTCTGAAAGACTCCAGAAGGAAGGAGGCATTTGACCTGGAAAATGACAGATCAGCCAGAATCCTCCAAGTGAATCAGGAGGGAAGGGCATTCCAGGCAGAGGGAACAGAGTGTTCAAGGCATGGACTCAGGCGTGTACATGGGATTTTTATTGTCCTGGAGGGGCCTTCTCCCATACCCAGAGGGTGGGTGCAGCAGCAGGGCTGGATCTGGTGTATCCAAATGGGGATGTCTTATTTAAGGAAAAAAAAATACAAAATTGTGAATAACAGAAAATGACATGCAATGCTGAGCCATCTCCCCCCAGTAAGAGGCAGATATCAAAGGGTACTTAGTGCATGAGTCCATTTATAGAAAGTTCTAGAACAACCAAAATCTAGAGTGATAAAAAGATTAATGGCTACCTGGGGCAGGAACATGCAGGGAAGTGGACATAATGAGGAGGAGGGAAAAGTTTAGGGGTGACAGAAATGTTCTATAGCCCGATTGGGGAGGCGGTGGTTATAAGGGTATGTACATTTGTCAGAACTGACAAACTGTGCCCTTAGGTGTATGCATTTCATTGTGGTTAAGTTATATCTCAATAAATATGATATTTTCAATAAACAAATTAATTAAAATTTAGGCACAAAATTCACTTAGAAAAGAAATCACAACTAATTACAACTTTTAAAAAGCTGACAAATATCACAAACATTGCCACAACCAGAAAAACGGCCATATTGTGCATTAATTAACCACTTGACGTACATCTATAATACTTTTTCCCTATGTACTTTCTATGTACTTTCCCTATGTACTTTTTCCCTATGTACTTTCTATGTACTTTCATTCTTCATTCTCTTTGTCTCTGCACATGTCACTAATATCACAACAATTTTTTAATATCAATGGTTGATCAAAATTTTTTTTTATTATTGAGGGGACTTCTCTGGAGGTCCAGGGGTTAAGCGTTCGCCTTCCAATGCAGGGGATGCAGGTTTGATCCCTGGTTGGGGAGCTAAGATCCCACATGCCTCTCGGCCAAAAAACCAACACATAAAACAGAAGCAATATTGTAACAAATTCAATAAAGACTTTAAAAATGGTCCACATCAAAAAAAAATCTTTAAAAACAGTTTTTTTATTATTGATAATTTAGAAAATGTCTCTCTGCTTCATAACTCTTAACATCCTCTCTGTTTTCAGGGTTGTTCCAAAACTTGGCAAGGTCTTTATCAAGTTTTTTCACATTTGAGTTCTGAGACTTGTGAGAATTTTCTACGGATTAGCTTCTGGCTCTGTATATTTCAAACTCGGTTTCTCCTCCATACTTTGGATGCCACAGGACACGTTCATGTCATGACACAGCGTCTGGTCCCAAACCTTCATGTCACAACACATCACATGTCACATGTGAATCGGCACAGTAGGTGGTTCAAGTTTCCCTGGAGGAGATTTCCACACCAGAATGACTGGCCATTACTCAACTATACATAGAAGAGACTGCAAGTCACATAACTATAAACCCAAGCTAAGTGTATCCCCAGCTCACTCTTAGCCAGGTCCCCAGAGCCACTCTTACAGTAAGAGATGGAGGGATAGTACAGAAGTCAGAGAGAAAAGACAGTAGCCTTAACTTATTTCAGTTAAAATATCTTACTTTTGCAAATTTTATAGAAACATATGACCCTGGGAACAAATCACTAGGACCCCCAAAACTCCAGGCTTACATCATTCCTACTTAGCGAACACAGAGGAAAGAGAGAATATCTGTACATCAAAACTGAGGGAAGAGCTCGGGCTGGCTTGGCACATGTGGCCAGGGATGGTCGGATTCTGTCCCTGGCAACTCCACCACAACTCCAAGGAGGGAAGGACAGGTGATACTCTCAATAGAAGAGGTGAAAGCAGGCAAAATAGAGATGATAGACACCACTTCACAAGGGTCATCAAGGTGAAGGCCAACCAATGGGTCTTCACCTCCCAACACCACAATTACCATTTCAAGGCCCACATCCCATCCACGAGATGCAGGTTTCCTGCAGGCCTCCGACCGTGGAGTCTGTCACCCACCCACACTCCAAGGCAGACTGCCACCTGCTTGCTATGAGAGGCAACCTGGCTCCAAGGCCCGGGCTGCAGCTGCAGGTACCGAGTCAGGCACTGGGCGTTCTTGGGCCTGGGAGGTTGCTGAGTCAGAGGGCCCCAGGCTGAGGCTTGGGCTGTACAGCCCTGCTCCTTTCACATGGGCAGTAGAGGAGGATTCGGAGGCGGGCAGGGCAGCTGTGGGCGTCCACTAATTGGAGATGATGAAAGAAAGTCCAGGGGAAATTCAGGTGCCAAATGCCTCTCCTAGAGGTGCGTTTAAAGTGTCTGGTAGTTGAGCAACCCCAATAGCAGACATCCCTGGGGAGTTTCTCAACAGAGGCCGCCCTGGATTAAGTCCCCCCACCAGAGGGAAAATCCCAAGGCATCCACATCCGGGTCTGTCTCCACGGCTTCTAACGCATAGACTCAGGCAACTTTCTTTACCACTCTGAGCCTCAATTTTCTTATTCATAAAATAGAAATTATAAATTTTATCTAGAATAAGAAGATCCTGAATATAGGTCTATTTGGGTTTTTCTTAAGTCGGATTTGGTAAATTAATTTTACCAAACTCTTTCAAAATGATTTCCAATATCTCAGTATAAAATTATTCACATATTGTCTTGTTACGGGTGTTGTCTGTCTGCTGTATAGGTAGTCAGGCTCTCTTTTTCATTTCTTGCTTTTTCAGAAAGTCAGTTTGGAACAGGTTGATCCCCCTAAGGTTTCCTATATTATTAACCTTTGCACTCATTTTGTTATTTCCTTCCTCTGTTACTAAACCTTTTTTGGGTTTGATCTATTATTCTTTTCCTATCTTCTTAAGTTCATGCTAAACATTCAAGGCTAGAAATAGCACTCCAAATATTGCTTTAGATACATTCTACAAGTTTTGATATGTAGAATTTTTATTACTGTTCATTTATAAATCTTAATTATATTACATACTTTATGGTTTCTCATTTGAGCCATGACTTATTTAGAAATGGGTTTTTAATTTCAATATATATATACTTTTTTTAAGCTACCCTACTCACCATTGTATTTTCATTGTTTACATAGCAGAATACCTGGCATATAATAAATGATCAAAGATTATTGGGAGAGAGAAAGGAAGAGAGAAAAGAAAGGAAGAAGAGAGGAAAAGAATGAAGGATGGAGGAAGGGAGGTCATAGATTGACCCTAATTGGTTTGACCAAAAATTTACCAGGGACAGTTCTGCCATCAGGATGAATGTTAGGATGGTTAGATGTAAGCAGAGGAGAATAAATAGCACATGCCCCCAGTCCCAAGCCTGAAAGTCTCAAAGGAATTTCGGGAATATCTGAGTCTTAGACCCAGATCTCATGCCCTCTGTGACCTCTCCTCCACATTTGCCAGCCAGGGTCCCATCACTAACTGGAAGAATACAGGGCAGCCAGAACTTTCCAGCCATCCCCAGGACACTCACTCAGAGGCAGCAGCATGGAGAATAAAGGAAGAGCCTGAATGCTTGGAGCAGAGTTTGGGAAGAAGTCAGCAGGTCAGGTCTACGGCAAGTTCCTTGCTGGCTGTGGAACTGACTGCCTTCCTTCTGTGTCTCTTCTAAACAGATTTCTTATACCCTAAGAAGGCTCAACAGCCAAGGAACTAAACACAGTCTTTAACCCCCATTTCCTGGCAGTAGAATGAGAGTGGTAGCCAGTAATCAGCCAGGCTGGTCACACACAGTGTGCCCCACCCAATGTCATGCTCTGTCCCACATGATCTTCTTCAGTACTCCCAACAACCCTCACCCCTGAGCTGGTCAACTGCCCATCTGGTCTCAGATGTATTTTGTACCCTTCCCCTGCTCTGCTCTGGGAACTACCCTCCCCAGTGTCCCCTGTCCTCTGGCTTCCCATAGTTTCAACCAATGAGAAGCTCTAGAGGAAGATTGGAGGAGAGAAACCAAGTATGTCTCTCCCTTTCCCTCTGCTCCCTGCAGCATCTCTGGCCGAGATTACATGTTCTCCATGGCACCCCCTCCCACTGGGCATAAATCTCCAGGGTTTTAGTTTCTGCTGATGGCCTTGCTCTTGGGATCTAATAGCAATACCTTCTCCCATTGCTCCTCCAGCCCTAAGGGTGGTAACAGCTTCCTGCTCTTACTTAAATCTGGAGTGTCTCTCAGCTTCTTCAGTCACCTGTGTGACCAATTCCCTTTATTAAATTCCCTCTGTTTGAAAGACCTAGTGCAATTCTCACTTCCTGGCTGGAAACTGATGAATACAAACTGACTTTATAGATGAACCCTGAGGTGACATTCAGAGCCGTTAAGGAAGAAAGTATGAAAATTCCAGTACAGAAAATATCAGCACAGAGCCTGGGATCAGGTCTAACTCTGACAATTGCTTGCTCTGAGATCTTCTGAGCCTGTTTTCCCATTTGCAAATGTGGGTGGTGAGAGATGGTTGCAACAACTGTATAGAACTGTTGTGAAGATGAAATCAGGTAATATCTCTAATATTTCAACTAAGCAGAAAGACTGGCATGTGGTCACATGACTAAAAAGTGGCAGAACTGGGATCCAAATTTCCTGTTCAGTGCTCACTCCCCTGTGCCAAGTAGCTTGAATCAAGTTGTTCATGAATTGCATTCCCACAAAAGGGCTTCCTGTGGACCTTGTGGGATGGATCATGGAACTGACCTCCTGCTTCCCCACTAGATAATTGCAAATGGCCCTCAAGCTGGTTTGCCCTTCCCAAATGCATAAGGGGCCAGACCCCAGGCATGGCTGAAGAATGTAATGCATTCTCTTGGACCTCCAGCAGCCAGGAACTGTGACAGAGACCTCAACACATGGTCCTAGGTCCCCATGCCCAGGAGCCACCAGGATCAGCCCAGAGCTATAATTAAGTGACCCTTGAAGGCAGCCCTGCCAGTATGAAGACAGCATCCTCACCCCTAACCCCAGGGAGCCAGGTCTCTAATTCCCCTTGTTAGGACCAGCTTAGCCACTCACCAAAGAGTAAGAGACTGCAGCGTGTGAGCATAGACCCTTGAATCCTGCCCTGGCTTTATTTGGATCTGATCCTTCAGGCCCTAGGACTCTGAGTTTGGTGTCTAATGAGTCTTCCCTCCTCTGAAAAAATACTTCCCAGCCCATCAGGGTTGAATCCCCTACCCTCCACCATCAGTTTCAGGAATGAACTTCTGAGATCCCCCGGAGACTTGAACCAAGAAGGAAGGTTGTACTGATGCAATTCTCACGCATCTACAGCCAGGACATCCTGGAAGACACCCTGCAGTAGCTGCCACTCAATGCATCCCCATCTGGAGCCTCCGGGATGGTTTGCTCCATGGGTGCAGATCCCAAGAAGCAAGAGTCTCAGCCTTGCTTATGGTCACTAATGTGATCATTCATTCACCAAAACCATCATGAGTTCCAACAGCATGTGCCCTGTAGACAGGAGAAACTCGGACCCACACCCCCATAGGGGGTTACACATGCTGAAAAACGAAGCAGGAAGAAGTCCATCCCTTTATGAGCTGAGTAGTTTTCATTATTTCATGGCATTTCACAATTCCTAAAATCACATCCTCTTAAGTAATATAGAAATGCTATTAGAAAGCTAATAATCTCCCTTAACCTTCAGAAGCACCCCTGTCTTAATAGCCTCGTATCGTCTTATGTACTTTTTTACTATATTTATAAAACATATACAGGGCTCGAGGTTTGGGGAAATGGGTTGTTTTATTTTATTTTCCGTTTCTGTTTTGTTTTACAAATTTATTATATCAATTACTTGCCAAATTGCTTTTCCCAGGCAACAGACCCCAGATTACACTCCAGATCATTCCATGTATATCTGATTCTTTCCAATTGCTGTATCATACACAAAAGCACAACGTATTCAACCATTTCCCTGTTAATGAAAGGAAAGTATACTTTTACACGGTTAAGCCACTGATATGTGGGAGTTTGTTTCTCATAACAGTTAGCATTACTGCAACCCAGTAGCTCTACAAGTGTGGTAACCAGACCAACCAGCAGCAGCACCTGGGAAATTGCTTAGAAATGAGCAATTTTGGCCCAGTCCCAGACCTATTATATCAGAAACTCTGGCAGGGATGGAGGGGTGGAGGTGTCCCAGCAATCTGTGTCTTAACAAGCCCTACCAGTGATTCGGACACACGTTCAAGTTTGAGACCCGCTGCTCTAACTTACACCACTTACACTATGTCGTTCATAGCCCACAAAGATCAGGTCTGTTTGCTTGCCTAGCCACGAAACAGTTGCAGCTGGGTGCCAGCTTCTCTGTTGAAAGTGTTTTCTCAGTGTGAGAATCCGAGAAGTTTCTAGATATGCAAAGTTAGATGAAATGTTCAAGCAAGCTACACAGCTGCCCATTAATTAATTAACCCATCCATTCAGTCTTTGAGGATGCACTGAAGTCACAGTCACAGCCATAAGCAAACATACACGCCTGTCTAACACATCCAGAAATGTGTAACAAGCAAATGTTCCCCGAATGGGCTGGATGCCTGATGTGATTCTTCCTTAGGTGCAAAGAGATTGAAATTGGTGAGTTCTGCCTGCGAAAGGCCAACCCTCTGGAACGTGCAGATGTGGGAGTAATAACAGTGCCAAAAGAATGTGGAAAGTGGAGGCAGAGAGAACCAGGCTTGGATCCTGGTCCCGCCACTCATCAGCCCTCTTGGAATCTCAGTTTGCGCATCTCTAAAACTGGGGGGGTAATAAAACCCACCTGCAAGGCTGTTGATCCAAACTGTACTTTGTCGCTCCCCAAGAAAAGCTTGTGATTCAGTCTACTGTCCGACACTAGTGACAGTCGAGAGAATGAAAAAATGAGGGAGGAATTAATGTTATCTCCTGAGGATGCCATTTTGCTGCACTGTCTTCATTTCAAGAATTATAGCACGTGTCACCGCTCTGCTCTGCAAGAGGCCGGGGGGAGGCGAGGGTGGGGCAAGGTGGGTGGCAAGGCGAGGGTGGGGGGGCGGTGAGGGTGGCCATGGGGGAGGTCCTGAGTCTGGCTCTCCTTTCAGGACTTATAAATAAAAGGTGCTAGATTAGGGCAGGATGTTTCAAACTTGAATGTGCATCAGAATCCCCTGGGGGGGGCTCGTTAAAACACAGCTGGCTGGGTTTCACCTGAGAGTTTTCAGATTGAGTAGATCTGAAGTGGCACCTGAGAGTGTGCATTTCTAACTCATTCCCAGGGGATGCTGGCGCTGCTGATCCAGGGACCACACTTTGAGAACAGCTGCTACCATAATCACTGTGTTATGGTAATGCCAAGTGCTGTAACAAACGCCAAAATGTCAATGGCTTATCACAGTGAATGTTCATTTCCCATCTGGGTAACTGTTCACTCAATCCAGGCGCTCCTCCTGGTTGCTGAGAGTGGGGGACTCTGCTACACTTGGTCACGTATTGAAGGCTCTGCCTTCCAAGATCACATGGCTTGCTGACATCCCCTCACCCCCCAATAGATGGGGGGAATAAGTGGAGAAGCTCTACCTTCTTCTTAAGCTCCTTGGCCAGAAAAAGATGCACATCATTTCCATGCACACGTCATTGGCAAGGACTTGTCACTCAGCCCCACCTCATGCAAAAGAACCTGGGAAATATATTTCTTGGATGGGCAGTTACTTCTCCATAGCAATCCACTTCTTCCTAGGCTGTGCAATGGAAGGACAAGCTTTCTGTCTGTCACTGTCACTGCTGTGCCTGACAAGTTCTTTCCCGCCTCCTAGCCTCTGGGAAGTGGGTTAGCCCAGCCACAGCCCCAAGCCAGATTCCCAGAGCTGAAAATCTACTACCAACAGAGTACACCATGGCAGCAGCGGGAGAAGGGAAGCAGAGTCTATGGAGAGATGGATACAGAGACCCCGCCCCTCATAGATCCTTTCTCAATGACACAGGTATAAGCTCACCGATGTCTCGACTCCCTGTTCTGTCCTCTCAGGGTGCAGCGTGATACAGCAGAACCATGGGCTTGTTGTAGTCAGAAGGAAGAGCCATCACTTACCAGTTGTGTGAACTTGGGTCCCTGTGATCCTGGCATTTATTGAGCACCTACTATATGCCAGCCCTATGTAAACTCCACTAGTCCCAGTCACTTTTCATATGGATGAATGACCCCCATGCCCAGCTGTACATTAGAATCATTTGGAGAATTTTTCAAAACATGGAAAGCAAAAGTATTTATTTTAAAATATGACATTTACTCTAAAGTTCTAAGTCACTTGGCGACCGAGGAAGCCATCTTCAGGCCCAAAATGCATGCTAGGTAATTCAAAAGAGAAAAGATATTGAGGTCAATATATCGTGGTGGTGGGGCTGCTGTGGCGTATTTGTACTGAGTGAATTTAGCTCAACTGGAATTACGTTTCCCAGAATTCCTTTCCCTGCATAATTAGCTTGGGCCCCAAAAGGCATTTTACATGAGCTTTGGAAGGCAGAAGGGAAGTAACAGCAGCCAGATTCTGTTGGATTCAGAAGGTCAGCACTGGTCCTCTGGGCTGTCGGGGTGCATGCATGTAGTTGCTGGTCTGCAGTCTCACCGGGGTGATGCGGGGCAGCACCTGGACAGAAGCTCCTCTTACCAGCTCTCCTCCCCTGCTTCCCCACCTCTTGGGCCAGGAGCATGTTGAGTTCTGGGACACAGGACATCAGCTTCTCCAGCAGGGCACGCACATCATCGAAGCTGGAGACTATGAGGGGTTGAGAGATGGACATGGATCCCCAAGTCCTTGTGTGGTCCAGCTCGGATTCTGTTTGCCCTTGCCCTCCAGCTAATGTCTGTCTTTCTTTCTCGACTGCTGGCCCTGTTGACTTCAAGCCCAGACACGGATGCAACGGCTTCCCACAAACTGTTTAACCAGCTCCCATCACCGTGTGGGACCAAATCCTCAAAATCAAGCCCTTGTTTGACATAGAAAACAAACTTATGGTTACCAAAGGGGAGGGGAATAAATTAGGAGTTTGGGATTAGCAGATACAAACTACTATATATAAAAAAGATTAACAACAAGGTCCTACTGTACAGCACAGGGAAGCATATTCAATATCTTGTAATAACCTATAATGAAAAAGAGTACAGTAAGTCGCCTACATATGAACCTTCAATTTGCAAACTTTCAAAGATGTGAACATACGTTCACATGTCCAGTCACATAAGTTAGTACACATGTCTGGCATACATTGTCACGTGCGTGCATCCTCTACAAGTGGTTGTGCTTTTGTGTACTTTGCTGTACAGTACAGTATAGAGTACAGTAGTACAGTATCTTTATTTCAAACCCAAGATGTCCAGATGCAAGCGTAAAAGCAGCGGTGATGTCGCTCGTACTGCACTGTACTTTTCAAGGTACTGTACTGTAAGATTAAAAATGTGTTCTTGGGTTTCCCTGGTGGCGCAGTGGTTGAGAATCTGCGTGCCAGTGCAGGGGACACGGGTTCAAGCCCTGGTCTGGGAAGATCCCACATGCTGCGCAGCCACTAGGCCCGTGAGCCACAACTACTGAGCCTGCGCGTCTGGAGCCTGTGCTCCACAACAAGAGAGGCCGCGATGGTGAGAGGCCCGCGCACCGCGATGAAGAGTGGCCCCCTCTTGCCGCAACTAGAGAAAGCCCTCGCACAGAAACAAAGACCCAACACAGCCAAAAATAATTAATTAATTTTTTAAAAAAGTGTTCTTTATTTTTTGTGTTTGTTTTTTATGTATTATTTGTGTAAAAAGTAGTATAAACCTATTACAGTACAGTACTATATAGCCAGTTGTGTTAGTTGGTTACCTAGGCCAGCTTTGTTGGACTTACGAACAAGGTGGACTTACAAATCACTTTGTTGTACACCAGGAGCTAACACAACACTGTAAATCAACTCTACTTCAATAAAAAAATAATTTAAAGAATATAAAAATAAACCCTTGTTTTACTTCATTCTTAGTTGTTTTGCTTCTCTTCTTGAACCTTGACTGATAGAAGTGTTTTCTTTCAGCATTCTCATTTAATTTTCACAGCAACCGCATTAGGAAGGTCCCATTTTAGACATGATTAAAGTGGGGATCAGAGAGGCTGAGATATTTGTCCAAGATCCCACAGCCAGGGTCAGGAGAGGGGGGCGAGGACTTGAACCCTGACCTCTCAAACTCCAAAGTGCTCTTCACCATTATTTCTCCTAAGAAGAAAACCAGGTCCCATGAGATTGGCAACACTGAGTTCTCACCTGTGTCTGTGCCACGATCCTGCCCCCCCCTGCCCCCCACTGCTTCAGGAGAAGGGTCTTCCTTGGTCAGAGCCCGTAGTCTGGATGGAGAATGGCTGATGTCTTCCCTTCCCTTTTGCACCCGCAGCTCTACCCAGAGTTCCCTGTAGGTTAATTACACTTTTATCATAAATCAATAAAAGGAGGAAAAACAATTTCTTGGAAGATTCTAAACAGAACTCAAGGCCCAGGAGAAAACCTCCCTTGAAACTGTTCTGCTTTCGTGTAAAAGAAGACACGTGTTGGTAAGAGAGACAGTGCTGCTTTGGGAACAGCTCCTGGTTGTGAAGTGTAGAGACCTGGCCGCCAGACAGAAACAGAAAGGCAGGCAGGACAGGAGGCAGAAATGGAAACAGATCAAAATGAAGAAAATGACAGAGGGGAAACCAACAGAAGCAGTGAAGAGAAGCAGCGAAGAGACAGAAAGGGAGAGCAAGGGAAGGAGGCATAAAAAGAGAAACCAGAGAAAGAGCCAGAGACAGAAGAAACAGAAAATAAATAGAATGGGAGAAACTGGAATAGAGGAAATAATAATAGAGGGAGGAAAAGAGGGAGGAGATATGGGGATGTATGTATATGTATAGCTGATTCACTTTGTTATACAGCAGACACTAACACACTACTGTAAAGCAATTCTACTCCAATAAAGATGTTAAAAAAAAGAAAAAAGAAAAAAAGTGAGAAGAGAAGAAAAAGAGACAGTCAGAGAGACAAAGAGAGAGACAGAGAGACAAAAGGGAAAGGGAAAGAGATGCCTGTCAAGTTCCTACCAAGTGAACATCTCCTTCCTGGCCCCAGGTTCTTTGGGGGAGGCTAGGATGGGACCCAAGACAGCCAGTGGGGAAGGGAGGTTCCTTGGGGCACTGGGCCTGGCACTCTGGACACTGGCCACATTTGACACGCCACTGAACAACAGACTTCTGCCTCTGAGTCAGCTCCTTTCTTCAGAGCCTCGCCTACCCCACCTCTTGGGCTAATATTCCAGAGATAATTACAGAAAGCCTGCCCGACTGGGGATTTATGAGCCTAGAATGAGCCTGGCTGCTGGAGGGGGAGGGCAGACCTGTGGGGGAGGATGGTCACAGACACTCACTGAGGCGGGCACTGAAAGTTTCTGCCCTGGAATGGACCCTCAAACACCCACAGACAAATGGTGTCTGAAGCCAGAGAGATAAAGGGAGGTCTGTCCGCATTGAAGCCTGGGTCACAAAGCCAACTCCTCCATCGTTCAGACAACTTTTACCCTTCCACCAGCCCCTCTTTCTACCAACCCTTCCATCTTTCCACTGAATGTTTCACCCATCTGCCATCTTTCCGTCTCGTTGAAAATCCTTCTCCCCATCTGCCAATATCTGACATCTCCTCTACTTACCCGCTATCCTCCACATACCTACTTTCACCCATCTGTTGAACCATCCATCCATCAAAAGCTCCATGATTCAGCCCACACCCCATCCATCCATCAGCTGCTCCACCCAACTGCCAACCCCTCTTCCATCCACCCACCCTCCCTTATCAACCAATGTTTTCACCTCTCTACCAATTCCTTCACCCTCCACAAAACCTTCAGTCACCACCATTTCTTCTACCCACCTGCCAACACTTCATCCATGATTCAGCCTGTGTATCTACCAATCCCATCTCATATTACCTCCACCCACGTGCCACTCTCCATTTATCTTCCAAACACTTCCATCCATCCACCCACCAACCCCTCCACCCATCTGCCAACTTCTCCACACATTTGCCAGCCCCTCCCCCTTCCTCCAACTCCCTACCTTCTAGCCCATCTATCACTTTGCAAATCCTCCATTCATCCACCAAAATCTCCAACCCACCCCATCCATCCCCACACCCACACATCAACTCTTCCATTCATTGGCCACCCCTCCCTCCATCTAGACATACAACTCCCTGTCCAATCCGCCAATACCTATCCCCATCCATCTATCCATCCATCCATCCATCTAGCAACTCTTCCATTAGTACATAAACCACTTCCTGCAATGCTTACTCCTTCACTCACCAAGCCCTCAACACTTCAGCTACCTCTCAATGTACCCACTGACTTCACAAAGGCCCCAACCCAGCCCTCAGGGTGGTTCAGTGAAAAGAAACTGGATGAGCAGGCCATGCAGACCTGGGATATAATCTCGGTTTGGCACACAGTGGCAACATAGCTCAGTGCAGTGCTCCCGTTGCCTAGGAAGAGCCTTGGGAGGGTCCCCAAAGCCATTAAGGAAGCTGGACAGAGCAGAAAGGGGAGTAGGGGAAAGGTCTTCTCACCTCTGTTAAGGACACTGGTAAAGTAAATTACAGCCATCTCCATACCCTCTCAGCTAACTGGACAGCACAAAGGAAACCTCACCCCACTGATTTCTGCCCTGGCCTGTCCTGCCCATCTTGATGGGGCACATCCAGGCCACAGTCCCCTCCTCCACCTGGGCCCTGGGGTTCTGAACTAGCTCCAAAGACTCTGAATAGGCAAATCCATGTTGGTCCAAGGCCTGGGGTTACAGATGGCCTCTACACCACAGCGACCCACTCAGTCCTACATGGTCCCATCCACTCTCTTAAGTACAAACAAATCTCCTGATGACTTATGGACCAGGGCAGACCCAGGCAGATAGACTGCAGGTAACACAGAGAAAGGAAAACTACATCACACCTAGATATAGGCTATGGAATCAGTAAGACCTATGTTTGTATCCTTCTTGTTACACTTCCTAGCTGTGTGATCTTCCCAGGTCACTTAACCTCTCTGAGCCACGGTGTCCTCAATTGTAAAATGAGGGTCCAAAGATTCCCACCTACTGCATAAGATTTGATTAAATATATGTACACGTCAGGATGGGACCTGACACACAGTACACCCACATCAGAGATCAGGTTGCCTTGCCTTCACTTGGACTGGCCCTGGGGGCTGAGGCCTGGGCTTTTGGGTACAGAAGGGAAAACAGGACATGTTTCCACCCCTATTCCAGGCTGCCTGCGCCACAAAGCTAAAGCCTTCCCCTTAGAGCCCCCCGGTTCAGCATTTCCACTGGAAAACCTCTGTTTTCAGGGAATCTTACATGCCTGGAAAATTTTGCTGTGGGGTGAAACTCGGTCAGAGACAGAACAAGTTTCCTTTGCAAATCCCAGCCCTCCCTTTTGGCGTGTGCTGGCCCCTCGCCGCAACGCGAGCTGTGAGTTTCTGTGACTTGGGTGTCTAAAGTGGAGTTCAGCGAGTGATCAGTCTAATTGCTTTTGATATCTAGAAAAGCTAATTAAGGTAATAATTCTTGGCACTGGTATAATAATAATAAAAATAATGACCCTTTATATGTAAGGAGCATGTTTCATCTGGGGATCACAAAGCCTCTTCAAACATTAATT
Organism: Balaenoptera musculus; assembly: GCF_009873245.2. Taxonomy (NCBI): domain Eukaryota; kingdom Metazoa; phylum Chordata; class Mammalia; order Artiodactyla; family Balaenopteridae; genus Balaenoptera; species Balaenoptera musculus. The sequence continues at coordinate 19,401,192 of NC_045799.1, read as the reverse complement.
AATCCTCACAACTCACCTGTGAAGTGGGTGTAATTAGCCCATTTGATGGCTGGATGAATTGAGGCATGGTTGGGGTAAAGGATGTGGCAATAATCACACCCTGCATCTACGGCCAAGACAGGGATGGCTCTGAAGATTCTGGAAGCTCACTCAGAACTCCTCAAGCTCCCCGGTAGGATCCTTCTGCCTGTCCCATGAGCCAAAGCTCCCTCTTGACCAACCACAGAGAAAAGCAGAATGCCAGGGCTGCCTCTGGCTGGGTGGCCTTGAGCTAGCCCCTTTCCCTCTCTGAGCCTTTATTTCGTTGCCCATAAGCCAAGACGATTGGGCTCCATGTAGCCTCACAGCCCCAGTATCCATCCCCAGGCTTGTCATCCTGTTTCTGACTTCACTGGCAAGTTTTCCAGGCCTTGAAGCCACCAACAAAGACCCAGGTTCAGCTAACATCCCTTAGCAGCTGGGTTGCCAGATTTAGCAAATAAAAATACAAGATGCCCAGCTAGATCTGAATTTCAGAAAAACAACAAATCATGTGTTAGTATAAGTAAGTCCCATGCTTATACTAAAACATGACTGGTTATTTACCTGAAATTCACACTTAACTGGGCATCCCAGATTTTATCTGGCAACTCTGCTTATTAGACACTCCGTGCTAGGCAGGGGCTGGATGTGCTCATGTCACTGATCTCATGTGATCCTTAGCATAGCCCTGGGAGGCAGGCACTGCTATTCCCTGGAACTTCCGCTGACATCCCCAGCTATTCCCTAGCGCCCAGAAAACGAAGTCCAGACCCCTTGATGGAATCCCTTTCAGGCCCCGCAAATCCTGCCCCCAAACTTCTCAAGCTTCGTGTGGACCCCACTGGTGCCCGTCACATGCACATCTAGGCTGGGTTTACTTAGCTGGGCCCTCCACCCAGCATCCTATCTGGCCTCTCTCTGGTTTCCAGCCTTTACCTCTGCTACTTCCTCCACCTGACCTGCTATTTCTCCATCTTCTGGAAAAGGTCTACACATCTACAGGACTCCACTCAATGTCACCTCCTCAGAGAAGCCTTCCTTCCCCAAAGAGTTCCTTTGTTTTGTTAATCTCTTGGCCCCAATCTTCCAACAAACAGAAGTCCAGGACCAGATGGCTTCACAGGTGAGTTCTATCAAACATTTAGAGAAGAGCTAACACCCATCCTTCTCAAACTCTTCCAAAAAATTGCAGAGGAAGGAACACTCCCAAACTCATTCTATGAGGCCACCATCACCCTGATACCAAAACCAGACAAAGATACTACAAAAAAAGAAAATTACAGACAAATATCACTCATGAATATAGATGAAAAAATCTTCAACAAAATACTAGCAAACAGAATCCAACAACACATTAAAAGGATCATACACCATGATCAAGTGGGATTTATCCCAGGGATGCAAGCATTCTTCAATATACGCAAATCAATCAATGTGATACACCATATTAACAAATTGAAGAAAAACCATATGATGATCTCAATACATGCAGAAAAAGCTTTTGACAAAATTCAACACCCATTTATGATAAAAACTCTCTAGAAAGTGGGCATAGAGGGAACCTACCTCAACATAATAAAGGCCATATATGACAAACCCACAGCAAACATCATTCTCAATGGTGAAAAACTGAAAGCCTTTCCTCTAAGATCAGGAACGAGACAAGGCTGTCTACTCTCACCACTATTATTCAACATAGTTTTGGAAGTCCTAGCCACGGCAATCAGAGAAGAAAAAGAAATAAAAGGAATACAAATTGGAAAAGAAGAAGTAAAACTGTCACTGTTTGCAGATGACATGATACTATACATAGAGAATCCTAAAGATGCCACCAGAAAACTACTAGAGCTAATCAATGAATCTGGCAAAGTTGCAGGATACAAAATTAATGCACAGAAATCTCTTGCATTCCTATACACTAATGGTGAAATATCTGAAAGAGAAATTAAGGAAACACTCCCATTTACCATTGCAACAAAAAGAATAAAATACCTAGGAATAAACCTACCTAGGGAGACAAAAGACCTGTATGCAGAACACTATAAGACACTGATGAAAGAAATTAAAGATGACACCAACAGATGGAGAGATATACCATGTTCTTGGATTGGAAGAATCAATATTGTGAAAATGACTATATTACCAAAAGCAATCTACAGATTCAATGCAATCCCTAGCAAATTACCAATGGCATTTTTTACAGAACTAGAACAAAAAATCTTAAAATTTGTATGGAGACACAAAAGACCCTGAATAGCCAAAACAGTCTTGAGGGAAAAAAACGGAGCTGGAGGAATCAGACTCCCTGACTTCAGACTATACTACAAAGCTACAGTAATCAAGACAATATGGCACTGGCACAAAAACAGAAATATAGATCAATGGAACAAGATAGAAAGCCCAGAGATAAACCCATGCACCTATGGTCAACTAATCCATGACAAAGGAGGCAAGGATATACAATGGAGAAAAGACAGTCTCTTCAATAAGTGGTGCTGGGAAAACTGGACAGCTACATGTAAAAGAATAAAATTAGAACACTCCCTAACACCATACACAAAAATAAACTCAAAATGGATTAGAGACCTAAATGTAAGACCAGACACTATAAAATTCTTAGAGGAAAACATAGGAAGAACCCTCTTTGACATAAATCACAGAAAGATCTTTTTTGACCCACCTCCTAGAGAAATGGAAATATAAAACAAAAATAAACAAATGGGACCTAATGAAACTTAAAAGCTTTTGCACAGCAAAGGAAAACATAAACAAGACAAAAAGACAACCCTCAGAATGGGAGAAAATATTTGCAAATGAATCAACAGACAAAGGATTAATCTCCAAAATATATAAATAGCTCGTGCAGCTCAATATTAAAAAAAAAAAACAACCCATTCCAAAAATGGGCAGAAGACCTAAATAGACATTTCTCCAAAGTAGACATACAGATGGCCAAGAAGCACATGAAAAGCTGCTCAACATCACTAATTATTAGAGAAATGCAAATCAAAACTACAATGAGGTATCACCTCACACCAGTTAGAATGGCCATCATAAGAAAATCTACCAATAACAAATGCAGGAGAGGGTGTGGAGAAAAGGGAACCCTCTTGCACTGTTGGTGGGAATGTAAATTGATACAGCCACTATGGAGAACAGTATGCAGGTTCCTTAAAAAACTAAAAATAGAATTACCATATGATCCAGCAATCCCACTACTTGGCATATACCCAGAGAAAACCATAATTCGAAAAGACACATGCACCCCAATGTTCATTGCAGCACTATTTACAATAGCCAGGTCATGGAAGCAACCTAAATGCCCATCAACAGACGAATGGATAAAGAAGATGTGGTACGTGTATACAATGCAATATTACTCAGCCATAAAAAGGAATGAAATTGGGTCATGTGTAGAGACGTGATGGATCTAGAGACTGTCATACAGAGTGAAGTAAGTCAGAAAGAGAAAAACAAATATTGTATATTAATGCATATATGTGGAACCTAGAAAAATGGTACAGATGAACCGGTTTGCAGGGCAGAAATTGAGACACAGATGTAGAGAACAAACGTATGGACACCAAGGGGGGAAGCGGCAGGGGGGTGGTGGTGGGATGAATTGGGAGGTTGGGATTGACATGTATACACTGATGTGTATAAAATGGATGACTAATAAGATCCTGCTGTATTAAAAAATAAATAAAATTTAAAAATTAAACAAAAAAATCTCTTGGCCCCCACAGTCACCAGTGTGTGTGTGTGTGTGTGTGTGTGTGTGTGTGTGTGCACTCCATCCACACCACGCACCACATCACCAGCACACCCCTTGCTAGTTCTTGGCCCAAACCTTGGCATACCCTATTCCCTCTGCCTGGAATTCCAACAAACTTACCCTCTAAAACTGACCAAGTCATTCATTCATTGGACTAATATTTAGTAAGCACTTACTATGTGTCAAGTTTATAGTCCCCACCCTCAGGAAATTGACAGTCTAGTACACAGGTCAGCAAACTTTTTCTATCAAGGTTCAGATAGTAAATATTTTCGGCTTTGTGGCCCACAGGGTCTGCGTCACAGCTACTCACTGCCGATGTAGCACAAAAGCAGCCACAGAAAATACATAACCGAACAGGCGTGGCTGTGTTCCAATAAAACTTTACTTACAAAAACAGGCAGCAGGCAGCATTTGGTCCACAGGCCATAATCTGTCAACTCCTGGTCTCATGTTAGAAACAGACATTGAAGAAATATTACACAAATGCCTAATAACTATAATTAACAAACTTTCTTAAATGCTGTGAAGGCCAAGATTTTGCTGCACCTCCTCCTCCCCTGCGAGGCCCTTATGTCAGAGGCCTTTGCTCTCTGCTCCCCAAGCCCCTGAGTGTGGAGTGAACGTCAGCGGTCATTCTGGGCAGAGACACCTCCCCTTTCCAATCCAGAGGCTTTGGACCCATCATTGATGTCGCACCTAATCCTGGTTGAGGTCCCCCTCGCTGGCACTAGATGCACCAGGGCTGTCATGGCCCCGTCTGGCTGCCAGGCCTAAGCCCCAGCCCCAGCAGAGGGTAAGCTCTGCTCTCCCCTCACCCATAAAGACGCTCCTTTTGCCACTCCTTCCAACTGCCCAGCTCTGATTAACAACCCGGGCTGAGCAGGCCTGGGGTTGTTACTCAATAGAGAGTACCCGTGCTCGTGTATTTGCTCGAGAAGGATCGCATTTATTGGCCAGGAGGAAACACAAAACCCTCTCCTGAGACCCCAGCCCATAGGAAGGGCTAGATATTTCCAGCATCACAGCTTTTTATCCCCTCCCTCAGTTGCTTCATCCTACTGGGCTGCAGGATGGTTTCTCAGGACACCCACACACATAGGCACTGAGATCTTGTCCTCTATGCATCATACACATGCATCTGGCACACGGGCTCCCACCCACCTTAGGCAGATGTATGTATAAGAACGCACATGGGCACACACAAATCCCTGCTTCACATCTACGCCAAGAGCACGCATATACAGGCACACAAACTTGAGCACAGACACAGACACTCTAGAGACACACAGTCCCTGAATTTTTGCCTCACACCTACACATGCACACATGCATATACTTGGGTGTGCATGCACACACCTGCATGCACTATACGCATGTGTGCATTCACGCTCTACACATGTGTGGACATAAACTATACACACGTACTATACACGTGCCCACACGCATATATAGCACGTGTGTGCACGCACGCATACCCTCTACTCTTATATACTGTGAAATCCAGCCCCACCGTGTGTCTTGCAGGAGGAACTGGCCGTGAAAATCCCAGCTTTGGCATCTCTGGGCTGCCAGCTCTGTCTGGGTTCCCGCTGCCAGCCTCAGCTCTGAAGCAGGCCACAGAAAGTTGCCATTTCCCTGGCTGCCAAATTCCAGTCACCTCTGACCCCCAGAGAGAGAGAGACTCCTCCCACTTCCCGAGCCGGAGAACCGTGTACCCACCGCTGCAGCCGGCGTGTGGTGCAGGCAGATAAAGCGGGGCCTGGTGTCCAATGCTGCTGCAGTCAAGGCAGCTTCCTTGGCCTCCCCTGGGGGTCAGGGCCTGGCACGCTGGGGCTTCCAGGGAGGGAACCTTGGGCTGAGCCCAAGGTCAGAATGTCCCTGTTATCTGAAGGACGCTGACAACTTTCCCGCTCTGCTTCCCAACACATCCAGCAGCCTTGAGGGACCCAACACCCTGGCAGCCAATGCCCCTTGCTCCTTTAACTCTTCCTGAGCAATCTCTCTCCAGTCTCTGCCGCCTTCCTGGTGAAGACTGGTGGCACAGCTGGCAGTGACAGAGGCAGGGATTCAGAAGCTGGTGAGCCAATTCCCAGCCTCTCTGTTGAACTGGGCAACAGGATTTGGGACACCCCACCCCCTCCCCCACCCAGTGGTGTCCTCACATTGAACAATTCATTCATTCGTCAAAAGCGCAGGCACCGAGGCTGTGCCTGGTGCTGGGGATTCCAGGGTGAACAGACGCAGGTCACCGGTCTCACTGTGGGCATAAAAACCAGGGTGCTAAGTGAACCCACTCACAGAGGCTGCTGCAGTCAGGAAGGCTTCACAGAGGAAGTGACATCGGACTGGAGTCCAGAAGGCCAAAGAGGAGCGTGTGTGAAAGAGCAAGCCAAGCAAAGCCAACGGCAAGTGCAAAGGGCCAAAGAAGCTGGTCATGACGCATAATGGGTGCTCTAGAAATGTCGGTTGGCTGAATGAATGAAGCAAGGAAGGAAGGAAGGAATGAGGAGTCACTGGAGGCTTTCAGGGAGGGACGTGACATTGACTCATTGATAAGGAATACTTCCCACTCTTGCTGGGAACCACCAGGACTCCATCTCTCCCTGGAGAGCTCTTTTGCAGAGGATGGTTGGGTTATCGTCTCCCAGGAGTTCACTGGCCCCATGGACTTTCTGTATCCTGTGCCCACACACCTACATATAGACCCAGATGAATCACAGGGCTGCAGATGCACCTGTGCACACATACGGAAACCACAGATGTGCAACCACATGTGGGCCACGTCCACGAGTCTGAGAAAGAGGACAGTAGCGAACGCTCATTACACACTTCCCCATGGGCCAGGTGGCCAGGCACCATTCTACCTTCTCTGCATTTATTAACTCAGTTAACTCAGCCCCCTAAGGTAGAAATTGTTACAATCCCCATTTTTACAGATAAAGAAACAAAGGCATAGTGATGGGAGTCATTTGTCCAGTTATCTAATTGGTAAGTAGCAAGGCTGGGATTTGAACCAAGCCACCTGATCCCAGGGTCCAGGCTTGTAATCACCAAGGCAAAGTGGTCCCAACCTCCCTCCCTCCCCACTCCTTCCACACTCCACCCATCCACATTGTAGTCCAGCTACACCAAACTCCCCGGGGTCCCTCAAACACACAATTCCCTGCCACACGCATCTCTTGGGCACATTTCCACCCACCTTTCTCTATGGTATGTACCACCTTATGAGATCTGTTTTTATTGTTTCTTTGCCAAACATCTGTGAAGCACAGACTATGGTCCAGGCTTTAGGCTAAGCATTTTATGTACATTCTCTTAGTCAATCCTTACTGAGACCTAATGAAGGTTTTAATATTGTTAGCCCCATTTCTCAGATGGGTAAACTGAGGCACAGAGTAGTTAGGTCACATGTCCAAGGTCACAGAGTGACAGAGCTTGGAAGAGACTCAAGCTATCTTGACTCATGAGCCTCAGCTGTTAATCTCATCTTGGACTGCGTCCCGCTCAGTTTTGGCTTCTGTGACTGAAAGTTTGAGGGGGGAAGAGGTAAAGAAGGGAAGGAGGAAGAGGAAGAGGAGAGGAGCAGCAGGAAATCAACAGGCAAAGCTATCGGCCACGAGGCATCCTGTGTTTGGGTGGGGTGAGTAGTGAGACTTGCAAACTTTCTGCCCACATTTACTTCTGAATAGCTTGGAAATATTTGAAAATATGGAAAAGTTGAAAGAACAGTGCCATGAACATCCATAAACACACCACCTAAACTTGGCAATGAGCGTTTCCCTGTACTTGCTTGCTCTCACCCGCCATCAACCACTTAAAATGGCAGACACTGGTAGATTTTTCAAATCGGAAGAGGTGATCAAGGCTGAGCTTCCTTGGGAAAACCACTATAGGTAACCCAGTTACGGGGGATTTACTGAACCAAAAAGCCCATGTGCAGTCCATGTGGACACACAGAGGTGTGCATGTATGCAAAACTGCATCCACCGGCCACATGTGTGCACACACACACACACACACACACACACACACACACACACACAAAGGAACAGGACGCAGAGGATGAGGACAGCCCCGGGATTTGGAAAAGGGCCAGGGACCACCTCAAGTGGTCATTCAGCCACTCCTTCCTACCTGCCATCCCCAGGGAGGCCACCAGGAGCCCTGGAGCTCAGGGCCAGGCTGGGGGGTGGGGTGTTTCCCTAATTGGCCCGCTTGTCCTTCACCAGCATAGGAAACAGCCCCTGGCTGCAGCCTCCAAATGACAGGAAACACCACGGAGGGCTACTCGGGCAGTAATTACTACTTTGAGAAAGGAGGGGAAAAAAGCTGAGGGGGAAACAGTTCCAACTAAATAATCTGCTCATTGGGGGATGGGAGGATGTTTCACGGAAAAGACATTTTGAAAAGCTTTCAATCAATCTGACAAGCAATTATCTGCTTAGCTGCTGGTACAAATCCCCCAGTGAGGACCGGTGCCCCTCCCAGGAAATCAAGAGCCCCAGACCGACACTCAGCCCCGCAATACCCATCCCACCCCTAGCAGCCAGAAGGGTGACCGAGGAGACTGAGATCATGCCTGGGAAATCTCAGGCTCTGGCGGCACCAGTGGCCACAGGGGAGTGGCTGCCTGATTCTTTCCCGCCACCTTTCACACCCACATGTGTACACACACACACACACACAAACCCAGTGTGACTGCATGCTCTGCCCCATGTGTTAGAGACTAAGCCTGTTTCAAATCATCTCTCCTTCCCCAAGCAACTGTAAGCATTCTCACATTTCATTCATTCATTCAACAAACATTTTCTTGAAAAAGACATTCACTAGGACTTCCAATGAGAAGGATGAGGGGGGACACCCATGGCCTTCTGAATACAGCTGGGGAAGGTAGTCATGGTCACCTGCTTCGTGGCTCCGAACCCAGTTTGGGGAAGCAGCACAGAGGACTGGAGAGACCCTCCCTGGGAAACAGCAGGAGAGCTGAATTCAGACCTAAGTATGAAAAGCAGGTGCGGGGGGGGCCCCCTTTGGAGCCCTGGGAAGCCAGGGCTGCCCCAGCCTCAGTCTCCTCCTCCAGCAGCCCCAGCTCCCAGGCCCTGGCCCTAGCCCTTGCTCAGAGAATCATGGAATTTCTCTCTAATACAAGCCACGCAGGACAGAGAACAGGAAGGTTTGACTTCCCTGCCAGGGAGGGGTCCTGCCCTTGCCCTGCAGTTCTGAGCAGAGGCCAGGAATGAACCCCCAGCAGCACAGAGTAGGGGCGTCACCAGCTAATCCCCATCCCCACTGCCCTGCACACCTCCTGACCCAGTGCTTCTCTCTCTCTCTCTCTCACATACCCACATACACACACACACACACACACACACACACACACACACACACACGTACTCACAGAGAAGAGAAGAAACCTCAGGCCTGGTAAAGGCCCTGAAAGGGAAAGAAATAACCACCGACTGTCCTGCCCCAAGGCCAGTGGAACACCTGCCAAGGACAGAGGCACAGTCAGCACCGAGGAAGGAAGTCAGGATGCCCGAAGCCAGGACAGAACTGTCCAAAGGAGCCCCAGAGTCAAAGCTGAAGGCGTGGGAGCAATGTGAGGAGGGACAGAGCCCTGGCCAGCAAGGAGCTGGGACCACACGCCTGGCGGAAGCACAGCGCCTCCCCTAGAGCAACTCCAACAATGCGCGGGGCCCTGAACCCTGTGGGTGGGCTCTCCCTTAACCCCGACCACCACCACTACTTGTGCGGTACGAAGACTCTTACCTGTCAGGACATTCGGCAGGTGGAAAGACAGAGTTCAGACAGGTGAAGAGACTTGCCCACACTCACAGAGTCACTAGCAGAAAAGTCAGAATTTCAACCCAAGTCTTGCTGGCTCTAACATCCCCGCTGTTGACCACTCTGAGATGTAACACGGAGCAAAGACACAATAAATGCCAGCTATTTTCATTTCTTCAGCGTCCACCTTGAAGCCCAAGGAAGGTCACATCGGTGAAGCCTAGTGTCCTGATGGGGAAGCCAGGCAGGATACACATGAAAGTCGGACTCTGGATACAGATCGAGAACCAAGCGCCACGTCCAGCATGGTGGACCCCGCACACAGAGCTTAGAACAGAAGGACGAATTCCAGCTTCGACATCAGTGGGCCAGAATCTGCCGGCCAGACACTCAGGCTCTGCCCAGATCTGGGTGGAGAGGCAGATGCTGAGAGAAAAGAGGTTGCTGCCTGGAAGGGGGTTGAGTCCACCCCACCCAGACACACGGGCCCTTGCAGCACCCACCTCCTTCCCAGCAGCCGCTCCCCACACTCTGAGATACACGGGACATGTGATCTCCCAAGGCCATCCACAGGGAGAGGAGCACGCGGTCAGATGGGGCAAAGTGATGCCGTTTGCCCGGCCCTGGAAGGAGGCCGCTCTTGGCTCTCCCAGGTCATCTCATTTTGCCTTCGATGTTGGGCAAGATCTCTCTGATGCACTGGCGGGCCGGCACGTTGCTCACTGTGTCCCCACGGGGACACACCCTCATGTTTTATGGCCAGAACAACTCAGGTACAAGATCAGCCCCAAGTTAAACCCAACCCCATCTCCCAGCTGCACTGCACAAAAGCAGAAACTCCCCACTTGCGACAGAGCCGGGGCAGACATCCAACCGTCCATCCACCCACCTATCCATCCATTTCAACAGCATGTACTACCACCTACCCATGCCCAGCCCTGTGCCAGGCGCTGGAGGTGCAGGGACAAATGAGACACTATTCCTTCCCCTTCAGAGCTCGAGGTCCAGAGGTGGAGACCAGGAAGGTGATGCCATTAGGAGGTGCTGCCTAGCACAGAACTGGGTTCAGATCCCAGCCCTGTCCCCTCCCAGCAATGAGACCTTAGCAAATTATTGTCCTCAGCAAGCCTCAGCCTCCTCCCATTGGAATGGGGACAGTTGGTGTCTCCTTTTGTTATTGGGGACGATCACATGGGGAAATGCTTGTAAAGTGCGGGCACTGTGCTGGGCCCACTGAGACGTTCAGAGTGTTAGCTGGTGTCGTTCACGATGACCTTCTGTGAAATGGGTATTACAATGCTCAGCCTATCTGCCTTTACAATGGAGTCACACCAAATATGAAAACGCATGGGGAGAGTGTCTTGTAAATGGCCAACTGTTGATTTTATCACTCACTCTTGCGGCAAACGTTCCTTGAGCGATGTGCCCAGGCGGGTACTGGGGAGGGATGAGGGAGGCACGGGTGTGGCCACAGATTTTAGCAGCATCTGAGAAGGAGGATCAACCTGTGAACAGATCAATCACGGACCTGGTGTGATAAGAACAGCAATAAAAGCTTCTGCGGAGGAGGGCGAAGGAGTGTGTCATTAGCAGACAGGAGAGGTCAAAGCAGGCTTCCTGGAGAAAGGGGAGCAACAGCGGTGTTGCAAGGATGAATGGGCACAGAGGCTGCTCAAGTCTGAGCAACGAGCTTGTTCTCCAGTTAGAGAATCAGCATGCCTTGGGTGCCATAACAGGGGTGACCCAGATAGGTTTTGTTCGTTACCCATTCAGGGTGTAGAAGCTCTGAGGGCAGAACTCCAAGAAGCCTAGAGGCAGCTGCACTGGACCTTCAAACCAGGAGGAGGACAAGCTGTCCAAGGGAAGCCTTGTACCCATGACTCAGGAGACGGAGCCGTGCTCACTAAAGAGCGGTGAAGACACCAGCCTGGCCAGGAGGTCAGCAAAGGGGCAGGATGTGCTCCTGGGTTCCTTGTCATCCCTCAATCCACAGTGGCATCTTCTGCCAGCCTCGGTTGGTGGAGCCAAGATTGGAACCTGGGTCCAGCTCTTCACGGCTCTGATTTTCAGACCCACCAGGGATGCTCAGTTCTGGGCTGGGTTATGAGCCTCTGAGAGGGGATGGCTAACCTAGCCACCACTTGGCCCTGCCTCAGATATTCCCAATTGGTCCGTTCCTGCACCCCCTGCAAACTCCTCTCCCGTGGAAGGCTTCCACATCAGTCCTTTCCTGCTCTCTGTAGAAACCAAACTCCGCCCACCTGCCCCAAACCGCACCCTCCTCCCCAGCCCCACAGGCATCCTGTCACCTCCCCCAAGTCCCCCAACCACTTATGGCTGTCACTGGGACCTAATGCAAAGTCACAGGGGAAGCCCTTGGCTGACAGCCACCCCGGGAAGCCACATTAGCAACTTCATTAATCAGGGTCAGGTTTGCACTTCTATTGTCTGCTGTAATCATTTGTTTATTTCAACTTTGGCGGCAGCCCCAGTGTATTACAATTATTACTGTCTGGCATGGGATAAAATAGACTTGCCTTTCACTGGCACACAGGAATGCCAATCTTGCATTTTGTAGCAAAGGACTCATTCAGTACCACCAAAAATATCGGATAATGTTAAAAAGAAAAGGAATATAAATTCTTTAAAACAGGGGCTTCCCTGGTGGCACAGTGGTTAAGAATCCGCCTGCCAATGCAGGGGACACGGGTTCGAGCCCTGGTCAAGGAAGATCCCACATGCTGCGGAGCAACTAAGCCCGTGCGCCACAACTACTGAGCCTGTGCTCTAGAGCCCGCGAACCCCAACTACTGAAGCCCACGCACCTAGAGCCCGTGCTCCGCAACAAGAGAAGCCACCACAGTGAGAAGCCCACGAACCGCAACAAAGAGTAGTCCTCCCTCACAGCAACTAGAGAAAGCCTGCACGCAGCAACAAAGACCCAACGCAGCCTAAAATTAAAATTAAAAATTAATTAATTTTTAAAAAATTCTTTGAAACACATTATATATACATCTTTGAATCCACAATCAAAGAAAAGAAAAAGGAGTAACAGTTTATCTCATAGCAAACAAAATTATAAACAATAATACCTAATTCTGGTGAGGTTGCCCTGAAACTGCTAAACAGGCCAACTTTGCTGGAGGCAAAGTAAATTAGAACAGCCTTTATGGAAAGTAAATTGGAAAATATGTATCACAAACCACAAAAATGTTCCTATCCTGAGACTCACTGCTTCCACTTCTGGGAATTTATCCTAAGGAAATGAGACAAATAAAGAGAAACATTCTGTGGAAAAAGAAAAGTGTTCATTAAAGCATTATTTGGAATAGGGGAAAATTGAAAGTAAAATTCAACAATAACCAGCAGCAATTTGATGAAATGATAGGTAACCATTAATATGATAATCTACAAGGCTGGTGCAGCAGGCAAAGGCACTTTAAATGATAACAGTAAGTGGGAAAGCAGTGTTCACATTTCAAGTTTATGATCAAGGCCAGTATGTACAAACTGGATTAACATAAAAGTCACTGCACTTACAATGCTAGGCTGGTAGCCTTATGGGAAGTTTTTTTTTTTCCCTTGTTTTCTAAATTTTCAGTTGGATTGTATATTTGTTTTATAGTTTCTTTTAACTGGAGCTAACAAATGATCATGCTTCACAGAAGAACCACAAACAGAGCTTAATTAGACAGCGCAGCTCTCATAAGACCCTCGGCATGTCTCCGCCTCATTTCCATATTCCTTAAGATCATCTGCCCCGTAAATGTCACGTGGGTGGTGGACAGACCTGAGACGGCTTTTTAAGTCTTTGAATCAAGTCCTGCGAGGAAGAATGGGTTTATCCAAAATACTGGTTAATGCTTGTGGAGCACTTAATACCCATGCAAGACAGCCCTGAGGCTTGGATGCACTGGAGACTTGACCCAGCACAACTGAGTTGAGCCCGGCTCAAATCCAGGTCCCTTTGCTGTTGTCGTGTTTCTCAAACCATGTTGATGATTTTTCTCAAGTGGATATATTTTAAAAGAAGCTGATTCATTAGAAGAAGTTGGAAGTTGTGGCTTGAAGAGAACTCAAGGTGGCCCATTCAGTCTTCCCAGGAGGACTTGGAAGGGAATGTCGTCTCAGGGGGTGGCTGGCTTAGCTTGAAAGAGGACCGGCAAGGCCAGTGGCTGCAAAACCCATTGGGTCCAAGCCTTCCAAAAGGCATCCACTTTACCAGGAATGTACCTCGACAACCACAGAGACAGGCCCCAAAGAAGAAAAAAGGGCCAGGGGGGCCCCCAGTTGGCTCCCAGTGATGTCATGCCCCCACCCAGCATGCCCGTAAAAGCGGCCTGCTCTGGGGCAATTTTATGGGGGTCCTGGTGTCTACACCTTCCCTCCCTGGTGGCCAGGTGGGCGTGATAGCTCCCGTTGGAACCCCACCCATCCCCCCACATGTCCCCAGCCTCCCTGCCCTGGGCCTCTCGCAGCCTATAATTACCCGCAGTGCCTGGCTTTACAGGCTCCTGGAAATGGGGGACCAGGCAGCAAGAGGAAGTCCCTTGAAAGGGACCCGGGAATCTTCCCAGCAGGACCTCTTCCTCCTGAGGGGCTTTGAGAGAAGACCCCCGCAGAAGACCCTGATGCCCAGGCCTCTGCAGACACCCTCCCAACTCCCAGGTTCTCCACCTGGCCCCATCAGCGTGCACGTCCCCTGCCAACAATCCTTCAGCTGCTCCCTAAGGCTCTTAGAACAAAATACGAATTGCTCCCTGTGGCCGCCAAGTATCTGCGTGGTCCATGGTCTGCCTCATCTCTCACAACACCCCTGCCCCACTCCACAGGCCGGCTGCAGCAACTTCCCTACCATCACTCCCATGCATACTACACCCTCGCTTGCCTCTGAGCCACCTCAAATGCTAGTCCCTCTGTCTGGAACACTTATCCCTCCCTCTCTCTCTGATCACTCCCCTTTAGCTGTCTAACTCCCACTTATCCCTGAGGTCTCAATTTAGATTTCTCTTCCCTCAGGGATCTTTTCTGGACCTCTGTCCCAGCTGGGCAAAGAGTCCTTCTTCTGGACTCACAGCATCCTCCAGGTTTGTCCCATGACTTAGCCAGTGGGGTCCCCCCAGAAGCAGATGCTACAACAAAGATTCAAGTGCAGGATCTTGAGAAAGAAAAACAGAGCTGGAGGAAGCAGGCTCCCTGACTTCAGACTATACTACAAAGCTACAGTAATCAAGGCAGCATGGTACTGGCACAAAAACAGAAATATAGATCAATGGAACAGGATAGAAAGCCCAAAGATAAACCCACACACATATGGTCACCTTATCCTTGATAAAGGAGGCAAGAATATACAGTGGAGAAAAGACAGCCTCTTCAATAAGTGGTGCTGGGAAAACTGGACAGCTACATGTAAAAGAATGAAATTAGCACACTCCCTAACACCATACACAAAAATAAACTCAAAATGGATTAAAGACCTAAATGTAAGGCCAGACACTATCAAATTCTTAGAGGAAAACATAGGCAGAACACTCTATGACATAAATCACAGCAAGATCCTTTTTGACCCAGCTCCTAGAGAAATGGAAATAAAAACAAAAATAAACAAATGGGACCTAATGAAACTTGAAAGCTTTTGCACAGCAAAGGAAACCATAAACAAGACGAAAAGACAACCCTCAGAATGGGAGAGAATATTTGCAAATGAAGCAACTGACAAAGGATTAATCTCCAAAATTTACAAGCAGCTCATGCAGCTCAATATCAAAAAAACAAACAACCCAATCCAAAAATGGGCAGAAGACCTAAATAGACATTTCTCCAAAGAAGATATACAGATTGCCAACAAACACATGAAAGAATGCTCAACATCATTAATCATTAGAGAAATGCAAATCAAAACTACAATGAGATATCATCTCACACCAGTCAGAATGGCCATCATCAAAAAATCTACAAACAATAAATGCAGGAAAGGGTGTGGAGAAAAGGGAACCCTCTTGCACTGTTGGTGGGAATGTAAATTGATACAGCCACTATGGAGAACAGTATGCAGGTTCCTTAAAAAACTAAAAATAGAACTACCGTACAACCCAGCAATCCCACTACTGGGCATATTCCCTGAGAAAACCATAATTCAAAGAGTCATGTGCCACAATGTTCATTGCAGCTCTATTTACAATAGCCAGGACATGGAAGCAACCTAAGTGTCCATCGACAGATGAATGAATAAAGAAGATGTGGCACATATATACAATGGAAAATTACTCAGCCATAAAAAGAAATGAAATTGAGTTATTTGTAGTGAGGTAGATGGACCTAGAGTCTGTCATACAGAGTGAAGTAAGTCAGAAAGAGAAAAACAAATACCATATGCTAACACATATATATGGAATCTAAAAAAAAAAAAAAATGGTCATGAAGAATCTAGGGGCAAGATGGGAATAAAGACGCAGACCTACTAGAGAATGGACTTGAGGATACGTGTACGTGGAGGGGGAAGGATAAGCTGGGACAAAGTGAGAGAATGGCATGGACATATATACACTACCAAACGTAAAATAGACAGCTAGTGGGAAGCAGCCGCATAGCACAGGGAGATCAGCTCGGTGCTTTGTGACCACCTAGAGGGGTGGGCTAGGGAGGGTGGGAGGGAGGGAGACGCAAGAGGGAAGAGATATAGGGACATATGTATATGTATACCTGACTCATTTTGTTATAAAGCAGAAACTAACACACCATTGTAAAACAGTTATACTCTAATAAAGATGTTAAAAAAAAAAAAATTCAAGGTCAGCTAGTTTATCTGGGAGCTGATGCCAGCATCTGCTGGCAGAGAAGGGGAAAGTGAGACAGGGAAAGGAAGGCAGCCAACAAAGGGTGTGTATCAGGCAAGTTACCACAGTGGGCAACTGGGAGTTAATTCTGCTGGGAGCCCTGGGCTTCAGTGCAGAGCAAACCTATGAGTTATCTCAGCCTTAGCTCGGGAAGGAGCTGGGGTATTAATCCACCAGTCCCATCAGTCACTGACTGGGGGCTACTCCTGATGGACATCAATTATCTGGCCTGCCACAAGCATGGTGGGCTCAAGCAGCCAGAGAAATTTTCCTGGAAATCAGGTGGTGAGCGCTATGATGCTGAGATCTGAGGGCATGTAAGCCCACATTGGGGTGCACTTACCCCATCACAGCCCCAACACCTTGCACTGCGGTTGCATCTTGCCCACTCTCTCCTGGACAAGACCACAAACTTCATGCAAGCAGGCATTGCACCTGTTTTGCTTGTGGCTGTATTCCCGGGGGCCAGCACAGTACTTGTCACAAAAGCATATTTGGTGAATCAAAATCGTGTCCTACCTTGGGTCGGTCCCCAAGCCCACCAGTGATTCAGGGGTCCTATCAACAGTGTCCTCAGTTTTCTGGCTGGGAAACCCAAAGATCCAGGAGGCAAAGCCACAAGAAGAAACCTGGAACACCTTTCATTATTACCAGCATTGGACAAAGACTCCAAGGGTCAATCTTATACCTCTGTCAGATCCTTAGGCGAGGACAGAAGTGAGCAAAACCAGGTGCGGGCATTCAAATCCCAGCTCTAGCAATTACTGTGTGGCCTTGGGCAAGCTGCGTAACCTCTCTGTGCTTCAGTTTCCTCAACGATAGTAACCCCATAAGCTCTGCACAATTATTAGCATTATTACAAGGTTCAAATGAAATAATGTACGTAAGATGCTTGGTCATCATTAAAATAATTCTTACCTCCTTAGCAAACAAGAGGCTGCCTGGATCCAAAAGCTGATTCTTACCAAGCAGCACTAATCCTAAACCTTACGGGTCCTCTGATACAAGCACTGACTCAGTGCCTAGCACTGTGCTAGAGCCATTATGTTCTCCAACAGCCCACCCACTACAAGCCTGACTTCAGCTGCACTTCTAGAGCTACATGATTTGCATACTCCCAGTGACAGGAGGCTCACTACTTCACAGGGGAACCAGATCGGTTTCAGACAGCTCTGAATGGCTAATATTGGGCCAAGTTCTGCCTCGCAGTGAGCATGAGATTCTCTTTGCCCTACAACAGTCCCTTGGAGATTTGAGGGAGTCATCTCTGCCCCATGAGTTTTCTCTCTCCCATAGTAAGGAAAGCATTCCCCCCACCCACCCCCAACCTCAAAACATAGCTTTAGGGTCCTACGTCTTCAAGGCCTCTCTCCTTCCCTCCCCTGGATGGACTCCCCTGGATGGACTCCAGTGTCTCGGAATTCAATGAGAACCACCCATGGGGGTGATCGAACTGCACAGAAGGCAACGCGTCTCTGCCATGCTCAGGACCCTTTGCTTCCATTCCTGCAGGTGGGGTTGCATTAGTATTTTGGCAGCTCACACCCCATGTGGCCGTGGGCAAACCGCTTGGCTTCTCTGAGTCTCAGTTTCTATCTATAAAGTGCAGACAATGCACATACCCACCTCATAAAGCGATCAGGGTGATTCGGTGGAATTATACAAATAGCACCTAACACAGTACTGCAGAAGCATTAGGTAGTATCAGGGGTCGGCTAGAAGCCGTAGCTATGCCTTGTTCACACCGGTTCTTATTAAACTGGGTTTTCCCCATCTTTGGTCATCCCGGTGAGGTCAGCAAGCTGTCAGACTTTCACCAAATCATTGGTAAATATATTGGCTGAGATCAGCCAAAGGAGATGCTGCCGAGAGTGCTGTGAGCCCGCGGATCCCCATTCTGTGGGAATGTTCCACACCCAGCTGCCTCCCTCCCTCTCCCCTCCCCTGCCCACCAGATGCGGATGCTCCAAGAGCTGTCAGCTCTGTCCGCACTCACGTCTGTATCTCCAGATCCTTGCGGAGCTACTGGCCCAAGAACATAAGTAGAATTCACCCCTATTCATGGATGGCTGAAAGTAAGGAAGACAGGTCATGAGGTATTATTCTTACTCTCATTGCACACGTGAGAGCATTAGTGATAACAAAAGGTAGCGCCATGCATCGGACCCTTCCCTATTACTCCCTAAATCCTCACTACAGCACTGGCCTGATGGGGTACTATTACATCCATTGTTCAGGTAACTGAAAACTCAGGGAGACCAAGGCTCAGGGAAGTTAAGTGACTTGCTCAAGACCCCAGAGATACCAAGTGCCGGCACCAGGATCTGAACTCAGGCCTATGCATCTACAAGCCTCTTTCCTCCTCTACCTGGAAGGTTTTAAAATGCTTTTCCAACGCTAACAGTTGTGTGGGAGATGTATTTGGTAATCCAGCTCACCATCTGCCCATGGGTCTGACCCCAAAAGTCTGCAATGGCATAAACCATCCATTGTGGTTTTAAAACATGGCCATAAGTTCTCTGACGCTATTCCCATTGAGATGTGGGGTCTATACTCCCTCCCCTTGAACTGGGGGAATTTGTGATGGCTTTGACCCATGCAATATGGCAGGAGTGAACAGGCATGATTTATGATGCTTTGTGACTTCTTAGGCTATGTCATAACACACCATGCAACTTCCGCTTTATTTAATCACTCCAGGTGACAGTCCTACCTGAGCCCAGCCTCCAGCCAACCCAGCCCAGGCACCAGACACGGGAGGGAAGGTGCCATCTTGGAAGTGGATTCCCAGCCCTGGGCATTGGAGTCATCCCAGCTGAGGCCCCAGACATCTCGGAGCAGAGAAGAGCAGTCCCCACTCTGCCCTTCCAGAATTCCTGACCCACAGAAGCTGCGAGCAGACAGAAAGCGCTGCTATTTCACACCAGCAGGTTTGTGATGGCTTCTTCTGTGGCAGTAGATAATCAGAACACCATCTGACAATGGGCCCTCCTTTCTCAGTGCTCTGAACTTGTCAATGGAAAGGCACATCATTTCCAAAGTCAGAAGCTCCAAGCAAACCCTGTGGAAAGTCATGTCTGACCTGGGTGTTTGGGCTGAGTCAGAGGCCAGGCTTGCTGGAGACCTGGACTTCAGCATCCTGAGGATTTGGGGGCCCATCCTTTCATAGTCGCTATCGCATGGCTGAGTGTGCCTGGCCCTGTGCTAGGGGTAGGGATACAGTGACCAAAAAAAAAAAATGCATGCAGGCTCTGCCTTCAGGACCTCACAGTCTAGTGGGGGAGACTGATGTCAGAAAGCAATTTAAGCTAGAAATGGAGATGTATAACATTAGGGGCATCTAACCCTGTCTGGCAATGGAAGCAGGGAAGACCTAAAAAGGTGATCATCTAAGGGCTGATCAACAGTTCATTGTCCATCCGAAGGGAAGAAGGAGAGCAAACTACAGGCAAAGAGAACAGCCCATGGGGAGGCCAGGGTTGAGAGCACTCGGGGCATTTCAAGGGCACACACAACAGAGGGCCAGTGGCAGGTGCAAAGGTCCTGGGGCAGATGGTGAAGGAGATGCTGGACAGGGCTGCAGGGGCTGACTGGCAGAGTCACCAAACTGCTGGACCATGACCCACCCTCCTTCTTGGATCTCCTTGGCTGAGCTGTCCTCTGACAGTCCCTTCTCCATTTCTGTATCCACCTCCTCATTCTCCCCTCATCACCGCAATGTGAGCCTTCCCTCCTCTCAAATCATCAGTAGTTCTCAGCTGCCCACACACTTGTCTGATAACCTCCAAATTTTAAGATGCACCATATGAAAGGGCAATGTTCGACTGTGTTTGACTTTAAAAAAAACCCAGCAACTTCGATGGTTCAGCTTAATGTTAAGCCATCACCCCTTTCAAGACACCTTCTGCAAAGTCCCCACTCAGCAAAGCAAGTCTTAACACTCATTATTTTCTGTGGTTTGTAGTTTTAAAATAATTTTGCCAATAGGAAATTATGTCATAATTTCAAATAAAATTATATGATATGCATGTTTTGAATTCCATCTTGCCCCTCCATCTGCCCCTCCGGATGTGCTGACACCCAACTCCCAGATGTGAGACTCACTGGTCTGTTTTGGAGCGGGTGTTCTCCCTCCCTCTCAACTCTTTGGACTCAATTTCTTTGGGACAAGGGACACATAATCCGGGAGGCCCCCCAAGAGCATGAGAAGTCCTAGAGGGGCTTGAGAAAGTTGGCAGGTTGGGGAGTTTGCAACCCAAGATGAAATGAGTTTGGAGGTGATTCCAGAAATTGCTAAGGCAACATGGTGGATACATAAGAAATGTGTGCAGAATCGAAATCTGAAAAGCTCAAAGGTTCTTCTCCGGCCCCAAAGCCAAGAATTTGATAGCAAAATAAAGGGACTAAAAGGGTTCCAAGCCTTGCTTCTCCTATGAGCCAGCCAAACCCTGGTACAAATAGGGAAACAGAGACAAGAAGGGATGGGCACCAGATCATGCCTTGAGGTTGGGGTGGGAGTGAGAACCCAGGTGTCCAGGTTTCCTGTGCTCCTCCTCCTCTGTGGAATGGGGGTGGGTGTCCCGAGTGACTGGCTGGCCTTGTCCAGACCTGAGGCCAAACGCTGTTTGCATGCACTGTGTTTGCTCAAGGGGGTGGGCGATGGCCATCTGGTCACATGTCGGTTATTGAGTGTGAATGACCAGACAGAGGCACAGGAGTAGGGGGTGGGATGGGGGATGGTTCTGTAATCTGCCCTGCATCACTACCCCCAGAGATTCCAAGAAACTGGGTGAAAGTGTACCATGTCTTGGGCCTCGGCCACTTCGGGTCAGAGGTTGGGCATGTCCTGCCCCAGGGCAACCCACACCCGGAGCTGAGAATCCTGAGTTGCTGGCACTCTTGCTTAGCCCTAGCACCTGCCCACTCAAAGGTGGAGGGTGGTCCTGGACCTTGGAAGAGACTGTGAGTTCAGGCCAGGCCAGATCTGACCGTGTGTGTGTGTGTGTGTGTGTGTGTGTGTGTGTGTGTAAGAGAGAGAGAGAGAGAGACAGCACCACAGAGATGGGCACAAAGACCAGCTCAGCCATGCTCAGTACCAGCCAACATTTGTTGGCACCTCCTCTGTGCCCGAGGGAAGAGAAAGTACATGGGAACGATCCCCCACCCTGAAAAGGAGCTCAGGGTCCAGCAAGGAAGCGGGAGCCCAGGGAAACCTACGAATGAGCCCCTGCCAGGCCCCAGTGCCTGCTGTGCCTTCCAGTTTAGTCTACCCAACACTGAGGAAGGGGGTGTTACCCACATTGCAGCTGAGGAAACCGAGGCTTGGGAAGGATAATGGGAACGTGCATGGGGTTCCACGGGCGGCCAGCACTGATCTGCTATTGCTCACCATTTAAGTGACTGGCACATAAGAGGCAGATGCCCAGTAAATCTTTGTTGAGTGAGTGAATGAGTGAAATGTCAGAGGCAAGATTAGAACCCAGGTCTGCCTCCTCCAGAGACCCGGATTCTCCTTGATTCGCAGAAATATAGTCGTCAACGCAAAGCAGTGTGGGAAATACAATGTCAGACACTGCTGGGGGGGATGGGGTGGCACAAAGAGCTAGGACATTTGATTGGGGCTTTGAAGTATAAATAGGAGTTTTCTAGGCTGACCTTTCATTCCCCCCAAATATTTAATAAGCACCTATTATGTGCCTGGCATTCTTTTAGGAACTTGGGATCCATCAATGAAGGATATAAGATTTCTGCCCTGTGAGACTTTATATACATTCAACAGGATCAGAGGAAGAGGGCATCTCAGACAGAGGGAACAGCACACAGGTAGGAGCAAAGAGGTATATCTTGGGGATGCAGAAGGAGGGGCTCACTATATATATGTATGTGTGTGTATATATATATATATATATATATATATACATATATATACACACACACACACACACACACACACACACACACACACACACACATATGGTGTTTTTTTCCTACTTTAAGCCATGAATACCACCGTGGAAAATCTGGGACTTCAGAGGTTTTTAGTGTCATTTAAGAGAAAGGAAATTATGTTTCCTTATTATTCATCTTTTCATATTTTATATTGATTTGGGTAATTGAAAAATATTTATTTCCACATTTAAAGCTGAAATCTTTATGTCAGGTACCCAGGCTCCAGCACGGATGGTTAAGTTGCTTATAAAGTATGTGACATGTTTTAATTTCTTTAAATCAATCAATCAATCATTCGTGATGTCTCTGGCAGGGATAAGACAGAAAACAGGCTTCTATTTTATTAGGAAGCTAAGGTTGTCAACATTTCAAATGAGAGGTTGCCTGACCCCCTTTTCTGCAGATTGTTGGGGAAAAGTTAAAGTAGACAACTCCAGGGTTGAATTTGGATGTGGCTCTGGGGAGGAGGGGGGAGCAGTGGGGATCTTGGGTCCCAGTGGGACCCACTGGGGCATGGGGATGTGGGTGGAACAAAGGGTGGGGCAGCTTCTCCTGAAATGAACAAAAATTGAGGTGATGACAACTGACTTCTGCCGGGTCCAGGTGGTACTACCTGGCCAGCTCAGGAGGAGAATTCCAAGGATCCAGTGGCAAATAAGGAAGTAGAAGTGAAGGAGCGCTTTGGCAGGAACCGTAAGGGTCTCTGTAAGCCAGGAATAGGGAGTCAAGTGATGGGGATATAGACATGGGTGGGGTAGGGACCACAGTCTGCAGAGGCTGAGGAACAGGTAGGGGCTGAATGATTAGGGTGCCCAGTACAGAGCCTGAGCCAGGGCAGGCACTCAGCAAATATCTATTAAGTGCATAGTCTTGAATAGCAGGCTGATTGCCTTAATTTAGCTCTGATAGGTTGGATGCTTTTTATGTGCTCAGAGGTAACCTTGCTAAAGGCCTCTCCTTCCTTCCTTCCTTCCTTCTTTCATTATCTCATTTTATAGATGAGGAAACTAAGGCTCAGAGAGGCTAGTGGCTTAGCCAGGGTCACAAAACAGGCAAGTGCTAGAATCAGGGCTTGAACCCAGTTCCCTGTGGGTCCACACCTAAGTCCTTTGTCTCTTGGGACTTTGTCCTGCAGAGAAGGAAGTGCAAAGACCGGGCTGCATCATGACTTTCATGGGACCTAGGAACTGTCGCTTTCATGGGCTCTGACCTCCACGAAAATATATTTAAAATTGTAATGCATGACTGTGTTGGTATAAAGAAAAATATAATCCAGGCTGAACAATATCCACTCTTTTTTTCTGACTTTAAAGAAATGAAAATATTGCCATGGGCCCCTAAAAGTATCCCGAGCAGTAGCACAGGTCCCATTGTGCCTGCAGGAAAAGTCAGAGAAGTAGGCCCTGGGCATGCTGTCTGTGGGTCCCCTTTCGAACTAACCGAAGCCACTCTTTAGGGTGTAGCCCAGTGGGTCAGGGGGGTATCCCATGGCACATGCCAGACCCCTCCAGGTCATCCCCCTGGGCAGTGACTCTCCTCCTGAAGGCATTGTCGCCTCTTCAGCTACACAGTCAGAGAGGAGAAAGGCCCAGTTGCCCCAGGACCCAGGCCAATTTTGTGCACACGGAGAAACAGTAGGAAAATCCAGGCTGCCCCAGGTCCAGCCCCAGCCCTGCCTGTCCTCATCTCCGGAGGAGGAGGGATGCTTGGGCTGCCCTCTGCCCTTTGTCCTCACCCTGGGCTTCCCAGAGCTACCTCCCTGGGAGGAGCTGGGGCCCCATGGGTGACCTTTGGCATCTCTGATCTCTGTCTTCCCTCCCTCCTCTCCCCACCCTCATCACTCAAGAACTGCTGGAAAAGGGCAGAGGGCACAGGCAGGTGGGATGGTGGGACCTACCCCCAGTCTACCTGCCCGTCCCCCCTCCTCTCATCCTGGGCTCCGGGATACCCCACCTCATCCGCCTGCAGCCTCAGTATGTCTTATGTAGAAATCAAAACCACCCTTCCTAGGCTTCCTGAGAATCCCCCATACCAGCCCCAGACGTTAGATTTCTGAAAGAAAACAGGAAAAATTTTCAACTGTTTTGTGTGCCAGGCTCTGCACTAAACACTGTAACTATTCAATGCTCATAGCAACTCCACGGAGTAGATACTATCTTTGCCTGGTTAGGGAGCAATACTGGTTAAGAGACTAGCTCAGGGTCACATGGCGGTAAGCGGCCAGGTCAGGATTCAAACCTGCCCGGCTGGCTCCAGAGTCTGCTTGCTCCAAGCACCAGGCCCCTGCTGCTTCTCAAAAATAATTCTTCCATGCCTCCCAGTTCCCGATTCCCGAGCCTGACTCTTAAGACTTTCCTCACCTAACCTTTGCCAAACGCCTATAACACCCACCACCGCCCCCCCCCCGCCACCACTGCCCCACATGGCATCAGGCACATTCCAGCCATCCAGAACCACTGATGAGTCTTCAAATTCCCACCTACTTCATCCTCTCATGCTCTCAGCTTGGAACATTCCCGATGGAAGAATTTCTCTAGTGGATTGAACATGAAGTTTTGACACTCTGACCTGGGTCTGAGTCCTACCTCCGCGCCCCTGGGTCCAACTGTGCGAACTTGGGCAAGTCACTGTATCTCTCTGAACACACTGATTTACTCAATCATAAAACTGGAGCCATAAAGCCTATCTTGTACTCTTCATGAGAATTCACGGAGAAAAGACAGGAGGAGAGACAGGGACAGGGTGGGAATTCAGTGGGTATTCTCTCTACTGGCCTCCACCATGATTACCTACCCCCATTTGTTCATCCTTCAAACCTCAGCTCAAACATCACCTCCTCCGAGATGCCCTCCGGGAGTTTCTCAGACAAGCAGGCAGAGTGCTGCCCCCTGGGCTGCGAGCTCTGGGAGGGTCGGGGTCTCCTCTGTACCCTGACCCAAAACACAAGGTTGACTGTGTTGTTGGAAGGAGAGAAAGAGGGAAGAGGGAGAATTAAATGGGCAAGAAGAAAGCGGCTGGAGATTGATAATGGGATTGGAGGTTAATAATGGGAAATAACTTAGATCTTAGTTATTTTAGTAATTAGGTCCAACGTGGCTGAGAGCAGAAAGAGGGGCGTCTGCTTTGTCAGATTACCCAGTAACCCGGCTGTGTAGACGGCCCCATCAATTCCCAGGGTGCCCATTTAGTGGACCCCAAACCCCACCTACACCCTCCCTGCAAGCACCTCAGACTGAATTAGAGCCCCCAACACCCCTCACTGGCCTGAGTAGGGCCAAAAGGAAGCAGAGTCAGGCTGGACCCTCACCTGGTGGGCTTCCCGCTATTTGGGGAGAGATTCGCAAAGTGGTTTTCCATCCTCATTAAATACCAGACCTTGAGCTAGATAGAGAATCAGATTTGGTCCTTCTTCTGGGACTTGGAGTGGGGAGTGAGGGGCGGGAAATGAGGAAATCTGCTGGCTAAACCGGGAGTGAGCAGAGACGGAGCCTCACCCCTCTCCTCTCACCCCCCCATCCCCCCATTCCCAGCCCCGTTCGTATCTCCATGCCCCCCTCACTCACACCCTCTTCCTCTCCATCCCAGCCCCAATCCCACCTCTTCCCCACTCTCTCCCATCCCCCCAAGCCCCCCTTCCCCCATTCCCACCCTCCTCCAGTTCTCCATCCCATCCCAGAGAGCCACAGTAATAACAGCCTCCAAACCAGCCCGACAGGTTCCAGGGGACCCAGCCCTGCCCCAGAGGCAGGTAAGGAGGTGGAGCTGTGAACCCCCAGCTGCTGGCTGCCTGAAAACACCAATTATCTCTGTGGTCCCCAGCCAGCCTGGCTTGGTGGCTCTGGGGGGCTGTGGGGGAGGTGGGGGTCAGGGGAGGATGCCCCGGGTTCGGGAGACTGCATTTCCAGACCCTGAAGTCTAGGATCACTCCCACGAAGGACGCAGCCTCTACTGAGAGCTGACAGGTCTGAAGAATCCTGCCAAGCCAGACACACTGACTCACGTTTAATTACACATGGAACCCATCATCTGGTTGAAACGAGTGAAGTTTCACAAAAAGAGATGTGAAATTAAGGGGGGGGGGTGGAATTAGCAACTTTTTTTTCTTATGAATGCATTGTTCGAAGCTTTGACAGGAACTGCCCGTGAAAATCTTCTTTTGGAGCCAGGGTTTCTGAACTCAGCTTTCTCCACCCAGTTCTCTCATGCACCCTGGGGCCAATGAGGCTGGTCAGAGCCGCGTGAAGTGCTTGTGTGATTTTCTGTGAAAATGTGAGGGGATGTATGTGGTGAGCAGATAAACATGAGTCAGATGGCCAGAGTTTAAATCCCAGCTCCACCTCTTAGCTGAGTGACCCTGGGAGAATTATTTAACCTCTCTGTCTCTCGATATCTCTATCTGTAAAATAGAGTTACTAAGAGTTACTTGCCTCCTGGGGGTGTCATGAGAACTATAAGAATTCATAAATATAAGCACTTAGCCAGTGCTCATGGCGGGTTGATTTCAGTGTTTGCTATTGTTACTACCATCAGTATCAGCATTAATAGTATTATCATTACTATTCTGATTACTTAGCACCATGCCTGGAGTCATAAACCAAACTCAAGCCAAGTAGCATTGACTGTGTGTGTTCATGTGTGTGATACAACCAAGGAAGGGCCCTGTGGATGAGTAAGTGGATTTTCCCGGATAAATGGTGGTTCTATATTATAGTCTTAATTACAGTTCTATAGATTGGAAGTTTGACATGGTCGCATTGGGCTAAAATCAAGGTGTCTGCAGGAGGCTCTCAGAGAGGATTGGTTTCCTTGCCTTTTCTGGCTTGGAGAGGCTGCCTACACTCCTTGGTTCACAGCCCCTGCCTCCTTCTTCCAAGCCAGCAATGTTGTGTCTCTCCAACCCTGCTTCACACCACATTTCTCTGTACACAAGTGGGAAAGTTTCTCCACCTTTAAGAACATTGTGATGACATTTGCCCCACCCGGAGAATCTAGGGTAACCTCTCTATCTCAAGGTCACAAACTCTAATCATAAAGGCAAAGTCCATTTTGCCACGGTAAGATAACACATTCACATGTTCCAGGGATTAAGACAGGGGCATCTCCGGGAGGCCATTATTCTGCCTCCACAAATGGGAAAAGGCCGTCCTAGCTCTACATTTGTGGCAGTCGAATCCATCAGTAAGCATCTCTCTTCGGCATCTGTCCGGGAGCTCAGGACACTGGAAGAGGCTGGAGGTGGCCAAACCGGCAATGGACAAGCTACAGTCTCCAAGTTCAAGAGCATTCCAGCTTAAATTCTCAGGTCCCATCTGGCCAGGTTTGGGTAGCTCCTCCCAGATCTGAAAGGGGCAGAGAGGTGCTGATCTGACTCGGCCACTGACCCTCTGTGTGTCTGTGGGGACACCGCTTCCTGGCTGAGCCTCAAAGTTTCCTCATCTGGTGGAGGACCTCTCATTCTGAGAACCACACTCGATGACCCATGAAGTTCCTATGACACTGTTGGGCATCCAGTAAGGGCTCAAGTGGTGTTTTAATATGCCCATTGCACATCCTTGGGACATGACGGTCAGGTTCACATTTACAACAGCAGTTACAGTGTGTGACAGGGTGTGTGTGTGTGTGTGTGTGTGTGTGTGTGTGTGTGTGTAGGAATGTGGGCAAGTGTGTTAATATATGAGCATGAAGGTGGGAATCAGTGGGTAAGAGAGTGCCTCCCTTGCACGAAGAACGGAACCCCGTGCTCCTTCCCACGGGCCGGGCACCTCCAACCTAAGTTCCTCCGAAGGCCAAAGCCATTGCATCCACAGACCCCACGCTTCTGGGAGCCTGACCTCAGTGAGCTTCCCCAAGCAGGACATTTCTTTGAAGTCTCCTTTTTGACACATTCTGTTCCAGAGGCTGTCCACTGCCACTTTATTATAAAGAACAATGTTTCAAGCTACAGATCTTTGGAACATGGTGCAACTGTTTAAAAGTGTGAGGTCAGACTCTGTACAGACAAGATGTCCAAAACATGTTGTTAAGCAAAAGAAAAAAGTTTCATAACACTGGGTGTAGGTTGGACCCATTTTTGTTTAAAACAAAGTGTCCATCTTGCCAAGTTTCAGAAACACAATGCTTTTGAGGCACAAGACGGGAAGCGGGGGGATGTAAGACTCTAGGGAGAAGTTAGGCTTGTGTCACCCTACTGTAAAAACATTCAAATTCCAGTTTTCAAAGTGGGTAGTCAGACTTTGGCCTCTGGAGCCTTTGAAAGGGTGTGTGTGTGTGTGTGTGTGTGTGTGTGTGTGTGTGTGTGTATGGTGTCTGTGTATATGGTGTGTGGGGGAGGTTTATAAATTCATGATGGTTTTGTAGTGAGACAGAAGGATTTCTTTCCTTTTTTTCTGTTTACATTGTGCCTTTCCTTAATTTTTTTTAAAGCAAGCTTCTACAGGTATCCCAAAAGTCTTAGTACAGTTTTAAGCTTAAAAATTAGGATTCCGGGCTTCCCTGGTGGCGCAGTGGTTGAGAATCTGCCTGCTAATTCAGGGGACACGAGTTCGAGCCCTGGTCTGGGAAGATCCCACATGCCGCGGAGCAACTAGGCCTGTGAGCCACAACTACTGAGCCTGCGCGTCTGGAGCCTGTGCTCCGCAACAAGAGAGGCCGCGATAGTGAGAGGCCGCACCGCGGCCTCCTCTTCGTGCAAGGGAGGCACTCTCTTACCCACTGATTCCCACCTTCATGCTCATATATTAACACACTTGCCCACATTCCTACACACACACACACACACACACACACACACCGCATCGCACCGCGATGAAGAGTGGCCCCCGCTCGCCACAACTAGAGAAAGCCCTAGCACAGAAACGAAGACCCAACATAGCAATCAATCAGTCAATAAATAAATCTTAAAAAAAAAAAACAAAAAAAAACTAGGATTTCCTTAATTATAAAACACAGAGGCCAAGAAGTCAATATATAATAAAGTATGTGTGTAAAAATGGCACCCCAGGAAAATCAGCTATGTTTGTCCCATGGATTCTAACAGTGCTGGTTACGTGTGATGATGACACCGACCAAGGGCGGCCTGGAATCCATGCGGCCTCCAGACCCAGGGGCGAGCAGGCCTGCTTGGATGGGCTTCAGGGAAGATCAGCATGGTCTCGAGCCGAGACACAGGATGTCCTGTACACTGGAACAAGCGCACACACACACATACACACTCATGCAGGGTTCTGCGGACCGATCTCTCACGGTGTGTACTTTTCGTTCTCAGTGGGCACCAGTCTAAGAGACGACAGATCTGGCTTCCCCAGCTGACTCTGCCCCTTGCCAGCTGAGTAGCCTTGGAAGTGCCATTTTTACTCTCTGAACTTTGATGCCTCCATCTGCCAAACAGGATAAAAGATGATGCATGCAGATTGCCTGATATGTGGTAGTTATTTAATAAACCAGCTTGCTAAGGGAGAGAGCCTCAGAGTCTGTCCCTCATCCCTGGGCTCCAGCCAGGTAGGAGTATGTCATCAGAAGCAGGCTGGCCACCTGAAGAGAGCAGAGTCCACTGACCTGATAAGGCCCAACCTCACTCTGCCCCACACAGAGCAGCCTCTGTCCTCTGATCACCTGCAACTGACTAGTTCGAGGACACGTGCTACATGATCCCATAGCCCCAAGGCTCAGGAGGTCCTCACTGCCTGCCTGTGCGGGGAGAAGCAAGATATTCCCATTTTGCAGATGGGAAAAATAAGGCTCAGAGAGGCTATGTAACTTCTATCCACACATCTGCTTTCATTCATTTATTCATTTGATGTTTAAATGAGATGCGAATGAGGACCAGGCACTGTGTGAGGCTCAGGGCAGGAGGAGGCAGCAGTAAACCCAGACCTGCAATGTCTGTGTTGTCACAGAATCAGAACCAGCTTCACAGGCATGTGACCCCTGTAGTCACACAGGACCCCACAGCTAGAAAGGGCCATGCTTGCTTTAATGGTCTATTGCCATCTTAAACTTCTCCATAATTTTTAAACAAAAGGCCCTGTATCTTCATTTTGCACTGGACCCTGAAAATTATGAAAC
Organism: Balaenoptera musculus; assembly: GCF_009873245.2. Lineage (NCBI taxonomy): Eukaryota > Metazoa > Chordata > Mammalia > Artiodactyla > Balaenopteridae > Balaenoptera > Balaenoptera musculus. The sequence continues at coordinate 19,370,761 of NC_045799.1, read as the reverse complement.
TGATGGAATTAAGAGGGTCACGAACCCAAATAAACAGTTCCCAGTAGATGGATATGGGGGAAGGAAACCTGGGCACAGCTTGGAGAGGTGGGGGCTGGCTATAATGGTGGGGTGCCTGATCCAGTCGAGAGCTTTAGTGTGGCCTTCCTAAAGGACGAAGGTTTTGGCTGAAACCTGAAGAATGAGTAGAAATTGGCCTGCTAAGGAGGTGGAAAATGAGACGAAAACGCAGTTTAACTGTACAATGGAGATAGTGATCCTGACTCCCCAGGACCGACCATTACAAGGTTTCATTCAGTTCATTCATTCATCCATTCATTCATCCATTCATTCAGTCAATATATTTCAAGCACCTACTATGCAGCAAGCACCGTACTATGCGTGGACCAACATAACAGCGGAGGACAAAATACACCATGCCTATGACCCACGTGTCCTAGCTGGGGGATGGATGTTAAAACAACTTATCACACAGACAAGTGTTGATCCACTCCTAGGATCTGTGCTGGAAGATGTACAGGGGGCTGAGGAGCACACGATGGAGGCTGAGCAGGGCTGAGGGGCAGAGCTGTCAGCCCCATCCAGGGCCAGGCACAGAGGAGGCCCTGGCAGAATGCGGGCTGGTGGAGCCTGGCTTGCGTTCTGTTAGCTACGGGCGCAGTCTCAGCGGGGAGCTGAGGGCCGTTGCTCATTCCAGGAGACAACATGCCAGGAGCCACCTGGCTGTGCCTTGGTCCCAAGGGTAGTGAGTGCACCTTGGGAGGAGCTAGCCCATGGCAGGAAGAGGTCAGGAGAGCAATAAGAAGCTTAATTAAAGGGAAACAGCTTTCAGACAGAGGGAGGGAGGGAGCCTATGGGTATTTGACCGTCCACCAGAGAAATTTCTCTCCAGCCCCAGGGCCAACAATGTTTATGTTTCCTTGAGAAGCACTATGGGTCTTAAAGGTGGTCTTTTTTGCCTCTTCCCATTGGCCACCAGGAAGCCCAGAGGCAACTCTGTGGCCCATCTCAACATGGACTTTATGCCACACGTGAACCATAATGTCACTTCTGGTTCACTCTCACCCTTTCACCCTGCTTTTATGTACTGCCTCCTATTTTTCACTGATTTGTAGTAGTTCGGCTCACTCTATTATACCCAGCTTCATGAAGCCATCCTAATCCTCTTCAGCTTTCTCTATATGCCAACTTCATCCTTCCCTCTCTGCAGAGAGCCCTTCTCCAGCTCCTCAGGCACAAGGACCAGCTGAAGCTGCCCCGACTCTCCTTCCCCACCCTTTCCTCCTTCCCAGCTCCCACCACGCTCTAACCAGCACCCCAGAATCCAAACTCTAATTTCTGGGAAACTGATGCTTCTTGGCCCAGCTGGGATCAAATGTCCACTCTTAGTTCAAGCAGCTGTGCCCCGGGCTCCGTGACACAGCAGTGATACGGCGGCAGGATTCCATCACTGCAGGGTGATCCCCAAACTCCTCATCCTGGAATCCAAGCCCCTTAGGACCTGTGTACAGACCCCAGTTCAAACCCTAGCTCAGCCACCTAGAAGGAGGACTTGGGCACAAACCCCAGTCCTTCACAAGCTGCCACCTGAGAGCACAGACTCACAACCACTCAGAGTTACTGTAGGATGACACGGGAATCAGAGAGGTTGGGGGTGCAGAAGTGCTGAGCACAGAGTGTTTGTTGAGTGAAGGAGGGGGATTAACGCCTGAAGAACAGCAGGCTTTCATTCACTTACCCACACACACTCCACTCCCCAGTGCCGGCCAGTGGCCCCTATACCTGCTCCTGACCCTCTCAGTTCCCAGGGACACCAGGAAGGGCGTGGTGAGCAGCCCCTGACCTCTGGCTCTGTAACCTGTGTCCAGTAGGTAGAGGTGGTGAGTTCACACACACAGCACGTGCAGAGGGGTGGGTCTCAACAGACCTTGGGCTCAGGGCCCACCCATCCTCGTTCTCTCCCCCAAGGGGAACGCACCCTGTCCCTGCTTCCAGAAGGCCCTGTTGGGGAGCAGTTCTGAGCCCTTTGGTCCATCTGTTATGACCATCTCCTGGCCCCTGGGATCCCCCAGGACTGGGAGGGGGCTGGAGGGGAAGGCAGAAAGGGCCATATTTTCTGGTGAGAACCTGCCCCGTGCAGGTCGCTGCACTTACTGCTTTATGTGCATTTTCTCATTCACTCCTCATCTCTCCTTTACTGCCCCGCCAGATTAATATGATTATAGCCATGTTGCAAATGAGGGACGTGAGGCTCAGAAAGATTACCTGGCCTCCCCGGGCCACGCAGCGTGGTGGAGCCAGAGTTTCAGGTCAGAACTGGCACACTGCAGAAGCTGGGGTCTTGCCAATGTGGCCGGGAGAAGCCCCTGCCTGGGTTGGAGGAAGAAGGCTAGCCCTTGCTCTCCTGAGGGATGAATCGGAGGCCCTTTATAAGGAGGCAGGACTTCCCTGGTGGCGCAGTGGTTAAGAATCCGCCTGCCAGTGCAGGGGGACACGGGTTCGAGCCCTGGTCTGGGAAGATCCCACATGCCGCGGAGCAACTAAGCTCGTGTGCCACAACTACTGAGCCTGTGCTCTAAGAAAGCCCATGAGCCACAACTACTGAATCCCGCGCGCCTAGAGCCCGTGCTCTGCAACAAGAGAAGCCACGACAGTGAGAAGCCCGCACACCACAATGAAGAGTAGCCCCCGCTCGCTGCAACTAGAGAAAGCCTGCAGGCAGCAACAAAGACCCAACGCAGCCAAAAATAAATAAATAAATAAATATAAGGAGGCAAATGTGGACACCAGTCAGCTGTTCAGGGCCCGGAAGGCTGGGCCAGCCAGGCTCTTGCACCCCTCCTGGCTGGAGAGGAGCCAGGTGTCATTATTAGGAGGCCGACTGGGGTGTGGAAGGCTAGCTCCTCACCCAGAGTGCCTTGTGAGGGACAGGCTGTAGCTGACAGTCCCTTGTGAACAGAGGGACCAAGGCAGTGGGGCAAGACTTGAACTTGGGGCCACGTGCTATCCTAGATGATGCCTGGAGACTTCATCAGGCCTTCTCTATGGTCTGAGCATGGACTAATTGCCTTAGAGCTCCCCTCACCAACAGACTTTCCCCTAGAAGAGTAAGTGGGTACCAACAGTGGCTAACAAGGTAATGATCACCATGGTGAAGATGGAGTTGGAGATGAAGACGGTGATGGTCACCATGGAGATCACGACGGTGATAATAACTGCACCTAACGCACAGAGCTCCACGTATCCAGCAGGCACTGACTGTTCTAAGCACCTTGTGACACAGCAACCCTGTGAGACAGGTACAAATATTATCATCCTCATTTTTACAGATGAAGAAACTAAAGGAGCAGTTAAGTAACTTGTGCAAAACCACATGGCTAGAACATGTTGGAACTGACATTCCAGTTTGAAGTCAGAGTCTACACTCCTGCCTTCAATATTACCCACGTTAGATGTATCATACAATGAAAATAGCGATCACTCTTTACTGAGCAGCTATGCATGAGGGACCATGTTAAGCACCTTACATGCACATCTAACTTGATTCTCATGAGAGCTTTAACTCCTCAACATTATTAGAGTTCCGTTCAGCTGATATAACATCTGAAACCTTGCAGTGGAAGTAATCTCTCTGATATCACGGGGCCAGCAAGTGCAGAGGTGACCATCAGACCCAGGCAGCCTGACCCTGGGTCCCCCATCTTAACCACAAAGGCACACTGTTTTTCTGTGGTTGTGTACACACGTGCACACACACCCTTCCAGGGGCCCTTGTGCCCACACACGCATGCGTACCAGGACACACTCACCACACAGACTCACATAAAATACGGCTACCAAAAACTGGCTGTGTTGTCACCAAGTGAGGGACCCAAGCCCTCAGCCTAAAGACTCAAGATGTTCTCTCCAAAACGTGGTTCCCAAGGCGGAAGGCAAGCATGCACTGCGACCATGCCAGAAAAATGCTGGCTAGCCCTGTGAGTCAAGGCTCCCTGGGCTCTGAGCATCTGGAAAAAGCTGGTGGGGGGGAGACTATTCGTACTCAGGGCTGAAACTCCAGCTTATTTCCCACAGTACGTTCAAGGCTGTAAATCCCACTTCCCAGGAGCTCCTGCTGGGGTTTGCACACTGCCTTCCAGTGCCTTCCTTGCCAATCAATTTCCATGCAAATTGACCCCGAGATCCTGGCCAGAAGATGGGACCGGTTAGACCTGCTTGACAGTCTCCCAGCTGCAATGTGGGAGTCTGGCTTGCGGCTAAATCTAATCCTTCCAGGTTACTTCTAGGAGTGTTTCCTGAGCTCCTGCCTCCTACCTGAAAGGCCGGACCCTTTCAGAAAGACACTGCTGGGGACCAGAGATGGCTCAGATCCAGCCCTCTCTCCAGAACTTCCATCATCCGATGGAGACTCTGACCAGCCCAGCCACGCCCTCCCAGAAATCACACCACCCACCAGCCATCACTGACAGGCCATATCCCATCAGATCTCCCCTGAATCCAGAAGAAGTGGGCAAGATGCTCCCCATTTTACCAAGAGGCAACTGAGACTCAGAGAGGCGAAGTAGGAACCTAAGTCCCCAAAGCCAGTAAGAGGAGGGTCTGGGTTTACACCCGGGTCTACCTGACTCTACAAGCTGAATTCCATCTAGGCCCCCACTCCAGCTCCAGTAAGGATGTCAGAAAAAAATCCCAGCACTGCCACTTACTAGCTGTGCATCCTTGAACAAGTTGCTTAACCTATCTGTGACCTAGAAGCAATTGAAGAAGGAGGTGATCTAAAGAGGGGAGGCCTGTGGGTGACAAAGAACTTCATGGGGAAACACACCTCCAAGGTGTGGAGGCTGGAGAACCCAGGGCCAGTTCTGGGGTCAATTTGGCCCGAGCACAGGATGCTGAGTGAGGAACAAGGGCTCCCAGTGCTGGGCCCTGAAGGCCAGGCTAAAGAATTTGGAACGTGCCCAGGAGGCCAAGGGGAGCCATGAATGGTTTCTTGACTAGTTGACTAGTTGTCAATATCTCAGAAAAATTAATTTACAGGCAATGACACATACACATTACTATATGTAAAGCAGATAACTAATAAGAACCTACTGTATAGCACAGGGAACTCTACTCAATACTCTGTAATGAGTTATATGGGAATAGAATCTAAAAAAGTGGATATACATATGTGTATAAATGATTCACTTTGCTGTACAGCAGAAACTAATGCAACATTGTAAATCAATTATACTCCAATAAAAATTAATTTTAACATAAATAAATAAATAATTTTAAAAATTGGATTGCAAAAAAAATTTTTTGTAATTAAAAAAATAAAGGTAAGATCCCTCCTCATCACAAGAAAAAAAATTTTTGTAACCAGGGATGGTTATGGATGTTAATTAGACTTACTGTGGCGACCATTTCACAATATACACAAACGTCAAATCATTATGTTGCATACCTGAAACTAATATAAAGTTATATGTCAATTATATCTCAAAAAAAATTTTAAAGCAATGTCCCCAGTGGAGAACAAATAGCTCAAGAGAGGGTGCAGGGTGGTCTGATGGTGGCAGACATACTCTTCCCAGAGTCAAGTCTCCACTGGATATAATCCCAGAAGCATTTTTCAACCAGTCCCAAATTCTACCTCACCTATCATCCAATCCTCAGTCTCAGAAGAGTATAATAGTTGAAAACAAAGAAAGACTCTGAATTCAGACAGCCTAGGTTTGAATCCCAGCACTGCCACTTACTAGCTGTGCATCTTTGAGCAAGTTACTTAACCTCTCTGATTCCGTTTCATCATCCAGAAGATCGAGATAATATTATTCCCCTGCCTCATAAGGTTGTTGTGAGGGTTACGTGAGTTAACAGTTGTAAAACACTTAACAGTGCCAGGCACATGGGAAGTGTCTGTCAAATAAGGTTCTTCAAGGCCACAGCCCCTGACCATCAAAGATAAAAATAGGATGAGTCTGACATGGTGTGTTCTTAGTGATCCCATTCTGGGTCCTAATAATCACCAATTCCTTTGCTACCTACAAGCCATCCTTTGAATAACATGCCCTGGAAGATTCCCAAGAACCAACTTTAGGCTCACAGGTTCTGCAGAATGAATCTATCACATATCAATAATTTCATAAGTTTCAACCTAATGCTTCTACTTTTCGAGAGCAGGACTTCAGGGCCCTTCCTGGTCTTCTGGTCACTCTTCTCCATCATGCCAACAGAGAGAGGAAGGTGCCACCCAAGAGAACACAGCAGAGTCATTCTTTTTAGAGATCTCAAGCAAGAGAAAGGTTTTCTAGATACAAGATGCCTATAATCCAATTCATATATAACTTTCCTACTATATAAAAGTATAAAACCCAGAGAAAGTTCACTCTCTGTTGACCTTGAAGGAGACAGAAGCTGGACAGGCCGACAGGCAGGCAAATATGGGTTCCCTTTAGAGGTCATCTGAAGGCCAGGACAGACTTCCCAGGGGTCACTGCACTTCGCTTCTGACCTTTGACCTTCCCCAAATTGCCTCAGAATCTGGGCTCAGCATCTTGTACTGCCAAAGCCACTGTTTAGACGGAACTGCAATTTGGAAAGTTGCTCTCTTCCAGGGCAAAGACAAACCAATGACTTGTTGATTTTGCCAACAAGACAGTGACATGTTCACAGGTAAGTTTTTGAAAGAGGGCCCAGGCAGTCTTGGAGGAGTAGGGTGGGGCCTGGAAAACGAGTTTATTAAGACTCTAGGAATTAACCAAAAAAGAAGCGGGGACATTCCAGACTAAGGTGTGGTGGTGGAAAAAGCCAGAAATGGAGGATATAAATGCAGATTTGGCCCCAAGAAATCAGCTTATTTTTCAAGAACTAAAACAATAAGTTGGAAGAGTTCACTGGCCACGTGGTATTAACAGGCACCCGGAGACACATTCTCTCCCAGCTCTGCTTGGAGACAAGATGCCCCTGACTCTATTTACCCAGCTGTGAGATGGGCAGAATGGCTGACCCCTTCCAGTGTGAGGTAAAGAGCCAAATGGCTAGGGAGTCGGGTCAGGAACTGCTCACAGATGTGTCTACATTTCCCAGACCGGATTATCCAGAAGAAATGTCCTCCGGGAACTGCAGCAGACTCGTCTTTGGTCTGCTTTTAGAGAGCCCCTTCCTGTGTCAATGAAACACAAAGCAGGAGCTTGGGGAAGGTTGATTTTGACTGGAGGACACTGAATGCAATCTTTTCTGGATGTTTACAAAGTGTGTTTACCAAGCAGCCTGCTCTCCAAACCCTAGCAATCGCTTAAAACAAGAGAGCTGTTGATTTGTGGAGTGTTTTCTCTAAAAAAAAAATCACAAATGTTGGATTCAGAGACATTATTTCTTTTTAAAAATAACTTGTCAAGGGGACAAAGTATTTAGGAAGCTTTCTTCTCAGCTCAGAAAGCAACTGGGAGAAGGAGCCTTTTTTTCTGCCTGAGATTAGAGCGAGGGACAGGATAAACTGGGGGAGGGAGGGCAGTCAGCAACGGGTGGGAAACTGGCTAGCTCCCTGCCCTCAGCATCCTGACAAGACCCTTCTCTGATCCCCCCCACCCTGCCTTTTTCTCTTCAAAGACCCACCAAGAATCCAGGGGGAAACAATGAGATTAAGCTCTGCTCTGGCCTCCTCCCCAACTCCCCCCTCCCCTGCTGTCACACCCCAGCGCTCCCCGACCTGCCTCTCCTATCAGATGTCAGCCTTTCTCCTCACGGACACCAAAATGTATCCCAAAGTGCACCACTGACATATACAAGATTTTGGAGCATGATTACACAACCTTTAAAAAAATTTTTTTAGCAGTATGTATTTTAAGGAGTATCAAAAAACTAGGTACATGAGAAACAGATAGATAGATAACTGATAGACAGATGATTGATAGATGAATAAATACATAGATTGGATGGATACATATATAATTGATAGACAGGTAGATGATTGATAGATGAATAGATTCATAGATTGGATGGATAGATAAACAGATAGATAATTGATAGTCAGATAGATGATTGATAGATGAATAGGTACATAGATTGGATGGATAGATAGATCATTGATAGGCAGATGATTGATAGATGAATAGATACATAGATTGGATGGATAGATAGATAGATGGTTGATAAATGAACAGGTATATAGATTGGCTGGATAGATAGATAGATAGATATATAGATAGATAGATAGATAGATAGATAGATAGATAGATAGATAGATAGATAGATAGATAGACAGGTAAATACAGATAGCCAGGACCTCAAACCCATGCTTTCACAGCTATTGCCCCTTTCCTCTTTAAATACATTTTACTCAACACATATTCATTCAGCCCATTATTGGGTTATTGAGGTCCTACAGTGCCAGGCACCACTCATCTTGTTTAGGAGCATCAGTGAACAAAACAGCCATCAGACAGTGACCTCACAGAGCTTATTTACCAGAAAATAAGCAATAAATGAAGAGGTAATCCAGTGTCCTAAGGTGATTAGTGCTATGGGGCAAAAACAAAAAAAGAAACGGTAGAGCAGAATAAGGCAGGTCAGGAGTGCCCAGGCAGGAGGAAGGGAGCGGGTTGCCAGATCAAGTAGGGAGGTCAGGATAAACTTGATCAAGGAGGTGAAATGGGAGCAAGGACTTAAAGGAGGGAGTTTACCACAGTTTTATCCAGGGGAAGAGTGGTTCAGGCTGAGGGAAGAGCTCAAGCAAATGCTCTAAGCAAGGAGGGTAACCAGCAAGTTCCAGAAACACCAGGCAGTCAGTGTGGCAGGAATAGTGAGCAAGGTGAGAAAGTAGAAGAGAAAATCAGGGAGGAGACAGAGATCCTGATCACTTATTTTAAAATTAAGACTAAAAGAAATTTAGACCTAGAATGTTCTTCGCCTACCCACCTGACTTGGATAACTCTTACCCAGGCTTCGGCTCTTTACTCAAACATCACTTCCTCCAGGAAGCCCTCCCTGACCACTCTTTTCCCAGTCTGTGTCAGCTTCTTTGTTGTACATAGGCTCTCAGAGGGCTCAGTTTCTTTCCTCCATAACAGTTATCTCCTTTTGAAATTATACCCTGGTTAGTGTAACATCTAACTGCATCTCTCTCTCTCTCTCTCTTCTCTCTCTCTCTCTCTCTCTTTCTCTCCTGCTAGACTGTAAACCGCACAAGGATTTGTTTGCTGGGATTGTCTCTGGTTTTGCCCATTGTTGTATTGCCAACACCTAGCACAGTGCCTGGCATCGGGAAGACACAACAAATATTTGCTCGATGATTGAATGAATGCTTTGAGGTGGCAGGATTGGAGGCAGAATATTCACTGAACTCAGGGTTATAGCAGCTACGGCACACTGCCATTCGGCAGGCTCCTGGGACCCAAAATTTAGTAGGTGAGCTCAACCCCAGAAGCTGGAGTCCCTGCTGCAGTGAACCTGGATCAGCCCAGGACCCCCAGCCCTCTCTTGCACCCACCTGCTCTCCAAGGCCCTCCGGGATAACTTCTCTCTTCACTGGAGAGGACAAGGCTCAGATATTCACAAAAAGCCTCGCCCTTACCTCCCCCCACCCCAACCCTGCACTTGCAGTAGCAGCAGTGTTCAAATGCTTCCTTTTGCTGCTCACAGAAGAATCCTTGGAGCGGGGACCGACCTTGGCACATCTGCTGGGATGCCTGGTGAGGCGGGGAGAGGGCCGTGTGCTCCAGCACGTATATGGCTGCCCTCATGGAACAAGTCCAGGATCACACAGCCCTGGATCTGACAGGTACCACACAGCAGCTGTGTGATTTACAGCGGCTTGCAGGGAGAGGTTTCGTCTCCCACTTTGAGAGCTTGAGTGCTTCGTATAAATATTTATGGGAGTCTGGGCCTCCATTAACCCCACCAGTGCCACATTTCACTTGTGACATGGTGCTTGTGTGTGAATGAATATGAAGGCCAGTGTTCAACATACAACGTGTGTGTTTGAGTATGTGACCCACGTGCATTTTGTGAGAGTGTATATACGTATGCAAGCAATTGTATTTCAGTGCGAGTACAAATCCAAACGGGCATGTGCATAATTTTGCACATTCCATGCACACCGTGTAAATGGCTGTGTATGAGCATTTGGACATGCATGCACACGGGCATGGATACACACCTGTGGATCCATGTGCAATGTACATGCATGTGTGTGTGCACGTGACTCTGAGAGTGCATGTATGGCAAATAAGCACACGTGGATTCTGCGTTTAAGTGCGTGTGCACCTATGTGCCTGTCTCTGTGTATGTAAACATGAGGTACACACGTGTTTCTGCAGGTGCCTGCTTAAGAGTGTAAGCACATCTCTGTGTGGGTCCAAAGCTCCAATATCATACTGGAAACAGCTTTGGTTCATCTATGAGTAATTCCATTAAAATTGCCTCACCTAGAGGCTACTTCTTCTATAAACACTTGCTCTGATCATTACGATACATTTTTTGGAAAGTTCAGTTGAGAACAGATAAAAGGTGAAAGGACTCTGATTAATTACAGACAGCACCAATGTCCCAAGCCTAACAATGCCCAGGCGGGCCTCCCCACAGCACACACACATACACACACACATACACACACACACACACACACACACACACACACACATAACCACCCTGCTGGCTCCTCCATGAGAGTCTGAAATGAGCAACAGACCTGCAGTGTCCTTCTGACCCCCTTGTGGCGTTTGTCCTGCTGCATCTCCAAGGCCCCATTCCCCATCTCTGTGCCTGGGCAGGGAGCCTTGTGGCTGGAGAGCATTACGTATGCCCTCAAGAAAGTGACTACCCTCTGCAAAGGGAATTAAAAAGGAAACTGTCCCCCAAAGGGCTATTTCCCACCGGTCCATACTTTTCCCCAAGCTCTACCCACCTCCCAAGTGTTTCAGATAAGGGATAGTGGACATATGGGGTTTGGTGGCAAAAATACAAATTTTGGCATCAGATAGGTGGGGATTCAAGTCCTAGACCCGGCACTGGGTGACCCGGGGTAAGAGATGACCACTCTGGGCCTACTTGCCCATCCCTGACCGGCAATGGGTACTAGCAGCCCGCACTCAGAGAGTTAAGGGGAATGTCGTAATGGGATTAACCTCGTGATCTGGTCAGACCTTGTATGCGCTGCAATCTGCTTGCCCCGGTCCGTGGAAATGGACATGTACCAGGCTCGGATTCCCAGGACACAAAGGAGGGCAGATGCCGAGTCCTGCCCTGGGAAGTGCAGCCCTTTGCTGTCCCCAGACCAGCCCAGGCCTGTGGGCTCTCCTCAGTAGGACACAGATGGAGGTAACCCTGGCAGGGTCAGGGCAGTGAAAGTGACAGATCGGAAGAAACAAAGGGACTTGAGAGTAAGCTCAGGACAGCCTCGTTTCCTGACTTCTGATGGAGTCACAGGCCAGGCTCAATGTCCACCTCACCATCCCCGGCTCCGAAATGGACACCCTCTAGCTTCCCACCCCGTCTATTTACTGGACGAAATGCAAGTCCCGATAAAAGCCCCCAAGCTCCAAAAAGGAAAACACAACAATATAAACATTGGATCTGTGGACTTCAGCTCTCTTCTCACGCTGCAACTGGCTTCTTCCAAAAGTTGCAGGCCTCCTCGCACTGCCTCTGTGGTGGCCCCTCCAGCCTAGACGACATCATCTTTTTTTTGATACCAATAAAAAGGAATGTGTAATGAGTGGCTATTTTACATGAAAGTACCTTCACATGCAAAGAATGCAGAGACGCAGCTAAAACCAAGTTTTGCTTTGGAACAAATTGTTATTAATAAGGTAGGCTGTTTTCCAAACTGGAGCAGCAACTTCTCTGATATATTTAATTTCCTCCAGCTGAGAACAGTTAGCTCTGATGTTCTTATCTAAATGCATCTTTTAAGATAATATGTGCAGGACAAGGGAGAAGGGTACAAGATATTAAGAACACGTGTAAGGCACGGACAATGCATGTAGCACATGGTGAAGACACACAAGGCACAGAGAACGTGGGCTCCCCAGGTGAAAGGGGTGCTCTCCAGGGTCTGGACACCTTGCTCCAGGGGCAAGAAGTGTAGAAATGATGAAAATTCCAGCAGCAGAAACATATGCCTTCCCCAAGAGGAGGCTAGTCCTCTGAGCCTGGTAAGTATCAGCCTGGGACGGTTCATGGTGGTTGCTTCCTCAAACCAGGTACACCCTGCACGTGGGACTCTCCCTTTCTGGTAAGCTGGCATGTCTCCCCCAAGTACTGTGCTGGGCACAAGCTCCGGAGCAGCTTTTCTACCCTGACTGAATTCTTCCAGGAGAGCTGCTGCTGCAGAAGACACTGTCTACAGGATGCGCCATGTGAGGACTTTTATTTTGGTGGGGGGAGGAGGGGCAGAGCAAACCTCTAATCCTCCCGTACTTACATAACAAATCCAAACACTGCTATCTCAGGGTTGGGAGGCCAGGCGGGTGGACAGAGGGCTGTAAAGGGAAGGGTTACGCAAGACGCCAGTGCTGGGTTTTCCTTTCTGAAAACAGAAGGGCTCAGAAGCGGGTTTTGCATCTGAAAGCCTGCAAGGGAACTAGTCTCTAAACCCAGCTGTTTCCCAGGCCTGGAGAGAAAGAACTTGAGGAGTGGGGATGGGTGGCTGAGGGTTTTGCCGGCTGTGGAAGAAGCTGCATCTCTAGGTCACAGAAAAAGTGAAACGACCATCTTGGGTTGCCTGGCGTGGTTATGGGCAGCTCCCACTGTGAGGCCCCTGGGTAGGCACAGCTGGAGTGGGCAGGGGGCAGGTGGGCACCTCTGACAGGGGAGGGGGTTGTCCTGCCACAGAAATGCCCAGAGACTCTGGACTGAAGGAAGCCTGGCTGTGCGGAAAGAAGGGTCTGGGTGTAGGACCCAGCCCCAGCTCCCCAGGGACCCCTTTCACGGAGAGTGGAGACCGACCGGTCCCCTCTCGCACCAGCGAGGACCTTGCTCCGGGTCCATCCCCAACCAGCCCTGCCGCTGGGGGAAGGATGAGGAGGGGAAAGGGAGGATAGCGGAATCGGGCCGGCGGGAGCCCAGAACAGCTGGCCAGGGCTCCGGCGCTGCGCGGTGGCTCTGGGGACGCCAGACTCTCATCTCCATCCCTCCACTCCTCCCCACACTTACCCGGCACCCCAGAGCCCGCTCTCAAAGCCCTCTCTGCCAGTCAGCGCCGGAATAAAAGGCAGAAGAGAATGGGGAAAAAGGGGGGTGGGGAACCGGAGGGAGAAAGTTTTCTGAAATGATGAGTTTCCCAAAGGAAGAGCTGAGGAAAGGGTAATGGCAAAGAAAGTAAGGACGCGAGCGGACAGGAGAGTGGAGCTGATGGCGCCCTCCCCGACCGGTCCAGCCAGCACAGCCTCCCGCGCGCCCCTGAGATTCCGGGGTCGCAAGCGGGGGCCTGCGCTCGCGACCCGACCGGGGCCTCCCCAGCCCGGGGCGCGGGCTGCAGCGGAGCCACTGTCTCGAGGCCCGCGTGTCTGTCTCGGCATGCGCTCCCAAGGGCAGGCGCCAGCCTGTCTGCGTGGGACCCGTGTTGGCGTGGAGCACACCCGACGTGGGGACGATTATTTCCGCCGGCTCACGGAGGGTCGCGAGGAGCCCGTGGGTGGCGGGGAGTGGTGGGAACCGAAAGGAGCCTCCGGCCTGCAAGGCGCCGTCGGGGTGGGACGAACCCAAGGACCTCGGGCCCCCGGTCGCTTTCCGGAGCTTCTGGGCGCCGGGTCTGCGGCGAGGCGGCGAGGCGGCGGGCAGGGACGTGGCCGGAACTTGCTTGCTGGAGGTCCCGGCCTCCTCCGAAGCCCTGCTCTCCTCTGCGCGCGCCCGGGCTGGTTGGTGCTCCAATGGTGGGTTGCGCAGGGGCTAACAGTGCCTGAGAGGGCATCAGTGTGGATGCAGGATGTGGATGTCTGTGTTATCTGTGTGTCAGTGTGTCACTAGGACTGTGTCGTGGGATTGTCAGCTTCTCAGAAATGCAAATGGTCACTCTAAACCGGCCTGAGCCACCGTGTCGTTCTGGATGCAGCGTGATGATATCGGTCACTGGACTGTGTGTGTGTCTCTGTGCTCTGGGGAAGGAGGAACAACGCTTTGGAGTCTTGCGACCCTTCCCAGCCCAGAGGCTTTTCTGGCGGAGTCCAGGTGACTCTAGAGGTGGAGGATGCCAGTCAGCTTGGGATGATTCCAAAGGGAGTCAAGTCTCCACCGCATGGAGTCCTGGGGATCTCCCTTGGTCCCCCGAGCCACGCATCCGGATTTCTTCCAGAGCTCCACCTGCCAGACCTTTTTTGCCCCAAAGGGGATACACCGTTCATGTGGGCACGCTCTTACCCCTTCTGTGCATGTGCACTTGCACACGCAGTTACCCAACTATCATACCCCCTTGCTCCTTCCGCCGTGCATGCACCGGTAGAGCACCCCACGGCCAGACTCAGCTTCCATCCTACTCCGAGATCACAGCCAAAGCCCCCCCTGCCAGGTACCTCTTCGGGTTGGTGAAATGAACTGGGCCTTGGAATTTAATTCAAGCTAGAATTTCTGACTTCTCTCCTCCCAAACAACACCAAAGTTCTGCTAAATGTAAATTACTCTGGTATTATTTGCATCCTTACCGTCGGGATTCTCCCCCCTCTTTGCCATACCCTGACCACCAATCCCAGGCCCCCAGGGACCTAGGCCAAAATCTATTGCCTGTTAGTTTCACCGTCCCCTTTCTTCTCCTTGTCTCTTTCCAGCTCTAGTTCCTGGCTGGGGTACTACTGCTTGGGTTTCCTGCATCTCCCCATTCAGGTCCTGAAATTCCACATTAGGAATCCCGGGCCAGGGAGCCCGACGGCTGGAAAGCTGAGTCTCCCGGACTGCAGATACTGGGTCTGAGTAGAGCAGAAACCCCTTGGAACCTGCCATTGCCAAAGAAGCAGAGAATTCTTCCAGAGGTGGTGGGAGGGGGCGGTTCCTACCCAGAGTTATAGATGGGATTCCGAGAAGGCTGAGAGGGGCTTGGAGGAACCTAGACAGACGACCTTGCCTCCTCTAAGAGTCTGGAAAAGGAAAGGTTCTGGGACCACCTCCCTGTCGAGGACATATGGGCAGAGCTGCCGCACCAGAACAATGCCCCAACCCCCTACGACTCCCGATCTGTGGAGTCATTGAGATCCTGGTCCGATGGTGCAGTGCCCTTCCTTGGGGCTGAGGGCTCCAGGCCTGAGTGGCAGCAAACGGCTTGCACAGATGGGCTTCCTGTCTGAAGGGTCTTACACCCCAAGACCTCGTGCCGGATTCCACCTGCTTTCACAAGCCCTGGGGGAGAGGGGGCTAGGCCTCCACTCAGAGCCGGCATTCTAGGGCAATTCTGGTTGCTCCCAGCAGGTGCTCCAAGCAGGAGGGCCAGAATGGCAGGGCCCGCAAGCCTGACTGCCAGAAACACCCTGCTTCCCCATCAGGGTGGCAGCTCTCGGCTTCCTGGGTTCAGCCAACCTCAGAGCCAGCAGGCTAGCAGACCAGTCCTGATGCCCAAGCCTGAAAGCTCCGCCAAAGTGGCGTGTGCCCCCTCTCCGCTCATCAACCGGCTCCTGACCGGTGTCCGTACCTAGAGTGAGAAGCAGAAGACACGTTTGAGGCTCAGGTACCCACACACACGCACTCACACACTCAAGGGAGAGCTTTGCCCAGATTTGTCTGTTTCCCCACTGGCCGGGGGAAGGGTGTGCCGCCCAAACTGGGGCGATACTTGAAGAGGCAAGAGAAGAAAAGACAGGCGAACGCGGAGTCCTGTAAATAAACACCATTTCCATGGTTTTAATAAGCAAAATAGGAAACCATTTTAATAACCAAAAAACAGAAACCAGTCTGAATAAAACTACAATAGACTAGGTTTTAATATTTTCATATCATAAGCAGGGTTTGAAATTGATCCCTTATTGTACATGAAATAAAAACAATTTCTGTTGAGGCAAATTTGATTTCAACACAGTTGAATCCGTAAAAACCGAAGCTCGTTTCTGATGCAGGACAAATATCCACAATATTTAAAACTGCAAGCACCATGCGGTTCATACAATCTTGTTATTACTGTTAATTTATCAACTAATACAAACTCAAAAATGCATCCGGCCAGCAGCGCCAGCAATTTCAAATGAGAACTAAAAAATACGCTTTCATTTTGGTATTTTTGTCAGTGCAACTTAAATCCTCTTACTGACCTGCAGGGGAAAAAAAGTAATAATAAAGAAAAAACATCCAGATCTTCCCTATAACTACTATACAACTGAAGGGGGCGGGGGTAACACCACCAATAACTCTCCCGCTATCTCAAAAGCAGGGAAAGAAACACACATAACATATTGGTCTAAAGAACGCACTTGAAAGTTGCAAAATTACTTGCCAATGTTTGGGTTTCTGGTACTTTCTGAGTGTGGTGATTGGTTCAACATAAGTTCAGGTCACCGTTGGGCAGTCTGGGCTGGTGAAGCCGGTCACCCGAGGAGCATTTCGACCCCAGCAATTAGTGCAGGCCTGGAGAGTTTCGTGGGGACCCTGGGGTGATTCTGGTTGCAATAAAAAGCAAACAAGATCTGTTTTCCTTTCCTTTCTTGTTAGGGGTGTCAACGTAGCCCTAAAACCAGGTGATGTGAGGACACTCCCCGGCCTCCAGGGTGCGAAACTCTGCAGCTACCCTGCCCTGGTACTAGGGAGCTGGGACCCCAGTCCTCTTTATCCCAACAAAAACAAAATTGAAAACTAGAACGGGAGGAAAAGAGGACCGAAAGGGGGCAGGGGAGGGGGAGAAAACATGCAATTTCCAAGGGTGCCCCAAGACAAAGTTGTTTTCTGATGCAAATGCCCAGAAGTTTTTTTTTTTTTTTTTTTTTTACTTACAAAAAAATGCCATAATAATAAACCCAAACAAAGACACTCAGCTTGCTGCCAGGTTCTCTTAAGCGGTTTGGCGGGGCGGGTATTTACAAGCCTACAGCCCATAGACTGAAACCCGACAAGCAGCCGCCGGAGTTTCCGAACTGCGATCCCTTCTCACCCAAAGAAACAAGGGGGATTATGATCCATGATCAACAACATGCTAAAGTTAAACAAGAAAATGGTACAAAATAGAAATTATTACCATACATGTCCAGCATGCAGGATTAATATTTTTAATGCAGATTTTCGTATTTTTTCTATATAATCGAGCAGGCAATAAAACTGATGAGATTTGCGCGCAGAACGTCCTAACTGAGGCCCGCGTCTCGGGGCTGAGAGCCAGTGTTCTCCGGACCCTGGACAGACAGGTCCGTCTGTCCTTCCTTCCTTCGCTCAGCCTCGCCTCGCGCCTGCCGGGACGCCAGGGTCCCTCTCCTTTTCTCTCCTCGCTGCTCTCTTGCTGGGCTGGATTACGCTCCGGGCCGCGAGGAAGCGGCCCTGGCTTAACGCGCAAAGTTCAGGAAGCCAGGAGTCTCCAGACGGCCTTGGCGACTCCTCGCGACTATGCCTTGCCGCCCTCCAGCCTGGAGAAAAGTTGCTCTGGGACTTCCCACCCCCTCGCCTCTCTCTGGCTCTGCTCGAGTCTAGGAGGCGCCGCTGGCGCTCACCGCTCTCGCCTTGGCCAAGGTCCCCTGCCTGCCCGCGCGCCCTCCCGTCGCCCGCGTCCCGCGCGCCCTTCCTCCCTCTCCCTCAAGTCAAACAGGTCATGGCTGGGGCCGTGGCAGGGACAGGGTCCGGGGGAGCCCGGGGCTGGGGACACGGGACGGGGAGTCCGGGCCGGGGCAAGGGCGGGGGCCGGGAGCGGCCACGACTCACAGAAAGAACTCGGGAGAGGAGGGGCTGTCGCTGGTGGAGCCCGCCTCCCTGAAGCCGGAGTTGGCGAGTTTCTCGCACTTGACCTTGTAGGCGTCTCTTTCGCGGGCCAGCCGGGACACCTCCTGCTTAAGCTGCTCCACCTGCTGAATGAGCTGCGTCTTCTCATTCTCCAGGTGGTGTTTCTGCTGGACGCGTTTATACCTGCACGACTGGGCGTAGCCCCGGTTCTTCAGGGTCCGCCGCTTCTGCTTCAGGCGGATCACCTCGTCCTTGGTGAAGCCCCGCAGGTGGCGGTTCAGCTCGCGCACGGACATGGACACGAGCTGGTCGTCGGAGAAGCGGTCCTCCACGCTGCCGCTACCACCAGCCGCCGTCGCCGCGGCCGCCGCGTGCGGCCCAGGCCCGGGGTGGCTGGTGGGCAGCTGCTGCGCGGGGCTGGCCGCGCTGGACGGCGGCGGCGACGCTTGGTGATGATGGTGATGGTGCGGGTGCGCGTGTGGGCCCAGCTCGTCGTGCGCCACGCCGGCGCCCGGGTACGCGTGGTGCGGGTGTGGGTGGTGGTGGTGATGGTGGTGGTGCGCGCCGCGGAAGCCGTCGAAGCTCTGCAACGGCTGTGGCACTGGGTGCGAGCCTATGAGCGCCTCCACTGCGTCCTCGGGCGTCAGGTTGAGCGCCTCGGGGTTCATCTGCTGGTAGTTGCTCGCCATCCAGTACAGGTCCTCGAGGTGGGTCTTCTGTTCGGTTGGGCTGAAGCTGGGCGACGAGGGCACCGAGCTGCACGGCGTGCTGAGCGGTGTGGACGACACCGAGCCGGCTGGCTGCAGGCGCGTGCAGGGCCGGCCCGGGCGGTCCGCGCGCCCCAGCGGCTCCTTCTTTACGTCGAACTTGAGCAGGTCGAAGTCGTTGACGTACTCCATGGCCAGCGGGCTGGTGGGCAACTCGGGCCCCATGCTCAGCTCCGCGGCCATCGCTCACGCGAGGCGCAGCCGCCGCCGCCGCCGCCGCCCGGGGAAACTTTGCAGCCGGCCGGGGCGCGCCGAGCCGGGAGCGGGGGCGAAGAGCGGCGAGCCCGGGAGGTGGGGAGCGAAGGGCGCAGCGGGCCGGGGCCGCCGGCCAAGCCTTTGTCTGGGGACGCGGCGGCGCGCGGGAGAGTCCCGAGGCTGCCTGCGCCGCCCCAGAGCTCGGGGCTGTGGCCGAGCCGGGGCCGGGCCGAGCCGGGAGGGGCGGAGAAGCGAGCGGGGCGCGCGGCCGGGTCGAGGGGTGGCGCCGGGCGAGCGCCCGCCGCTCGCTCTCTAGCTCTCTTGCTCTTGGGCTCTCTCGGTCTCAGCCGCTCGCAGCCCGGCGGTGCAGCTGTGCGGGATCCGGCGCAGCCGCTGCCTTTTATCGCCTCCCTGATGTCACCGGGGCGCGGGGGCCCGGGCAGCCCGGCGCGCTGGCCAATGGCTGTACGGGCCCCGCGGACCGGCGGCGCAGGGCGGGGCGCGCCTGACAGCTCCTCCGCCCCCCGTGTCAGCTGACTGGCGGCGAGAGCAGCCGGAGAGCCGCCGAGGCCTGGCGGAGGGCTGGAGCAGAGAGGGACCGCCGGCCCGGGCCCAGCTCCCCACCCCCTCGGTGTCCCGGCCCCCGCCCGCTCGCCTTCGGTGCCAGCACCCCCCCCTACCCCCTCCACCACCATAGGCTGGGCCGCTTCGTCCACCCCTTCGCGCGCTCTCCTCCCTCTTTACCCTTGGCTCCCCCAACCCCAGTCCGTGTCACCCCCAGGAGGCTGAATGAGCGCCGGGACGACACCTCTCGGGTCCATTGTTCGCAAGCGTCCCCCGCCCAGTGGGGGACGCTCCGTGTGCAGCGCGGCCGCGGGCCGTGTGTGTGCAGTGCGTGGCTGTGTTTTTGCAGGGCTGAGCATGATTGTGTGTTGGGGGGGCAGGGTTGGGGCTCGAAGAGTTGTGTTCAAATCCAACTCAGCCTCAGAGGACGCTCCTCGGGCCAAGCGGGAGCCGTCCCCCTCCTGGCGGTTGTGGTGGCCGAGCCCCGAGACAGGACTCGGCGGGCCCCGCCGCTCCCCGCACACCCCACCCACAAATGCAAAAGATGAAGGGAGTGGGGAAGGAATCGGCCCAAAGGCTCTGAAGCCCTCTCCCCAGACAAACGCAGTGAACCCTGAGTTCTCCGAGGTTGGGGGCTGAGGCCAGCCCAGGACGGTGCTCCGGGTGGCTCTTGGCTGCTGGGAAACCGGCCCTGTTTTTGTTTGAACGTTTTGTAACGATTAAGCAGATCCCGGCGTCAGCCAGCCGAGGAGAGGCTCAAACAGGCATAAAGTGCGACCCCAAGTGGCCACTGTGCGCAAAGGCGCGCCGAATCGCGGGGCCCGCAACTGGAAGTCTCGGCCGACGACTCGGACCCAGCTGGGTCTTCCCAACCCGCCCAACCCCAGCCGGCCCGGAACGCAGGCTGTGTGTGCACCGGAGCCCAAGACAGGTTCCCCTAGAGCCACGTACAGGTTCTCGGGTCGGTCCTCGGACTCAGCCGCGAGTTCCACGCTGATCTCCCCCCCCATGAAACTCCGCGCCCCGGCTCCGGGGATCGGGGGGCGGAGGGGCGGAGGGGCGGGGAGGGGTGCTCGGCGGCGGCTCCCTGCTCGAGAAGATCCTAGGCCGAGTTAGGCGGATGGCCGAAAGCGGAAACGCCACAGCGAGGGGCCCCAGGGCTGTCAGATGAGAAACCTCCCCCGAGCGCAGACGGGGACCCCTGAGCGCACCGCACTACGGCATCTAGACAGTGCTTGGGCGCTGCGCACCTTCCGTATCGGGTACAGGATAGCCCGAAATAAGAGCTCCCTAGACCCCGGCCCGGGCGCAGAAACCGGATAAATCGCAAATTCGCTGTACCCGGAGACCCGACCCGCCTCCCGCGTCGCTTTCTGCTCTTCAGCTTTGGGCGCGAGCAGCGAAAAGCAGGAGAAGCGCGCACTGGGTGAGTGTGTCCAGCCGCCGCCTGTGCGGGGCCAGCACGACTGACGCAGCGCGTAGGGGTCAGGTGGGCCCACTAATGCGGACGCGGCCAGATGTGTTTTCAAGTGTTAGAAGGTAAAATATTTGCCTCCAATTAATTTTGAAAACTGTATTCTCTTGCGCCCTCGGTGAGGCTCGAGTGAGGTATGATATTGGGCCGCCTATTTTTAATAAAATGAATATATTTGAACTAAAACTTGGCCTGAAAGGTTTGGATCAGCAACTGTAATGCTGGAAGAGCCCGTCTTCAACCCTCTGCGAGAAGCGTGCTCTCCGCAGAAAGGATCAGGCTGTCTCCAGAGAGAGCTTCCCGGGCGGCCCACGCCGCCGCCCCGCCCCTGCTCGGAGCTGGGCGCTGCGGACCAGCACCCTGCCGGTCCCTGCCGCGTTCTCACGCAGCCGGAGCGTACTCGGATCGCGGCTTAGCGGGGGAACGTTTCGAGGCTACGCTGGGTCGGCCGTCTCGGTTCTACGCAGACTATGGCTGAGGCTACAGGCGGCCAGGTCCGGACAAACGCACTGGCCTCTCCCGGTGCCGCTGAACCCCAGCCGGCAGCGCCCTCCTTCCCGCGGACACTGTGTCCTTCTGCGAGTGCAGTGAGGCGGCCGGGCCGGTCTGTGCCCTCATTGTGTCCCCTCTGGTCTTGTCTGACCCGTGATGTCGAGGACCAAACCTGAGTCTCGGGAGTGTGGCCCATCGAGGCCCTAGGGTTCCTTCAGCCCCAGCTCTGAGGGTCTAGCCTCCTGCTCCCCTGCGGGCAGCCTGCCGCGGTCTCAGAGTCTCTAGCACTCGGGCTTTGTCTGGGCGGCCGCGTTCCTCTGTCCCTGTGCCTCTGTCTCGGGTTTCGGTTGCTCCCTTCCCCTGGGCTCTGAGTGAGATATCTGTCCATCCTTAGGTCCACCTTCCCCAATAACCCGTTTCTTTGCCGCCCTCCCAGCCTAGCCAGTCCCTCTTCTACCCACCCTACCCCCAACCACCTCCACCAAAAACTTGGAAACTGGGTAAAAGTGAAGCAGACGCTCAGGTTGCTCCGGAGTGAAAGCCGCTGCAGAGCAACCGACCTCACGGTGGGACCCCGGCCTCGCCTTCCTGGCTGCTAATGCGCTCCGCCGCGCGGTCGCGGCGTCCCAAACCCCTTGGCATCCCTCTCCCGCCTGCCGACGCCGGCGCCTCCTCTCCGAGCCTGGGGGCTGTAAAGGTCAGCGTGCCGGGCTCCCGGTCGACGCGTACCCGGAGGCTACACCCCATCCCTGAAAGACTAGTGGGGTAATGAGTGGGGGGAAGAAAAGAAGAAAAGAGAAGGGCTGGTGGGAGAAGTGGAGAGTCGAGGAAGAGAAGTGGAAAGGAAGGAGGGCAGGAGACACAGGAGTAGTGCCCCAAGCCTCTTCTGAAGGGAAGCTAAGGAGGACTGGTGGCGCCCAGAGACCTCTTCTGAACAGTTTGTTGTCTCTAACCCCCGAAACTCTAATTTGAAATTTTCACCCCTTCTCCCTACCCACCCCAGGTTGAGCCAGAGGCGAGGCGTCTGAGCGCACCACCTTGGGATTCTTCAGCTACCGATGGTGATCAGGGAGATGTCCGAGCCACAGCGGAGCCTCGGGGCACCCCGTGTGGGAGTGGGTGAAAAAGTTACTCCCTAAGGGAACGAAGGGTCCACTGCCATTCGCCGGGTTCGAGGTTCGCCGCGCCGCTCCCGGCCGCCCCTGATCAGCCCGCGCGCTAACCCGAGAGTGGCGCGCTCTCCCGTGCGCCTCCAGACCAGCGCGGCGCTCCCAGCAGCCGCGTTCAGCCCCGAGGTGCACCGTACGCCCGTCGTTTCCAGAGAGCTGCAGGTGTTTGGTGTGCGAGTGGGCGTCTCTGTGCGTGCATGGGTGCAGTGGGAGGCACTGCGGGAGGCGTGTGTGGGGCCGTATGGGTGGCGGGTGTTAGGGAAGCACGGCACGCGGAACGCTTCGAATCGCAGAGCCAGCAACTCCCGGCCTCTGCGCCAAGTGCGTTGCAGGATCGTACTATCCCGGGTCGCCAAACGGAAGCCGGTGGTCCCAAGGGCCCCAGGGTGAGTTCTGCCAGGGAGGAACCTGAGTTAGGGGACCCCCAAGAGCCTGCCTTCTGCGTTTGCATCACCCAGATGTCGGATCGCCTGTCTCCTCCAAGGAGCCCTGAAATCTCGGCTACCTTTCCCGAGGCCCTTGGGAGGAGGGGATTCTTTCGCTGCCGCTCCCTCTGAGCTTCCCAAGGTCTTTGGCTTCCAAGAAGAGGCAGAAGATAGTTCTCCCTTCCTCTTCCTCTTTCCCAAAGGCAACTGTCACTTGCAATGTTCCCTGCTTCACACAGTGGCCATCAGATTCTAACCCAATGCTTCTTAATAGGTATTCTTGGGCTTCTGGATCCTGGTGGCCTTAAGCATCCAAAGGATACAGCAGGTCCCAGTAGGGAGCCAGAGTTACCCCCCAACTCTGCCGAGACTTTTCCCAGCTCCCTCCCTTCAAGACCAGGGACACCCAACGCCTCCCCCCACACACACTCACACTGGGAATGGGAATTTATTATTAAAACTATCTTACCCACTTCTTTTTACTTTGTTTTAATGCGAATTCTAGAAATTTTTTGAATGACATATGTGGCTTATATTCTCTTCCTATTGGACAGTGCTGTGTTAGACAACCACTGGGCAGTATAGCTTCCAATATAGATGGGATATTTAATAATAATTTCCAGTCCCAACTGTACGGAGATTTTCAAAGCCTTTATCATTCACTTTTTCCTTCAATTCTCACAGCTCTATAAGGTAGTGACTATTACTATCTTTATTTTACAGAGATATGTGGGCAGGTAGGCAGGTAGGTAAATACAGATGTATTGCAGTGTCCTAAGAGTTTTATCAACTCATTCAGTCCCACAGCTGCCCTTGGAGGTGGGGAGGATTATCCCCATCTTACACAAAGAAAGAAGCTCTGAGAGGTTAAGTGATTTCTTTAGTGACACACTGGCGACAAGCCATAGCTTCTGGCCCTAAGTCCAGTACTCTGAATACTATGAAGCACGTGGTCTTGATCTCGACTGGGTGACATCCCAGGGACCCAGGTGTCAGCACAGCACTTCAGCTGCTCTCTGGGTCAGGATCTCCAGCTCTCCGCAGACTTAGTGGTTCCTTTCAGGTCACAGTTGAGCCTCTAGCCTTTGCCAAGTCTCTGCCGAGGGCTCAATTATCAAGGCAGTGATGAACGCGTCTGTCCTCTGGTCGACGGCATTCAAACATCCTTGGGCTCACTCTTGTTCCCTTCCCTCTTCCCTGACTGTGTGGGGCTGGAGGGTGGGAGTTAGAAACCAAGGCGGGATGCAAGCCAAAAGAGAGAAAGTTTGCAGAGTCCTCTCTAAGGTCCTGTCCTTTACCCTTGGCCTCAACCTGACCCCTAATCTTGGCCTTGATCCTTGGTCCTGCCTCTGGCCTGAGTTGGAACCTCAGCCCGTTTGACCTTCAGCCCCCATCCATCCATATGGTGGGGTGGGGGGAGAAGATGGCTCAATGCTGATGAGAAGTTCGCTGTCACTCAAGGCCAGTGAGGGATGACCAGCAGGGCTCCCTCCCTCCACTCCCTCCCCATGACCCCAAGGGCAGCATTAGAGACTCTGAAGCCTCACCATTGCTCCCCAGGACTGAGGCCCTCATCCCCCCACAGCTCAACCATCACTTAAGACCTCGGTTTCTCCATCCAATGCCTTCACCCTCATCCAAGCCACCCTCATCTTTAGCTTGGATGACTACAGAGGCCTTGGTTCAGACTTTCTTCTTCTCCCCACGACAGTAGAGCCAGTTTTCATGTTATATGAATCTGTTCATTCTACCTTCACCCCCTACTCCTGCGCTTAACTACAGATTCCTTCAATACTTGGACAAAAAACTGAATTCCTTGGCATGGCCTTCAGACCCTGAATGATCTATCTGTTCCTGCCAACTTCTCCCACCTCATCTCTCACTGTACCCCCACCCCCACCCACACACACACAATGCTCCAAGCACACTGCCTTCTGTAAGTCCTTCCACAGCCCAAGCTCTGTCTTCCACCAGGCATTTGCACATGCCATTCCCCTGCCTAGAATGAGTCAGTCCCTTGGTTCTGAAGACCTTAGACAGAAGAGGTGGTCTGTGGCTCTTCCCAGGCCTCAGAGGGACTTGGGGTGTAGCTGGGAATGGAGGTGGGGAGAAGAGCCCAGAAGCCAGGGTAAGGTCATGGTCACTCTGGGGAAATCACACACGAGAGTCATGCGGCAGGGCTCCCCTCCATCCCTTCCCTCTCCAAGCTGGATTAGGGTAGACCTCAGATTTGGGAGAGGCCTTAGGAGATAATACAAGGAGGTCAGGGAAAGCCTTTTGTCAACGAGTCCAAATGTTTTCTGCTTGAGAAAACATGTTGCAAAAACAGATTCCTGAGCCACAGTCTGGCTTTATAGGTCTACATGGAGCCTAGGAATTTGCATTTTCATAAATTCCCTAGGTAATTCTGATGTTTGGGGTCCAAGAAACACACTTTAGGAAATTATATAGAAGTTGACAGTTATCTCTGTATCTCATACCAGGAGGAACAAGATTACAGTTGTGGAATAGTGAATGAATGAATGAATGAAATTAGCAACTAGACAAACACGGATACTGCCTTGCAGTAGATATTTCAGAACCCTCAGGCCTTTCCTGAATACCTTTCAGCCCTCTCCTCTCCCTTAATTAACAATCATTCCTAAACCAATCCTTACCCTTCCTCTTTAGACCAAGGACCAACTCAGGAGAAATCTGGATAATCTGAGTGATTCCATCCCACTGGTCTCCCCTCTTCCCTTCTCCTCTATCTGGATGTTCTTCAGGGGCCCAGGGGTCCAGCTTCCCACCACATTCTCATCACAGCTTGGGGAGCAAGCTTCTGAGTACAGGGAAAGTGGGTGGCACCATCCCACTGCTGGAAACCGCCATCCAGGGCTGATGGAGGGAATAATGTTTGACTGCATCTGAGCCCAGGCTCATTTCAGCCAGGAATTTCTGTGGTTACTCAATCTCTTTCTTCCCTTTCTTCTTTTAAAAATGAATTATACAAGATACACAAGCCTACTTTCTCATTGTAAAAAAATGCAACAATGTAGTTTTAACAGATATGTCTAGAGCTACAGCTTTGCTTTTTATTTTTATTCAGCAACTTCTGCGTCCATACGTCGAGATCTACTTCTTGCTTTTTAACTCACGCGCGACAGTTCGTTCAATGGATGCTCTGTAGTTTTTTATCCAGTCTTGTATTTATGGACATTTAAATGCTTTCCCATCTTTCACGATTGCAAACAATGCCACAACAAATCACTTTTTACATGCTCCTTTTTGCGTGTGTACAAGTATGTCTCTGCAATAGAGAGAAAGGAATGAAATGGCTGGACTGAAGGAAAGATGAACACATTTGTAACGTTAACACTGTCAAATTAGCCTCTAAGAAGATTGGATCTCTTGAAATTTCCACGGGAAATATATGAAAGTAACCTGTTTCCCCGCAGCCACGCCGACAATGGATTTTTAACAAGGTTTTTCATTTTTTCGTGTCAATTCTACTTATGTCCATTCTGTGACCAGTACTGGGAGATGAGGCACAGGGGTGGGCATGGCATCTTTCCTCCCCTCCAGAGAATTGCAAACCTTGCCGTTGCAGCTGGAGAGGCAGTGTGGTGATGCTGGCATATCCCCAGCAAAGGAGCCCTTGGTTCTGTTGGACGGGGTTAGAGGAGGGGTTGGCTGATAAGGCTGCACTTAACTAAGGCTTTGAAGGCTGAGCAGATACGTATCAAACAGAGAAGTACAGGAAGACCCAGGGGTAGGCCCAGCCCAAACAAACACACAGAACAGAGGTACCATCTCAGGCACTTGGGGGTGCTATTTCAAAGAGGCTAGATTTAGAGCTGCAGGAGCCAACACTTGAAGGGCCTTGAATGCCGTGCCAGAGTCAGACCCCATTCTTGACTAGAAGAACATCTCCACTTGGGCAGGCATTTTTCTTTGTTTGTTTCACTGCTGGGCACATAGTAGGCACTCAGTAAATATCTGCAGAAATGAAAAGGAGCATCCCAAAGGTATTTAAGCAATGTGCTTACTTTCTCTTTCATCTCTCATGGAGACAAGGTGCCCTCCGAGCCCGGGACTGGACGTCTGGCTCCATTCTGCACGCTGGAGAAACGGCACAGACAAGCCCGGCTCAGGAATCCGTTCCTCGGTCTCAGCCCCCTCAACCCGGCCCTGTGCCAGGTCCCTTTCACCTCTGCCCATTAGAGATTGCTTTTGGTTTCTGTGTTGACAACCCCTGTTTCTGTGTTTGGAGCGACTGTTCAGTGCCATTTCCTGATTTAATATCAGAGGCAGCACGGAGCAAGGATGCACACTTAGCAGTTTTTGCTCCAAGTATTTTTCAAGTTCCCTTTTGATGTAAGGGTTGGGTTTGCAGCTTCCCTGATCTTGCTGAGCAGGGAGGGACAGATGGGGGCTGAGGCTGGGAACCGGAGGCGGGAGGAAAGGAGAAGACCCAGAGGAGATTCATCCCGCGCAGCTGAGCTGAGAGACTCCAAGCTCCTTTCTAGAAAGGGGGATGGTGGAGGGCTCAGCAGAGACAGAGGGGCGGGTTAAAGGGTCTGCCGGCAGTTGTGGCCACCATGAAGCAAGGCTGCTATCAACCTTCTGTGTGGGTGTACAGATTTGCACGTGTCTGTACATTTATGTCTCTGTCACAAAAACAAAGGACTAAAAAGCTTAAGTAAGCTAACGTTATGCAATTCAAAATACCTGAAAATAAAAACAACATTGGTTCAAAGAAAAATTTAAGATAGATACAGCTCCCAGGGGCACTCAGGTTATTTTGACTGAGCATTTACCATACACGAGGTCTTCTGCAGGGCTAAATGTCGGGGACAACCTGAGGAACTCATCTTCTTCAGGTGGAAACTAATCTTCCAACTAATTGACTATGGTCAATGCAGTGATGGAAGCATGCACAGGGCAGTGCGCGCGCACACACACACACACACACACACACACACACACACATACATGCTTGAGGACAGGACATGGGAAGAGACTGGGGTCTTTGAAGGCCCTGACCCCCCCACCTAGAGGCACCCGTGTGACCTGCTGTTGGTCGCATATTTATCTCTCTGCCATCCGCCTCTGGGACGCTTCCCCTGACCCTCTGTGTCCTTTGGGGTGTCCTGAGGAACAAATACCAGGACAAGATTAGACATGCAAGAGGTTTACTGGGGACACGCCTGTGAAGGATAAAGGATGAGGGAGCAAGAGGAGACAGGGAGAGCCTTCGGTCATGGAGGTGGGCCTGACATCTGGGAGAGGGGAGGGGCAAGGAAGGAGGGCAGGAGGGAAGAGTCGAAGACCACAGCAGTGTTCTAGAAAAGTTTCAGCCAGGCTGGTGGGGCATCCCTGGGCCAGTGTCACGCATTTTGTAGGAAAGGGCCAGCCCCGGCATCACGACCCTGTGCTCCATCACTGGCTGAGAGCAACGGAGAGGAAATGTAGCCTCAGCTCGAACACACTGGGGGATCTCAAGGGGTGGTAGCTAGGACTGTCAGTCACCTCTGCTCCCTGCAGCAATTTCTCCTGAAGGAGACTTAAGCCGAGCATTTCCATGGCCACCACACCCTCCTTTTTCCACCCAATCAGGGCAGACGGCCCCAGGGAGTGAAACTAACACCAGCAAGCATCTTGTTGAGTGTTTGCTACCTGTGAGGGTCCATGCCACATCTAGCTTACGACATCTCAGTAACCCAATGTAATCTTACGAGATAGAAACTGTTATCATTATCCCCCGCCCCCATTTTATAGACAAAGAGGCTGAAGCTCAAATAAATGAAATCACTTCCCAGAGGGCATAGCTAGCAAGTGGCAGAAAGAACATTCAAAGTTGGTTTGACTCTAACCACTGCACTAGACTGCTTCGGCCAGGAGGAGGCTTGGGAAGGGTAAATGGGAGGCTCATTTCTCTCTTTGCACCCATCTCTCTTGCTGCTGATCCCTACGATGTGTTAACCACACAGCCGCCAAGAAAAACCCCTCAGGTCTCATCAGGGCCAATGCCAGCCCATTCCAAGTTAGCACTGGAGTACAACCATCCTGCCAGTCAGCTCCAAACAGAAAAGCCAGAATGCTCACCTGAAGTAGGCACTCTCCAGCAGCCACATGTCTTTTTCTAGAGCATCACCTCCTCCAGGAAGCCTCCCTGACTGACCCATGTTTCCATAGCACCTTATACTGACCTCCATCCGTGCATTTATCACACAGTGTCCAGAGTGTCTATGTTTTCTGTTTCTACCACTTAACTGGGCTCCTCCAGGACCCAAACTGGGTCTAAGTCATGTTGTGGTCCCTAGCACCCAGCACATGGGGACCTGGAACTAGAGGGGTGGCAATACATGGCAAGGATGCTCTGATAAATGAAGCCTGATCCAGGGCATCGAGAAGACTCTCTTGGAGGATATAGGTCCCTTTTCCTGAGACCATAACTTTGTCCTTGAGGGGTACAGCCTGCACTCCCCAGCTTGGCCGCCAGGGGCCTCATCAACCCCCAGGCAGTATTAACCCCCGGGCTTCTTGCATCTCTGCAGCAAATCCATCCCTCCCACTGCGGCCCCAGCATCTCTATAGGGACCAGGCCCTGGCCCTCCAAGACCTCAGCATCTGCTCAGCCGCCACTGGCCCGATGGGTAGCCCCAGCCAAGGAGGAGAGTTATTTTTATTTATTTCTTCTTAACCATGAACTTAATTTAGCTGCTAATCAGGTTACCATGGTGACTTGCACTGGATTTATAGCAGTTTCCTAAAGTGTCTTTTTCGCACTCTTTGGGTAAATGAATAAAATTTGGGTGATGAGCAAAGCGCATAAATATTGGGTGTCCTAGAAAAAGGTCAGACGCTTCCGTTTTGTATTTGCCTTTCACCCGGCCTGATGTGCTTAAAAGAGATCCATGACTCTGGGCGGTCCCCAGGTTTCTCTCTTCTGCCCTCCCTTTGAGGCCTTCAGTGGATCCTTATTGCCAATCAGGTACAGTCTAGATTTTTGCCTTGCTTTCAAGGTCTGCCCTTCTAGCCTCACCGCCCTAATGCTCTACGTTCCTTTCCCCTGTGCTGCTCCCCGAGTGCTTGTGCCTCTGTTCCTTTGCCCGTGCTGTGCTCAGGACTGCTTTCAGAGATGTCTCCTCTGTCTTGGGAGTGATGGTGGCCTGGCTCACCTTGGAATCACAGTGTGGCATTTCAGGACACCTTTGAGCCCTCTTATTGGTCCTACTATCACCCTGGCAGGTGTGCAGAATATCATGCTAGCCAGCCAGGAGCACAGGGCAGGGAGGCAGCAGAGAAAGGAAATGAGGAGTTGGCATTTTGACAGTTTTCTGCACAGTCTGGAAGGCTCATCCAGTGTTCCAGCCCAGTGGCTGTGGGGTGGAGGGGACACCGTTCATCTCCCCTCACCCCATGGGCTCAGAGGCACTCCTGCCTTGGAACAACCAGAACCCCTCCTCTCCCGCCTCCCCGCGGCTCCCAGAAGGGACAGTGTCTCCGGGCTGGAGGTCACTATTTCCAGGTTTCCCCTGAGGATCTCGGGGCTGGTTGCCAATCAGTCCCAGGATCAGCCACCGTCCATTAGTGAGCGCCCAGGGCTCAGGGCACCAGTGGAGCCACCAGGCGCTGACGCCGGATCCTGCTCAAGGAACCCAAAGACACCTTTCATTATTGTCTTGGTCTTTGTTATCGGCCCAACAGGAGACCACTCTGGGGACCTCCCGGGTTGCAGGAGGAACAGTCCAGCCCCTGCTGCCGCCCACACTGTAGGCGAGGCTATGTGAGCTCATTGGGTTACCACCCCTCTCTGAGCCTCACTTCCCTTATCTGGAAGATAGGGCTGTAGTCATGGCAGAGGTGCTGACATCACTTCTGGCCCTCCTGAACTAGGAGCCAGAAGAACTGGGCTCAGGGCTTTTATTTGCTTTGGCTTCAAGACTGAGGCCAAGGGAGAGGAAAGTTCGGTTTCCAGAATGCTTTTGGGAGGATGAGGTTAGCAGGCCTGGACATCTACGATAGTGAGTGACCAAGACAGGAAGGTCTGTGATGTGCCAAGAAAGCCCTAAATGGCTACAGTGACTTTGGCAAGCATGTTTGTCCATTTTCCTCCCCACAGGAGTTCTGCCCCAAATGAACATGACTCATGGGGTATCGGTGGGGAGTAGAGAGAGAGCCCCCTCTACATGGGCATGGAAGGACCTGCGGATCGAGATACAGCGGCCCAAGGCTTGAGGGAGTCTGAGATTCTAATCCTAGCTCAGGGCCAAACTTGCTGTGTGATTTTGGGCAAGTCACTTAACCTCTCTGGGCTTCAGAAGAGTTTTTCTAGGAAAGTCAAATCTCACCCAAATGAGGGTAGGACTTTATACCTCCAATCCCCTCTCCAGCATGTGACTTTGTCAAGCTGGTTCTGGCCCACGTCAAAGCAGTGGGGGACAGAAATAATGACTTTGTAAAACTCAAAGAGCAAACCCCCTTTGGCCATGGAGGGCTGCCTTACTCCACCCCAGCACACCCCGTCATGTAGGAACTAACAGTCGCCCATTCCCTGCAACGACTCAACAAGCATCGAGCATGGAAGCGCAGGCTCTGGAGCCCAACTGCCTGGGTTCAAATCCCAGTTCTGCCACTTACTAGCTGTGGTGTCCTTGGGCAAGTTAGCTAACCACTCTGTGTCTCCTCTCCCCCGTACATATAATGGAACTAATAGCACATATACCTCAAAGAAATGTGGAGAAGATTAAGCGGGTTAATCCACAGTAAGCATTTAATGTTGTGTGTTGACGTTATCTACCAAACATTTCCCCTGTCAGTTAGTTCTCAAAGCTGCTACTCTTAGCCCCATTTTACAGTCAGGGAAACCGAGACGCAGAGAAATTCAACCTCTTCTCTGGGTCTACTGCTCTAAATCAGTGCATTTGTCACCAGACCTTTCTGCTCCCACATCTGCTCGATATGATCGATGTTCTCAACTAGTTATTTCGCAAAACAAGTTCTTATAGCCATGGAAATAGAGATGGGAGTGGGGCGTTCCTTAAGAAGGGTGGGCTGAGCCACTGATCAATCTTAACATCTTTAAAGGAGAGACAACTAGACATTAGGATGTGATACAACAGAGGTTGCACAACACCATCCAGGAAGGCTTCTGGCCAAAAATCAAATGCGACTCTGATCAGGCCTCTGGACCTGAGTTTCTGGGAAACACAGGGGACAGAGGAACACGTTAGATCATCAGCCAGAACGTGAAACAGAATGCAGGATAAGTGACCTGTGTTCATCAAAAAACAAATGGCATTTTAAAAAGAGAAATAAATGACATTTTTTAATGTGAGGAGAACAGGGGGACTATTACAGATGAAAAGAAATTTAAGAGACGTATCAACCAAAAGCAATGTTTGTGGCCTAATTTGAGCAACCTAAATGTAAAAAGACATTTTGAGACAATCGGGAATATCTGAACATTGACCAAATATTAGATGTTAAAGGAACTGGGTGTTTTTAAAAAAAAAAATTGGGGGGACTTCCCTGGTGGTGCAGTGGTTAAGAATCCACCTGCCAATGCAAGGGACACAGGGACACAGGTTCGATCCCTGATCTGGGAAGATCCCACATGACGTGGAGCAACTAAGCCTGTGCGCCACAACTACTGAGCCTGTGCTCTAGAGCCCGCGTGCCACAACTACTGAAGCCCGCGTACCTAGAGCCCGTGCTCCACAACAAGAGAAGCCACCGCAATGAGAAGCCCGCTCACTGCAACCAAGACCCAACGCAGCCAAAAATAAATAAATTAAATAAAGTAATTAAAAAAAATTTTTTTGTTAGCTGTGATAATAGTATTATGGTTACTTTTTAAATTTAAAGTTCATGTCTATTAGCAATGCCCCCTAAAATATTTATGCATGAAATGAGGTGATAACTGGATTTATTTTAAATGCTCCAGTGAGGGATAAGGTAAGGAGTACACGAGGGTTTACTATAATTCTCTCTACTTCTGTGTCTGTTTGGAAATTTTCATAATGAAACGTTTAAAAGAAAAAGAACGGCAAAGGATGAAGACAGATCACTGTATAAGAAGAGTTACAAGTACAGGTTTCAGAAATTCTGGTTTTGAGTGAGGTTTGGCCCCATAAAGATGGGTGGGACAGGGCAGACTCCCCAGTCCCTTGGACTTCAAAGAAGTGGCATGTCCCTTAAAATGAGCCTTTGCAGGCCACCCTGGAATTCATTCATTCATTCACTCACTTGCTCACTCATTCACTACCTCATTCACTACACAGTTGTACAGAATGTACCTCATTCACTACACAGTTCATTCATTCATTCATTGGCTCACACATTCATTCTCTGTCCAGTTCATCCCTCCATCTATCAATTCATTCATTTGTTCAGTCACCACCCCTATTTGTTGAGAGCCTATAATGTGCCAGACTCTGAAATAAACACTGAAACAAAGGTGGTCATCTTTATCCTTGTAGTGTTGACAGTGGAAAGCAGGGAAGGGATTCAACTTGTTAAAGCTGCCATCACACAGATATATCTTCACAAACCATGATGAGTCTGAGGAACAAAGTGAATTGTGTGCCTTCAGGGAGTTTAACGTGGTGGGACATGACGTGGTCTGGGGTGAGGGATGGTCAGGGAATGACCCTCTGTAACATTTCAGCTGAGACTTGAAGGATAAGAGGGAGATGGCCATGGGAAGAGTCCAGGAAGGGGAAAGACATTGAGGCCAAGAGAACAGCAAGAGCAAATGTCCTGGGGCAGGAGGGATGGTCAGGAATGTGAGGTCCAGGAGGGTGGCTGGGGCAGAAGGCCAGAACAAGGAGCTTGTACCAGAGGAGAGCCTGTAGGCTGGGGAATGTCTGGGGTGTTCACCGCTGCTCTTGAACCAAAAGAAACTTCTCCCCCTGGAAACAGAACACGTCCTGTCAAGACATAAGCCTTGGGCCAGCAGACAAAGGCTCCTGCAAGTTATCTAGACAAGCACTGGGGAAGTTTGTGTAAGTGTCTTCCAGCGAAAATACTCTACTTAAGAATGTTAATCTGGAAGCTGGGTGAGGAGGAAGGGAGGGAGCCTGCCCTGGGGCAGAGAAGAGGCTGCTACAAAGGGAACATTGGAATCGCTGAGTAAGTAAGACTCCCAATTAGAGACTGAAAAACCAGCGGTGAAGAGGTGGCCGGTGCCTCGCTCCAGCCCCTCCCTCCTTCAGCCACCCCACCAGGGGAAGGAAGTCCCAGCCAAGCCAACCGTGGGGACAGTTGCCCAGTGATTTATAGTCCTGAGACAAAGGCTCCCGAGGAAAGGCTCTGTGAACCTCAGACATGTTGTTGGAACAATTAGAGCCCATCCATCTATTTGAGTCAGCACAGTATCTGGAAAATGGGCCTGGGGCAAGGTTGGCATGGGCTGAGCTCCAGCTCTTCACCCAGAACTTTCTACATGGTGAATAGGCACAAAAGCCTGAGAGATGAGGGATATAAGCCCCATTTTTCAGATGAGGAAAATGATGCTGGGAAAGATGACTTGCTCAAGGTCTCCAGCTAGGAGATTCAATTCAGGCCCTTTGAGTGCCATCGAAGGCCACACTCTTTTCTGTCATTTCTTACTGCCTCCCTGGCAGTTTCTGCAGCTGCCTGGGGTTTACGGTCCCTTGGGAGCTACAGGGCTTTTTCTCCAGTTTTCCAAGATTGGGCTGCTATTCCTCATGCAAGAGGTTTTGGCTCCCAGCTCCCAATTCACCCTAAAAAATCCAAGCAAGGGTATCCAAAGCCAACAGCAGCCTTCTCTCCTGCAGAAGCAGTGTTCACTTTCTCTTTTGGAACTCTGATTCTACAGGGACCTTGGAGGGGTCATGAGTAAGAGTCCCCTGCCTCCAAACCATCTGCAGTGTTTTGGGCCAACGTGGGAGATATGGGTGATACAGTCCCCCGCAGGGCGCAAGCACATCCCTGTGAGCTGACCCCAGCACCTCTGCTTCAGGAGCACTGTATCTGATCAGCGATGTGATCCCAGCACAACACAATCTGGCCCAGAGGAAGCCCACAGCAAATGTTCACTGAATCAAAGAATGGACTTTTGGCCCCTGGAGACATTGCAACAAACCCAACTTGAGAAAGAAAAAAAGTAGTGCACATTAAAATGAAGAAATGGGGAAGTACTTATGGTATAATGTTCATTATAAAAAGAATACAAAGCCATATAATTTTTTTAAAAGCCCACATAAATCCAGTACGATTTTAATCATGTAAAATAACGTGCGTGTATATGCGTATAGCAAAGGTCCTAGATGAAAATGCAAACCAAAATATTAATAGTCATACCACTGTGCATTTGGTCCAGGCATGGTTTTATTTGTTCCTTTAATTTTCTTCCTAAATGTATTAAAGGAACATGTGCAATTTTCCAAATAATAAGGAAAAGCTGTAACTAATTTTTTTTAGTACCATAGTTCTAAATAATAAAGTTTAGGGCACTGCCTGCCTCTCTGAACCCAGAGCCAGCTGCTGGGTGCCAGACAAGGGTTTGATATCCTTTGAGCTCAAGGAGAACTCCCCTGTGCCTGCAGAACCCAAACCATGGCACCAGGAGCTGCCCGTTCTCTGCCCAGGGCCTCGGGGTTTAGCAAGTGGATGCCAGTTCTCACAGCCATCTGCCAAACCTCGCCACAATCAAGTACATTTTCACGACTCCTTTCCCCAGAAGCAAGTCAGTAAATCAAAGCACGCAAGGTGGGCCCTTTCTGGTAAAACACAAAAAAACTTAATCTTTGGTCCAGAAGCAGTAGATTGCGGCGGCAAGTCAGCAGCCAAAACCATTAATCTTTGCCGCGTTCCCCAACTGGCCCGAGTAGTAAAGAAGATAATACCCCAGCAGAATCAGTGACCCACTACAAATTGGTCCTGAAAGGTCCACCAGCATAAATAGACTTTTGCTGATCCAACACTTGTTAGGAACCCCAACAAAGAGACTATTGGCTCATCTGATGAGCCGCTAGCAATGGGCCCTTGTAATGGCTGGTGATGGATGACCACCCTCCCTTAGAGGGGAAGATGCAGCTCCTGGTATGGGGCCCTTTCTCATCTTAAATTTGTCCTCAATAAATCACAGGTGCAGAGGAGCCGGCATCAGTTTCATTACACCTACATGCTCCAGTATCAATCACGCCACCATGGCGGCCTGTCTGGGCGCAGTTCATTTCAAGTGGCTTTTTCTGTCCTGATTCTGCTTCCATCGCGATGCGTGCCTCCATGGGCGGGAGAAAGAAGCTTCTCCCTGAAGGCCTCTGCTTCTTGGGCCTCGGCACCTACTCCTTCCTCTTTCTCCGTTAACTATTCTCCAGATGAGAGCCATTCTGAGCTCTGCACCCAGTGGCCGTTCAAAGACTTAGAATCAGAAAGATTTGTTTTCAGATAATGGCTCAGATATTTGCAGACTTGGAGCAAGTCACCTTACTTGGCTAAGGCTCGGTTTCTTCATCTGGAAAATGGGGCTAATAACACCTATCTGCTGCGACCAAACACAGTGATATGTGTCACAAGCCTAGCGCCGTGCTGGGTCCAAAGTGTTGTTAGTCCCGGCCCATGCTCATTCCTGTCTTGGATGCTGGCGAGAAAGTATCACAGAGATGGCTGATCTTGCCTTCCTTTGGACCCAGACCCATGAGAAAATAGAAACTCCACTGTTCCTCTTCCTTGTATCCACCTGCCTGGACCATTCCTGGTGTCAGCAGAGGTGTGTCAATTACAGCTCAGAATTTATGAAGATGCGGCCACAGCTCGTTTTTTGTCTTGTTCCTTTCATTGTAGGCAGTTAAAATACACTTAAAACTAAGGACACCAGAGAGCTCTCAGACCTCTTCTTAAGGCACATAATCATATACTGTAATGTCATTAAATGCATGTATAAGGCTCATCATAAAAGCTGTGAACTTCTGTTTTAAAGAATCATAAATGAGAATAAAAGGTTTCTTTTTAGGCAGACCCTGTGCCTGTTTCCCACGGCCACCAGAGGCAGGACCGACGCAGCCTCCAAGACGGCCAGCAGCCTCCTCGGGAGGGCGTAGCCCGGCTGCCTCTTCCGTGAGTGGAGTGCTCAAGGCCCAGGGCAATCCCGGAAATCGTTAACCACAGGAGCAGATCTTCTAGCAGAAGGGAGGGGAGCACAGGACCCTGCTGCTGGGCCGGTCAGGGATGTCAGAACAAGCTTTTCAAAAAGACACTTCCATTCACTCTAAACCTACAGGAGAGATGGAGTGGCAGACCCATTTATTTGCAGAAGAGCTGGGGAGGGGTGGAAAGGAGAGCCAGAGAGGAAAGGAGGAAGAGAGGAAAAGAGAGAGGCAGGAGAGGCAGGGGGCAGAAGGAGAAGGTTCAGAAAGCAGGTAGGGGAGGGAAAGAGATAGAAAGGGATATGAGGCAGGCTTTACCCAAGCACAGCGTAGTTCATCAGCGCTGCACACTGGCTCAGAGTCTGGAGGAAGATTCTACAGAGCCGAGTGTATATGCGATACTTCTCAGAGAACAGAATAGAATACAATAGCGATGCTGATGCTGATGATATAGAGCACTCACTGTGGGTCCAGTCTTTGGTTTAAGTTCTTTACAAACACAGCCTCACTTACTTCTCCTAATGACCCTATAAGGTAGCTACTGCATTTCATCAGTTCTAAGAGGGACACTTTCTTTTCCTCGTTTTAACATCTCTGAAATTGAGATGATTTTACAATCACTGTCAGCCTGGCAGCAGTCTTAATGTCACTGCCACATCAGGGAACACATCAAAATTTGCAGAATGGGTTTCTGTGGCTTAAAATTCTGAGGGAAATAGAGGAGTGGTTCTTAAAGAAATGCTACTAGTGATGTTTGTGATGTTACAGAAGATGCTACTGTGTAGAAAAACATGGACCATGACAATTCTGAGTCAATTTCGGAATATGAAGAAGCTTTAGGAATACCTTAAACAAACTATTTCATTGGTATTTTCCTTTTTACGTGTGTACAATGGCCTTATGATAAAAACCTATGTCTAAATAAACCCGAGAGCTCTTTCCATAAATATAAAATTAAAATTCTAGAGGATAAGAGAGTTATTATATCATAGTTTAATTAGCAATGATTCTGTTTTTCCAGGCGTGACATTAAATAATGGTGTAACATACAATCACTGGCTACTTGAACTAAGGGAAATACAGTATTGTCCCATCTTACAGATAAGCAAACTGAGGTTTAGGCACCTTTATTACTTGCTGGAAGCCACATAGAAAGTCAAACCCCCAGATCTTCCTGATTCCAAAGCCTATGTTCTCAGTCATGACTGCTGCACATCTCAGCCATCCCTGGAGCCAGACCAACATAGGTTCAAATTCCAGCTTTGTCCACTTATTGGCTTCTTGACCCAGAAGAGTGACTTCTCGTGTTTGAGCCATAAGGCAGAGCTGATGATGAAACCTGCTTCTCCAAGTTGTAGGGGAGAAAATCCTTATGTGAAAAGGTTCAGCACAGTGCCTGGCCCCAAGAAGAAGACCAGGAAGTGGGGGGGTGAATCAGGGTCTGCATCCAGGTCCATGGGACATCCAAAGAGCACCCCCTTAGCATTTGCAGCAGCTGACAAAAGGCTTGCTGCACCAGAAGCCCAGATGTAGGACTAGAATGATAGGCACCAATAAAAGATGCTTTTAGCCATATCCCCGGACAAGCCAGTCTATACACACCTCTAGGTGCCTGCTAGATGCTCGGCCCGTCCTTCCTACTTACAAAACAAGAGCCACATCATTAATATATTACTATCATTATTACTATTTACATTTACCGAGAGTCCACACTGTGCCAACACTGTTCTAAGGCCTTTACGCATATTTTATCTTCACAGCAACCCCATGAGCAGGTATGTTATAGGTGACAGGGAGACCCAGAGAGCTGAACAACACACAGGGCTGCTTTCAGCTGCCCCAGATCTATGCAGGGAGCAGTACACCCAGCATCTTAGGTTAACATGGTGCTGGGGCTCAGCAATTCATTAGCTCTGCGATTTAAGTGAAGTTGATTTTTTTAAAGTGATAAAGGGTGTCCCCACGCCTGATGACGAGTAAAACATGTTTACTTTAGAAAATTTGGAAAATACTTCATAACCAAAAAGATATGATCATACAAAATCCAATTACACAGAGAACACCCCCTGGTTCACATATTTTACACGACTGACATTATACCTACAATTTTATACCCTGCTTTATTTTCACTCAGCATAACAATTTCCCCATGTTCTTAGAAACTCTTTCACAACATCTTCTTTGTTGTTTTCAGTATTTTATTGAATGAATGGACCATAATCTACTTACCCATTCCCCTAATGTGGGACAGTTAGCCAATTTCCAATGCTCTAATGCAGACTTATGTGTATAAAACTTTGCTTACATTTTTATTTCCTTGGGATAAATTACTTACAATGGCTTTGCTGGGTCAGATGAACTTGTATATTTTTGAGACTTTTGATAGAGATTGTCAAATTGCAGTTCATATTTTTAAATGTCTGTTTCAACCCATCCTTGCCAGCATTCAATATTAACATTTTAAAATTCTCTGTTAATTTGACAAATGAAATTTTTCTCTGTTTTAAATTAACATTTTGTTTACTGGTAAACATGAACTTCTTTTCAACCTTATTACATGATTATGTCTGTGAATTTGTGGGATTATAGCAGAGCAGTTAAGAGCCTGGGCTAGATCAAGCTGCCTGATCTTGAATCCTGGCTATTTAACTTTTCAA
Source organism: Balaenoptera musculus (assembly GCF_009873245.2). Lineage (NCBI taxonomy): Eukaryota > Metazoa > Chordata > Mammalia > Artiodactyla > Balaenopteridae > Balaenoptera > Balaenoptera musculus. The sequence goes on along the minus strand of NC_045799.1, from coordinate 19,331,099 downwards.
ATCTTTATTGTTCTTCATTTTTTAATAGAGATGAGAACAATAACACCTACTTCATAGGGTCTTTGTAAAGAATGAATGAGAGATCCCTTGTAAATTACACCTAGTAAATGTTCAATAAATAACAGTTACTTGAACTTCTTCTTTTGTAAATTCTTTTTCAAACACTTTTTCTCCTAGCATCTTGATGTTTTATCAGTTTGAAAGAGCTCTAAAAAGAGGACATCAGCTCTTTGTCACATTTCTTGTGACTATTTTTTAATTGGCTTTTAAAGGTATATTTTTTCTGCTTTGATGGTCATTGAAATGATCTTAGTGCCACCCATATCTAGTAAAGCAGCAAGGATGAGTTATTTCTATTAAATAAAGGTTTAGAAATAAGAATAGGGGTTGATTTCCAGCAATGTACCTCAGAAGATATAACTTCAATTCTCAATGCTGCATCTCTAAGATATGAGGTAGGAATAGGTGGGATTTATTGTACCCACGAGACAGAGCCCAAGCTGCGTGCCCAGAGAATGTTGCTACAGCTCTGACGTCTTGATGCCTAAACACGGAAACTGGCACTTCATGTCAGGGAAGGAAACAATGGAGCTTTCTGGAGCCCAGCCTTTCTTAGTTCTGAAGCTGTCCTTGTGTTCACAGGAATATTTCAGTTAAACAAAACAAAACAAACAAACAAACAAAAAAACCCTCTTACTCCAAGATTTCCATCCGTACTTCCGTGCACTCAGTATTTTTCTGTCAACGAGGGTTTCGAAGAGTAAGAAAGCCTCTGTTTTCATTTTTTATGTCTATTAAAAATAAACATGCTGAGAAGCTGTCTTTTAGTCTCTTTATCAAGCCCCAAACGACGTGTAGCCCTTGTCGACTCAGCGTTGACGAAAGCAAACAGCACGATTTATAAGGCATCAGGAGCAAAACTTAGTTAAAGGCCAGTTTCCCCTCCACTGATTAAAACAGGGTTTAGCCCAATGATAAGCAGCCAGTGCCCTGGACTCAGCTACAGCGGACAGGTGGGCAGGACGCTGTCCCCAGCCCACCTCCCTGGGCCCAGCTCATGGGACACCTGGTAAGCTCTGCTGCCAGGAGAGCTGGGAAGCCACCTCTTTATGGGTTGGCACAAACCAGACACATTTCATGCTGAGTCAATTTCATCAATACTTTTCTTGCTCTGGAAACTCGGGGTGCTGAGAGAGAGCAATGCCATGACACACAGCAAAGCAGCTTTAAATTCTAATGAGCTTCTCTGTGCTAATTAGTGACTTTGCTAACGGGAAGCTTTCTTTGTTAGAAAACACACCCTTGCCTTGAAGTGACACTAAATGCCAGCTTTTCCTCTCCCAAATGTATCTCCCTTCATCTTTTATTATCAAGCCAAAAAGGGAAGTACTTTGTTCCTCTCGCCCTGTTAGAACTAACAGATTTTTTTTTTTTTTAATTTAAGTGTCTAGCATTGCATTGTGCCTGGTAAAAACTAGAAGGTGCAAATGATCCATTTCTCCTAAATCCCACCTGTCACCCTCTTGGCAGAAAACGGTCCAGGGGAGCTCTGGAGAGTACACGCATCGCCCAGCCACTTCTGGAAGAGACACAACAGGATGCCCCTCCAGCCCCCTCCCATTTCGCGGTGAGATTTGGTAAGCAGCCATCATTATTTTCCAAGGAGGAAGCAGAGTCTCTCCTCCTCGCTAGGAGAATGTGACCCAATCATTTATCTTGGCAACGCATGGATTCTAGAGCACTTGAGAATTCTTAGCCATAAAGCTGATTACTAACACAGGGAGGATGGTTGGAAAGAAAAGTCTTTCTAATCTGGGAAGGAGGGGAGGGGAGGGTGAAGGAAAGAAGGAAAAGACATAGAGCTCACTAGCGTGGTTATCAGCCCAAATCGGAGCTTTTTATGACTCAGAATTAGAACTCGGATACGTAAGTGGAATTCTTCTCCCTCTCACTTTTCTGCCTTGTTTTCGTCACTCTCCGTCTGGGTCTCTCTGTCACTATCTCCATCTCCGCTCTTCTGTCCTTCCTGAGTACTTGATGAAGATACCCTGCCTGGAAATAATTGCATTCAAACCCCTGAGTCCCACTTAAAAGTCTTTGGGTCTGATCAAGATAAACCCCATCAGGCTTTTGTTTCCACTCAAAGTGCCCCATCATTTATTAGAAGAATTAAAGTATCAGTTTCTGTTTAAACATTAACAGGGTGATGCCAAATATTAGTCAGTTCCTAATAATTTTGAGGGATTAAAAAGATAATAAAAGTAATAGTCCATTACATTACCTACTTCAGCAAGATTGTAATGAACGTAATAAATTCTGGATCAGGGTTATAACAACTTCCATCTATTTAAAATGAATTTGTAGGGTTACTTTCATTAACTATGTATATGGGGAAAATGATCTGACATATTACTTTAAAAGAGCTGTAAAACCGATTAGGAGAAAATATGCTTTCCAGACAGGGATGCCAGCCTCCAGGGACAACTGCATCCATGAGAAGAGGGGATCCAGCTGCCGAGACAGCCCGATTTTGTCCTCTTTGTGCTGCCCACTCGCTACTCCAAAGAAATGATCAAAAAAATCAGCATTCATCAGAATGAACGAGGGTGAGGCAACCCTTTTTTTTTCCCGTTTCTCCTTTTTTTTTTTTTTTTCCTCTCCTGGTTCCCCTTAATGAACCAGGGCTTGCTCAGGGAAGTTCTCTGGAAGGAAATAAACCCAAGGCCAGCAACCCAGCCTAGCTTTGGGGCCCCCAGGGGAAAGCTGCCGCATTAAAGGGGCCCATGCCCTCATCGCTGGAGGAGACAGGGAGCGAGCTCTTGGCTGCACCACAGAAATTACTGCTGCACCTCCAATGCCCGCTTCATTTATCAATTTCATAGCAGAAAAACCCATATGACTGCCTTGTTCGCTCGCTCGCTAAATCTAGTCACAGAAAGCTCCCCACCGCCAGTCAAGTGTGTTACGCGGGGGGCCTGGATAAAGTAACTTGAAATACCACTAATGATTTATAGTTAATTGAACCTCTAAGTGATTACAGCGGTAGGAATGAATGGCGCACACCCGGCTCGTTCCCTCGCCCACTCAGCCCAGCAACTCTGGACAGCCGGGGCCGGGGCGGGGCGGGGCGGGGCGGGGGGGGGGGGGGCTTCCGCCTGGGGAAGTCAGCGAGGACCACCGGCAGGCTTGAGGCTTCCTCCCTCATCGCATCCCCCAGCCACTCGTCTGGGTCCTGGCTAAATTGCTCTCGCTTGCAGTAAATGACTCCATAAGCACTGTATCAGACCATTGATCCTTTTTATTAGATTACCCAATTGTAAGGTTAATGCATTTGCATTTGGCAAACGAGTCGGCCAGCCTGAATCCCACACGGGGATCGGCGTTTCAGTGGACACGCAAGGAGAGCGGCTCTGTCAACAGATTGATTTGTTGGTAGCATCAGTGGATGCTGATATCCGTCCTCCATCCCACCCCTCCCCAAAAGAAAGTGCCAGGAGCATGCACTTCCAGAGCTGCATCTTCCTCAGCAGAAGCCCCCCCCCTCACAGCCAGGAGGCTAGCACAGCTGCCCACCCCAGTACTCGTGTTTCTGGAAGAAGGAAGGGTCCCGCAAAGGTTTTCTGTCACCTCAGAAAGGGACGGAGGTGGGAAGTTCACCTGGGACCAGGAATCTGCCTGCTTCCTTTAAAGGAGGGAGAACCACGACTCAAAGCAGTGACCAAGGACACAAGCTTCAGAGGCCAAAAGTTCTTCTCTTCTGAACATGACAGAGTCAGACAGGGGCAGCCATTTCTACCTGAGTTTCTATAGGCGACGTGAATTTTTCTTGGTTTTTCTAAATGCATTAACCAAATACCATTGACGTAGTCCACTCTTGTAAGGATTTTCTAGCAAATGAATTTACAAGTTGGAAAAACACACTTTGTTGATCTAACATGAGCTCTACATCAGAGTGTATAGCTATGGTTTGAGGGAATTAAAAGCAACCCAGAGAAATCACCCCCAGAAAACCACATTCTTTTATAGATGGAAAAACAGAGACCCAGAGAGAGAATAAAATTGACCCGAGGTTCCCCAGGAAGTTCATGGAAAAATCTCCCCAGTCTCCCACCTTCCAGATCAGCCTCTGGTAAGAGGTGGCTTTGAGGCTGTGACAGTAAAGAAATAGTCTTTTTATACAAATGGCCTAAGACACAAGCCATATTTCATATTCAGCCGCATAAACTAGGTCTTTGTCTGAATTGTCCTGTGGAGTAAGATTCACCGTAAGTACTGCTTACAATATGGATTTGTTCAGCATCTTGCCTCTGAGCTCGAGGAAGCTGGTTTCGCTGTTGCAGTTCAGTTCGCTCTTTCTACCGTTCATGTTCCATAGGTGGCCAGGGGGATGGGAAGCAGCCCATCACGTGGAGTCAGAAATCAGGGGTTCATTCCCAAGCTCAGCCACTTAGGGGCTACGTTATCTGTCTGAGCCCCAGTGTCCTCATTTGAAATAATCCTTCCCTTGCCAATTGCTCTGAGATGAAATGGGATAATATGTTTAAAAATGACCAGCATGGATGTGGCCCTTATCCATGCAGAGCTCCTTATCCATAAGCTCCCTCCCTCCCAGTTTCATAGGAAAATGGTAATTTCCTGAGCCTTATAGGCAATAACTGATCGATGACAGGTAGCTGGGGACAGCTCACACCAGTGAACAGAGCTGCTTACCTGCCTAGCTCTCTCCTGCTTTGTAAAAGAGACACAGACCCTTGCCCAGACTCTTACCTCCCTCCCCTGCTGGAGGCTAGAGGCTGAGCCCTCTGAATTGCCACTCAGATCCTCCCTGAGTCTCAGATGGTAAGGTCATTGTTAAAACAATGGTCTTAGTCACTAACATTTTTAGAGCCCTCTGTCATTTATCAAGTGCTTTTTACAAGCATTTAACCTCATCTAATCCTCCCAACAACCCTGTAAATTTCAAATGGTTATGCCCACTTTACAGACACAGAAACTGAGGCTTACAGAGGCCCAGGGACTGTCCACAGTGACACAGCTGGGAAGGGGCAGAGCTGGGGTTTAAGCCTATGCCTGTCAGACTCCATGATGCATGGTCTGTCGCTGCGCCCCCCTCTTAGGACTTGCAATATCTTTGGGGCAGGGGACAAACCAGAGTTCAGCGGAGACCCTGGCTTTTCTTTCCCTTTCTTGCTTACTATTCCATTAAGCCACCAGCCCAGGGACAGGCTGTTTGTCCCAAGGAAAATTGAAGCTTCAGATGTGATGGGGAAAAAAATGACTGAGTGAGCAACAGTTGACCTTGGTGAGTTATTGAGAAAGTGCCGAGGTGGCAAGGCAAGGTGGTGACAGGGCCCTGGGGGCCCTTAGGAAGGGAGCTTATCTGATGGTGAGTGTGATGCAGGCAGATGCTCCCTGGAGATAGTTGAGGCTGGTCTATCTGGCAAAGAGGACAAAGACAGGCCCCAGCTGGAATGGGCTATTTGTCCAGAAAGTTCCCAATGCTAGAGTTTGGTGCCCTACAAGCTTTGGGCCTGAGCAGGTTGAATTCCCATTCCCCATAGACCAGAGAATCAGCTGCAGCCTCTGTTCTAAGAGGACACACAGAATACCAGGATAGGGGAAGTGGGTGTCCTGCACAAAGTGGCCTGTACAGACGTGGATAGACTCTAAGCAGGCCTGTATTTGTCTGCAGGGCTGGGTGTGTATGTGTGAGTGTGCAGGCACGTGACTGAGTGTGATGTGTGGGACAGTGTTTCTGTGTATAATTGTGTCTCCAGGAGAGGATGATGTTGGTGAGCATGTGTGTAAGTGACTGTAGCTGGGCACACGGATGTCCACGGGACTGTCTGTGCATCTATGTAGGTGTTATGTCTCCCTGAGAAGTTTAATGGCTGCAGCTCAGCAGAGGTGAGGGACGGTGGGAGAACGGTTGGCCCATTCAATAGAAAGGTGACCATTCAGAGAAGTATGGGCTGCAAGACCAAGGAGGGAAAGGATCCTTTAAGGAAAGGATTCTCCCTAAAGAGAGTTAAGGAGGACTGCCTGGAGGAGGGGGCGTTTGCTAAACAGGACCTTCTTCCTGAGTTTCTGATGGGATAGGTCTGAACCAGAATTTTGAAAACCTCTATTACCAACCAGAGGCATATTTAGTCTATTGTCCCCAGCACAGAAATGAGGACATCGCCCAGGCCACACAGCATGATGAGCTAAAACAGTTAACCAGGCTTCTCCCTGGAAATATAAATGTGTGCTCCCCAGCAGGCTCTGTGTGTATGTGTGAGGAGACAGGTGTACACAGGACAGCCTGCCGGTCGCCTCAGACTCTTGGACTTGGGGTTTTCAAGTATTGTCTTAGGTGTTTCCTAGCCTGGCCTGACCTGGCTTTTCACGTACAACACAGAAGGAAAGACCCTTGCCCAGCACTGGGCACTGGCCTGGGCCCTGTGGTGACTCAATTCCACTTCCAGCGCCACCTCTTATGGCCGCAGGATTTGAGACCAGCCCTTTCAGCAACGGGACCCTCAGTTTCCTCATCTGCCAAGTGAGGAGGATTATTCCTCCCATACCTGAGTTACGCACGTAGAGACTGGAGTCCTGACCCTTAGCAGTTGTGCGACTTCAAGCACATCACTAAGTCCTCTAAGTTTAGGATCCTCATCTGGAAAACAGGGATAATAACAGCAAATGAGATAATGTAAAGGAAAACACTTTACAAAAATTTCTTCAGTAACATTTGCGAGAAGTCACCTGTGAGATGGAAAACGTCAGCCGGATTCTCAGTTCTCAGCCCCATCTGCCTCCACTGCCTGGACATTTCTCTGAGAATCTGGGCCTCTGAGTGTTGTCTTCAGGAGGTAAAGAGACCTAGACAGGGGCCTGCAGGACCCCAAGGACAGGAACGCCCAGGGATGGAGTCCGCTGGCCAGAAGGCACTGGCCCGTAGCTCCCTGGAGCCGCGCGGCAATGATTCAGGAAAAGGCTGACAAGGATATTAGCAGTGTGGGTTTTTTTTTTTTTTTTAATCTTGAGCCCAGAGAAAATGCACGGTCAGGAATAAAGGCGCCCAAGAGAACAAGGAGAAAGAGAAATAATCAGAATTAGCCAGCGGGCGGGCAGCAGGAGCAGGGGTGACCGAGCCCCACCGAGGGCTGGGAGCCCCTGCAGGACCCCTGGCTCAGGAGGCGTCCAGGGAGCGGGCAGGCCTGGCCAAGCGTACAGGAGGGATGTTGGCTGCCCTCGCCAGGACCTGGGCCGACTGGAGCCCAGCGAGCAGACACAGTGGAAGACAAAGAAGCCAGCGCCAGGTGAGTCCGGCTGCTCCTGGGGCTGCCGTGCACCCTCTCAGGCCCTTTCAGCCACAAGGTGGTAGAAAGGGTCCCAGCGAAGGGTTTGGGTTCTGTGCTGGCCATTGTTCACAGGGCTCTGGATGTGGGCATCGGGGTTGGGGGGTAGCCAAGAGGCTGCTCAGATACTGCAGAAAGGCTGCAGAAGCTTCAGCAAGCAGGCTTCCGTGACCCCCCTTCCTCCGCCAAGGCTAAAATGAGATGAGGATGACAGAGACCATGGCCCAAGAAAGTCACTGGGGTGTTTTCCCTGGCAGGTGGACCTTCAGTAACGATATTGCAAGAGGTGGTCCCAGTGCCTGCGTTAAGAGCAGAAAGGAATGGATTTTGATGAGCTGGGGCAGAGACACCCCCTTACATGGGCGGTGAAACTGACTGACGTCTTTCCTAATGGAAACCCGCTCTTCACAAATCATGTTAGACTATCAGATTGCTTAAGAAAAAACCCTGTCCCGAACGTGTGTGTGTCTGTGTGTGTGTGTGTGTTGGAGGAAAGGTCAGAATTAATGCTTCCACCCCTGATTCCACTGCAGATTCCAAATGAATGGAGTATAAATTAATGACAAAAGTGTGTGCTGTCCTGGGAGTGAGACGCTGCTCCACACCACCACCGCCCCCCCCCCCTCTGTCCTCGGGCAAAACGCTTCCTGGCCCCGAGAGTCTTTTCTACAAATGTGATAAGGAAAACAGGACTGCAAGTCCCCAGCTCACCCTTGCCACGGTGGCAACCCAGCCAGCCCAGCCTTTATACCATGAAGACCTTCAAATGGAAGCTTTGGACAGTGTCTGAGTTCATAGCCCCATTATGCAGTATTAAATTTCGCATGTATGAAAAGCGTTCATTTGCCGAATGTAACATTTACCACACCACAATTTTGGTAACATCATTTTGGCCTTTTCTCCCCCAGTATTTTAATACATCAGCAGCCTTGATAAACGAAAGCATCGGGGCCTCTGTCACACTCTGATCTCTGAACCCCATTCCCAGTTCCTATAACGAAGGTTTCCTTCACTCTCAAGTTTCTAGAAGAGAGGTTCCCGTCTGCCAATCTGAGGTAAATCAGGATCTTATAATTCGTGTGAAATATAGAATGGGAAGAGGGTGTGTCTCCCTGGAGCCTTGCTGATAGTCCAAACCTCTCTGCACAAAGCTCTAAATTACACTTCCTGACACCGGGAGCCCAGCACACGTTCCCGAGAACCTCTGGGAGCTCTTGACATTACTGTCTCCTGCCAGAGCTGCCCTCTCTCAGGGTCAGTAACTGAGCAAATGCCCTCTTGCTTTTATACTCCTCCCCGGGATGCCAGGTCCTCGCAGCAATCATCTAGACCTCTCACCCCTCGCCCCCGGCAGCCCACTCTCTATGGGTCACCTATGTGAACATCAAACCCAAAGGACAGCCCCCCAAATTTAATTTATTTCTACCTAAACAAGTTCTTTTATCATAAAGCAATAAATTTGTCTTGGTGCTAGCAATTTGTTGCGGGTGACATAACATTGCAAATTGATTAATCGCTACTGTACACAGCAAAATGAGAAAAGCAAGGAATTATTATGAATAGCGTCCGTCTTTTACGGGAGGGATTCATTATTCAAAAGTGCTCACTGGTGCTTACATGTGCCCTCGGTGCAGATTACATCCATTTGCAGACTTCCCACATCATGCTTACACAAATCAACAAACGTGCATTTATTAAGACATAGAATGAAAGCTATTTAAAAGTGAAAAATGGCCTTTTGCATTCCTTTTCTTCAAGGAAGGCAAATCTGGGTGAGACGTTCCTGGGAAGCGGCCCCGCAGTGGTCACGTGAGTGTCTCCGGGTTCTGTGCACCCTGGCTCACGCAGGCGCTGCCAAATCTGCCTGCTCGGCCAGTGTCAGAGCAAGATCAGAAATACCCCACCACGGGTTCTGGAAGTCTTGCTCTGGCTCAGGAGACTTAAGTCATCACTTCCCACTGGGGACGTGCAGCTGATGGGAGGGCTCAGTTCTCAGAAATGAGCCTCCTTACGGCCCCCACCCCCTGCCCCAAGAAGGAAACAAATATTAATTGAGCACCCACTCTGTACCAGACACTGTCCTGAACGCTTTATTTGCATTTAGTAAGGCAAAGCCCTCCACTTCCCTGAACTTCATACGGTTGTTGTAAAGACCAACTGAAATAACGCATGCACATTAAGTGCACACAGGTTAGCTGTGATTGCTATTATAATTTCATTTCATCACTCTCAAGGTCAGTATTACTGTCACCATTTTACGGGGTGGGGGGGAGGAATTGAGGCTTAGAAAGGCTGCAAGATGTGTCAAGTCACCCAGTGAGTAAATGAGCAGGGCTGAGCTTCAATTTAGGATCTGGCTCCAAAGATTCGTGCTCCTTTTCACTAAACCATCCCCACAGCTCTCTCTCCTGGGAGTCGTAATATAGTGTGTTTGCTTCCTCTAATCTAACAGAGGAGGTCACACACCATCCACGTGGCAACCACCCACTCTTTCCCTTGAGGTGCCCGATGGGATGTTTGAGAGGGTCTGGAGATTTCATGACCTCCCCCATCTCTTCCCCTAACTGTTGTCCATATCCTAGAGCCCGGTCCGTTTCTAAGTCTGGTCCCTTTCTCCTCCATCCAATTGTCCCATCCTCAAGGACTCTTCCTAAAGGAAGCGCACGACTCGTCCCAGTGAAGGCTGACGGGCAGCTCACAGCTCTCGTATTGATTATTCCTGCTGAACTCATACTTTGTTTAAAAATAGCCTGAGATCTCAACTTTCATATTCCAATTAGATTTCAAAGCAACTTTTATAAAATGAGAAAGGCTTCATTATTTCTCTGTTGCTTTATAGAGCCATTAACCACTCCCCAACCAGGCTAAAGGCTCTTCTCATCCCTGTTATGACCCATCAGATGAGAGTAGTTATTCATTCTTTTCCGAGAAACCTGCCCCCAAACCACAGACCTGTCTTCGGGCGCCCAGGAGCCAGGGGAGGTCAGGTTATAAGCCTGGGCGTGTGGCTGGAGCTGTGAGCCTGCCCGGGTGAACGCATCTCACGAGACAGTGTTTCTCAAAGGGTGTTCCTCAAACTGTTTTGCTGGGGCTTGTAAGAGTTGCCAATTCTGTGCCTCCCCCAAACCTGCGGTAGAATCATCTGGAGGTATGGCCTGGCAGTCTGAACGTCTGATAAACTCCCTGTATGATTTCTTTTGCCTGCTACGATTTGTGAACTGTTGCCCCAAATGCTTCCCAAACTCCCTGCTCAGTTTTTGATGCCATCAGATTGAATCATTGTTTCCTGCAAATTTTGGTTGACTCACTGATACGCCCCATTTTGTGTAGGAGAGACACAACCTAAAAGGTGCTCACTGTCTTCAGGCCCAGCTGACTCCCATCCTAGGTCCCTCAGGGCATCCCTGGGCTCCCAGCAGGACCAGTGTGCCCAGGCTGGGCTAGGCCATGGGTCACCTGCTGGATATATTCCATAAAGCTGCTCAGTCTGGGGCGAGGAGAGATCAGACTTCCAGACAGGATGGAAGTGGAAAGGGCATCTCCATGCAGTCCTGGGCTCTGTTTATAATGATCAGAGCCCCAAAGTTCTCAAGTACTTCTGTTCCTAGCTGTTATTATCACAGCCTGTCATTATTTTACGTGCCCTTGAGTATAGTTCTCACACCGTAGTACACATCAGAATCACAGGAGGGGACTTTGCTAAGACACAGACTGCTGGACCCCCTCCCTGATCTTCTGACTCAGTAGGTATGGGGTGGAGCCTGAGAGTTTGCATTTCTAACAAGTTCCCAGGTAATAATGCTGATTCAGGGACCAGATTTTGAGACACTAGACTCTAAGCTCCATGTTAAGCTCCCTGGATCCCCAGGGTCCAGTACATAGTAGGGACGCAATTTCTGTTTGCAGAATGAATGAATGAGTGCGTAACTGATGGAGTAAATGATATGAGTCCTCTAACTGGGACTCCTCACGCCGCTACACTTTGTCTAGGTTACCCAGCATCTGCCAGACATCTGTAGGAGCGCCCAGCAGGAGTATGTGTCCTGGGACAAGGCTGAAAGCTCTTAACTGAAGGTTCTTAACTTCAAGACAGGGTTTGTGGCTTCCCACACCCACAGAAACAAGCCTGGCTCTCCTAAGAGGTCAGGAAGCCATGCAGGGGATGAGACAGCGCATTCCAGCCTTGACGAGAGTAACGGTGATTCTCCCCACCTTGAAAAACGGGCCCTTCACTTCCTAGCTGGGTGACCTCGGGCTTGGCCCTCAGACTCTAAAGAGTCCCAGTGTCCTCACTGGTGAAATTGGCCCTGATCATTATCTCCAGGCTAACGGTGAGGGTTTAGTGGGGCTGTGCATAAAAAGAGCTTAAGAGTATCCTGCAGGTTTGGGGAGCTTGGTCAATGTCTGTTCCCTCCCTCATTCCCCACAATCCCCAACCCCTGTGAAATGACTCCCCGAGATGTTTCGGGGAGTAATGAATCCCCTCATTTCAGCTAAATCACCCGTGATCCTGGTTTTGTAGAGACGTACGATGGAACATGATAAATTGTTTTAAGCAGAAGCTTCATTCAAATATCCATTTCCCTGTCAAGTTAATTTTGTTTCGATGTATTTTCTAGTGGGTTTTGACTGGGAGCATAGATAGTACATAAACAGGAGAACATTATGTCTTTGGCTCGTTGTCTGAGTAACGGGGAGCTGATGGCATGGGGGAGGGAAGATCTAGAGATTGTAAAGGACCAGAAGCCCCACTCCCCAGCCATGACGGGGTGGTAACCTAGCTCTGCGGGTGCATTTTAGGTAGCCTGTATCTGTGTGTAGGACATAGCAGCACCAATCAAAGGGCTGAGTTCCTCCAGCTGGGAGCATATTTCCTGGCAACACCCAAGAAAGTAGCCTTGTATACAGTCTCTGTATCCACAAGGCCTCCAATGCATTGTCTCACTTCCCCTCTTAAACCCTAAAGACTTCAGGGTGTATTTCCGAAGAACAAGGACATTCTCTTACATAATCACAATATAATAGTCAAGATGAGGAAATTTACAGAGATGCCGTACTATTATTTAGTTCATGGTCCATATTCAAATGTTGCCAACCCTCCCATTAATGCCGTTTATAGCCGTTTACTTTCTTGTCTCAGGGTCTGGTTCAGGAGCACGTGTTACATTTACTGGCCGTGTCTCTTCAGACTCCTTCGGATAGTTCCCTTCTCTTTGTCTTTCATGACCTTGAAATCTTTTGAAAAGTTTTGACCAGTTATGTTGTAGAAGGTCCCTCAGTTTGCTGCTTCTTGATTAGATTCAGGTTATGAATTTGGGGCTGAAACAACACAGGAGTGATGTGTCCTTCTCAGTGCATCGTATCTGTCCCATTCTTGGTGATCTTGACCTCAGTCACTTGGGTAATGTGGTGATCCCAGATTTCTCCATGGTAATGATATTATTTTCCCTTTGTTATCCATAGGTAATTTGTGGAGCAATGCTTTGACATATGTAAATTTCCTTGTACTTATTCATTTTAGTCTCTATTGATGATTCTTGCCCGAATCAATTATTACTCTGATGGTTGCAAAATGATGGATTTTTCTAAATCCAACACCTTTTTTCCATTTCCCACTTCCCATTCTACTGTAAGAATACAGTAAAAAGAGCTCTCCCTCCTTCCATCTATTTATGAATTCATTTTTTGATTTCTGACTCTATGGACTCAGAGATTCTTCTTTTATTCGATGTGTTATAATCCATTGCTATCATTATTCGATGCTTGAATTGCATGATCTCTTTTGATCCTCGTGACAATTGGGTGATATTATCAGAGATGCCCATATTTTCACTTTGGGTCTTACAGCTACATCTGCAGGACCCTGCTTCCTGACTCCCAGGCCCAGCCTCTGTCCCTGGATACACTGCTGTTTGGGCAGCTCACTATCGGCTCAATGTCCTTGCTGGGGAGACAGGAGACCACACATAGCTTCACCAAGCCCTGATTCTCCAACCTCCCTTCCAAGCCCCATGTGAATGGGCATTCAGGGTGGAAGGAAGCCTGATTCCCTCAGCACTGTCTTCCTCTGTTTGAGGCAGCTCAGTCGGAGGCAGGAGGCCTGTTACCTAATCTGTGAAATGGGTCAATCTACTAGGACATCATTGACATCAAGCTCCCAGGAACTCTTGGCACGGGCCGCTTTGTAAATCAGTGAATCTGACTGCCTGAGCTTAGCCACTCCTGAGTTCACCATTCAACAAATATTTGCTGAGCTTCTACTATGTGCCAGGCTCTGGGCTAGCCTGGAGGTACAGCAATGAGCAAGTTAGACAAGGTACCTGTTTCACACAGCTCACATTTGACTGGCATAGATAGCAATCAAATCATCCCCCAGGTAAATATCCAATGACGCAGGTATGAGGCCTCCGCGAGGAGGGATCATTATGTTGTGAACACTTCTAACAGAGGACTTTGACCTTGCTTCAGGCGTCAGAGAGAAGTAGTCAAGTTAAAATCAATGGATTACAACACACTTTATCTGAAGCCGTTACTCAAAGCAGAGAAGAGGGTGCTGAGACTCAGATTGGTTAAGTAACTTACCCAGGGCTGCACAGTAACAGAATGCAGATTCACATCCAGGTCCACTGACTCCCCCGCCCATGTTGTGCAGCTGTTTTGCCAAAATGGTTTCCAAAGGGTCTCCAAGGATTCTGGGCAAAGGGCCTGTGTCCATCTGTCCAACTTGGCAAACCTTGTCTTCACTGTGGCTCTGCAGGACCCTGCTAAGTTGCAGCAAGGAAGAACTGACTTTCTGTTAGGCCCAAACGTTCTCTAAATCAGGGGTTTTTTCTTTCTTTTAAGGACTAAAGCTAGGAAAATTGACTAAGCCTAAGTATTAAAACAAGGGGAGTAGGTTCAAGCTTACCACGCAACATCAGAGATCTATAATTGTGCACCAGGCCGTGAGCTAAGCATAGAGGGAGGCTGAGAGTCACCCAGATGGGTCCAAGGCCAGAACCCATGCTCTTAACCACAGCACAGGGCTGTCTCCCAAGGGATGTCCATCTGTCTGTCTCTCTGAGCCCTCGGAGCAGCCAGGCAAATTCCAGGAGGGAGAAAGGAAGCCCACACCTACCCTCACTGCTCAAAGCATCGGGAAGAGTCAAGGTTGGGGCAGCTCAATCTTATAGTCGCACGGTCCTATGCTCAGCACAAACACCCCCAGCCTCCAGGTCTCCTCTGGCTGGCCTTGGCCGGTCCTGGCTTGATACCTGATCCCCCTGGAAGCTGACACCTCAGCTTGAGAGGGATCAGAACAGATACAGCTGCCGCCACGGGAGCCTCAGCCGACTTCAGGGAGAGACTCTGAGGACACTGGCCTGTGAGCTGTCCCCCCAGCTCCCTCTTTTATTTTAGCTCCACACCCAGGAAGATGTGTGTATAAATTCTTGCATAGAACAATAATGGCAGAAAAAGAAAAAAATTCAACTCAACTAACTTGGCTAAGTTTATACAGCTGGGAAACTGGGCTCAAAATTCAAGTTATCTATCTGCAGAACTTATGCATTTAACCTTCTCTTCAATGAACCACCTTCCGATATAATCAGGTGTAATATGCACACGTCCAGTGCCTGACATATAGTAGGTTCCCCATTGTATTTGTTTAATGCCTGGGTTCAAATGTGTATATGTCTGTGTTTGTGTGTGAATGAAAGTGTTTGTGTATGTGGGTGTACAAGCTGGACGGCATATAATGCAGATGGCTTGAATTGCACATAAGGCAGAGGTCCTGAAGTTATTGCAGGAGATGCAGTAAAATCAGGAATAAGGGTTATTTCCTGCATCTCAGTTCTTGTTTTGTCTCATGCTTCTCCCTCTGGGGACAAGGGAAAGCATAAATACTGTTCAAATCAGTTTAGGACAAGGAGGTGATAGCTAAAACCCATCCTGGGCGTGGCAGGTTTGGGTCCATTCTCCTAGCGCATGCACCTTGAGGAAACTGAAAGATCATAGGATTTGGAACCAGAAAACCCTGCTTCACCTCCCAACCCCATCACTTACTTGGGTTTAAGTGACCCTGAGCAAGTCACTTTGCCCCTCTGAGCTGCTGATCCCACGCCTGGAAGCGAAGATGATCATATGTACCTCTCGGCATTGTTATGAAGATAGCGTAAAAGGAAAATTCCCAGCACAGGTCTGATGCATAGCAAGCACTCAGCTTATGTAAGGTCCTTTCTTGCTCCTTGCAGATAGCAGCAGAGCTGTGATAGTAAAATCCTCAGGGGAGAGAAGGATGACGGTTCTCAACCTCAGCTGAACATTGAAGTCCCTGAAACCTGGACCCCACCCCTCAGAGGCTTTGATTCACTTGGCCTGGGTGGTTGCCCGGGAATCAGGGCTTTTAAAAGCTGCCCAGGTGATCCTAATGGGCAACCAAGGTTGAGAATCTCTCGTCCATAGGGTTTCCCTGCCATTCATTAAATGCCTCATGGGCTCTGCCACTAGTCTGTCTGGTGTCTGCTTTGTCAGCTCAAGTCAAGGCAGAGGGGAGGAGGAGGAAGGTCATCCCACCGGAGGCTAAAACCCTCTCCCTTGAATTGGGATCTGGATTTCCAGATCAAAACTCGAGTGAAATAAGTCAGACACAGAAAGACAAATATTATATGATATTGCTTATATATGGAATCTAAAAAAAAAGGGTACAGATGAACTTATTTACAAAACAGAAGTAGAGTCACAGATGTAGAAAACAAACTTATGGTTACCAGGGGATAAACTGGGAGATTGGGATTGACATATACACATTACTATATATAAAATAGATAACTAATAAGAACCTACTGTATAGCACAGGGAACTCTACTCAGTACTCTGTAACGGCCTATATGGGAAAAGAATCTTAAAAAAAAAGAGTGGATATATGTGTATGTATAACTGATTCACTTTGCTGTACAGCAGAAACGAACACAACATTTTAAATCAACTCTATTCCAATAAAAAAATTTTTTATGAATCCAAAAAAAAAGAAAACCTTAAGTATCTTAACCTAACAATAGAAACTTTTCTGTGTGTGACTGTATGGATATACAAGGTGTTGTAAGATAGAAACATGACGTCTTAGACATACATTTAGCAAACAGACTTTGCTAAAGAAAAAAAAAGACCATTAGACTAAATTATATTTAGTATCTGCTATGTTCCAGACACTTTACCTCCCGTCCTCCCAAATTCTCTCAATAATCATTGTTCACAATACCCTCTTGAGTGTGCTAGGGCCAGTAGGGGTAGTTATGTAGAATATGGGGGTATTCTCACCTCTCAGGCTTAAACTCCTGCTCCTTTATACCTAGGCTTCTCCACAGATTTCTGAGTTGTTTTGGAATTTGCATGTAAAATAAAAGCTTCCTACATAATTGAAATTATGGCCAATTGACCGTGAAATGGAAGAGTGTCCGTGACCAATGAGGTGTTGGGCTGGGGAAGATGTTGTGCTCAGAAACTGGGCCTCCAGAGCCCCAGGGCTTGTTCTCTGGCTCCGGGAGAGGAATCCTCCTGGAACCTTCATGGCTCCCAGCCAGACCCCCACCCTGACCTTGGTTCTTACTCTGGTAAGAAGCAGTTTTGTCTTTAGCGCCACATTATTCTGTTATAATCTTTTCTCTCTGGGTTGAAAATCTTTCGAGAGGAGGGAATTTGAAGCAGGAAGGCCCATGTGGAATATCTCCTCTCTCAGGCCATGACTTGGCAAGCCAAGGACTTTCTGAGCCAGACTGGGATGTGGGGTGCCCAGAGGGAGGGAGTGGGCAATGATGCTAGAAAGGTAGACACAGCCCAGTTACAGATAAAACATTTTAACTTTGGGGAGGCAGTGGAGAGGCATCAAAGATACTGGAAGAGGAGTCATATACAACCTGTGTTTTACAAAGACTGCTCTGCAAAGAGGACTTGAGGGGGTGCAAATAGAGGCAACGGGTCCAACCAGTCAGCTTCAACAAAAGGCTAGCAAAGTCATCACTTTGGTATGGACAGCATGACGATGAGGAAGGGGAAAGGATGGAGGAGACTGGGACATGACTAACGGGAAAATACGAAGGGAAAAACAACAAGTGCTATGTACTAGCCTCACAGCACTGGGAGGAGACACTGTTATCCCCATCTTGCTGAAGGGGACAGTGAGGTTCAAAGAGGTTATGTGTCTTGCTAATAAACGGTAGAGCCAGGAATTAAATACATTTCCATATGCGTTCTAGAAATGTTAATGAATAGATGACTGAAATATTAAGACAAGGGAGGGGACAATATTTTACTCTGATCAGACCACACTCAGGGTATTGCATTCAATTCTAGATCCACACTTTAAAGAGAGACTTTGTTTAGCTAATGGAATATATACAAGGAAAGGTGATGTGCGTGGTCAAGGGACTGAAAACTATGCTGTATAAGATGAAAGTTCTGAGGGTGTACAGGCTGAAGAAGAGCAGAGGTGGAAGGCATGTGACCCTACATTCAAATATACTGGGTCCTCTTGGAGCCCAGGGAGTGGGCAGGAGCAAACTTCTGCAAGGATCAGCAAGGGCCAAAGTGGGCATGTTACAGACTTAAGCCTTTATCTTGAAGGCAATGGAAAACCACTGACAATGTTAAGCAAATGGTAACACGTTTTCAGTTTCAAAAGATCACTCTAGAGGTGGATCCAGGAACACCTTATTCAATAAAATTGTATGTTTTCTTCATATGTATTCCAGTACATATCTTAGTGAGTTTATTACCCAAGATATCCCATTATTGTCGCTATAGGTGTAAAATCTTTTTGTCCATTATTTTATCTAACTGGTTGTTGGAATTTTGGGCTTTTTTTGTACATTTATTCCATATCCAGCCACCTTAATGAACTCGTTTTATTACTTCCAATAGATATTCTAGTTAATTCTTTTAAGTTTTCTAGGATGATAAAAACATCTTCTGCAAGTAATGGCAATTCTCTCTTTCAATATTTGTAATTTGTAATTTAGAAAATTACATTGCCTCATTGCATTTACTAGATTAAATTGTCTTATTGCATTTACTAGAACTTCTAAAACAATATTTGATATAACAATTATTTGCATAGTGGACTTTTCCCCTTATCTTATTGCATTTGCTAAAACTTCTAGACCCGTGATTCTCAACTGGGGATGATTTTGCCCCCTGGGGGATATTTGGCAATATGTCTGGAGACATTTTTGGTTATCACAATTAGAGAGATGTTTCTGGCCTCTACTGGGTAGAGGGTCATTCTTATCTTAGTCTTGATTTCAATGAAATGAAATTTCATGGTGTTTCACCATTATGTATGGATTGACTACTTGTTTAAGGCTAAAATTTTGTTGAGTAACGAGTGATTAAAATTGTGTTAACTAAGATTTTTAAAATCAGAAATAGATATTGAGTCTTATCAAATGTCTTTATAAGATGATAACACTTTTTTTTTACATTTGACTTGTTCTTACAATTATAATAATAGACTCCTTGGCTCCACTGACATTACTTTAGAAAATCATTGACCATTGTTAAATAAGCAAATCCCTGCTGCTTATCCCACTGCAGCACATTATAAGGCATTGACCATGTGAGAAGTAGCTTGGTTACAAATTAGTGTCAGTAATTTGTAGTGTCTGCCTTTGTGGCTTTCAATGGGGACTCATGTGAAGCCACTATTTGCTTCCTCTGGTTTATAATGACTAAATACAGATACCATGAGCCTCTCATTGGCCTCAGCTCCTCTGAAGGATGACTGCTAACCTCTTTGCAGTCATCTCGGGATTCTCAGTACCACAAAGTGAATTTTTCATATACAAGCATACTTCATTTTACTGAGTTTTGTTTTATTACACTTCACAGACTTTGTATTTTTTACAAATTGAAGGTTTGTGGCAATCATGCCTCAAGCAAATCAACTGACACAATTTTTCTGATAGCATTATTTTTTATTTAAGGTCTGTACATTGTTTTTTTAGACATAGTGCTATTGCATACTTAATAGACTACGGTATAGTGTAAACATAACTTTTATATGAACTGGGAAACCAGAAAATTTGTGTAACTCACTTTAATGCAATATTTGCTTTATTGTGATGGTCTGGATCTGAACCTGCAATATCTCTCAGGTATAACCATACTATAGCGACAGACAATATTGGGGTAGACAATCTCAAACATTTAGTACATTTAGTACAGTGGTATGTTTATGTAATTTTAAAATATGTTCACATTGAAACTGTAGGCTCAAAATGTTTTACATAGAGGAATTCACATTCAAAAAATTTGGAAGAAATTGGATTATCAATGATAATAATTTTCTAAAGAGATAGTAAGGTTTAATTTATCAGCATTCTAAAGAAAGTAGGGGAAGCAATTTGGATTCACAGGGGCTGCTAGTCTGGAAAGAACCCACAAAAACAGGAGCTCTATTTCCCAGGGTCATATCGTCTATGGGGAGGATGGGCTTATGCAAAGGAAAATGAAAATAGAAGGTGAGGGATGCGCAGAACTGAGCAATGAATTCTGTGATCCTTCCACTTGGCACACCCAAAATCATCTATGGAGCTACAAAATCTAAAATACTTGACTTAAGTGGAGTCTCATGGAAACCTGTGGAAAGATCATACAGACTCGGGAAAGGAAGCCAAGAGGAGGTGAGATTGGTAACTTTTAGGGAGTATCTGACAGACCTAAGACATGGAAATGAGGCTGGAAATATTTTACCTAAATCTCCAAGGGTCAAGGAAGCCTTTATTGCAATAGATTTAAGTGAAATATACATAAATATATTTATATTTCTGTACTCATCAATATCCTTACTTATATTTTTATCTACATGATCTGTCAAAGAGAAGTGTATGAAATGCCTCTGCCACTACCGTGTTTCATCGGTTTCCTTTGTATTGCGGACAGTTCTTATTTATAAATTTTAATGTTATGTTATTTGGCACATCAAGATTCATGACTATTTTTTCTTATTATGGATTGTTTCCATTTTAAATAAAATTATTTTAGTTTAATGCTTTTTACTTTGAATTTGATCTTGTCTTTCTATGTCATTTTGATGTAGGGGTAAGTGTTGTAAAAATTTGTAGGTGATTTCTGTTGTTTACTTGCTTGCTTGAATTCAGTCTAAAAGTCTGAATTTTGTATTAAAGTTTATTCTATTTAAAGACTCAGAATTCTAGTTCTTATTGTATTGCTATCTTATACTTTCTGGGTTTTGTGCTTTTCTTGCCATTAGTTATATTTTCCATTGGCCTAATTTTTAAATTTTGAAAAACCTTTAAAATATAGAAAAGCACTAGTAATAATATATCAAAATATTCCCATAAACTCTGTTCTCTTTGTTTTTCTTTTCTCCTCTGGTTAATTGAAGAGTATACCACTTTCTTAAGTGATTGTCTTTTCCTTGTAAAAACTATGCTTGAACCTGTACTTGTCTGTTCATCAGTGTAATGAAGTAAGTCATTTTTGTTGACTCACTCCTAAGAAGAGTGAGTCAGCATTTTAAAATTTACCCCCCCGTTCCTTCCTAACCCACTTTCATGTTTTCATTGATATAATCTAGAATTTTTACACTTTAGGTCATTAATGTTTAATTTTATGTTTGTTTATATTACGTTCCTCTTTTCCAAGAATTGTTTTTAGATAATTGCATTACTAAGTGACTATAGTTATGGTCCTTAAAATAACAGAATACATTCAGCTCTATGTTTAACTGGTTTTAATATTTACTACCCTGACTTTATATGTGGATTTACTCATTCTTGTGTCTCCCTCAAAGTGGAGTATATCTTCAAGGATTCTATTTGCTTTGTTTTTGTATTTTAAGATGAGCTCATAAATGATACACTTTTGCACATACATCTTTCTGTTGTCTTCACAAATGAACAACTTGGCTGAGAATAGTGTGGTTTTGAATCATAAACTTTTCCTCTCAAAATTCCATAGATATGGTCTTATTGTCTTGTAGCTTACAAAGTTACAGCAAAATCTGAAAGCAATCTGATCTTTGTCCTTTATAGTAAACTGTTTTCTTCCTGTATGCCTGTAGAGTTTGTTTATTAATTCATATATTCAACAAATATTTGTTGAGCACCTACTGTGTATGAAACACTGATCTAGACACAGCAATGAATGGAACAGATCAAATCTCTGCCTTCATGGAGCTGACATTCTAGTGAAGGGAGACAGATGATAAACAAAATGAAGGAATAAAATATACAGCTTTTCTGAAGATGACACATGCTAGAGGGAGGATAACATTGAGGAAGGGCATAGGGAATTGGACACGTGACAATTTTAATAGGGTCATAGGGAACGCTTTATTAGGGTGATATTCAAGTAAAAACCTGAAGGAAGTGAGGGAGCTAGTCATATGGATATCTGATGAAGCACATTCCAGACAGAAGGAACAGCATATGGAGAGACCCTGAACTGAGAGCATGCCTGGTATATCCGAGAAATAATAGGAAGTCCACTTTGACTGGAGTAGAATGAGCAAGGGGGGAGAGTAGAAGCTGATGAGATTAGAGTTGCAATGGAGGTCAGATCGTATAGGGTCTAGTTAACTTGTTTATGGACAAGTCAGCCTTTACCAAGCTGGGGTTCCAAGGAAAATATGCACTGGGCATTGCTACTCTCTAAGAGGGAGATGTGGTAAACAAAGTTTCCCAATTAACTTGTCTATGGAATCCCTCTAAGATACTTAGGTTGTTCTTACTCTAATTCAAAAAGTTACATGCACCCCAATGTTCATAGCAGCACTATTTACAACTGTCAAGACATAGAAGCAACCTAAATGTCCATCGACAGATGAATGGGTAATGAAGATGTGGCGTGCGCACACACACACACACACACACACACACACACACACACACACACACACACACACAGTGGAATATTACTCAGTCATCAAAAATGAAATATTAGCATTTGCAGCAACAAGGATGGACCTAGAGATTATCATACTAAGTGAAGTCAGACAGAGAAAGACAAATATTATATATGATATTCCTTATATGAAGAATCTAAAAAATAATAAAAATGAACTTATTTACAAAACAGAAACAGACTCGCAAACATAGAAAACAAACTTATATAGTTACCAAAGGGGAAAGGGAAGAGAGGGATAAATTAGGGATATGGGATTAACAGATACACACCATTCTATATAAAGTAGATAAATAACAAGGATTTACTGTATAGCACAGGGAACTATATTCAATATCTTGTAATAAACTATAATGAAAAATAATCTGAAAAGAATATATATATAAATATATGTAGGACTGAATAACTTTGCTGTACACCTGAAATTAACACAATATTATAAATCAACTATAGTTCAAAAAGGAAAAAAGAAAGAAGATAAAATACTTAGGCTTTTCTTAAGGTTGAGAAAGTCTTCTTCTAATTCACCTTCAGTTGTTACTTTATTTGTTATTCTGGTCTCTTTTAAAATCTGTTTTTCATTTTGAAAGTTTTTTTTTTAATATTTTAAAGTATTTCATATATAGAAAAGAATATACCCAATGATCTCTTCTTTATGAAAAGCAATGATCTCTATGTTGGAGCACTGTTTTCTGCTTTCCATATGTTTATTCTCTGCTTTTTTTCTTTATATTTTGCTAGAGTTTGTCAAGTTTATCCAAGAGTTCTAATTCCAAGTCCAATGTCTGCCTCACCTATTATTAGTTCAAATGCACAACTAAAATAAATTTAAAACCATTTATTTTGTGATCATATTTATATGATCACATATAAAT
This sequence comes from Balaenoptera musculus, assembly GCF_009873245.2. NCBI lineage: Eukaryota > Metazoa > Chordata > Mammalia > Artiodactyla > Balaenopteridae > Balaenoptera > Balaenoptera musculus. Next base: position 19,307,980 of record NC_045799.1, on the reverse strand, counting down.
ACGTTTTTTATATTAGGTTTTCTTTTGTAAAAAATAATGGCTAATATTTATTAAAGGCATGCCTCACCCCCAGATATTCTGCTCAGAGTTTTGTATGCTTTATTTCATTTACTGCTCAGATTGACTCCTTGAAGCAGGCACTAGCTCCACTGAACGGATAACAACACTGAGGCATATAGAGATTAAGCGATTATTGGCTCTACTTTCTGCATTGCCAATTCTGCTTTGTGATACATCTATGTTGATGTTAACTTTGTTTCTTTAAATTTAGTCTTTTATTTATTATCTCATCTTCCATTTTATTTCTAACTCCTCTCAGCTTGCTCCCTTCACATCTCATGTTGGTGTACCGTCAGCTCATTTTTCATTTCTTGTATCATAAGCTGCACATTTCCCTGCATTTCACTGAAGAGACCGATTTAGAAGTGTTCTAAAATGATCTTCAGTTTACTATAATCAGTGTTTTTCAAGTTCTTTCCCTGCATTGTGCGCACTGTGTTGCCTGTTTTATGATGAAGACTTTCTCAGATTTCACGTGCTTCCTGTTTTTCCTCTGAGTACTCATCCTTGAGCCGAAAAAAAAGAAAAAAAAAAAAAAAGAAAGAAAGAAAGAAAAGAAAAGTCAATCCAGACATAAGATTTCTCTGGTAAATAAAATGAGATTTTTCTCTGGTCCCTCTTCACAGTCCAACCGGCTGCTGTTTGAATCACTGGACCCTGTACATATGCCAGAGAGCTGGCTCATATGGCATTCTCTCATCCTCTCTCCAACTTTCCAGTGTTTTCCAGTCTTGTATTTACTATGACTCAGCTCATGGGGAGTGAGACGCTCATGAACTGGCCAAGTGGTCGTGAGAAGGTCACGTACTCCTGAAGAAGCTATGTAAAGTGTAAATTCAAACTCCCACCCCTGAGCTCCCATGTCTGTCCCAGGGTCCACTCCTTCCCAAAGCCAACGTCACCTCCCAGGATGTCCATCAGCCACCCTCACTCATTTCCACCCCAGTGGCATGACAGCGCTGGGAGCCATACTTGTGGGAGAGTATTGCTGGGGTGGAGTGAAGGCGTTGAGAACTCTGACCTCCTTAGAACAAAATTCCCACGGAGTGAGGATGGGGAATATGAGGCTGCTTTCCACCTTATGTGGCTCCATTTTCTGCCTCAAGACTTTATCTGACTTTTGGTTAGTGGAAATTATATATATTATATATATATATACATTATATATATTATATTTATGTGTGTATATATATATATAATTAACATTCCAGGGTTCTAGTGCTGTTAAACATGGCAATATTTGTGTGTTTTAATAAACATTTCCATGGAAAAGTAGAGAAGACGAAACAGGCATGACTAACTCAAACAGAAAGACGCAAGCAAGCTCAGCGTGGGAGATGGCCTGAGCTTGCTCTCTGCCCTGGCCTCCTCCAGCCCTCTGGCCTTGCCCTTCCCTCACCTCAGCCCCAAGCAGGACAAGGAGTCTCTGACTCCCATCAGAGACAGGTGTTGGAGTTATCAGCAGAGTACAGTGGTTGAGAATATGGACTCTGGAACCAGTCTACCTGGGTTCGAATCCCAGCCCCACCACTTACTAAATAAATGACACAGGACAAATTATTACCAAAAAAAAAAAAAAAAAAAAAATACTGTGCCTCAGATTTCCCACCTGTAAAAATGGAGATAATGATAAAACATCTGACTTTCATAGGGTCATTGTGAGGAGCAAGTGACGTAATATTTGAAAGGCACTTACACTAGCACCTGACACATAACAAAATGCTATGGACGTAGGTGACGGATTGATTGATTGATGGATTTAGAGTGGCCAGAATTGGTGACCCATGGGTTCCTGAGGTTTGAGCCAACTTTTCATCTCCAGGATCCTTCATGAGTGGGATTTAATGAAAATAACAACCCCCAGGCACCGAGGATTTCTTTTGTTCCAGACCTTCAGTACTTTACCCGCATAAATCATTTAATCCTCACAACAGTCCAGTGAGATTGGTGCTATTTTTACCCCCATTGTACAAACGAAGCTTGGAGGTTTCACCGCTATTAAGCAGAGGAGCTGGGCTTCAAATGTGAGAAGTCTGAAAGGCAGAGCCACCTCTGTTTGAAGAGGAAAGAGACTTTGGGAGTTCAGAGACAGGACACTCCTTTATTAAGAAAGTTCCAGGACTTCCCTGGTGGCGCAGTGGTTAAGAATCCGTCTGCCAATGCAGGGGACACGGGTTCGAGCCCTGGTCCGGGAAGATCCCACATGTTGCAGAGCAACTAAGCCCGTGCAACACAACTACTGAGCCTGTGCTCTATAGCCCGCAGGCCACAACTACTGAGCCCGTGTGCCACAACTACTGAAGCCCACACGCCTAGAGCCTGTGCTCCGCAACAAGAGAAGCCACCGCAGTGAGAAGCCCATGCACCACGATGAAGAGTAGCCTCCGCTGGACACAACTAGAGAAAGTCCGCGTGCAGCAACAAAGACCCAACGCAGCCAAAAATAAATAAATAAATAAATTTAAAAAAAAAGAAAGTTCCAGAGCAACTTAAAGAGCCCAAAACCCAGCACAGATCTGGTGCTCTGCAAATATTTTCTGGATATCTGTAGAGGGAAAGACTTGCCCATGATCAATGATTCTCAACTGGGGGCGATTTTGCCCCCCAGAAGCAAATGTCTGGAGACATATTTTGTTGTCACAGCTACTGGGGAGCTGGAGGCTCGGGGTGCTACTGGCATCTAATGGGTAGAGGGCAGGGATGTTACTAAACATCCGTTAATGCAGAAGGACCGTCCCTCACAGCAAAGAACGATCCAGACCCACGTGTCAATAGAGCTGAGACTGAGAAAAGCAAGGCTTTGGGATCAACTAGATGTGTTCACCTTCCCCTTCTATCTCTGACGAGACAAAGGAAACTAGATACCCCCGAATGCTTTAATCCCCCAGAAGGAATCCACGCCTTGTAATTTACCTCTGTAAATAGGGCTCTCTGCGTCTCTCAAGAGTTCAGTTCATCGCATTGTTCCATATCTTTGGGACAACCCCAGAACTGTGCTTGGAGACAAGGAATTGTGAATTTCAAGAGTGGGGGCATTAGGAGAGGAATCCTGTCCTTTAGGGAAAAATTGAGCCGCTGAATAAAAAACTCAGCCGGCAAGCCCCTCGGAGCTGAAAGAGGATAAAGACTGGACTATTTTACATTTCGGAGGCTGCCAGAAAGAAGTGACTCTCTGCTGCTTCCACTCAACAGCTTTTGTTTTTGCATTAAAATGACAAGGGAGCTGCTGGGGAGAAGCCGTTGGCCGGGCTCCTGGTCCTTTCCGAGGAGGGAAGCCGGTGCCCCTCTGAAGCGGCTGCGTTAATGTCATGTCATTACACTGTATTGCTGCACAGGTTAATATAATTGGGTGACTATGTGTGAGCAATGATCCGTGCCGTGTTACAGCTCTGAAACAAATGACATTTAACCAGCCGGTCTGGAAGGCTCCTTGTTATCTACGCGGTGAACAATTGGAACGGAGAAGCAGACCTCTGTACGAGCAACTGATGAATTAGTTGTTAGGTTTCCTCGACAGCCGGGATTTATAAGAGCACAATTCTAACATAATTTATTAGATCTATAAACAGACAGATTCGATGTTTTTACTGAGATTACATCTTGTCACCCTCAGATATTGTGTCACTGACAGCCCTGTTATAATTTAATTTTATTATTCTGATAAGGTGTGTTTTTTTTTTTTCCTGAAAAGACATTTTCATTTTAGTTGGAAAGGAATCAGAAACTTTCATGTTGGCTGATTATCTGGTGGCCCCCAAACGCAGCCTCTTGTCCAGGCTGTGACTGCCAGCCTCTCAAGGGCAGGAAGGAAGTTTTAGTGTGAATGAGTGTATGGCCCTAGCCTGGGGTGTGGCAGGAGGAAGGTGAGGGATGGAATTGACCCTGCTGGAGGAGTCAGTGAGGCCAGTGACTGATCTCTTGTCCTAGAGTTTCTCACCTTTGCGGGTGGTCGGTCCCCCTCTGCGCCCACCCGTCAGCCCAGGACACGGGCAAGTCCATCACACGTCCAGTCCCCATTCACCTGAGGTTGAAGCTGGGGCCTCTGGCCATCTGGCCAAGGGGTCTCCCTCAGAGCTATTCTAAGCCCAGTCACAGAAAAGTGGACCACATACCTGCTCTAAAAGGCCCTTCTAGCAAAACCATCACAGCTCTGAGTGACCAGCACCTAACAGTACAGAGACAGCAGCTGTCCCAAGAATCGCAAGGGAGAAAGGATCTGAGGGCTGTGAATCCAGCCCAAACAGTGCAAGAAGGTAGAAAACCATCCCACTTAGAGGCAATCAGATGGGGGTTTATGTCCCTCGGGTAGCTGTGACCTTGGGCATTCCACTTCTCCTTTATGAGCCATTGCCCCACCTGAAACACAGGAGTAATGACACCTGCCTCATGAGTCCTGGTGAGAATAAAATGAGAAAATGAACAGAGGAGTAGACGTGAAAGCCCTGTGCAAATGAAGGGTACCTTTGTTAGCAACAATATCTCTAAACTCTATTTTTTTTTCATCTGGAAGGGATATATATATATTTTATTATTGGACCACCAGGGAATTCCCTGTCATTATTTTATAATAATCTACATACAGCTTTAAATTTTACCAGGAACTTATATATGATATAATATAATGTGAGCACATTTTAACCCTCCTAAAAATATGGCAAGGGTGGGTGACTTTATTATCCCCATTTGAGGCATGAAAAAACTGCGGTTTGTGGAGGTTTCCCAGAGTTACACAACTAGTTACAGGATTCTAACTCAAAACTGAGTAACCCCGTGTCCGTGACTTTGCACTTCGGATAAAATCAGGGCTTCCTCTGCTCTGGAAACCTGCTCATTCAGGATTGGAATGGAGCAGATCATGGTTCTGAGGACAATCAGAATGAAAGTTTGTTGTCAGCTCCCTGTTCTCGGGAGTTCGGCCACAACTTGCTCGAAGAGATGATTTTGGGCGGTTCACCAAGAGCCTGGGATGGGGGTACTCTCAGGTTTTAGCTCCATTTGCTTTCAGGACCAGCTTCTGTCCCCAAGGCCGGAAGCAATTCTTGGAGTCATCTGTAAAGACCCCATGCCTCGTGGGGAGAAAAGAAATTAATATCAGAATTGGCAGCATCTGAGTGGCAGCTTCATAACAGGCTTGAACCCTGACCTCTTGGCTACAGCTGGGAGTGGCTCAGTCAAGCACGTCATTGACTCACAGGGTCCTGGAACCTGAGATGTGCATGTGGGCTTCAAGGTCAACCCAGTCCAGCCCCCTCATTTTACAGATGAGGAAGCTACATTCCAGAGAGGGCAAGGGGCTCACCCAAGGTCACACAGCGGGTAGAGGGGGGGCAAAATCAGGGCTGGAACCAGGCCTCCTGGTTCAGAGCTCTTTTCAACAGGGGTGCCCTAACAGGCACACTCTACTGTTTGATGCTTTTCTGAGATCCAGTAAAACGCAAGGTCCATCAAAGCACTGCGTAAGAAACGTGCAGGCCGCACAGATCCATGAAGTCATTGTGTGCAGCAGCGGGAGTCACACTTGGGGCGGTGGAGGGGGGAGGCACACTCTGTCACCCTTCACCACCTTTGCCTCGAGCCTCTTGCCTCACCCCTCCTGAGTTCCAGCCCTGTCCCCCTCCTATGTGCAGCCGGGTCCTACTCTTAAATCTTAATGCCAGGACAGGCTGATTTTCTGGATCACTTCTCTATTCTCATTACAATTTCCCTTCCAGGCAGTTCTGCCTCAGCCCATGCTGGTAAATGTTGTCTGGTCTCACCTGATCCTCAGGACCCTCTCCTAGAGAGTTTGACCCCAGCCCTGAAACGGCAGCTGGATGGGAACAAAAGCAAAGCTTGCGAAACACAACAATTTCAGCTCAAGCATCACATCCTCAAAGAAGCCTTCCCTGACCCCAGCCAGCCATCTCCACTGAAGACCAGATCGGTTTCCGGCATCCTTGGCCAAAGAGCTCTTTTAGCTGTAAGGAGACATCGGTGTGATTTCTTGATTGGCGTGTGTCTTCCCCATGAGAGTGAAGCTCTGAGAGGCCAGGCGATGAGTGTCTCTGTTTGCTGCGCCATCGCCGGTGCCCGGCCCGGTGCCTGTCATGAGGCAGGTGCTCAATAAATACCTACTTGATGAGGGAGGAATGCAGATTAAGCACTTCTTTGCCCACCCCCTAAAGAGAGGGGCTGCCATGGAAGATGGAGGATTCTGGCTGCCTTTGGGGAATCCAACGAGGATGTACCTCTGAGCAAAGGAAGAACGTGGCTTGGCTGAGTGGGCTTCAGAGTGGCCGTGGCTGAGAGAGCGAAGAGATAGCATCCCATCCCACTGCGCCCCCTCTCCTTAGGGATGAGTGTCTCCTACCTGCTTCTCAAGGTTGTTCCAGCTTAAAGGGGTTCCTGCTTGGAACCCGGCAACCCATTAAGGTAGAGAAGGTACAAGGCAGGAGAGGGAGCGCTGCGGGTCAGCCAGGGAAGAGCCCAGCCACCATGGGAAGCAGGAAGAGAGGCCACGGGGTGCCCAGAGAAGACCCTTTGGAACCTGTCTTTGGGTCCAGAGGGAGAAACATGAGCCTTGGGGCCCAGCACAGGGGCTGTGTCTCAATGCTGGAGTGACAGATCAGCGGGAACTGCTCAGAGTCACCGAAGCAGCATCTGCAGCCACTACTCTTGAGAAACAGCTGGCCTGGATCCCTGAGGACCCAGTTTGACTCACATTCCGGTCAAGAGTGGAAGGGATAGGCTGATGCCTCCAGGACCTGGGGGTCCTCAGCAATAAAGGCTCCTGGACAAATTTGGCTAAGGACACAGGTACAATGTCATTGAGAATCATATTACAAGGTCTGCCCTCTAGGACAGCACTTTTTTTCCAAAAAAATAGAATGCAAGCCCCATACGTCATTTTACATTTTCTAGTAGCCACATTTTTTTAAAAAAGCAGAAAGAAACAGGTGAAATTAATTTTAATAATATTAAATCCTATTTAACCCAATATAGCCAAAATGCTATTATTTCAACACGTAACGAATATAAAAATATTATTGAGATATTTTACACTCTTTTTTGCAATGCACTGACTCTTTTACACTTACCATCTATTCCGTTTGGACTAGCCACGTTTAAGTGTTCGGTAACCACATCTGGCTTGTGGCTACTACATACTGGACAGCACCAGCTCTAGAAGCTCAAGTCAGCCTTCAGCCTGACAGTCCCATCTTGCAAGTGGACGTATCTCAAGGTTATCAGGGGTCTGAAGGCACCAAAGGTGAAATGCAGGGCGGCAAGAGCAGGTGCAGAAATAAAGGGTTTCACAAGCCAGAGGATGTTCACTCGGACCCACAATCCCCTGTATCAACAAAACCACGCTTTGCGCAAGGTGCGGTGGAACTTTCTCTGGCTGGGAGCACCCTGGGGGCACTGGTTTGGCGGCTGTCCTCTGGAAATGCTCTGCTTTCAGCTTGGGAAAGGGAGCTGTTTGAAACTGATGCAGGTTTTCGGCTGCCTGGTCCCCATACCCCATCTGCCAAGCACAAGGAGCGAGGCAGGTGCTGGAAGCACATCTGTCAACCTGCCCTGATGGTTTCTGGCACTTCCCCCAGCCTTTTGGAGCTTCCGTCCCCCACTCTGGAAGAAGCCGCACTCTCAGGGTTTAACAGTTCCTGGCACTCTCGCTGGAGGGCGTCCTGAGACACCCCCGGAGGTGGCTTCCCCAGAGGGCGGTCCCCCATTCTCAGGGACTTCTGTCTCAGTCTGCTCTGCCGCTTTGTCAATGCCCATCGCTCTGACAAGCCCCGCTCTGAGACGGCAAGTGTGATGCAGATCCCAGAGGTACCCACCAACACAGTGAAGAGCCCTCAGAGGGGCTGCAGGGGTGCAGCAAATCCCGACACAGAGCAGGACTGGCGTCTGTAAGGCCAGCCACCACTGCCCTGCTTCTGCCTCCGCTTTCGCTTCTAGCACACGAGTTGTTTACGACTGTGATGAGAATATGTAAATACATTTCCTGATAATCAGTATCCATCAGCTGCTGGGTAGAACAAGATGGAGAGCTTACAGGGAAAACAGCGGGTGCGTTTAGCCAGGGTGAGATCAGGGCTCCGGTCCAGGTCAGGTCCATCACTGCTTCTCCTGGCCACTAGGAGTCACCAGCACTGGAAGTTCCTAAATGATTTTGACATCGTGTACTTTATGGGGGAAAAAGGTGTTCAGACTGGTTGTGCATGTCTGGGTGTGTTTTCTATGCCTGAAAAAAAAACTTAATGGATTAGGCAATCTTGGCGTGTCTGATTCTCCCCAGCCATGCTAACCCCCAGGTCAGAGCCTGGACTCATGTAGGTGCTCAGTTAATATGCTTAAACAAACAGGTGAAGGAAAGGGGGGAGGAGGGATGGTGGGGGGAGGTGGGGAGAAGCCAAGAAAATTTGGTCGGGGAGAGGATGAGTGACAAGGAGACAGAGCTCTGAGGGCGGAAGAGGTGGACCAGAGTAGTTGCCCCCCCGTGCTGTCCAGTCCTGGGTCTGTATATTCTCCCTCTCTCTCCCTCTCTCTCTCTCTCTCTCTCTCTCAGCCTCCTTCTCCCAGTGCCAACTGGGTGGCGTGGCATAGTGGGTGGGGCACCCTGGCTTGAGCTGAAGAGACTTGCTGACTCTTTGTTTTACCTCTTGAACCATCTATGATTCTAAACGTGAGCTAAACGCAGACACCATATGCGGAAATATTCATTCCAATATCAGTGTTTTCTGTACAAAAGCATGTTGTTTTATGTGTGGGCAGAACTCCTCCTTGTAAACTGTTAAATATGATGTAAATGCTAATTTCTCTGCATCGCCCCATAAAGGAACCCCCTGTGAAGTGCATCTCGTGGAAGGCCATAAAAGAAAATGGTCAAAATAAATTAGGGAGAAATGCGAGTGGAAGCATACGGGGCCTGTTTTGCCAACACGCAGCCATGTGTCCCCTCTCCCCACACTTTGGCCCTAACAAGAGAGGATTTGCATAACTGCAGTGACAGATGCCCCTGCTTCCCAGCGGCCACCCGGCCTTGACAACTTTCGGAAAACAGTCTGCCAGAATTTGCTTCAAACAAAAACAATTTTTTTTAAAAAATCACCAAGCATTTCTCCCTTTTGCAGTTCTTTTCTTTTTTTTTTACTCTTTTAAAAAATATTTTTTCCGATTATTTTTTAATTGAAATATAGTTGATTTACAATGTTACGTTAATTTCTGCTATATAGCAAAGTGATTCAGTTATACATAAATATACATTCTTTTTTTGTATTTTCTTTTCCATTATGGTTTATGACAGAATATTGAATATAGTTCCCTGTGCTATCTTTTGCAATTCTTAATACCACTGTGGTTTTTTAGGGCTTTGGATTTCAGTCCTGAAGAGACACCAATGAGAGAAAATGGTTGCAGGTGTGCCTGAAAAGCTATCCTAGGTTTTGGGTTGCCCACCCAGGCTTTCAGTAACAACCGCCTTCTTTAAAAATCTCAAATGCATTTTGGCCACATTCAAAGGTGAGCACAGGCTAATAATAAAGGATGGCAGGTGTCTAACCAACACAAACCTATTATTTCTCCATCAGTAGCCTTGCAGATACCAGCACTTTATTAACCAAGCGCAGCTCTGGATTTTAACCACAACCCAGATTTTGTCACACACAAAAGAATTCGAAAACCCGGGTCACAGGGCTATTTGTGGAATGAATATTAGTACATTCTTTGCAAATGCATGATGTATGAACTGTATATATTTCTTTGATAAATTGTTTTTAAATATTTCCTCCTTTTTATTAATTGAAGAGGAGCCTCATGTATCAATGCCATTTTTTCCTGTTTTTCACATAAATTATTTTCTTGCAATGTTCGTTTGTATTATTATTGCCGATATTAAGGCAAAGATATTTTTTGCCTTGTAAACAAGATTTTGCTTACAGCTAAATGGAAAGAAGTGAAGTTAATCACATTGAAATAATAGGTTTAAAAAGGTAATTCAGTGGTATTGGAATGAAGTTTAATCTTCAGCAATAGAAGCCGTGCTGAGAAAAATGGCAGAAAAACTTGTTCTGTAATTAAATGGTATTTATCACTGGCAGGTCAGCTTCGCTGGGGAAGAAGCTCCAGGACTCCACAGGGAAGGGGAAAGCAACTCAGGCAGACAACAAGGGCCCAGAGCAGAGCCTAGGGATGCAAGAGACCGCTGGGAGGAAGAGCTGGGTGCAGAGGGTACCTCCTGGGAGCAGGCTGTTTGACCTTGCCCATGTGTATCTCAGCTCACAGCAATGAGTCTGGCAAAAATGCCCAGAGCATCCTCCAAATTCATCCAGAAAGGTCCCAACTCACAGCCTCCCTGGTCAACATTAACCACATGAGCTTGGAATTGAGACAGCCCTGGCATCAAATCACTCTCTTCATCTGTAAAAGAAGAATATTGAGGCACTAACATCTTTGAGTTGTCACAACCAGTAACCTGGGATGTTATGTGTCATGGACCATGCCTGGTACTGTAGCAATAATCATACTAATTATAGCCAAACGAATAAGCATCTAGACCTCAGGCAAAGCTAGTGCAGGTTGAGAATCTCCAGCCTGGTGAGGAAAAGCTGAGCTTCTCAAACAGATGGTTCTTGGACAGCCTTCTGCAAATGTGGGCAAACCCATCCACAAAGCACTGACCCCAGTGTAAGCTGAGGGCATCCAGCAGCCTGCAGCGGAGAAGGCTGAGGGGTGGTTTCAAGATGGTTTCCAAACAGCTCTCGGCAAACGTGGTCAAGCCCAGGAACAAGGCAGGTCACTAGGTTGGACCTCATCCCTGATATCTCTTTCCAGACCCTGATTACCTCCTGAAGCTGGAGGATCCAAGCCCCAGATGGTTTCGTTGGGCTAAGACCATGCCATCCATGCTTTTGGCCTAGGGTCAAGCCCTGATTCTGCCACTTGCAAGGTCATGACTGTGGACAAGTGAGTGTCCTGAAATAAGAGGGAGTGACAGTGGCTGGTGGTGATGAGGATGACATTAGATAATTCAGGGAGAGTCCTTATTGTTCCAGAGGCCAAACCTACAGCTTCTCATTCTATAGTTTCTTGCTACTTGGTGGATCTTCACTTGGGGACTTTGGGCCTTTTGACTCAAACTCAAGCTCATGGACACGATGCTCCCACCACTGCGCTGCAGAGTGACAGAAAGATCCAGGGGCAGAGGACGGTCTAGATTTGGGGAAGGACCCTCCAGTTCTTAACTCTGGCCTCTCTGTCTCTTCGTCAAGACGTTTGCTGGCAGGAAACCCAAGCATTTCTGAAGCCCCCTTTAGTGAATCCCTTTTCCACAGAGTCTGTTTGGTGTTTGTAGGATCCTGGGGCTCATACGCTGTTAGAAGATGCTTTAAAAATCAACCTTGTCTTCATCTGGCCCACGTGCAAAAACACATCAGCACATTCTTCAGCATCGGGGCAGCCAAACCTGGCACTGCTCCAGCCTTAATCTCCAAGAAGCTCGAATTCGGGTCCTTTATTAGCTCTCCCATCTTTATCAATGTTCTGGAGCAAAGTGTGTGCAGCCAAAGTTATTGAATTTTCACTAAAACCTAAATACATGCACAACCTTTTTTGTACTTTCATGTTCAAAAAGGGTACAGACTTCTAACTGCCATCTCCTGCCTCTACCCATATTTTTCCTCATTACAGGCTGTGGTCCAAAACCAACACAAATTAAATAAATACCCCACTGAGAGTTCCACTTTGGAGAATTGTCTTATTACGGTACAGATGTGGGCTATCTCCAAACCGCACCAACATCTTGTATTTTATTTTATACTTTTTTAAAAAAGAAAGAAATTAAAATCTGAATAGTATCCAGGAAGGAAGTGTTTGCACTGGTGAATGTTTGATTTCATTTTTCTCCCAGCACGCCCTCTTCTTTTATCCCATAATGGCCCTTCCCAGTTAATCTGTCTTGAAAACCTGCAGGTAGAGATGTTTATTGATACAAGCCCTACATGCAACTGGGTTTACAGAGACCACTGAAAAGACATAAATAGTAAATTTCACTTGATGTCTACTTATTAATGCAACACCACTCTGAACATTTCAACAGAAAGAGGTTTTGCCAGATGGGGGATAAGTTTTACATTATGGAGAGATATGGAAGGTAACATTTGGTTTCCATTCTAAATGACTGATACAGGCTGTCCCGATGATTGCATTTTTCAGGGCAAATCACCAAATTCAACATCAATTACTTTGTCTTTTAGCAGAATTTAAGGAAAAGAAAGTTGTGTGCTTTTGTTTTTAATGACTGAGATTTCATGGAAGCATTGCAGCCTTCCATTTCATACAAACACAACAAATGACTTTTATAATTTTACAAAAGCAACTTTAACCATGGTTCACACAGCAACATCCTGTGCCCCGAAACCACAAATCTGGCTTCCCAGCAGCTAGTAAATTGGAATCCCTAACGTAATGCCCACAGACATTTCTTCCCTCAGACCCACCCCGGATCTGATGTTGGTGGACAGAAAAGCAGGACAGAGAAACTTACATTTCCTTGATGCAGATCATGGAGAAATAGAGCAGGGGAGACGTGCACTCTATAAGGCCTTTATGGTCCATCTATGGAACTGGAATAGGAAATCAATGACTCAGTCCAGACTAGGGCGCTGAATTCTTCCAAGTAATCGTTTTTTCTTTCCTGAAGTCCCCAGCCCCTCCTCTGTTAAAGACTTAATATCGCCTTGCTCATTTAGAGCATAATTGAGACTCCACTTTTATTTCATCATCCTTCCCCTTTCATTGATCATTGCTAATTTTCTGGCTCAGTGCCATCTGGGGAATGGGCTTCCCTAACCCCAACCAGAGGTGTGACCGGAGTCCTTTGGATAAAGTTGGGTTTGTGCTTTCTCTCACAAACCCTCAGCGGAGTGAGGAGCAGACCAGGGATGCAGGGATGCCTTCTACCCTCAATCCTTCTACCCCATTGCCTGCCCACCCAGATTTAAGAAAATATCTGCCCCACCCCAGGAGTCTGCCTAGCATCTCCGAGAACGTGACCTATGCATCCTCCAACCCCCCCCCCCCACCGCCCCGTGCAAATAAAAACACCAGCACAATAAAGGAATGGATCCCTTCCCCCAACACAAGTGCAAAAAGAGTGGGTGGCCAAATACAGCTGTACCTCCCAGTAGCCAGATGTGAAAACAGCACATCTGTCTGCAGTTTCTCTGTTCAAACGGAATCACTGGTTCTTCAGAACATGTGCCAAGGAGAGATTTAGAACCAGAAAGTCCCATCTCCCCTCCTCCAGAAGCACCAGGCTAGAGGCAAGGAAAATTCATAGGGTGCACGTGGCAAAGCCTTGAACGTGCACTAACCACAAAGAGGTGGGCTTCCCTGGTGACGCAGTGGTTAAGAATCCGCCTGCCAATGCGGGGGACACGGGTTTGAGCCCTGGTCCGGGAAGATCCCACATGCTGCAGAGCAACTAAGCCCGTGTGCCACAACTACTGAGCCTGTGCTCTAGAGCCCGTGAGCCACAACTACTGAGCCCGCAAGCCACAACTACTGAAGCCCACATGCTTAGAGCCCCTGCTCCGCAACAAGAGAAGCCACCACAGTGAGAAGCCCGCGCACAGCAACGAAGAGTAGCCCCTGCTCGCCGCAACTAGAGAAAGCCCACGTGCAGCAACAAAGACCCAAAACAGCCAAAAACAAATAAATAAAATAAAAATAAATAAAAAAAAAAAAAACTACAAAGAGGAAGGCAGCCTTACAGAAAGGATCAGAGGGAAGCAATTCCCAATACAGTATCCCAACACAACATTCAGCCATCCCAGGAGGAAAAAAAAAATGTTGCTGTGAGAAATGCGATAGAATTGTCAAAATTATATGAAATCAGCTTCATAGATTGTAAACCACAAGTCACACTTCTATTTGTTCTATAACAGGGTAGAAAATGCAATATTTTCGCCAAGATATGAAACAGAGGTAGTGATATCACAGGAAAAGACCTATCAATGAGTCATCCAAGTTATCTTCACAGCTCCACCCACCATTTGTTTCACCATATACCCAGGACAATAGAAGCCTGCTACAAAGTTTAATGACCCGAATCTAGCAAAGTATTTGAAGATTCAAAAGCAACAGTGTGCTGGAGACAACTTGTACCAGCCCACAAGAGCCAAATGTTAAATTTTCAGGAAATTTGCAAGTTGGTTAATATCATGTGGGTAATTTGAAAGCAGCCATCATTTACACCGTGGAAATGGGCAAAATGTGTCTGTTTCCAGATAGCAGGTTGTTAACCATTTACTTACACCACTAGTTGGAAGATTCTTCCTCTGAGTTCAGTCAGCATGATGACTGGAGTTAGTTTAGTCAAGTTCTCTTTCAATGCCCCCAAACTGTTTAAGGCCCTCATTTTCTAACTAGCATAGCACATACCTGACCCACACCCCTGATTCAACAGACCACCTTGGCTTTGAGCAATTAGAGTAGAATTCCCACTTCAGTTTCCTTTGTGTCAAAAGGTTTCACTGCCCAAAAATCTTAACTTAATACTGGGACTGCTTCTGTGGATATCTGTCTGTTTCACTCTGCAGAGAGGGGTGACTTATGCAAGCTCACACAGTGAGTCCAAGACCTGGGGGAAAAGACCCTGGGTCCTGAGCCCAGCTTGCTGTGAACTCATGCGACCTTAAATATATCCCTTTCTCCTGGGTGGGGAAGGAAATGAACTTCATGGTTTATCTCTAAGGGCACTCTTGGCTCTGACATTCTGACATTCAACACTGTGTCTTTGTCTAAATGGACTTTTCAGGAAGTATGGATAATTTAGGATCTGGAAGACAAGAGATGGGCAGATGCCATCCAATTTTGCAACAGAAAACATGGAACCCTAGTCATCAACCCTGGACTCCTCCTAAGCCTGAAGATCTCCTTATTTTCTGGATGACCCTCTTTCCCCTCATCTATAAAACGGGTCGTAATAACAACCACTCTACAACACTTTTGCATGAATTAAATGAGATAAACCATGTATAACACTTAGCATCACACCAGCCCAGACTAAGAACTTAATAAACAGCAGCTATTAGTACTACTATTTCCTCAGATAGTGGGGCTAAATTAAGAGACCAGGGGATTGTAACGCACTTGGAAATCCCAGCTTTGACCTAGGTTGAGTCTACATTCGGGGCTGAACTGGGCCTGGGTTTCTAAGACAGACTGAGTACACTGGGCTCATAAGGCAAATTTGGGGGTAGACCAGTCAGGAGGTGATGCGTACAAGTCAGTCTGGGCTGAAATCAGTTAAGCCTTTTTGGTTTGGAGTGAAAAAAGCAAAAACATACACTAGAGAGGCCATGATGAGTTAGTTATTCAGGTCCTGGATCTGGACCAGGAACTCATGGTCAGGTCCTCTGGGGAGAGGTTTCAGGAAGAGGCTGGTGAGGCTGGACTCAAAAGAGACTTGCAACTGCCCTATTGTGAAACCCACATGACAAAGTGTGACACCCCCTAGCCTTCCCCTCACTTCTGCACCAGACCCAGTGTAGCTTAATCAATGGGGATGCCAAGGAATGGTACCAATGTCTGGGATACTGCACACGGGATATGGGCATTTGCATCCTTGCAGGGAGTGCCAGCAGAGGTGGAAGCAGTGAGATGCTCCACCACTTTCTGATTCATGGGCAGCGGGTGTCAGCAAGAAAGGAGGGGCAGGAGGGAAAGAACTTAGCAAACTCCATCATGTGGGGAATGAGACGTATTCCTAAATACAAAAGGGACTCCCTGACAAAACTGGGAGGACTTTTCAGGGGCCCATCGAAGTGGGGCCAGAGCCAGTAAAACATGGGCAAGTTTTGTTAATGTGGTCCCAGGTTTGACCTCAACCTGGGGTGACTTAGATAGATTTGGGCTCCACATCCTGTGTCTGGAATGAAGCAGGCATCCATTCAACAAATGCTTTCGAGATGTCCTTGTGGACAGGCGGGAAAACGTGAGCTGTGCCTGTGCTCCGAGGTGGACCCATGACCGACTGAATGTACCTGAAAGGAGACTGTCACCCTGGCTGCATAATTCAAACCAACTGGAGCGCTTCAATAACCACACTGATGTCGTGCCTCTACCTCTGATGAGTTTTACTTAATAAATCTGGAATAAGGTCTGAGCTTTGGATAGGTTATGCTCTCATCACAGGTGATTCTCTTAAGAAGCCAGGGTTGAGAATCAGCGGCCTAAAATGAAGTCCCCTGTACATCGGCCTCTATTTCTGATTCTTTCTTGGTCAATGTTGAGTCAGTGGCTTCAGTGAGGCTCTCAAGGTTTGAGGTTCACACGCTGGATGACCTGAAATTAAGAGAGATAACCAGTGGTCCGGCTAACGTCACCTAGAACCAACTAGATCCCAAAGCTCTACTTTTTTTTTTTTTTCACACACACACACACTGTATTTTATTTTTACAAGAGATAAATAGACTGACACCAAGCATTGTACATGGATGACCACAACAAAAGCAACAATGATTGCAATTACCAAACATGAAACACACTCATACTATGTCATAATATTGACATTCAGTCCAGCAATCCTCCACTGTAACAGCTCCTTTACTTTGCAGTGAAAATTGATTTGTATATTCTTTGCCTCTGAGTCCTTGTCCAAAGCTCTACTTTTTAAAGTAGTAAGTTACCCATCACTGGACCAGTTTGAGTAGAGAGTGGATAAGCAGTCCTTATCCAATCCCTATCTACAGAGCACTTATCACATCTTGTCTTCACCATAAACGCATACAGACATGTATGAATAAGGTTCAGAGAAGGCAAATGTCTTGCCCAAAGTCTCCCAAATATGTAGCATCCCAAAAGGCCAGTCCTTTAAGGAGTGCTGGGTCTTAACCCAGATGCTCTGACTGTTAGATCATTTCTCCGGACTCCACAGCCCCATGGCTGTCTCTGCTGGGTCATAGGATGCTCTAGAGAGGATACCTTCAGTGGAAAAAGGGCCACAGGACCTTGAAGGATACTGCCAGCCCTGGATGCTTGTGCTGTCGCTGAGGCCGAGGCTGCCCCAGGAATGCACCCTCCCCGGGGCTCCTGCCAAGGCACACCCACCTCTTGAGGACCTCCTCTCATGAAGGAAATCCCAGTTATCATAAAAGGAAAATATGGAAATAAAATCTTAAGAGGATTTCATAGATGATATAAAATCCCTACAACTCTGGGTGACAGTAAAAAAGATCATTTAGAGCAAAAAAGCTTTCTAAGACTTCCTGTGGAATTGGTTGTCTCAAGAAGCTCAGATGATGGTCATATATAATGTGGTCAGTTCTGGCTCTCAATGGGAGGCAGTGCCAGCAGGGTCCAGGCTGAATGGGCTGCGGGACCCAGAGAGAGTAACTTGGAACTTCAGACCCAGGAAGCTCACAGAGTCATGAGATTATCCCCAGAACATAGAGTCTTATCTGCCTGACAACCTCCTGCACACCCTTCAAGCCTTAGCTCAGCTGAAGCCTCTTCTGGAAGCCTTCTTAAGCCCCAACAGACTGAAGCTCTCCACATCTTTCCAAGTCCTCCAGGGACATGCTTCCCTCACACAGCAGTGTTTCTCAGAATGTGGCCATGGAACGTCAGCACTGGTGTCAATGGTGGGTATCTTGTTAGAAACAGACTCCTGAGACCCACCCCTAGACCAGCCCTTTCAGAATCTCTGGGGGTGGAGCCCAGGCTTCTGCATCTTTAAGAAGCTCCATAGGTGTAGGTATCATTTCATCTAAGACCTGATGTCAGCAAGGAGCCTGGCATGTGAAGATCTGGGAGCGGTGTGTTACAGACAGAGAGAGTGACAAATGGAAAGGTCTTCAGGTGGAAAAAGAATTTGGATAACCCTTTTTTCCACCTTCTTGGAAGAAGAGCCAAGAAGGCTGCATGACTACAGAGAAATGGGTGAGGGCAAAAGCAATAGAGGTTGAGGTTGGAGATATACCAGGGGCCAGATCCTGGGGGGTTGGAGTTTAGACTATATTCTAAGTTTAGTGGAAAGCCATTAAAAGGCTTTGTTGAAGACTGAGTTATTGGTTGGTCCTAATTCTTTATTCCACTACAGTAAATTACCTCTCTGTACCTTTCCCATGGCCTCATGGT
Source organism: Balaenoptera musculus (assembly GCF_009873245.2). NCBI lineage: Eukaryota > Metazoa > Chordata > Mammalia > Artiodactyla > Balaenopteridae > Balaenoptera > Balaenoptera musculus. The sequence continues at coordinate 19,289,797 of NC_045799.1, read as the reverse complement.
GATGAAGGGCACTTCCTTTCTTCTTGACCTGGGACTTGGCCACATGACTAGCTTTGAGCAATGGGATGGTGTTGGATGTGTTGGGAGAGAGTTCTGAAAGGTTCTTGAACCTTTAGTGTCCTTGTTTTTCACCATGAGAAGAACATGCCTTGAGTAGCCACTGGTCCCAGGAGGACAAGAGACACAGAGTAGACCCAGACCCAACCTACAGTCTGCAGCCAAACTCAGCCTAAGTCAGCCAAGCCTCAGCCAACCCTAAGACACACGAGCAAGAAGTAAATGCTTATTGCTGTGTAGCACTGAGTTTTAGGGTGCACTGCTATGCAGAATTACTGTGAAAATAACCATCTGATAAAGTCTTTAAGCAGGGGAATGTTTTGATTTGATTTCTATTTTATAACAATCACTCTGGTTGCTATAGGGAAATTAGATTGCGGAAGACATGTGGTAACAGGAAAAAAATATTAGAAGCCTGTTGCACTTTCCTGGGTAAGACTCTGCAGTAGGTTAGGCTTTGATGGTCTTGGTGGAGATGGAGAGAATTAAATGGGTTCTGGATGTACTTGGGAGATCAGAACTGACAGGACTTGCTAATGGACTGGATTTGGGGATGTGAGGTCAAGACAATATTGAACAATTCCAGGAGGAACCACATAGGTAAAGTGGTGCAACATGGCATCACTGGATAGAGTGAGGGAAGTAGAGAAATGGGAGATAAATGTTTTCTAGATCTTTTAGCTTATGGGACTGATTGGACAGTGGTGTCGTTTAAACCTAAGAGAAAGCAGGTTAAGGTGGGGGAACGAGGGGAGGAAGGCGGGGGAGGGGACGAGTAGCTCTGCTTTGGCCATGTTACATTTGAGATGTCCTATAGACACCCAAGTGGAGGTGTAAGTGGGCCACTGGATTTACCGGTCTGGAACTCAGCGGATTATTCAGAGCAGGAGGTGTAAACGAACAAACCGACATCTGACCGCAGTGTGACATGGCTTTGCCAACACTGTTCCCTTTGCTCTCTCTTCACTGGCCACCAAGCTCCTATTTCTCCTTTAAGGCACAACCCAAATTTCACCTCCAGGCAGAGCTGGCTCCTCTCTGTCACAGAGTTCGTTGTAAATATCTCGCACGATTCAAAGCAGCCTGCCACCCCCAGTGGCCCGCAAACTGAGATTCTGTGTATTCCCAGCACCGAACCGAATGCTTGGCACACGGAAGTGCTCAGTGATACCAGCGTTCTTCCTTCAAGGCATCGGGTTGGGTACTTTCAGAAGCAATAGTCCATTTAAACGTCTCAACGGCGCAGCAGGTGTAACCATCGTCCCATTTTAAGGTTAATGAAACTGAGGCCCCTCGTGGTGAGGGTCCTGTCCAAAGTGTCTGCAAGCGGAAGAAGCCGGCTGTGTCTGATTCTGCCGCTGGGGTCCTTTCCGCGTTGCCTCCGCCCCAGGCCTGCCTCCCTATCCCCTCCCTCCTCCTTGGCAGGGCTCCCACGCTGCCTGCGCCTCCACACAGGATGTGCTTCCTGAAGTTCCTGGTCCAGATGGCCCGCGGAAGCTGCTCCTCATAAATCACCAGGTCTCGCAGAGCTGCGCTCAGCCACTTTCTCCTCTCCATCTCCCCAGGTCCCGGTGCGTGGGCCCCATCTGCCCAGTCAGCACAATGGTCTCCTCCAGCCCGGGGAGCACGTCTGTGGTCACCCTCCCCATCAAGACCAAGAGCCACGGAGCAGACTCCTAGGAGCTGATGAGGGGACGCAGAGAGCATCGTTAGGGACTTGGAGGTGACTCAGTGGAATGGGCAGGGGACAGGGAGAGCAGTGCTTGAAGCTTTGCCCCTGGGGGGAGATGCAGGTGCAAAGGGCCGTCTAACCCACCTGCCAGCCGACTCGGTCACCACTGGATACTCAGACACAAGACACCAGAAAGACACCATGGCACACCATGCCACCATGCCACCATGCCACACCATGCTTGGCACCATAGCGTCTCCCCAAAGTATCCAAATCCAGATCAACAGCCTCAGCGATAACCCACTGAAGGGCCAACGCACCTTGGACAAGTCACTTCCTTTCCATGGACTTTAGTTTTCTTACTTTTAAACTGCAGGTAAGAATACCTGCCTCACGGCATTGCTAAGATGTCAGTGGAGATTCATGTGGTGAGTCCTCAGTACGTGGTAGGATGTAAACTGAGGCACCTCAGGGTATTGTCCCATTCAAAACCGGGCCACAAGTGGGGGCAGCAGGGACCTGGCCTGACTGAGGTTTTCACAAAACCTTCCTTTCCATTCGACTGCCTTTATCTCCGTTACATCCCTGGAACACGGATTGACCTGATGTTTCACTCTGCTGCCTAAAACCCTTCAGCGGCCCCACAGTTGCTTTTGGCAGTAATTCTCCACCTTTTTTAGTGTGTAACTTGAAAATCTTGAATTTGGCATAGCATATTTGGTGGGTGTGGCAAAGTTGGCTAGCTGCCCACCAAAGATGCCTGCTCCCATGCCGTAGTATGGAGTAGCTAGAGTCTGGTTGCCCAGCCAGGATGACATTTTACAGTTCTTCCCACATCCGGATGGAACCAGATGACTACTTCTTACCTGTGGAACATGAATGGAAGTGATGTGCAGCTCCCCTCCAGGCAGGGGTGTTTAAGAAGCAGGCAACCCCCGACTCCGCCTTCTCATCTCCTATTTGCTAGTTGGAAGAAAAGACTAAGACATGAGGACATGGTGGAGCCACACAATGGAAGGTGCTTTGATCCCTGAATAACTCTGTGGAACAGAGCCCCAGCACCGCCAATCAGGAATTCACATTTTGGACTCCACTCAAGGGAAAATTGTTTTAAGCCAATAATATTGTAGAGTTTTTCTGTTATAGCAGCTAATGTTACTTTGAGTAATACAAGGGGGTTAAAAGACTAAAAATAGCATGAAATAAATCAATAATAATGATGATGTGATCGTGACTACAATGTAACAATATCCCACAGAATCTATAAAGACAAACACCACTATCTGACTATTTAATGGGAGACCTTTCAGTACCATGAATCTGTTTGATTAGATTTGGTGCCCTGACCATGCCCTCTTATATACGTATGAAGGAACATACTTGACTATCTGCTACATATGTCCCTTCACATCTTGTCACATGACCCATCCACCCACTGGTAGCATCAGCCCCTGATTTGCATCTGAGCAGCCGCCCTACTTAGTCTATGGGTTCTACAGGGTGGCACCTAAGCCTGGCCAATCAAAGCTCTACATCCACTGGTGGCAGTGACGGGTTGAAGAGTGGGCACATGACCTACACAAGTCAAATCATCCATCAAGGTAAATATCAAGACATTTCTTGAGTATGCTGGGACAAACACAAGTACTCTTTTCTGCTAGACTCAACCCTAGAAAGAGACTGGCCACCATCTTGCAACCACAAGGAAAGAGCCAAAGGGAAGATGTTGCCAACATGGCAAAAGGCAGGATAAAAGAGAGAATAAGTGGGTCTTGATTATATCAGACCATGGTCTTTTTATTTATGTAAATCAACAAATTCTCTTTTTTCCTAACTCCAACTTGAAATGGATTCATGACCCTTCCAACCAAAATAATCCTGAGTCTCAGATGGGCCACCATTTGGAGCCCACCTCTGAAGGATTAGAAGCTACTGCAGGGACCTGACCTGAAGGATGCAACTTGGATTCAGAGTCCTGCACACCCAGATCCCTTTCCAGTCCCTTCCCCATCTCCACTCCACTCCCCTATCCCCTGTGCCCCGTTCCCAGTCTCCACACCAATGACGCCAAATTCCCAGAGAACAGCAAGCCTCCTCATACCCTCTCATCTCTACTATTTCTGTTTCCACTGCCCTCACCCACCATCTGTGCCCACCTACCCTTAACCATCTTTTAAGCTTCCCTCAAACCTCACCTCCCCTGTGACCTTTTCTCTGAACAACTCGTTTTTAATTAATCTAATTCATTTTCTCTCTTTTTGGTTGTTATTCAAATCTATGTTAGTTCTCTACCAAAATAAACCTGGCCTTTAAAAAAAAATATCCGAAGAGGCCTTGGCCCAGTTTCAGCATGAGGTCTCGTGGAAACCACTTCAGGAAGGATGACACCCCCACAGACTTCCTGGGAAGAGGAGATTGAAATCCATCTCAAAAGACCAGAGGAGTGAAGAAAATGGGCATCACAAACTTGTTCCCAAGGTCTGGGCCTGAGAAACACTCAGAAGAGGCCACTTGCTGAAAAAATAATAATAATACCCACAGAGAGGAAGCCTTTTATTCAAGAGGAAGATTGACTCAGGCCCTCTACCCTCATCTCTCCCTGTTCTCCACTTTATACCCACCACTTTAGCCGCATTGCCTCTCTGCAGTTCTTCAAGCAACTGGGCAAGCTCCCACCTCAAGACCTGCAGTGGTTATTTATTGCTGTAAAACAAATTAACCCAATTGTAGCCGCTTAAAATAATTTTTAAAAAATTTGTTTTTAATCTCACAGAGCTCCTATGGACCAGGAATCTAGGAGTGGCTTAGCCAGGTGGTTCTGCCTTGAAGTCTCTCATGGGATTGTAGTCAAGGTGTCACCAGGGCCACAGTCATCTAAAGGCTGTAAGATATGCTTCCAAGGTGGCTTACTCATGGCCCTGCAAGTTAGTGCTGGCTGTTGGCAGGAGGCCTCAGTTCCTCCTCATGTGGACCTCTCTATAGCGCTGCTTGAGTGTCCTCACAACATGGCGACCAGTGATCCAAGAGAAAGCAAGGCCAAAACTGTAATCTCTTTGATGACTCAGTCATGGAAGTCACATTTCCCCAATCTCTTATTAATTACACAGGTCATCCCTATTCCTTGTAGGAGGGGACTACATAAGGGTGTGAATAGGGGATCCCCCTTGGAGGCTGGGTACCACTGAGACTTTGCAGTTTTTTTCTCTAACTGGTGCATTCTTTTCCCACATATCCCTGTGGCCCATGGCTTGCTCTTTTTTTCCTCCTTCAAATCTTTGCTCAAATGTCACTTTTTCTAAAAGACCAGACTTTTAAAACTACAAGTCTTCCTCCCTCCTCAGAGGATCCCCTAATTTCCTATTTCCTTTCTTGATTGACATTTCTTCATAGCACTCATAATCAAATATATATTTTGTTTGTTTGTTTTTTGAGTTTTAATTTTAGACTTACAGAAAAACAGCAAAAATAGTACAGAGAGGGCTCATATACACTTAACCCAATTTCCCCTAATGTTCATTTCAGTTGCGTTTTGTTGTTGTTTGGTTTTGGTTTTGGTTTTTTTTTTTTTCCTCTCTTCCCCCATCTGAATGTAAGCTCCATGAGAGCAGAGGCTTCTATTTGTTCACTAATGTATCTCCAGTGTCCAAAACATTGCCTCACTCAGGGTAAATGTTCAATAAATATTTGTTGGATAAATGAAAGGACTATTCTAGCAACTCAAAGAAAAACCAACACTGGACTTTTGACCTTAAAGTTCTTAGCAGAACCACAGAGAATGTTTAGCATTGGCCGATCCATAGGACTTAGATGATTTAAATTCAGCTGGGAAAGGCTATGGGTGAGAAAGTGAGACCTAACTCACTATAAAACCAAAAAGTAAAACAATAAACCTCATTTATTCATTCATTCTCCCTCTTTACTCTTTTTGGTATGGTTGGCTTTATTGTTGATAAAGTGAATTAGCTTTATATTTGTGTCAATAATCTAGCTCCATTTACCCACTTTCTCTGGAAGAGGCTTAATGGGACTAAGCAAGGAGATGACTTCCGGAGAGTCTACGAGAATCACCCACCCTAAGGGTCCCCACTATAGCATAATCGTCCCAGCACCCTGCTGACCCCTCCTTTGTAGGATTTCCCCTCTGGAAGGCCCCTCCTCTATCTCTTTATTCACTTGAATAATTATCCCAACAACACCAGTGCAGGATGTGTGCCTTTCTTTCTTCTCCAAGTTCACCTCCACCTGTGTCAGGAAGCCTCAGTGAATTCTCACTGATGGATTGATGTCCTCCCCTGGGCTCTGAACCTCTCCAGGCCCTGCAGACCCCATTTCCAGATCCTCAACAGCTCCTAACCCATCCAATACTGGGGCAACTGACCAGGACAGGGGCAGTGAGAGTTTATCAATATCTGTTTACTCTACAGATATTTAACTTCTCTGTGACTAAGCATCACCTTTAAATAAAGGGAGGAGATGCTTTTGAGTGAGGCTTCCGGAATTTGAAAATGATAGTTCCTGCCTTGAGGACTGTTGTGAAGGCCAAATGAGGTGATGCAAAGGGCTAGCATTATGCCCAGCACTTAGAAAACACTCTGTTGTGTTGGTTTAAAACAAGGACATTTTACAGATGGTAAAAATGGAGTCCAAAAAAGTGAAGGAACACTGAGGCTGAGGTCACATCACTGATATGATGAAATTTGGGTCCAGGTCTGCCTGGCACTAAGCTCTTGCCATGTCCACTATATTTGTCTCTCAAAGAATGGTATATAGACACCTGCATCCGAATCACCTGGGGAGCTGGTTTAAGAAGCAGAATCCCAGACACCATCCCAGACGTCCAGAACTGGAACATCTGCATCTTTCACCCACTCCCCTGGTGCCCCGAACTTCATGAAGCCAGCCTGCCTCTCTGGAACCCGACAGAAGCTGGGAGTTTGTGATTTTGCCCCTTGGGTAGTTCAAATGCAAGTCATGGGCAGCATTCTGTGGAGCCTGGCAAAAGCAGTGACAAAAGTCTAATTGTGCTTCCCTGTGAAACAAGGCCCCTATGTGCCAGAGAAAACATTTTGTCAAGGTACTCAGGAACGCAAAAGAGATTTCTTGGACATGTCTGTCAATAGGATGAGAGTCAGAGCAGAGTGTGGAACATACATCCGTCAAATAGACCAACAGATTGTACCTGCAGAAATTCTGGGGAGCCTTGCAGGGACTCTCGGGAGGGCAGGCCAGGTGAGGGCTGCCCACCTTCCCCACCCTGGATCTCCACCCAGATCTCAGCTTCCTCTTTGAACCAGGGACTGTCCTGGGTGCTTCACAGACAGGACCTCACCTGACCCACATCAACTCTGAAGGACAGCGTGAAGCCCATTTGACAGGTTGAGATGTTGAGGCTGGGAGAGATGAGATCACGTGTTCAGAGTCACACAGCAGAGGTGGTGGGACTGGGGATGAATTCCAGGTCTTAAGCGGCACCTACCCTGCACAGGCAGCTGCAAGTCATGGACCTGGAGAGGAAGAAAGATGCAATTCTGGTACCTGCCATCACTCCCGTTCCCCAGACCAGAAAGCCACACCTTCATCCACTAGGCAGCTGGCTCTTTTATCTCTGGACTCCAGGCTTGTTTGGGGGCACGTTTGGGGGTCACACAGACCCACATCAGTTCCTGGCCTTGGGTGAAGCTGAGGCTCTGTGCCACACAAAGGCACGAAGGTGCTGGATGAAATTCACTCCTGACCCTTAAAACTTTGACCCTTTAAACAGAGATCCTTCTTGTATTAGTTTTCTATGGCTGTTGTAACAGATTACCACTTAACTTAGTGATTTAAAGCAACACGAATTTATTATCTTATAGTTCTGGAGGTGGGAAGTCCAAAATGGGTCTCACCTGGCTAAAATCAAGGTGCCAGCAGGGCTACGATCCTTTTTGGAGGCTGCAGGGAAGAATTCTTTCCTGGCCTTTTCCAGCTTCTAGAGGCCACCTCCATTCTTAGGTTCGTGATCCCCTTCCATCTTCAAAGCCAGCAATGGAATTGCTCCCACAATGACTCTTCTTCTGCCTCCCTCTTCCATCTTTTTTTGTTTTTAATTTATTTATTTTATTTATTTATTTTTGGCTACATTGGGTCTTCTTTGCTGTGCTTGGGCTTTCTCTAGTTGTGGCGAGTGGGGGCTACTCTTGGTTGTGGTACGCGGGCTTCTCATTGTGGTGGCTTCTCTTATTGCAGAGCACAGGCTCTAGGCACGTGGGCTTCAGTAGTTGTGGCACTCGGGTTCAGTAGTTGTGGCTCACGGGCTCTAGAGCACAGGCTCAGTAGTTGTGGCACACGGGCTTAGTTGCTCCGTGGCATGTGGGATCTTCCCGGACCAGGGCTCGAACCCGTGTCCCCTGCATTGGCAGGCGGATTCTTAACCACTGTGCCACCAGGGAAGTCCCCCTCTTCCATCTTTTAAGGACTCTCATGATTACATGAGCCCACCCAGATAATTCAGGATGAGCTCTCAATTTTAAGGCCACTTGATTAGCAACTTTAATCCCATCTGCAATCTTAATTCTCCTTTTCTATGTAACCTAACATCACACGTTCTTTTTTTTTTTTTTTTAACGTCACACGTTCTTGAGATTAGAATGTGCACATCTCTGGGGGCGGGGCAGCATTATTCTCCCTGCTACACCCAGGAGACCCCATTTACCTCCCCATTATGCTGGGTCGGGGAAGGCAGGGAATAGGCTGAGGGAACAACTGAGCTACAGGTCAAAACCCTGTCTTTGGGGCCACTGGAAGAATCCCCTGTCACCCCACGCTTGGCCCTGTGCTCCAGCCTCCCAGGCTCACCATTCAGTCTCAGCATCTGAATCCTGATTCGCCCCCAAATCTCCCCAGTTGGACCAGCCTCCCTGGCATCCTGACTCGCCCCACTCAGCCCTTGACTGGACAAGGTCCTTTCATATTTTTTTAAAATATTTATTATTGTTGTTCATGCAAGTTGAATAGTGCAGACTAAGTAAGAAAAAGTTCTTAATCTCTGCTACTCCAAGGATTTTTTTAATCTTATTTTTTCATAAAAATGAGATCATACTATAAACTTTATTTTCTAGTTGTTTATTTTCTGCTTAACCTGTTATGGAATTGTCCACCTGTCTGGCAAGCACCGTCTAACTCATTCATAACTGTTGCCTGGGGTTCCAGGGATGGAACCAGATCCTTCTTGATGGACATACAGAATGTTCCAGATGATTTACACTTGCAGGTTCTGAAGTACAGGGAAGTTTCCACACCCCCAGTCCAGCCCTGCGGGGCCCACATAGGTCAGCCTAGCCCCCAATGCCTTCTCTTCTCACTTAAAGAGGATTGGGGCGGAAGCTAAGGAAAGCAGACGGTGTCTCCAGGAGCAGAGAGAGGGCGGCAGTGTGGATGCTGCTGAGATGTTAAGTAAGATGAAGATTAGCCAATGCCCATCGGGTTTAGTGACCCAGAGTTACCTCTAAGTCCCTCACCTGACCTCAGGGAGTGAGTCCAGCTTCCTGGGGCAGAGGCAGCAGCATGAAAACCCAGAGCCATTTGAATTGGTACCTATCTGGCATGTACACTTGTCCTGATGCCTCACGCCCTTTCTCATCTCCCCTAAAACAGCCCTGCAGGTAGGTTCTGTTATTCCCATTATACAGGCAAGGAAACTGAGGCTCAGGGACATGGCTGCGAAGTCACAGCACCAGGGTTCAAACCCAGATGCTCAGGGCCCAAAGACAGGTCAACCGCCCCGGCTGGAGGGGTGGCCCAGAAGCCCCCTGCAGGCTAAATGGCTACACTGCTGCTTGCAAGTCAGCTGATTCCCACCTATCGGCATTCTCCAAACCACTGCTCGTTTCTGCATTGGGTTTCCTGCAGATTATCTTTTATTAATGAAAAAATAAAACAGGCCCATGGTTTAAAAATGATTCAAACTGGAGAGAAAAGTAGAAACCCTCAGATCTACTCTCTAGAGGTAACTGATATGAGCAGTTTGGGGGTCATTATGTACACTTTCTATGCATTGTGATATGTGTGTGTGTGTGTGTGTGTGTGTGTGTGTATACACACATTATAACTGCTCTGCCCACCCCTTTTATAACCATCCTCTATGCATCAGATGCTTTTAGGAACATTGCCTCATGTCATTCTTATGAGTATCCTGGGGCCTGGACACATTATTACCATCCCCACTTTACAGATGAGGAAACTGAGGCCCAGAGAGGCTAAACCACTTGCTCAGGCTCACACAGCTAGTAAGGGACAGGACTGGGATTCGAACCCAGGCCCGCTGACTTCAGAGGGCAGACTTTTCCCAGTATCCTCCCACCTACAAAGAGAGGGGACCAAGAAGAATCATTCCATGTCCTTGAAACAAAAAGGCCCAGGAGGCCCGGGGTTGGGAAGATGAATTCATCTTTCAACATTCAGCAGCTATTAAGCACCTACTGCATGCCAGGCTGTGTGTCCCCGGCACCTCAGAGCTCCCATGGTGACAGCCCCAAGAAAGGACATCCCGATCAAGAGTCACCCCTGGGCCCTCCCCCTCCACACAGAAGGGTGACTTGAATGGTGGTGATGGAGCAGTGAGGGGGAGGGAAACATGTGTCAACTCCGATGGGCACAAGGAAGAATGAGCAGAGCTTCCTCGGGAGGGGGCCCAAGGGATGAGACCCACGTGGTGGCTCCCCTTTCACTTATTTCTTCCTTTCAAGCTCCCAAGAAAGTGCTCATGGCAGATCTATCTGGGTCACAGGACCGAAATAAGCATTATTTGAAAAATCTCAGGCTGAAAGCCTTGGAGGACAGACAGGAAAATTACCCCCTGGGAAAGGTAAACCTGAGGATGCCGATGGATGCAGCCAGAGGGTTTGTCAGTCACCTCCATGGCTTCTGGAAGCATTCACTCCCACCCAGGCCCTTAGCATGATGCCCAGCAGAAAGAGGTAGCAAGATGCAGACTCAGAGGAGCGGGGCCACAGGCCGACACGCTGGTGGCTTCACTCTTGCCACCAAAGGAGGCAGGACTTGAATCCAGGTCTCTCCAACCTCACTCCTCTCCCACCTCCTTAGAGCAGCCATGGGGCATTGGGTGGTCCATCTCTGGAAAGCTGGATGGCTCAATCGGGGTGTCCATGGCAAACAGAGACTCTATCCCCCGTAGCAGGATGGTTTACCTGAGCCCAGCCACACTCTCTGGCCGACCCCTTGCTTCACTGGCATCAGAGGTGAGGTCACTCTGCAGGTAACAGAGCTCAGCAATGGCAACCAATGGTAAGGGACAGCGTAGTGCTGTAGACCATGTAGATTGGAGTCCCAGCCCTGCCACTCGTTAACTGAGAGCCCTTATCATGTCCATTATCACTCCCTGAGCCCTTGCCATCTGCCAGGCCCTGTGCTTAGTCCCTTATTTGCAATATCTCATTTTAACCCATGAATCAATCAGTCCTATTATTTTTCCCATCTTACAGATGAAGAAATTGAGGCTCAGAGAAACAAATAGCCTTAAGACACACAGCCAGTGCATAGCAAAGCCTAGACTTCAACCCAGGTCTTTCTGTCTCCCAAGCTCATGCTGTGTATAACCACTAACTCTATTGCTATTGGAGAAATGAACCAGCACCATATAGCAGAAAACCCAAGTTCCACTTCTGGAAACCCAACCCAGCAGGAAACCCAAGCCCCTCCTGTGTCCAACTGGACAGATGATCAGACGTCTCTGAGCCTCAGTTGCTTTATCTGTAAAATGGGTACGCATCATGGCTTCCATGAGGGGCAGATAAGGTGAACCTACATGGAACCACCCCAGTAGTCAGAAACACTCCCAAACCTGTCAGTCCTGGCCGGCGAGCCTCTGCCCGCCCCCCTCCCCTCTCCCCGGCTTCTCTCTGTTTTCAGCACTGGCTGGGCCAGAGGTTGTGCAGGCTGAGTGGACCAGGCGCGGGCATTTTCCCTTCTTGCTGAGCACTGCGGATCGCACCAAGCATTTCCTCTCCTTTTGTGTGTGTTTTTCATGACCTGCTTCCAACAGCTTTTTACTGGGCGGCTGCCACCATTTACCCAGCACAAGAAAACTGCCTTTCTTCCCCCATTTAGGGTCTGGTTTTAATTTCTACAGTATTCTCTTTAATAACAATGCCTAATTAAAACATCTGTTAAAAAGTCTGTAACATTAACTTTACAGGGAGAATTTAATAGAATTATATTGGAATTGCAGGCATTTAACAGGCTTCCTAATTAGGCTTTTCATTTAAAAAAAAAAAAAAAAGGAAAAAGAAGAAAGAAACATTCCACAAATTAAAATCCAGCCTCTTTTTTTATAGTAACGGAGGCTGATGGTCCAATGGCTGGAGAGGATGGGCAGAAGCTGGCAGAGAGAGGGGAGCCCCAGCCAACTCAGGGTATGAAGTCTCTAGAATGGAGAAAGAAAGCGGAGAGGGGGCCTACACTTAATGGCCGTCTTGTGCTAGGAGCTGTCTCATTTATAATCTCCATTATATCCTGACACCAAGCATAGAAAGTATTATTAGCCCCACTTTACTGATGGATAAACTGAGGCAGAAAGAGAAGTAATTTGCTCAAAATCTCTCTTTCTCTCTCTCTCTCACACACACACACACACACACACACACACACAAACAGAGCCAGAGACTTCTGGTAGAGTCTTCCCTGTGTAATCTCTCTACTACAACACCCAGCCCCCTAACTTTGCATTAGAAGGGTTTCCTAGAGCTCTCTGTGGGGCCCCTATCTCTGATTCAGTCTCTTCTCAGTGGTGAGCATCACACTGCCTCCCATGGCCACACGTGCTCTGCCCCCGGGGTCCTTTCCACAAAGTCCCTGTCGGCTCGATGCTCCTGCCTGAGCTGCCCTGGCCCTGGCTGTCACCTGCACCCCTTCAACACCAAGCTGGGGGCTGTGCTTGCTAGGAACACAGCCCCGTGCCAGCAGGAGCAGCCTCCAAGGGAGGAGTCAAGGGAAAGACGTTCCAAGTCATCATTCTGGTCTAAGTGAAAAGTCTGGTCCACGTGAAAAGTCTGGTCCACGGACCAGCAGCGTCATCGTCACCTGGGAGCCGGTTAGAAATGCCAATTCTCAGCCCCTCCCCCCTCCCTTCCCCCACCTCCTTCAAGATCTTCTGAATGAGAATTTCTGAGGGTAGAGCCCTGAAATCTCTGTTTAAATGAGCTTTCCAGGTGACTCAAATGCCATTAAAGTTTGAGAGCCACTGATCTGAAGACATCAGGGAGCTCTTCTGTCCCCTGACACATACCCTTATCCTTCCCCAGCTGGACCCCAGAGCTTTGGCACCTTACCTGCCCCGTGCCCTTGACCCCAGCCCAGTCCCTTCCTAGTGTCAGGGGAGTAAACCCTAAGGAGGGCTACTGGCCTAAGGCCGGCTGGCTAGTTGCAGGAAACAAAGTGAGATTATGGGATTACCGTCTCCAAGTGAACCCAGTGACTTTCCTAGAAAGAGCCCCCATCTTTCTTTCAGCCAAGCCAACTCAGCCAGTGCTCCACTGACCTCAGAAGTCAAGGAAAGGGAGTCCTCTGCAGCGAGGTTTTCAGATTCCAGAACATTCCTGTCTGTTTTCAACTCCTCATCCCACTGACCCACCAGCAGACATCTACCAAAAGCTGCCAGTAGGCCAAGCCCTGGGGTGGATTTGAAGACAAAAGAGACCCAGAGCAGCCGCTACACAGCTCCCAGTGCAGTAGGGGTAACAGTCAGACAGACAGACATTGCAGGTTAGTGAGGCGCTGCCTGACAGTGCCTTGGGGCCCATCCCCAGCGTGTGAATGGTTTGCTCTTGTCCTGATGCACAGACAGTGGGTGCAGTGGTTAGAGCAGGGATTTGGGAGTCGAAGGGAACTGAGTTCGAAGCCTGACTCAGCCACACTTGAGCCTCGTGATCTTGGGTAAATGGTGTTTCCTTGTTAAGCCTGGGTTTCCCCATCTGCACATGTCCAAGGCACAGAGTCTGTGCCAGAGGGATCTAAATCTACAAAGGCATCAAATCTATGAAGGTGGAAGGTTGACCATCCTTTCTCCCCACTGCAGGGGTCCAGAATACCTGCTGGAAGGATGGGGACAACCAAATACAGCCCGTGATACGGCCACCTCTTCTCAACACAGAACCGGAACTCTGTGGCTTGGGTGTGGACTTAGAGCTTCGGGTGAGGAGAGGCTCCGAGACCACAGCCCTGACTGTGAGCCCTGAGCCTCTTGCCCACACCTTAGCGATTTCACTTGGATTCCTCCCCCACCACCACGCAGGCTCCCAGGCTCCTTTGTCACTCCAGGCCAGGAACGGCCAGACCCCTTCCCTGTGCTCCTCCAGCACACTTAGGGATTCTGATAAGGCTTTCCTAACCACCAAGGGAGGACGCCACAAAAGAATAAGAAAACAAGAAGAGGAACTCTGGAGCACTGCTCAGCCACCTCTTCGCTGTGTGACCTCGAGCAATTTAATTAACCTCTCTGAGCCTCAGTGTCCTCCCTCCATCAAATGGGAATGATGATAATATGCCTAACTCTGGAGTTGCTTTGAGGATTAAAGAAGTTAATATCTGTAATGTACTTAGAATAGTGGCCAGCACATAGTAAATGCTACAGAAGTGTTTGTTCAATAAGTAAGAAATGAAGGCATGAATCCAGTCTGGCTCCCAGCCCTGAAACGCTGGAGGTTATAAGTTCCCAGAACTTGAAGGCCCCTCTCCAGCCCTTTCTCCGTGCCAGACCCTAAGAGCCGGAGGCATCTCCCATGACCTGTCCACACAGAGCCAGTCCCTCACATGGGCCTGGGCAAGGTCCCTGCAGGAGGCAAGGCGCAGCTCCCGCCTGGGCTCCCCCCCCCCCCACCCCATGACCGCTTTGGGAGGGCTGGAATTCACAGTTCAGCGCGTGGGCAGATTCAATTGGACCATCTCCTTGTGTGATGGCTTCCTGTGTTCAATTACTACTAAAATTCATCAAATGGAACTGAGAGGCTTTAACGCCGGTAATTGTGGTGCAAAACGCTCTGTAATTGGTCTCTCAAATGAAAGTGGGGAGAACGCCATTGAAAATGAAGCCGGCTTGGCCTTGAACAGCACAAGAGTGATGGCTCAGGCGTGCTCCCCACAGCCAGCTGGGCTCCGCACCCCCATGCCTAACCCCCCACCCCCTGCTGCCTCCATTGGGCTCCCTGGTGGGAGCCTCGGGCCTCTCTCCCCCTGCCTGTGCTGGGGTGCAGGCGTGGGGTGGGAGGCGGTGGGGATGCTGGCATGCTCCCGCAGATCCATTCCCAGCCTGGTCACCCTTGGAACCACAGGCCTGCAGACACGGGAAGCCCGCAGGCCTCCCTGGGGTGGCCTTTTTTTTTCCCTTTACATGTGGATAACCTCCTGCCTCCGGGCCTTTGCTCTGGTCCCTGGTCCCTCTGCCTGGGTTCCGTTCCCCGCCTTCCCACCCATGTTGACTTCTCATTTTATCCATAGAGTGGAGCCCTCCTTACCTTCCCCAAGTAGAGTTAACAAGTTCAGCCTTCTAGGATAGGCCCCTCTATGATAGCCCGGATGCTACAACTAATAATAATAGTTACTCTAGTAAAAAAAAGGAGAGACTTTTATTTCAAAAGCTGGCGGTGGAATTCCTGTGGGTAGTTTGTCTGCCAACGTGACTGCCAACAATTCCTCCCTTCCCTATACACACCTGTTGCTCCTCCCGTCAAGACAGGAACCTACTTGCCCTCCCCTTGAATCTGGGCTGGCCTTGGGACTAGTTTCCATCAACAGAATGTGGCGGAAGTGATAATGTGCCAGTTCCAGACTAGAAAACTGTTCCCAAGACCTGGCTAGGTGTCAGCTCTCTCAGGGTACTGGCTCAGTTAAAACTTATAACAGCCCCATTTCACAGGTGGGCAAACAAAGGCTTGGAGAAGTTGCCTGTCTAAGGTCACCCAGTTAGCAAAAGGCAGAGGCTGGATCTGAGCCTGGGATGTCTTGTTCCAGGGCCCACGAACTTCACTCCTCTGAGATTTCTTCTGTGAGTGAGCTGGACATTCAGCCTTTCTTATTTAATGTCAGAATTAATCCACAGGCCAGAGGACCAGAGCGACACAGCCACAACCTGGTCACATTCACATTGATTGGGTCATTCCTGATGGCCCAGCTTGAGTCCTTGGGTCACATTATTTTATTTAATTCTCACAACAACCCCAGGGGGTAAACTTTTATTATTCTCTTCATTTTATAGGTTAGGAAATTGAGACCCAGAGAAGTTAATCAATTTGCCCAAAATCACCCAGCTGGTAAGTCATGGAGCCAGGTTGAACCTCGGCCTGGAGTGAGTTCCCTAGACTAGTACGTTAATGTGCATCTGAATCACACCGGGGTCTTGATTAAATGCAGGTTCTGGTTCAACAGATCTGGGGTGAGACCTGAGATTCTTCATTTTATTACTGTGATGATGATTATTATTGTTTCTGTTGTTGTTGCATTATAATAACTGAGACCCTCTCAAAGACAGGGGTGCTCATACCGCCCCCAACCGTGCCTCATATGTCAGCGGGGAGGCCTGGGAGTTTCTCAATAATGATCTGATGGGGGAAAGGAGGGCGGGAGAAAAGGAAGGATGCAGGACAAGGTGAGAAATGGATGCTGCCGCTTCTTGCCCACCTCCCTGCTGCCACACCTGCATCCTCACGTTTCTAGTACTTTCACTATCACAGAAAAAGACTCACATGGCCAGTATTTTCACTACCACTGCTACAGCCCAAGGCAGGAGCCTCAAAGCAGTGAGGTGACTGGCCAGAGGACATAAGCCAGGGCACCCATCCAACCCCACGTCCTGCCCTCCTGTCCCGTGGAGGAGCCCGGGTTTGCTGATTCTCATCCCTCCCCAAGTCAGGGGCCAAGCTGGGATCCCGGGAAAAGACACACCAGGAAGCGCGTGGTTTTCGCCCCCGTGTCCTGCCACGGACCACAGCCCTCCTTTCCCTTGGCTCTGAGGTCCCAACTTCTCCTCTCCACGCGGGGCGACCCAGGTGGTCTATGGCTGGGGAGGCTGAGCCAGCAGAGGGGGCCATGAGAGGTGGGGAGCTGTGCCACCGCAGGCTGAGAACACACAAACACACACAGGCACACGCTTTCCCATGGGAACCCAGCAGAGCCACCGCGCAACCTACCAGCCGGGACCACCCCCGTGCTACTTTCTCAGGAAACCTGGATGGGCTGAGGACTCAGGGATTGGCGTGAGAGACAATTGGAGGCCTCCAGCGGGTGGGGGGAAACGGGCCGGGGGGCTGGGCAGGAACCACAGTTGGTGTTTTGTGGACAGAATAGGCTTTTGCTGATCCCAGCAGACCAAGTACCTCCTGTCCCTCCAGAGGACCCGGGGGCAGGAGCTGGCAGGAACCAACCAACCCCTGGAGAGAGGGGCTTGCTGGACGGAAGTCAGAGACAGCAGAGGACAGAGAGCCCCAGACGGGGAGAGACACCAGAAGGGGAGAGACAGAGGCTGAGCGAGACTCCATAGAGAGGAGAGGTCAGGATGGAGAGTTACAGGCACAGGGGTGGGGACCGGGGCAGGGAGCAGAGAGACTTATCAGGTGGGGAGGGGGGGCGGGGAAGCCCCTTCTGGCCAAGCCCCCAGCTCAGCAGGTACAGAAGCCCTGGCCTCCAGACCCCAGGCTAATCAATACCTTCTGACGACTCAGTCCAAACCGGCCAGAGGCTGATGGATAAGCCACGTGTCAATTAAGTGATAATATCTGTAGAACCTGGACACAGTGCCTACTAATTTCCTACTAAATGCCTACTAAGCACCTACTAAGCCCTAGTGCAGAGGAGCCGTGGCCCTCATTATTGTCCTTGTTTTTAGGGAGTGACAGGTGGCTGCACCCAAGGGAATGATGAGGTACCCCCAAGAAGCCAGCCCAGAACAAGAGCCGACCAGAGCAGAGCCTGTCAGCTCTGAAGGGAGGGCTGCAGTGGTCCCTAGAACTCCAAGGATGTCCTCCCCCACCTCCCTCCAAGACCCCCACCCAGCTCCTTCCTTCTGCCTGGTCCACACCACCGGGGCCTGGGAATCTGGCAGCTGCTCTCTGGCCGGAGGTGGAGCTTGGGGGCACTTCCTCAGGAAACGAGGCCCTGTGGAAAATGGAGCACACGATGGAGTGCTGCCTTCGTGGGACCCAGAGGCTTTTTTTTCTCTGCCACTGAAAACACTTCATAATCAAAGGCACTCTGAATGCTTCCCCAGATGTCAGCTCAGATCGGCTCATTATTGTCAAGTAGGCAGAAGAATTTCTCTGTTGAGCCTCTTTCTTCCCTTTTTCTCTGCGACATCCCAATTAGCCCAGCTTGGTAAGCGTGCCAGGGGCTTCATGCCTGTCCTGAAAGGCAAAGTGACCCATCTGAGTGTCCGGGCACAGGTCCCAGGCTCAGCACCCACCGCTAACCCTGCAAAAGAATCCAGGGGAAACAGGCCCCAAGGGACATGCTCTTCGCACATCTCCTGCAGCTGCGGCTGGCCTGGTACCCACCCACCAACCCCGCCCACAATGGGCTGAGACTTGGCATCCACTGCACGATGAGCTGCCCGCCAAGGCAGAGCCAGGTCAAGGTCACAGAGTCAAGGAGGAGGTTTGAAGTGGTTAAGTGCCTTTCACCATGACTGAGGACAAGGTTGGTGTCTACACGCCCTCCTCATATCACCCCGTCCCCACCATCATCACCGTCACCACCACCATCATCATCATCATCATTTATTACACACTTACTATGTACCAGGAACTCTGTTAAGCTGTTTATATTACTTAGCTCAAGTCTTCTTTAATTAGGAACTATTATTATCCATACTGTACAGATGAGAAACAGAGGCACAGAGAGGTTAAGTCACTTGCCCATAGTCACACAGCAGGCTCGTGGTAGAACCAGGATGTGAACTCAGGCATTCTGACTGCACAGCCCACCCGTTTTACCACATCACCACAATTACACGCCTTCACACGTACATAGCACTTTACAGTTTACTCCTCAAAGTTGATATCCATGACCCTGTGAGGTAGGTGCAGGGTAATTTCCTCTCTACAGAAGGGCAAATTGAGATGCAGGAACCTGCGGGTGTCAGAACTGGAGCTCTTAACACCTGCCAGTAGATCCCAGAGCCAGAGTGCATGCCTGGGCTTTGCTGTCCTGTATCCTGGGATGGATCTTGTGTCAAGTCCAGGAAGGTCCCTAGCCTTCGAGGATGCAGACGGCAGCCACAGAGCCCAGCCTGTCCTGATCTCTTCATACTTGAGACACCCGGCCCAAGCCCCCGCCACCCAGGACTTTTTCACCGGTCAGGCCCCCAGCTGACGCCCAGCACACTGCATGCTTGGTCTCCTGGAGCAGGTTTCTGCTTCGTTCAGCATTCAGCAGATCAGAGGCAGAGCCATGAGGACTTTGCTCCTCTGGTGGCCTGTCCCTGCCTCAGTACCTGAGAAGTTTGCAGAGCTCTTAGGAGGAGGATAGCCAGGGCTGGTGGGAGAGGGGCTACAGATGGGGTGCCCCCCTCCCAACTGAGCTTTTGAAGGAGGATCTCTTTTGCAACATAGCAAAGGTCCCAAATATAAGTGCAGGAGGAACTGCAGTGACTTTAGCTTGGCCTGGATCCAGCATCCCCAACCTGGGAGGACAGGGGCCAGGGAAGCAGGGCAGTAGGAGTGCAGGATGCAGGGTGCCAGAGCCTGCAGAGGAATTTGATCGTGGCACTGTGGGACAGTTTGATCTGACTGTGGGACAGTTTGGGGCCAAGATCCCCCTGCCCCTCACTGCCCACTGCTAACAGCAGCAACAGAGACATTTGGGGAACCCCAGCCCCCAAAGGCCTGCAGGGAAGCATATACTCGGGAGGGGGAGGAGGGGAGGTGGTGGAAACCAGGATCCCTTATGGTGACAGCTGGGCCCACTGCAGCCTTCCACCAAGGTGCCCGTACTTCAAAAGAGTTCGTCTAACAACACCCTAAGTATTTTAAGTACTAATTCATTCATTTCCAGTTTTGACTAGTCATAACCATCCAGAGTTCTCTGTCCAGCCGGGTGACCCTATCAAACTGGTATAATCTCTGCCCAAGGCAAAGCTCAGTGTTTTAGGTAACTTGGGTGGCCTGATGGCAGCTTGTTGAAATATTAAATATAGTTTGAGAACACTTCCTGGCCGGTCTGTGACCGGATCTGCCTCATCTAGGGCTATTCCTCCAGGGAACCTGGCACATGCATGGCCTCGATAAATATTTGTGGAACGAATGAATGGTCCCTCCGAAGAGCCTCACAGTCATCTCAGGGTCTGGAAACTCCAGATTGTCTCCTCCCGCCACGATGAGCTCTTCCTTACACTAAAGGGCACCCCTGCTCCTTGCCCAGGAGTCCTAGGCAAAATCTGCCGTGAGTCTGCAGCATCATTAACTCTGCCATGGCCACAGAGAGGCACACGGGGACACGCACGCGCGATATAGCTGGACACACCTGTGCTTGTGCGGGACAAACACACACACACACACACCAGGAACAGCGCCAAGGGCTGTGAGAGCGACGGCAGCAGAGCCATGGCTCCCAATTAAAATCAGGGTGTAAAAGGGAAGAGAATTTATCTTTAAAACCACAAAGCCACGGAGAGGTCACTGAAAAAAGCCTCTAAACTTGTTTACGAAAATATGCAATTATGTACTAACTGTTCTGTGATCATCGCACTGAGCCCTTGTTTTTAATCGCCTCACTGTTAACCATTTAAAGTCAGAAAGAAAATGGGTCAGGGAGGAAAGCAAGCAAGATACAGAGGACAAGGTCATCGAGTAAATTCTTGCCTCTCAGCCCACTGCTGATGGCGCGTGGTGGGGCCTCAGTCTCCTCCTCCGAAAAATGGGGACAAGAACGCCCACCGTTCAGAAAGTAACAAGATCGCCTAAACAAACATTCCTAGTGCAGTGCCAGGCACAGAGCAGCCTGCAAACGTTGGTGGTTCAGGTTCTAACAGGAATATCAATCTCCTCTCCATGAGCTGTCTGCCTCTCAGATGCTTTTACAGCAAGGGTCACAGGACCAGGTAACTCTTCTTTGGGCAAATTATGGGCTCTCACCTGCCACCCAAGGCCCCCAGTGGCCCCAGGAAAAGAAGTTCCCCAAAGGGAGGAATCTCAGAAAGAGGCCCTCCAAAATGACAGTGTAGGCTGACTAGGTCGGTCTGGCAGTGTATCTAAAAAGAAAAATAAATAACTTTCTCCCTGAGATGAAGTTCCTATTCCCTGGCTGCTCTCTTGGTTCTGTCTGTTTCAGGGGGTCCTTAGGAATTACTAACTCACAGACCAGGAAGGAGCAAGAAATAAAACTTTTCTGAGTTTCTACTGTTTTCCAGGAATCACGGTATCTCACATCTAAGATCATAGCTTCCATGCCTCAGTTTCCTCATCTCTAAAGTGGGGAGAATGAAAGTAACTTTTTCATAGGGTAGTTATGAAGATTAAATGAGACCATGCCCTTAACACAGTGCCTGACACAATAATCACTGCATAAATGTTTACTGTCGTTATTATTCATAATTCTCACAACTACAAAAATAATACGTAAGGGCCCAGAGAGGTTAAGTAACTTGCCCAACTTACACAGCTGGTAAGCAGCAAAAGTGGGATTCAAACTCAGGCAACCAGGGTGCCACCCTGCCTATGCTGTTTCCACTTGATAAATGTCCACTGATCAGCTTCTATTACACTCCAGAGGCCTGAGCCCAGGCAAGAGGTCTGGGAATGGTGACTCGGGATTTTTTCACAGTGGATGACCCAGAGCACACAAATACTCACGGCGTAAGGGGATCAGGTTTTACAAATGGAGAAACGAGGCCCAAGGAGGAGAAAAGACTTTCCAGAACCAAATGGTAAATCTAGACTCAGACCTCTGTCTCCTTTCTTCCAAGCCCTTGCCTCTAAACCATGCCAGGGAGATCACTGTGGCTCTACCAAGGTTTGGCAGACCTTGGATCATGAGCTCCCACGTACTAGAGGAGTGATCTTGAGTGACTTACTTAGCCTCTCTGTACCTCAGTTTTCCCATCTGTAGAGTGGGGATGAAAAGTGACTTACCAGGTTATTGTAAGAAATAATGTAATATATGTGAAAGTTCTAGCAATATTCTAGGAGCTCCATAAAGCTTAGTTTAATTGGGTTAGGTTGGGGGGGGATTACTTTTGTTTTATTTTCTTATCAGGTGGCAGATGCTCACTCCTTGCTGGATAACCACCTCAACATGATTGATTTTTGCCTTCAAATAGATACCTCCCCTCAGCAGGGAAGTCACAGGCACTGGAGGCATCAGGTTGGGCTGTGGCTCACACCCTCTTGGCCTGCCCTTTTCTCCAGCCTTCCCTCTTTTCTTCCTTTTCCCATTGCCGCCTCATTTTTCTCACAAGCAAAGACCTTTTCTCTCCAGGCCCACGGCACGAACCCTGCACTTCCGAAGGAAGCAGGCGCTGAATAGATTTAGCAGGTTCTGATGAATGTCACGTTTATTTTGGTGCCAATGGAGTCACTGCATTTTAATGAAGACCCCGTCCGGCCCCCACCCCGGCCCCAGATGTTGGTGCTGGTGGGAACACCTCACTTTCCCACTGCCGCTGCACAAACGAGGTTGGGATAAGCAGGCGCTGGAAGGTGATGTCGGGTTTGTCCTGCCAGCTCCCTTCCTGGCTCAGGGATGGTGTTTCTTGGGGTTGGCTTTGCCAGCCCGGGACCGTGCAAGCCTCTTTGCCAACCTCAGTTTCCTCATCTGAATATGATGTATGTACAATAACACTCCCAGATGGGGGCTGGGCGTCATGGAGACCTTCAGTGCCTGTCTGCTGATGCTAATTGGTCCCAAAGATCCAGGCCCAGGGACCGGGCCAGGAATGGATGGCTGGGAGAACCGGCTGCATGGGAGGAGCTGAAGTGGGTGGCCGAGCGGGCCATTTTCCCGTGCCTGAGAGTGTGAGCCATAGATTGGACCCCTCCTCCCAAAGGCCCCACCCAGGAGGGGGATGCTGGCCTGGGAGGGAGGAGGGTACCCGGAAGGGCAGAGCCAGAGCGCAGACCTTCCTTTCATCCCAGCCCGAAGTGAAGAGGGAAATGACAAAAACCCATAGACCTGGCTCCTTCCGTACCCCCACACCCTCATCGCTTTCAAACGCCTCTGGGCTGGAGACCGCTCCAAGGTGATGGAGTGACATTAGGTGGCAGCCCCTTGAGAATGGCTCCCACACACACTGTAAAATAAAATCCAGCCTTCCTCTGGGTTTTGCTGAGCCTAGGTGTTCTCTGGGTTCCTATTGTCTGTGGGTTTTATGCTCCAGAAGCTTTTTTTGTCATAATCATGAACCAAAGCCTGCATGAAAACACAGAATGGCTAGAGGCAGAGGGGGGAAGTGTGCGAGGGGCAGGAGATGTCAGAGGGAGACACTGGGTAGCAATGCCTGGCGTCTCCAATGGAAACCAGATATCATGGTTTGGGTCCCCAGGAGGAGACAGGGAGACAAGGATTCGAGGGCAAGTAGTATGTTTAGGAGGTGATCTCAGAAGCATCAGTAGGGGAGGGGGAAGTGAATCAGGGAGAGGAAGGAGGGCAGTAAAGAGTGCATGGTCAAGAAAGTTACCACCGTGGGAACTCGGGGAGCCAGTGTAGATCGTGCACCTCTAAGTTATCCCACTTAGGAACAATCCATCACTAGCTGAGGGTCCCCCCTGGGGCACTAACTCCACAGCACCCCTGACTCACCCTCAGCCAGTCTGTAAAATGGCCTGGAAGGGTGGTCAGGACACCAGTTACCATGTTTATCTTAGAAGGAAGATCCCTGAGACTCAGTGAGGCAAAGAGCTGGGTCCACTCTTATGTAGCCAGGAAGCTGCTTTAAATGAAAGCTGTTTATCTTCTAAGACCCAACTCAAACCGGCCTTCTCCCTGAAACTTTCCTCTGCTTGCCCCATCCTCCAGAAATCACCTTCCCATAACATCTGGTCTACACGGCAGTTAGGACATTTGTCATGCTACATTGTACTGTCCCTTTGCCTGTCTGTCTCCTCTGATACACTGAGGGCCACATGGAGAGTGGCCAGCACATTGCAGGAATCTAGCAAATGCTCTTCCCTCTCTTCCACACTCCCTCCAACCTCGTTTCACCGAAAGCTAGCACTGTGCATGAGACATGCCAATACTTTATTGCATTGTACTGAACAACAAAGTAACTCTAGTAATAAAATTGTCCTCAGCGTTCATACCAGGGGTAAAAAGAGTTAGTCTAGATCTTAATGCATGGAGAGGAAAGAAGCAGTAAATCAACGCAGAAAGCGCATTCCAGCGAAAGGAAACTGGTTGTGCAAAGGCCCAAAGGTAGGTTTTGAGGGGACCCCAAGTAACTGTGTATGTGCAAGTAGGGAGACATGAGAGGTGAAGCCGGAGAGGTGAGCAAGGGCCAGACAACACAGGTTTCCAGGCTGAGGAATGGCGTTGCCATAACGCACACAGAGAAGGACTTTTCCAAAGGCTCCAATAGACCCAGATGAGTCTTTAGGACTTTGAGTGGGAGAGGATGCTTCTGGCCAGAACAAAGTCACAGCAGTTCAGAAGAAGAGACACTGTGCTGGAATCCTGAGCAGATGACAAGACCAAAGCCAGAAGCTTCTGTGA
Source organism: Balaenoptera musculus (assembly GCF_009873245.2). NCBI lineage: Eukaryota > Metazoa > Chordata > Mammalia > Artiodactyla > Balaenopteridae > Balaenoptera > Balaenoptera musculus. The sequence continues at coordinate 19,265,385 of NC_045799.1, read as the reverse complement.
TCACTGACCACTCTAGGGGGTGGACAAAACACCCAGAGTGGCAAATTCTAGGAGGGGAGGGGAAGAATTCAAACCATTTCATGGTCACCCAGTGCTCAAAAAAGAAACTAAGGACTAATGAAACTTAAGGACCAATGAAACAGAATCTCTTAAAGGAGGAACCCAGGCCTCAGCAGCCACCTGGGGAGGATTTTAATTCACTGAAAGTGAAGGCAAAGGGCCCAAATCAACTTTGTTCCCAGATTCTAGATGTATAAATGGCAAAAATCAAATCAAAAGAACAGGGAGAAACTTTTTTTTTTTTAAATACATTCACTTTGTTTTTCAGACAATTAGGTGATGCATATTCATTGTAGAAGATTTGGAATGTACCAAAAACACATGAAAGAAAATAAAAATCACATGTAATTCCACCAGTAGATTTTCTTCTATTCTTTTTCTAATCATTATAAATAACATATATAATTTTCTCTAAAATGGGGATTATGACATAAACACAGTTTTACTGGCTTCTTTTGCCATTTAGCAATACATCACAAACATCTTACCCATATCTTTAATTATTAATCTATATTAATTTAATAGTTGCACAGTTTCCGTCACATGGGCACCATATTTGATGTGTCCAATCCCCTATTGCTGGACATTTAGATCATTTCCAGTTTTCATTATTATCCATGACAATGCAGTGAACATTCTTCTACAAACAACTATTCCTTAGGATAAATTTCAGAAAGCAAGATTACTGGGTCAAAGTGTGTAAATAGTTCTAGGGCTTATGACACATGCTTCGAAATCACCCTCCAGAAGACTCCTGCTCTCACGAAGCACATAGTCTAAGCCCATATTGTTTAATATGGCAGCCACTGGCCATATGTGACCACTTAAATTTAAACCAATTAAAACTAGACTTGACGGCTGCAGCCCAAATGATGGAGGCGGTAAAAGTGATTGCATTCTGGAGACAGCTTGAAGCTGGAGCCCACAGGATTTGCAGGTACAGTTGCAAACTATTCTAAATGCTACAAAGAAAAAGCACAGGGGTGGCGTGTATCACCAGTGAATCTGGAGAGGCAACCGCTCTACGAAAGTGACCTTGGGGCCAAGATCTGAGATCTGAATAGGAGTTGATCTGGTGAAGACTTTTACAAATTCCTTGTCCAGTCGTCCACAGCCTCCTGACAACAAGAAGAGGGAAGGGAAGATGAGTGGGGGCCGCTTCCTCCTGGGAAAAAGGAGAAACTTTGCCGCAATGAGCTGGAAGCAGCCCAAAGAGCCGCGTTGGGTTACGTACGGATCTGCAACCCAAACAGCTTTGCTGTTATGGGCCTGTTTGTCATAGATCAGTTAGTGGGTAGATTGCTTTGGCTGGAAATGGAGATTTAGACAATGCCGGAGCGGATAATGGTGCCCGAACGCTGCCAGGGGCTAATCAGGACTCCGCAATGACTGCAGTTCGGATTGAAGTGCAAGCATTCGGAGTTATTACCCAAGGCTTGTCTCTGCAATTAGATGATTGCATAACCTTAATATGATCAATCTTGCCGGATGTGAATTGTGCAGCTGTAACCACAAAATAAGGTGGCATTTCTGTTTTCTTGTTGAACGCAAACATTATATATGCGCAAGCCATAATTTTATAACGGTCGCTTGTGGCAAGAAAGAGCTTTGTCAGTCAGAAGATGCAATTGAAAACTGTGTGTGTGTGTGTGTGCGTGTGTGTGTGTGCGTGCACGCAATACAAGTGCTTAAAGAGACAGTCATAATGTCAGGCTTCGCCTCAGGAAATAGTGCTTTGTGGGTTTTGCTTCTTCTCTTTTTTGCCTTGGTACACATCAATTTTGAGGGCAGGAAGTTGGGAAACTTGGACCCCTCTGGAGCCCTCCCGGGACAACACAGCTTGCCTCTCACACATGCAGGGCTCAGAGAGTCCTAGGGAATCAGTTTGATATTCATCAGCAATTGCACAGCACACCCCGTTCATCAAGCTTCATTGTTCGGTGGGGACGTGAGCTACGACTTAGGCTCTTCCGATTCAAGATCCTTGCAGAAATCTTAGCCCAGCCCCCGAGGCCCGGCTCGAGGGACTACAGGGACACAGCCCTCAAATGCCCTCTCCACCTCAGCGGCTCTGGGGGCCTGGAAGGAGTCGTGATGAGTGGGGAGAACAGTGTTGGTGATGAGGTATCTCCTCTGTCTGCTGGCCCTGTGTCCAGGGGGCACAGACTTCTGAGAAAGGGAAAAGCCTGGAGGCTGGGAGTTGTCTTGTTATGGGTCAGAGCTTACTCACATGGAAGGAGGGAGGGATGGAGAGGAGGAGATGGGGTAGGAGGCACGGCACAAAAAAAGATATATTTAAGAAAGAAGTGGTATGATGGGATGTCAGGAAATAAAACCTAGCGGCCAAATGAGTGAATGCCTAAGACTGTGTGTGTGTGTGTGTGTGTGTGTGTGTGTGTGTGTGTGTGTGTGTGTGTTAGAGACATTGAGAGAGAGAGAGAGAGAGTGAAAGACCTAAGTGCTTTATCTGACTGGGGCTGTGATTTCATGGCTGGAACTAACAACAAAGCCAAGTGTCACGGGCCGAGTTCCCCGGGAGGCAGACACAGGGGAGGAGATTAGCGTGCAGGAGGTTTATCAGTGAGGACTCTTGGGGCCAGTGGGACCAGAGCCCGTGGAAAAAGGAAGGCAGCAGGAGTGGGCAGAGGGAGGAATGGGCTGCGATGCAGTCCCAACAAGATGCCCTCCCCAAGGGGAGCTCTGAAGCTGGCATGACCTTTCAGAGTTGTTTAGAGTTGGGGCCAAGGGACCACGCCTTCATCCCCTGCACTGACCAGTCACTGGCTGTGGGCTGCCCCAGGGAGGGGGCGTGACCTTGAATGAGGCAACACTCCTCAGCCAGGGTAATTCCTGAAGAGGACTGACGGCCAGCGGAGAGCTATCAGCTGACAACCTCTCCAGCAGCCAGAGGAATAAGTCCTTTGGTCCTGAATACGGGGTCTGGGTGGCGCAGACTATCACCAACACCGAGAATTTAGGAGTAATAAGAACTAAAATTGGGTGGAAGTCAGAAATGGTCCTGTGGGCCAGGAGGCAGGGGTTAATGATAGGCAAGCCAATGAGCTGCTGACTTCTAAGACGCGGCAGAGTCAGATTGGATCCCTCAATTCCAAGCCTCAATTTCCCCCAAACGACCACCTGTCTGAAACCTTTTCTAAATGGCCAAGCTGGGTGAAAGCAAAAGTCTAGAACCAGAGTGACCCCACCCAAAAATCACCCAACCACCCAACCAGCATGATTGTCACACATATGCAGAGCTCCAAGGTATACACCACACATGTGCCCTCCCTACCAATCTTTAAGACAGGCTTAGGAGCTAGAAACCTCAGGAGGGTCTACTGCAGTCAAAGGCATGGCTGGGCTCCTCCGTCACCCGGGAGTCCCCAGCCTCCACCTCCAGTCCACGCCTCTCTCCTGAGTGCCAGACCCACCTACCCATTCCCCTGATGGACACTTCTGCTCAGACGTCCTCAGGACACTCAAACTCACATGTCCTAAACTGTCCTCATCTTCCACCCTCAAACCTGGGCATCCTCTTCTGTTTCCCATCTCAGTAAATAGCATGGTATCTACCCATTTGGACAGGGCAGGGCACAGCATCCTTGACTCCTGGCCCCCCTTTAATTTCCCACATCCTACAAGTCCTGTGGGCTCTACCTGCTTCTCCAGTCTAGAATCCATCCACCTCTCTCCGTGCCCATCACTCCACCTTACTTTAAACCCCCCTTATTGCCAGGAAGCAATTCTAGTTACGTCTGTCTCCAAACTTGCTTGCCTGCTCAAATACCTTCTCTCTGTCCATCCAGAAGGTCTTTCTAAAATGTGAATCTGACCACAACTCTTGTGATGTCTGCCCCGTTGCCTTCAGGATAAAGTCTGCCTGCCTTCCCACAACAAACACTCTTCCTGCTCTCCCTGTGGTTCCGGTATCACCCTAAGCCCTCATCTCTAGATACTTCTCTCTCTCTCTCTCTCTCTCTCTCTTTCTCTCTCTCCTGCACAAACAGGCATTTTACACAGGCATTTACACTCTACATTTGTACCATCCAACACAGCATCCACTAGTCACACATGACTGTTGGCCACTTAGGAATGTGCCTAATCCAACTTGAGACGTGCTGTAAGTGTAAAACCTCCACCAGATTTTGAACACCTAGTATGAAAAGACAGGAAGTAAAATATCTCACTAAGTTGGTATTGATTCCATGTTCAAACGATGATACTTTAGTTCATTCATAGTAGTTTGGGGCAACTAATTCATTTTACCTGTTTCTCTTTACTTTTTAAATGTGGCTGCTAGAAAAATTTTCATTATACAAGTGGCTCTGATTCTGTTTCCATTAGATGGCCCTGCTCTAGCCCCTTCGGGATGGGAAAAACTTCCTCCCATCCCACTAACACCTAGAAGATTCTTCAGCTCAGAGGTCAGGGTCAGGGTCGGGTCTTGTCTAAGAATTTTAACTGACCTAAAAGAAAAGATCATTTCAGGTCTTTGGCCTCTGTCTTTGTGCCGTTAAGAGGTAGCCAACAACAGGGCCTCCATTTTTTGGGTACTGGCAAGCCCTGGGCAGACTAAAAACAGAAGAACCAAGAGGAGCTGTAGGCTTCTGCATTTAAATGTCAAGGACAGTCCCTCTTATGGGTCGGGGAAGCTGAGCAAAGTGCGCTACAATGGGAAAAAACGAGCCAGTTCTGGCTCTGAGAATGATGCGTTCGGGTAAAATGGGTGTTATGTGGCTGTGGGTTCTGATTGCATTGGGGGGAAGGGAAATCAACCCCTACAGGTCAGAGGTGTGGGGTGGCCCAAACATGGGGAGTAGCTGATAGCAGACTCTGGAGAGGATTAAAGAGAATGGCCCTTTCTCCCAGAGAGAAGGAAGAACAGACCTTCAGAAAGAGGGCAAGGCTCCAAATCCCCTTCAGAGTATCTTTTTTATTATTATTCTTTCTGGGACCCCCTGAACAGTCATACCTTACAGAGTTTTCAATATTTTCTCCTGCATTGTCGATTCTATCAGGTGGCGTCCACACTGCAATCATGTCTGCCACATTCTAATCGCCTTGCATGGTGGGGATGGGGAGGTGGGGGCAGGGAAGGGAAGCCTGGTCTACCCGTCAGGATACTTCCAAGAAGCAACCTCACGTCTATGGGGCCAGACCTCCCAGGACTCTGGGGATGAGCAAGGGTCCATGGTGGCACTGGGAACAGCCAGGAGGAACACTGGGCAGGGAGCTGCAAACTGAGGAGAGGTTCAAGAGCAGGTGGGAGACAAATGTTTGTTTCCCTAGTTCACCCTGGAGGAAGATGATCCTGGGAGGGAGGCTTGCTCCTATCCCACCTTGCCGCCCCTTCTTCCTGGGCTGTGCTTCCTTCCCTGGCCACTGCCTCCCTCACTCATCTTCAGGACCGAATTCAGACATCACCTCCTCCAGGAAGTCTTCACAGATGCCCTCAGTCTGGACAAAGTGTCGTTCTTCAGTGTTCCCATAATACCCATTCCTGACTCCAATGTCGCTGTCTGTCTGCTTGACTCAATTCCTCAACAGTGGGCACCCTCCGGGCAGAAAGTTGATATGATTTATCTTTGTTCTATGAATGCCTATCTCCAGCTCTAATGCACAATAGGTGCTCGGTGAATGCTTGCTGAATAAATGAAAAATACTAGACAGATCTTGGGTACAAGAAAAACGTTCTACACTTGTCCACTCTCCAAGCCCCATCTGAGGTTCAGCACGCTATTGGCTCCAAGCAACTTCCCATCTCCAGCTCAACAATCTTCAGCTTCAAGAAATAAACCCCATCGTCTCCAAAGCTCTAGGACAGGAGGGGATGATGGGCGTATATCTGGAGCCCCTCTGGTGAGAGAGTTTTTCCTAATCCTCCCATCATTTAAACAAACTGGGATCCTGATGGATAGAAGAGCCATCTTTACAAAGACTGGGAAAAATGGCTTTTAATATCAGTTTTTAAGAAAGAAAGTATGGCCCCTATAAACTGTTAAACTTCACTTTATTGACCATAAATCTGTATTTTGCTCAATGCAAAAGTTTTTCATCTTGTACAGAAAAATGCTGAAACAGCGACAACTGCCGAAAACAAGAAGTTTTCTCTTACGGACAATTTATATGAAAAAGTTATTGAATTTCTGGTTAGGGAGGCCAGGCCAGGCATCTCTCGTAGCTCCCCCAACCCAGGTCCCGGCCACCGGGTGCCAGACGTGACCCATTGCTGATCAATGTCAAGAGAAAATTACCCAATTGTTAAGTCTATTAAGTTGTGGACTCCAGGGATTTCAAAGCCCGGAGCAAAGACACGTTCCTCCCTGAGGACACTAAACTCAGGCTTTCTTTGCTGAAAGTGCAGCCAGCCTTTCTGCCAAAGGAAGGGAGGGAAAAGCTGATCTGGGGGAGCATCTACTAGCTACGAGGTGCTTTCACAATTATTGTGTCTTTTAATTCTGGGAATGACCCCAAGAGATAGCTTTATCAGGGTGGAGAGGGGAAGAGGAAAGATAGCTTAAGGGGAAAGAGTGAAACTAATTCCATATGCTCAATATTCAGTGAGCAAATATGGTAAAATCTGGAGCAAAACTGTTAGCAGCTTTGAGTTAAGGCGCTGCCTAGGAGACTGGTCAGAGCAGAGATTTGGATTCAAATCCCTAGTTCATGAATTCACTCAGTAAACACTGGCAGATGTACTTTGTTCTAGATGATGTGCTCAGAGCTGCCTTTAAAGAGCTCAGGGGCCGGGGGTGAGTCAGAGCTGAAACCCATCCCTGGAGGACATGGTGGTGAGTGCTGACTAAAGCCCGTCAGGAAGGATTCGGAAAGGTTTCCCAGAGCAGATGACAAAGACGCTGCTCCTACAGGAAGAACAGAAGCATTTCAAGTGGGCAGAACAGTGGTGAACTGGGGCCACGAGTACAGTGGAGCCAATTATGTGTATCTCTTCCCAACACCACTTCAGGCACCATTTTAGTAGCTTGAGATCGACCGTGGTGGGAGTATTCACACCATGGAAATTGGAAAATGCTACAAATCAGGGTGGTTTTTTCCTAGAGACTGAGGAAGTCAATGGGTCAAGCCTTATGTCTGATTGGACTTGGAGGATGAAAGCCAGGGATGACGGAAAGGCAGGATGTGGAGACCAGAGAGTTCCTGGCTTAAGAGAACAAGTGGATGGTGTTATCATTTGCTATAAGATGAACAGAGGAGGAGAGGCAGGCTTAGAGGGAAAGGGACACTGCTTTGAGGTATCCGTGAGATACCCAAGTGGACGTGTCCAATAGGCAGTCGGATAGAGCGTAAAAGCTCAGGAGAGAGGGTGGAACTGAAAGCACTCACCTAGGACAAGTTCCCCGGGGACATTTGAGCGGTGCACTCCTGCATCCCACTTAGAAATGCTCCTCCATGAAATAACAAGCAGAACCCCAAGAACCTGCTCCCAACACCGTATTCTCTCCTCCTTCCAGATGCCCCGTGGAGAATGACATACATTACCTGAAGCCCCAAGGTCTTACTAAGAAATCTGAGGAAACCCAGAATCCCAGAGGCCACATCTGTGGTACCTTCATTTCCTTGCATCCTCACACACATTTATAGTAATTTCTTTTCCGAAAAAAATAAATCAAGGGGAAGTAATTCAGCAGTTAGCTTATGTAGGGGACCATCCTGGGCATTTCACATGTGTTAACTCATTCACTCCTTACAACAGTCATACAGTCTTATTTTCTCCATTTTGCAGATGAAAAGTTTAAGGGTCAAGGGGGTCACTTGGTTTCCCTAAGGCCAAAAAGCAAATAAGTTGCTCAAGTACATTTTGAAGGCACATCTTCCTCCTAGTGCCTCAGCCTTAGCTGAGACTTCATGGCACCTGAATGCCTGTTACAAACTGCTGCTGGCGTGTAATGACATTGTCACTTTTCCACAATAAAATGAGCCTCATAATTTATATCCAGACATAATTGTCAGCTGCCTTGCTTAGGATGGACTGTTCTTTATTTTGAAATCAAGCCCTTCCTATGGACATGGGGTGTTAAAATGATTCTGCGGGAAGATGGTTATTTGCCTTCTTTTTTCACTATGTCCTCACTTGACAAAATAAAAAGTTGTCAGCCTTGTTCTGGTTCTCCAGACAATTCTTTTCAACATTTCCTGGTCTGTGGGATCCAAAATATTTGGAACAACTTTAGCACCCCATGCCAAAAACTTGATATTTTAAAAGGCAGGGGCAGAGGTAATTCAACCCATCACTTTCGATACCCTTTGAAGGTGCGTGGGAACAGCAGAGACACTTAGGGATCCTTGCTTTCCTCCCAGTGGCCACTTCACACCTGCCACCCCAGGGTTCACACAAGAATGAATAGGCAAACATCTTTACATGCACCAGTGGCTGGCTCTGGACCCCTAACTGAGAGAGAGGAAAGCTTATCTTACAAAGACTGTTTTTTAATTCTTTTTCCAGCTGTTGAAACAAGATAGAGGGAATTAAGAGATGAATACTAATGGTGGAATCTAACAATATACCATTTATATCCTCTCTTCCCCAGACAAGTGCTCTACCCAGAGCCCAGGGGAGGGGAGGTTTTCTCTAAAATCTTTGAGATCAACAAACAGAACTGTTCAGGGATCCAGGTCTGCAGGCTGCTTTTCTACCTCCCTAGCCAAAAGGCAGGAGCCCCACAGCACCCTGAGGCCTTCCTCCCCCTGTCTGGTGGTGGCTTTCTGTGCTCAGAGCTTCTCCTCTTCTTCTCCCTCCCTGGAGAAAAGAAGCGTCTGCATCTATGAAAAAAAAAATGTATTGAGTCCTGCTATGTGCCAAGTCTGTGCTGGGCAATTTCAAGCATGCTATTTCATTTCATCTTGTATGGCCACTGTGGAGAACAGTATGGAGGTTCCTCAAAAAATGAAAAATAGAACGACCATACGATCCAGCAGTCACACTACTGGGTATATATCTGAAAGAAATCTCAAAGACATATTTGTACCCCTGTGTTCATTGCAGTGTTATTTACAATAGGCAAGACATGGAAATCATCTAAGTGTTCACTGATAGATGAATGGATAAAGAAGGTGTGGTACACCTATATAATGGAATATTATTCAGCCATAAAAAAGAAGGAAATCCTGCTATTTGCAACAACATGGATAGACTTTGAGGACATTATACCAAGTGAAATAAATCAGACAGAGAAAGACAAATACTCTATGATCTCACTTACGTGTGGGATCTTAAAAAAGTGAAACTCATAGAAACAGAGAGTAGAGTGGTGGTTGCCAGGGGCTGGGAGGTGGGTGACGTGAGGAGACATCAGTCAAAGGGTACAAACTTCCAATTATACAATGAATAAGTTCTGGAGAGCTAATGTTCAGCACAGTGACTATAGTCAACAACACTGTACTATATATACTTGAGAGTTGCTAAGAGAATAGATTTTAAATGCTCTCACAACAACAACAAGAAAAAGTAATTACATGAGGTGAAGGATGTATAAACTAACCTTATTGTGGTAATCATTTCACAATATATATGTGTATCAAATCAACACACCATACCCCTTAAACTTGTACAATGTCATATGTTAATTATACCTCAACAAAGTTGGGGGAAAAGAATTGAAGTCAGAAAGCCGAGGTTTTAATACTGACTCTACCACTTCTACTAGTTTATAACCTTGGCTATCTATATAACCTCTCTGAGCCTTAGTTTTCTCTCCTGTAAAATGGGGATAAGAACAGTGGTGTTTCATAGCATTACTCTCAGGGTTGAATTAAAGAATACATGTAAATTGCCTGGCACATTTGAGAAGGTCCTAACAGAGTCTGTGTCATACACTGTGCGAGACTCTGGGGATTCAAAGACAAGTAGGACACAGTTCCTGACCCCAAAGGATTGACAGAGGAGCATCAGTGTTTAACAGAGGGGCACCTATGTGCCTCAAAGTGTCACAAGGGCTGAGGTAGACACTTGGATGGGGATCTCTGGGGGCCACAAAGGAGGGAAAGGTCAGCATCGGGGGAAGGGGTTGGGGCAGGTTTTAGCAAAATGTGTTGAGAAGCACATCTAGCCAACAAATTGCTTTACCTGCTATAAGGAATGCAAATGCTAAGATATACAATAGAAAAAATTATTATTTTCTTTAAATACAATGGCTGAATATAACCTGTAAGTATATTTTCTCACTACAGGTCACTATTCATCAACTATTCTCAATTACTGCCTAACTAAACAAATTATCTAGGTCTCAGCTAAGTACTCAGACAATAGAAGGACAAAGGCAGCAGAGCTGAGGACCCCAGTCAAAGGATGCCAAGGACAGTGGCCCCAGCTGAAGACAGGCACCACAGACCACAGAACAGCCTAGCTCACAAAACCTCAATAAAGAAACCCCAGGCCAAGGTGTTAAGATTAGGTTTACCTCTGTAAACCTTAATAGCAAACCCAAAACAATGGCAAAGATAGAAATTTCTGTCCCTCTCATAGAAGTCCAGGTAGGTAATGCAGGGCTGGTTTGGCCCTTTACCAAGACAGGGACCTAGGCTTCCCTCTGTTGCTCTGCCATTGAGGATTCATCCTTGTGGCCAGAGATGGAGCTCCAGACATCAGGTGCATGATGCAGGCCAGAAGATAAAGGAAGTGGGGAGAAGAACTAAGACCGTGCCCCACTTCTTTTCCACCTACATCCCATTAGCCAGACCAAGTCACATGACTAAGTCACATGTCTGCATCTAGCTTCAAAGAATGCTGGGAAATGTAGTCTTTCTTCCAGGCAGCCAGGTGCCCAGTCAACAGTTCCATTAACTATTGAAGAAGGTAGAATGAGTTGGGCTCAACTAGCAGTCTCTGCCAGCCAAGGGTTTCTTGGCCAAAGAGAGATTTAAGGTCCCAGGCCCAGAAGGGCTCTGGCATACAGGCATCTAGAGGATGGGGTTGCCAGCATTTCTAGAAATGGCCCCCAACATTCCATGTCCCCTAATCCCTGGAACCTGTGAGTGTGATGAGATATCATTCATTATGTTCTATTTTATGGCACAGTTGACTTTACTTTCAAAAGGAAATTATCCAGGTGAAACCTAATCGAATCACGTGATTCCTTCAAAGCAGAGAACTTTCTCCAGGTGAGGGCACAAGAGGAAGTCAGATTTCAAGATGGAGGGGCCACATGAGAAGCAAGGTAGATGGTCTTTGGAGCAGACAGCAGTCCCAGCTGGAAGGGGGGACACAACTCAGCCCATAACAAACATACACTCTGCGAAGTGCTTCTGCTGCCTGTTAATCAGAATAGGTTGTCTTTCTGGTCCGTGTCCTCTCTTGCACCTCACTATCTGTTTTCACCCTCTCTGCCCTCCTTTCCCAACTGAGGCAGTAAGGAACCCTCTACAGAAGATTCCAGGCTTTTTGTTCACTGGCATCATGGTCCTCCCTGGATCTTCCTAGCACACACCACCCCGCCAAGAAGAAACAGCCCAGACGTCCACTGCTGACACAGGTCACGGCCCTCCGTGTGGCTTCATGATCAGGCAGAGACGTGGATTTGGGGAAGGGGGCTTCAAAAGAGCAAAACAGATGCCCTCAGGGAGGGGACTCAAGAGTCCTCAAGCTGGATTATTAGGTAATGGCTCATTGCATCTCAGTAAAATTTCCCGAAACCCAGTTACCAAACTCTCTTGGCTACAGTTTTCAGAATAAAATCCAAACTCTTTACCACGTCCTCCAAGGCCCCTTCCCATTTCCCCCAAACCCAATCCCTGCCTTGTCTCTCTCCCTGAGACCGTTTTTACAAACACACACTCTAATTTCATCTGAGGGCAAGGACTGTGGCCCCCAGTTTCCTAGCACAGAGAAGGCCATGGTGGGGGATTAAGCGGATGAGTGGACAAATGAATGAATGACAGCAGAGTGAGGTGAGTGGCCCTGGTTTGCCAGTGCTGCAGGTGGTAACTCAGGGCCAAGAGTCCTTCCCTCTGCGTCTCCAGCCTCCCCTAGATCCTCAGAGTCCTCTCCCCGAGCCAGGGGAAGGAGAGAGAGAGAGAGAGAGAGAGAGAGAGAGGAGAACCCGGCGGGAGGTTGCAAGGCCTGAGCAATGTACATCACCGCCACCCGTATTCCATCAGCCAGAATCAGACAACAGCCCACCTGATGGCAAAGAAAGCTGTGAGCCTAGGAGAGAAAGGAAATGGGATTGGGGAGGCACACTGCAGACCCTGGCAAGGGCCCAGAGTTTCCCATCAACACCTAACACTGAAATTCACCGAAACCCCCCTCAAATTGTCACCTGAGTGGACTCTTTTCCTTCCTCCTCTGCGCCATTCCTTCAGGCCTCCAGCCCATTTCCCCCACATCTTGACCCTTCTCCATGCAACGCTAGTCTTCTCTTTAGAATAAAGGTGGGAGGGCAGGGAAGGGCGGTGGCACCACTGTCCTTGGAGGGCAGAGCATGGACCATGCCCCCTCTGGCCCCTCCACCCGCCGCCCCAACGTCGTCAAGCCAGGGGCTGGGCACACGGAGAAGCGGTCTACTTCTCTCACACCAAGGTCCAGACGTGCCTAGGCCATGTCACCCGATTGGCCGTGCCAGCGGAGATCCGGTCTCTGCTCCACAAGAATGTTCATTTTCTCCTAAGAGGCCTGGGAGGTTGGCTCACGCCCTCTCCACGTGCCCTGACAGCCCGGCGGGTGAGGGGAGGGTGGAGAGACTGAAATTTCACTTTCTCAGAAACAGCAGATTCAGCAGCTCTGGCTGCTACAGGAGACGCAGATCTGCACCGGCTGGATTTCTCTGGGTTTTTATCGCCACACAGAGAGCAAGAGCTATTAGGTCCTGTCCAGCGGCCAAGGACTCACCCCGTCTGGCAGGGGTGACATGATACCTCGGCCTCCAGGGTGGGCAGACGCCTCCTGCCCCCAACAGTCACAGCACTGGGATCCGCCCTGCCCTGCCCCTGGAAAGCGGATCTTAGCCACAACAGACCCCCGTCCTGGCCAACCCGGGCTCCCAGAGAATCAAGTCCCTTCCAGAAACTGAGCCAAGTTTGGACCCCATAGGACAGGCTGTCATAGGGGCCCAGGGGTGCCGGAGACTCAGGCTTCCCCTCCACCTTTACCTGAGCTGTGAGAAGGGGAGGGAACCTTTTCCTCTGACTCTCCACTCCTTCCTCTTATCTGGGGGGATGGGGGGTGGCAGAAGGGCCTGGGGAGTTTGAGCAGCTGCTGAGAAGGAACATCTGAGCAAACTGGAAAAGAATGGCTGCCCTGGGGATGGAGGTCCCGTCTCCAAACTTGGAATCCTTGTGCCAGTGTTAAAAACCCCAGGCTCCGGTCAGAGCTGACCCAGAAGCTCTCGGATCCTTCCAGCTCTGATTGGGACACTGAGGTTGGGTGAAAGGAGGTGGGAAACCAGGGAGATGGGCAGGAAGGAGCTGCTGCTGACCACGGCTGACCTCCTGCCCCCAGGACTCCATCTCCACCTGCAGCTGGGCTTCTGGTTCCTTCTGTCGGGGCTCCATGAACAGTGCTTCTAGCGTGTCCAGCTCACCTTTGCCCTGGCCCCTCTGCGCACCTGCAATCCACCCTGCCACCCCGCCCAGCATCCTTTCCCTGCCACCTGAGAAAGGACCCTCAGGTCATCTGGGGCTGAGACAGCCTCCTTTCTATACCCTCAGGCAAGGATCCACAGGGTCTGTCTGTTCAACCTACTTGCCAAGTCCACGGAAAGTCCTGGATGTTTTTCCTTCCTTCCTTCCTTTGATAAACTCTGAACACTTGATTTGTATACAATCCCATGCTCAGCTCTTGAGGCAAAAGCTGACCAGCGCTCCCTCTTTGCCCTCCACAAGCTCTTAAACTCCTAGAGAAAAAAGATAAGCGCCAAAATAATGACAATGACAAAGTAGCATTCAACCATTTTTGAGCACCTAGACTCTGTAAAATGTGTGCTATGATACAAAGATGACTATGACCCCCTCCCTAGGAGAGAAAAAGAAATATCAACACAATTTCTCACTCAGCTACCAATTCACCCCAAGAAACTATTGAGAGCAAAGACCCCCTGCTTCAAATCCTTCCAGGAGTTCACTTGGCAGACGAATGAAGGACACATGTACTGATGGTTGGGAGTTTGTAGCAGGTGTGGTTGGTACATTACCCACCTCTGTAAACACTGGAGGCTTCGTACTGCAGGAACTAGAGACGCTCTTCTGGAGCATCTTCTCTGGCCCCAGAGCCCGCTGAGGACCCTGGCGCCAGGTAGGGCAGGCCAGAAACACCAGGAAGCTAACGCTCTCCCACCCCCAGGTAGCCCTCCACAGTGATGGAGGAGAGCTGGTGGCTAGATGCTCCAGCTTCCTCCCTCCTGGGGGCGGGGCGGGGGGGGGGCGCAACTGGGAGGTGTGTCCCACATGGTCTCCCAGAGGTTCCCAGAAGGATCGTGCCTCAGCTGCCCGAAGCAACACCCTGCTCATTAGCGCAGCCTGTATAGACCTCCTTCCCTTCCCTAGCTCACGCTCAACTCCTGGCCAGAGCCTCCTGGGCCCACCTCCCAAGGTAAAGACTTGCCCCTGATGCCTTGTTTCAAGTGCTGTTTTGGGAGGATTTCAGTCTAAAGCAGCATTCAAAGCCTTCCCCACGTCCTGGTCCCCCATCCTGCTTGGCACCCCAGGAGTCCTCTGCCCAAGCTTGTTATATCCTCCTCCTCAGACACACCAAGATCACTGCCCTGACCTTGCTCCAGGCCATGGGTCCAACCCGGGACCTCCATCCCAACCCTTCCCTGTGCCCCTCCCAAATGCTGTTCAGAAGATGGCTTTATTTCCTCCAAGGCACATTCGAGTGTCTCTTCCATCCCAGCCGCTCCTGTCCTGGAGCAGTAATGCAGTGTGTGCGTGTGTGTGTGTGTGTGTGTGTGACTGTGTTCATATATATATATATTCATGGACGCGCATTCACTGGGTCTCCGTCCCTGCCTGCTGAGGGGAACTCTTTCTGTGCCAACTGGGTCCTGCATCCTCGTTGTGTAAATTGAAGAAGTGCATGAGCGGGGGGCGGGGGGGGGCGATTCAAAAATGCTGAGAAACACATTATTTCTTTATTTCTGAAATCCTTTCTTGAGGAAGAAGAAAGGCTAGATTCAGGAGAAGGATAGAAGTGGCCCCAGTCAGCAACGGCTCAAGTTGGAGAAAGTAGGGAGGTGGTTTGTGAGGGGAGGGAGAGAGATGGGGAGAGAGGGAGGGAGAGATGAAGAAGAAGGAGGAGGGGGAGGGGAGGGCGAGGGGGAGGGGGAGAAGAAGAGGGAGGGGGAAGGGGAGGGGCAGGGGGAGACGTTAGGGCCAATTCTCAACCTGAAATGATTGACTATTGAGGAGAAAATAAATAATAATTCTCTTTTTTGTGAAGTTTTACGTTTTGCCTCGTGGGAAACAAACCTTTCTTTGTTATTTTTTCAGGCTTCCAGAAAAAGATTCGTGTTATTTGTGGATATTGGCAACACCGCGGCCACAAAACAGGTCAGCTTTATGCGACGCTGCATCTTAAAATCTTAAAACGGAGGTTAAAAATCTCTATTTTAACCCAGAAACAGAGGCCCCCATTTGGATCCTTTCCTCAGCCCCCAAGGGCAGGGCGGTGTCCATCCCGGGCCCAGGTCCATGGTCCCCAGGCCAGAGCTGGCAACACCCCCACCCACCCCGCCCCATGGTCCCAGCCTTCTCCTACCTCATCCCCCAGTCTGACGAGCCACCCTAATGGATTGACCGTGGCCTTTGCTGGAGGGGCTAAATATAAAACTTTGCTGCGCTCCTCTTGTCAAAGTTAAAAGCTTTTCATGTCTGTGTTAATGTTTTTTTCTGTCTGCTGGCTCCAGTGACAGATGCGGCATCTTGAGCTGAGTAACTGGAGAGTGAATGGCTGGCAGGGGCCCGGGGGGTAGGGCTAATTTATCTCAGAGAGTTTAAGCAGGATGACACGGCTGGGAACAGGAGGGGGCGAGGCTGTCACCTGATTACTGATGCCAAGATTTCTCCTCTGAGAGGGAGAAGGAGTGAGCGAGGATGAAGGGAACAAAAAGCAAATCAATAAACAGGTTAGCGTCTGCGTTATTATTAACTCTCGGCCTGTCAGCGCCCCATTGAAGCAATCGCTCGCTCGGGGCGGCCTCAGATTTAATGGTCAGTGCAATAGATTTACTGTAAATGTTATCAGAGGCAGGGCAGGGGCAGGGGCGTGGGGAGGCCTTCATTGACAAATCACTGGATTGCGCCTGGATGCACGAAGCCATTTCTGAATGTGCATAAATAACCCAGAGCTTAGGTCCTGGGTGGCAGTTCCTCCGTCTGATGTCAGTGCTGCCACCTGCCTTTCTCTGCTTCCTTCACTTCTGAAATGTTCCAGCAGCCAGGTTTCCCCTCAGTCTTTCCCAGGGCCTCCTGGTCTGGCCCTGGGCAAATCTGAAAAAGGCCAGGCAGGAGGTCTGCCCCGGGAGCTTCTGGGATCCAAAGAGAGTCAAAGAGCCAGGAACAACCCCAGGCTTCACAAATGGGACCATGGGTCTGAGGCTGCACTCGGGAGGTGAGAGACCTCTGAAAGGTCAGTGCTAAAGAAGCATTCCCTGAGCTCAGCTTCTAGGGGCTGGGGACGTCTTCTTGATGTCACCTTCTGATTACTCTCCCTTCTTCCTCTGATCCTCCCTCCTCCAGTACTTACCAACAGCAAATGCTTTAGACCCCAAGGCTCAGGGGAGGACTTTGACTAAGTCCAGTCAGCAGAATGTAAGTTGCTGTCCTGTCCTCTTGCCAGGAGCCACGAAGAACAGGAATCCAGGCATAATCAGAGTAGAGATCAGAGCCAGAGAGCAGAGTCAAGCAGCCTGCTGTTTTCGAGAGCAGGGGCGCTATGTATAGTTGTTCAGGTTGTACACTGTACAAGTCTAGGGGCTGTCCTTCATGTCACAATCCATGTAAATGGCCCTCTCTGGAGTTGTGCGGCACGCAAACTTCACAGGCCCATGTAACAGTCCTAACTAAGAGGCAGCACCACCATGGAGGGTGCAGTGGAAGGTAGCAGCCACCCACACAAGTGAACTTTGAGCCTTTCCAGTAGATTCCAGCTGGAATCAGAGGGGACAGCCAGGCATGGGTATTTGGGAGGGTTTTAAAAGCCCCCTAGGAACTTGGAGCATTGAGAAGTGCTTCTGCTGCCACTTGGATGAGAACAAGCCTGGGAGAACAGTCGCCTTGGGGGATGCAGACTTAGTTTTAGCTGCACCGACCGTATTCTTTCAAACCAAGCATGGAGACCCAAGTCTAGCAAAGGGGTTTTGTTCTACTGATGGGGACAGAAGCTCGGATGCAAAAGTGTTCTACTCTCTCGGGTGTTATTATTCCTAGGACCAGAAGAAGAACACCTGGCATCTGGACACTCAAATGTAACACAGGGACTTCCCTGGTGGTCCAGTGGTTAGGACTTCGCCTTCCAGTGCGGGGTGGGGGGGATTCAGGTTCAATCCCGGGTCAGGGATGCCTCATGGCCAAAACACCAAAATATAAAACAGAAGCAATATTGCAACAAATTCAATAAAGACTTTAAAAGTGGTCCACATCAAAAAAAAATTATTAAAATTGTCTAAAAAAAGGCAACACAAAGAGAGGGAGACAAGGGAGGAGCAAGCTCAGGACCCCCTCTCTCCTCCCCTCGGACTTGGAGCACAGAAGGCCTGTCTTAGCCTGCGTTCCCCTAAACAGAGTCCCTAAGACAAAGACACGCAAAGAAGTTGTTTATCAGGGAGCTGAACCAAGAAAGCAAAAGTGAGGGAGAAAAACCAGCCCCCCGCGTGTCATTGAGCAGATTACCGGACCCTCCAGTTGGAGTGTAGGCAGGTTCCTGTAGTACCAGGGAGAGCCTCAAGTCTAGAAAAAAAGAGATGTGGGGCTTAAGGGAACAAGGAACTGTGTGCAGCTGCAGGTGGACTCCGGTAGGCCCGGGGGATACGGGGCAGGACATCAGTAGCATCCTCTGTAGGACTGGACTTCAGCATCCGCCAGACCCCTACTCTTCTCCCATAGAAAAACCAAGTGCCTCAAAAATCCACTGCTCTGTTCAGGTGGACCAGCTTCCATCACCCATGGAAAGAGCCAGGTGACTCCAGAATCAGAGCTGAGTGTCCCTTGAGGATTTCCACCAAGCTTCTGCCGAGGAAGAGTCTTTGTCCAGGACTGTCCCATGGTGGCAAATTCGGGGGGAGGCTAGGGGGCACCTGCCATACCTAAATGGGGGCGTACCCTGAAGGTGGATTTTTCTTTTATTCCAGGACACTCTCGGTCTCTGACTGAGAGGACAAATCCCTGATTACATATGCAGAGTTTTATTATTGGTCAAATGGTGCCATTTTCATTCCACAATTACCTTGAGAGGTTCCCATCATAATCTAATACAGACATGAGTGATTTGGGCAGGGCACAGCCCAGGGGCCTTCAGTCAGTAGCTGGTGGCACCCTCAAGCTTCCTCCAGGAGGAAGGCCACCTGCCGAGCTGGACAGTGAAAGCCACCCCCGGGACAGCTGTCGCCCAGGATGTTCCCTGCAGGCCTGGGGTGTGGCATCTTCCCTCTGTGGCTAATCTCCAGAGGGCCTCACATACGCTGTTGAGTGTCTCAGCTCTTTCCTCGGTGTAACCAATTCCCAATTTCAATTCCCTTAGAGGAGCTGGGAACCAGAGTGCTAGAAACAACTAACGTGGTCTCCATTCTTCTGTCTGGCCCCTGACTGATCCAGAACCCTGTCGAAAATATTACCCTGGCCCCAACACTTCATGTCTCCGTCCCTGCTCTACATGTTCTCTTTAGCAATGATCACGGTCCAACAGACTCTGTATTTTTCTCTCATTCATTGTCTCCTCCACTAAAACAAGGGCCCAGAGTTTCCTTTTTTCGTTCATCACTATATCCCTAGTGCCTTATCCCTGGCACACAGAAGGTGCTCGATAAACACTTGTCCGTAAATAAATGTAGAACCTGCTGGCCACTCCATCTTGGACCCAGAGGGGGCCTGGGGACGGCTGTGCAAATCCCCAGCTGCTTGGCCAACTGCCCCTCCGCCTCCAGCCTGCATCCAATGCCTAGCCCTGGCCACCCACCCACTGTTAGTCTCCCGACCCCGCCATCTGTGTGCTTGCCCGGCGAGGCTGGGTGAGCAGGTACTCGCAGGGGGACACCCAGGGGTCTCCCAGGGCAACACCAGTGGCCTTTGCAACCCTGCCCTGAAGGAGACACACAGAAAGTCAGAGAGCAGTGGGACAGGCAAGGCCTGTGGGAGGTGAACAGGGGGCTGCTGGGTGGCTCCCCAACCCGAGGGGCCCGATGTACACACGCGTGCAGACCTACACACACCTCTACATGCAGGCACACCTACACACACACACACACACACACACACAGAAACCCATCAAGCTCTTTCTCTCTGCTCACCTGTGCCCTCTTCCCTTCTTAGCTGAGCTGGGCTCCACTCCACACGCTGGTTTTATCTCTGCCTGCAGTCCCAAGCCCTCCCTGCCCTTGGCTCTGAGAACAAGTGTCCTCAGGCCCCTCCCAAAGCAGTGACCTCAGCCCTCGGCCTTGTCTGCCTGGGGAAGTGGCTGGGAAGAGTCGGAGGCCCCGGAAATGAACCCGTCCTCCCTCCCAGCAGACCTGGTAGATCTCGTGTTCTGTCCGTGTGTTTGTGTGGCTGGGGAAGGTGTTTAGGTGATGTGTATGTGGTGTGTGTGACATACATGTTCACACGTGCATACGTGGTGTGTATTGTATGTGTATTGTGTGTTGTGTGTACGTTGTGTATCGTATTGTGTATGTGTGTGGCGTGTGTCTGATCTGTGTGTTTGTGTGGTTTGGGTATGGTATATGGTCTGTGTGTCTGTGTGTTTGTGTGTGTGGTGTTAGTTCTGATGTGTATGTTTGTGTGGCTTGGATGTTTGTGTGGTGTGTATGGTGTATGTGTCTGTGTGTGTCTGTGTATCTGGTGTGTGTGTTTGGGTGGTTTGGGCGGTGTGTGTGGCATGCATAAGTGTGTTTGGTCTGATGCACAGAAGTATGTGCAACTGCCTGCAACTCATAAGATCCCAAGGGGACTCCACTAGGAGAGCCCACCCAGCTGAGGGCAGAACTGGGGTCCCGGAGCATCCCCGAATTGTTCAGTGAGTCCTGGAGCAGCTAAAGCTGTCATGGTGGTCTGGAGCCACGAAGAGAAGAGAGCTGTTCTCTAAAACGGAGGGAAAGACACTCCAGGGGGTGGGGGTGGACAAGCTGGGGTCCCTAAAAGGCAGGTGCGGGGTGCCACGGGGGGCCTAGAAGATGGCGGCTGTCTGGAAGAAGGGCAAGGCCAAGGAGGCCCACAAGACTCCCACTCAGAGGTACTTCTCCTGGCTTCCCCAGGGTTGGCACACAGCCGTGCTTAGTTCACCACCGGCGTGTCCCCACCTGGCCCTGTGGCACGGAGAGTGGGCAGTGCCACCCCGGCTTGCACTGGTGTGTAGGCGAAGGGGGGTGGCAATGGGGAAATGAGGCCCGCCCACAACCCCCTTTGCCGGTCTCCAGGCCAGAGCATCCTTTGGAGGGGATGGTGTCTGGGGGGTGTGCAGCATCCAATGAGGGGGCCCATTGCAGAGCTGGGAGGCACGGGGAAAAATGGACACTTGGGTAAGAAGACGTAAGACCCAGGTCTTGGCTGGCACACGGAGGCAGGCAGTGGCTTCCCAGGGGACAGTGAGCCAGACGGGAGTGCCGGAAGTGTCGGACAAGGTGACCTCCCCCAGCTGGCACTGGGCTCCTTATGGGCCCATAACCCCCGCCAGCCTCCCAGCCCGAGTGGGGCGGCGCCTGAGCCAGACCATCGGTGGGGGATGTGGCAAACAATTACTTTCCTTATTGAATATCTGATTAATTATTCAGGAGCTGAATCAATTATTCATAGCTCATTTAAGCGAAGGGGGAAAAGCCACTGCCCCTTGACAGAAGCTTCTCAGCGCCTCCCAAGGCCCTGGGGACTGAGTCATCAGCAGGAGAAACTGTCACAGCAGGAATGCAACCCTGCTACGGCTGCTACTGCCACGGCCCTCCTCCTACACACACCCTCACTCGTGCGTGCACACACCCGATCACACTTTCGCATACACATACACACTCTCACACAGCGCCCACTAGGTGCCAGCCAGGTACAACTGGAGAAACGGTGAGTGGAGACGGTCACATAGATGTGTAGATATATATCTGACCCTGTGAAAAAAGCAAAGAACATGTGATCACACAGAGGAAGAAGCCAGTTCCTGGGTCCATCAGGGCAGGTCCCAGGTAGGAAAGGACACTTGAGTTGAGTTGACAGACGACAAGGCAAGGAAGTAGGGAAGAGCATTCCAGGCCAAGGGAACTGCAGGAACAAAAGTATGGGGGTGTGAAAGAACACGGGATGCTGGGGGAACAGGTGGTGGTCCGGAGTGGAGAACTATGGGGATGGTGGAGGGGGTGGGACAGAGACTGCGTGACCCCGAGCCTCGGGTTACCCAACGGGAAGCCACTGAAAGTGTGGGGATGCCTGGACAGATGCAGCTGGAGGGTTTGGAGGTCCACTGGAGGGAAGGGGGTCCCGTTCCAGACACTGGTTTACCGACTCCCCCACGCCAGTTTTGTCCAGGTTGCCCCTTGGCAAGAGATGCTTCTAGAGATCATCTTGGCTGGAGTCATGAACCATGAGGCTTTTGTAAGTGGGGTTTCCCAGTCAAAGGGGTGGGCATAGCTCCAGAGAACCTTAGATTTTCAGCGCAGGGAGTGGGACTTACAGACCACTTTTAACAGATGGAGAAAGTGAGGCCCAGATGGGGGAGTTGACTGGCCCTTGGTCACCCAGAGCCAGGCCCAGGACTCCAGCCTGCAGCTCTGAGGCCGAGTGGTAGCAATGCCAACAGGGGGTAGGGGGTGGGATGCGGGTGTCTCTGGCTGTCTGTCCCACCTCAATCCTAGGCCCTCCCTAAGCCTCGGGGGTGTGGTCTGCCCAGGTGCCTCTGCAGAAAGGTCTGAGCAGAAGACAGGCGGTAGCTGTCTCTCCACTCTGTCCTTCTTGGCCTTTAGCATCTTTGTCTTCCTCTCCCGCATTGTCTCTTGCTCGCTCCTGTGCTCCGTGTGTGTGTGTCTGTGTGTATCCTTCTCCCTCTCTTTGTATGTCTCTCCCTCCTTCTCATCATGTCTTTGTCTCTGTCTCTCTCTCTCTCCGCTTCTTCTCTCTATAATTCTCTGTCTCTTTCTCCATCTACTACCCATCTTTGCCTTTCTTTGTCTCTCTCCCGCTCTCTCCTTTTCTCTTTCTTCTCCTTCCCTTTTCCCCTCTCTACCTTATTTTTCTCTCCCTCGCCTTCTTCTCTCTCCTTCTTTCTCTCCATCCCGAGGTCCGTCCATGGCTGGGACCCAGCCCCTTTCTTCCCCCAGCCCCTCAGCCTGACCAGACCCCAGTGCCCCACACCCACTAATCAAATCTGCGACCTGATTCAATTACACCAGCAAAAACGCAGACGTGTAACCTTGTTAATATCACGTTTATTAGAGGGAGGGGAGGAGAAAATTAAGATAGACTTCGTGTTGCTGCTAATTAGAAAAATTGAGACTTTACATCTGCGTAGCACTGAGCAACATGTGGTGGTAACAGATGTGGGCTCATTACACAGCTGCAGGGGGGGGTGGCGTGCAGAAAATATTCCCAAGCCAGCCTCTTTCCTGAGCTGCAGCCCCCGCCGTGCAGCGACCCCAGGCCTGATGACACGCTCAGAAGCAAGAAGCCCAGGACCTGGGGGGAGAGGCGGCGCAGCCCAGCAGCTGAGAGCCCAGCCCTGGACTCAGACCTGAATTCAAGCCTCCTCAGCTCTATTACATATCGGCTGTGTGACCTTGGGCCCGCCTTTAACCTCTCTGTGTCTTGATTTCCTAATTTACACAGATACTGTTGGCGCCAGCCTCACAGAACTGGGGTAGGGCGAATGAAATAAGGCAAGTCAAGTGCTGAACGTGAGGTCTGCACAAGCTCAGACCTCCCGTGCTGGCTGCAGTGCGAGGGGTCAGCTGTGTGGTCGTAGCCCCAGAGTCTCTGCAGTGTCCAGCCCCATTCCACAGGCCTCCACCTCCCCTAACCTGACAAAGGCCAATAGGAGCTAGGGCTCAGACTACCAGTCCCGGGGGCTTGGTGCATCTGAAATGGCCCCATTGCAGAGCTCTTCGACCTTGGATCCTGGACTTCACTTGTAAGGAAACCGTGGAGGAAGGGGAGGATGCAGTGAAATCCCTACTTCTGGGGGCCAGTTGGGGAAGGGGCGTAGGCCAGAAATAGTGCGGGGACAGGGTTATCAGATTTAGCAAAACAAACAAACAAACCAAAAAAAAAAAAAAACCGAACAGACAAAAAAACAGGATACCCAGTTAAACTTGGATTTCAGATAAATAACAAGACATTGTTAAGCATAACTATGTCCCATGCAACATTTGGGATATGCTTATGCTAAACAATGATTCAGCGTTTATCTGAAATCACATTTAACTTGGCATCCTTTATTTTATTCAGCAACACTAGGTGGAGAGTCAGGACAAGCTGGACCTGGGAGAGTGCCCAGGGCTCCCCGGAGCCCACTAGACACAGGTAACCAGCCATGGGTGGGGTAGGGGTGGGGTGGGGTGGGGAGAGGACCAGTAATCTTCCCCTCCCTGTGCCAACCCCAGGAGCAGAGCCCAGGCCCCCCGCCTGCAGTGCCTCTGTCAGAGCTGAGCAGAAAAGGACTCCGGCTCCCACTCACAGCATCCCCAGATCTCTTCCTGGTGACGGGCCCTGGGACCAGGAGAAGCCTACCTTCCACCTGCAAGGCAACCCGCAGTCAGGGTCACAATGGATGAAGCGTGAAAGCTCATGAGATGCTGCCTCCTGTCTCCCTCTGCCCCTCCCTGCTTTTGTGGCACCCCCTTTGGCCCTGGGTCCCTTGAAGGGGTACCCCTGTAGGCAGCTAGGAGCACAGGCCCCAAGGGAGCCAAGGTGGGGTTCCCCATCCCATATCTGCAGGGCTGCACGAAAGGGACCCACAAAAGCAAAGGAAAATCCCTTCAGTGCATCATGAAAACCTCAGAGCCGAGGAGACTGAGGGCAGGTCGGAGGCTGGGTCACCTTTTCCCCAGACAGCGCCTTTCAGGCCTCCCAGGTCCTGGCCCACTTGTAGGGTCAGAGCCAAAGGGAACCAGGGGAGGTGAGGGAGACAGAGCGGGACCAAGGGATGCATGGGTGATCCAGATGGCTGTGCCAGGCATGGGTGCAGAGGCCCAGGCTGAGCTTCCAAGGCTGCCTCTGTAACAGGGCTGGGGGTAGGGAGGCAGCCTGGGCTAAAGTCTCCCAAGGAGGGGCCACACCACAGCCAGCCCAGGCTGTCCTCACAGCTCCAAAAGGAAGAGCCTGGGACCCTCCCAAAGGGGAGCCCTGCCCCGGGCCCAGGAGGGGCTGCAGAGATTTATTAAATATGTGTTGGACCCCAGAGTCTAGCACAAGGTTTCATTTAGCAGACACTTACTATGTGCTGAGGACCATTCTAAGCACTTTACAAACATCCATGAGTTCATTTTCCTAACAAGTGTCCTCACCATCCCCACCCACTGCCCGCATCTAATCTCCGACCTTCCCTGACATGCTCGAGGCCCCAGGAAGCTGACCTCCACCTGCAGCATCACCTCAAGTCCCCTGCCCTCCAGCTGTGGGCTGGTTTCGGGCAACGGGAAGCACCTGCACGAAATTAGGGATTCTAGCTGTGGTTGCATCCATTCCTCTATGGCTACCAATCTAGCTGGGGCCTGGAGTAGGGGTTCCAAGACTCTGACCCTCACAGACCTCTGGAAACACCTTCCCTCCCTCACCCCTTCACCCTGGTGAGGGAGGAGGCGAAACTCTTTTCTGCTCTTGCTAGCCCATGTGACCTCACCATCCCTTACTGCACGGCTGGGAGTCCAGCTGTCAGGGTTAGACCTTATCTGATCATTGAATAAATGAGACCTCAGCCCCTGGAGCTGGAAAGACTTGAGGCTGAGATTCCACTGCCTTGTGAAGCTAGGATAATGCAGGCCCAGGCCCCATGCCTCAGAATGAGATTTATAAGATCCACGACCAAGTCCAAGTCTGTTCACTAAGAGAGTCCTGGGAAAACCCCTGGCCAAGGCACGTGGTGAGCTTCAATCATCATTCTAGGCCAGTGGTTCTCAGCCAGGGCAATGTTGTCCCATAAGAGACACTTGGCAAAGTCTAGAGATATTTTTGATGATCAAAATTAAGGGGTGGGGTGCTCTGGCATCTAGTGGGTAGGAGCCAGCAATGCTGTTAAACATCCTACAATGCACAAGACAGACCTCCACAACAAAGAACTATCCAGCCCAAAACGCCTGAGAAACCCAGGTTTCCCCACTCAGAGAACCACAGAATCTCAGGACTCTCAGAGAACACTGATCTTATTACACATGAAGATACTGAGAACCCAAGAAGACCTGAAAGTCACTGCCCAGTTAGAAGTAGCCAGTATTCAAGTCCAATTTTACCTCTAGAGTAAATATTAGAGTAGATACTAGCCAGTATCCAAGGCCAACCTTTTACATCTAGAGCCTAACACAGAACCTGGCACCTGGACCCAGCCTCTCTCTGTTCCAAGTGGGCTGTCAGCTGGTCCTCAGCCGCGTGCCCAGGCCAGGGTGAGGTGAGATCTAGGATGGTGGGTCCTAGGGACCTCTTTTCCCTGGAAGATGAGTCCAGAGAGCTTTCCTTTGGTGAGTTCTCCCCTTCCTACAAGTGCTCCTGTCAAGAACACACATTCGTGCACTCATGCACACGCACACACACTTTCAGGCACATGTGCACACAAACCACAGCCTGAGCTGTAGTTACATCGTCAATAGCCATCCACATCCCTGTGTTGGCCTCAAAGGGATCTCCTTGGAAATCCCTGCTCTTTTCCTGCTGTCAGAAATCCTTGTCAAGGGCAAACATTGATCCTTTGAGGGTAGAAGTGATTTTTGAAACAGTTCCCAGCCAGTAGTATTTATTCTGGTGAGCTCAGACCGGAACGGGCCATCTTAGGAGAGGTCTAAGAGGGAGCTGTATATGGAGGTGAAGGTTTTGCAGGGTGGTTCTGGAGGTGACTGATGGGGAGCCAGGGCCATTCCCAACTGGGACCACAGGCACGGAATCCCATGCTGGGAGTAGGGCTGGAGAACGAGGAGTTGGGTGAGGACTTGGTTGAGGAGAGTCGGTCCCCAGATGGCCAGAGACAGAGCGAGCCCAGGGCCAGCCCCCACCCACAGGAAAGGAGAAGCCAGGCCCATGGCTCAGCCTATGGCCAAGAGTGGGACCAGAATATGAAGGACAGTTGAAGCTTTGGGGGCCGTCCGGCATCTGTTCTCCTTTATTGGGATAACAACATCAGGGTCTCCTTTCAGGCAATTGTGGTCGTCCTCCACTGTGATGACTGGAATCAAAGCCGTAGCACACACGAGGAGTCTTTTTTTTAATACTTATTTATTTATTTATTTGGCTGCGTCGGGTCTTAGTCGCAGCATGCTGGATCTTTCGTTGCAGTGCGCGGGCTTCTCTCTAGTCGTGGCGCGGACTTAGTTGCCCTGCGGCACGTGGGATCTTATTCCCCAACCAGGGATTAAACCCGCATCCCCTGCATTGGAAGGCGGATTCTTAACCACTTGGACCACCAGGGAAGTCCCGAGGAGTCTTTTTTGACAGTTGCCAAGGTACAGACGGTGTAAGGAAACAAACAGGCTGATAAGACAGCAGTGGAATGCCATTCCCCTCCTTAGGGCTGAAGGGAGACCTGGGACTATGGACAGAGACTGTCCAGCAGGAGACAGAGTCCAATGGGAACAGTGACCACCAGAGCCAGTGCAACACCAGAGTGGGAATGGGGCATGGAAGAAAGACCCCAACCTCCCTCTTCTTCTGCCCTCTGATCTCCTCCATTGCTTCCCGTTGGCCAAACCCAACGGGAAGCCCACACGCAAATCTGGGGGTCAGCTTTCTGGGGCCCAGAGAAGGGCAGAGATAGGAACTGGGGAAAGAGAGAGGGCAAATGGAAAATAACCAGCGTACCTGTCCGCTGTGACCGAGAGATGGGCACCAACCCTGAACTAGGCCAATCAGACTTTGCTCTCCCACGACTTTAAATTCCACCGGAAAGAGAAAAACGAGAAAAAAATCCATTCATTCCCATAATGGTGCCTGTACCACAATCACACGCAAACCTCACAGAGGGGCCACAGTGAAGGAACATCAGCCAAAGCCCTCATCCTGTCCCACCCATTCTCCACCTTTAAGACCAGGCAGAGCTTACCAATGAGCCATGGGCGTCTCCAAGCAGCCCCTGCTGATGGCTTTATAACGGGGTCACCTGGACACCTTAAAGCACACTAATAAGCCACAGGAACCCCCATGTAGGGTGCTGGCAGGAGACCACACCATCACAATGGCCAGAGGGGAGTAGTTTCTTTTCCTACTTGAGTAGTTTCTTGAGTAGTTTCTTTTCCCCAGAAACTACTCAATAAATGCTTTTAGCATCTTTTTTAAATGAAAGAGGAATGAAACGTAAGGGGCATATGAACATTGCTCTCATTTTCAATTAGTCCAAATGATTGTGTTAAAAGCTATTAATAAACCACCATGAATGGAGGCCACCGGTGGAGGGATTCATCGGGGAGCAATTGGCAGCCCACAGCGGAGTCTTGCGCCACTGCTGAGGACCCCTCCCTCGTCTCACCTCGCCTCCAAAGCCGCAGGGACCCACCACGTTCCCGTGCTGCAGGGAAGGGTAGGATGAGGGACTGCGAGCGTCTGCTAAGATCTGAGAAAAGGAAAGCATCCCCACACCCACAATGCTGCGCAAACGTGGGAAGAAAGGAGAGCCTGGTTTGGGGTTATACGAATAATTGGCCAGTTCTATCAGTCACCATAAGGAAAAATGGCCACATGGGCCAAGCTGGGTCATCCTGGGTGGTCCTCCCCTGTGTTCCAGGGATGCTCCAGATTACACACAATTGTCTGCAACTCAGCAATCAATGCAGAACTCTCCCGTGCCCACTCTGGTCCACTAGTAGTGGCTGCCTTCGTGCACTGTGCTGAAAGGATCCTAAGGCTTTTGTCTCTCACTGGGAGAAGTGGCTTCACTGATTAGTGATGTCTGCCAGGTCCATGATTAGTGGACGGAGGCATGCTTGTCATGTATCCAACATTCCTGTTGGGAGAGTGACTGCGCTCTTTGGTCCATTCACCAGCTGGAGGTGGCTTCCCTTCCAACTATGCTCAACTGAACCAAACCCTTCCAACCTGCCTCCTCTCACCCTGTGCCTTGATCCCGGGTAGACAGAGGCCACAGGACAGGGATCCTGGATCATCATTGTCTGTTTGCAGGTCGTCTCCCCGACACGAGTGGCCCATGACGCAAACTAGCATCCAAAACAAAAAGGCCAGTAAATGCCCTGGCTGGACCCCAGAAGCAGGACCCGCGCTAACCCTCACCCCTGTTATCTCACAGTCTGAATTTCACATCCAAGACTTCCACAGCCAGCCAGCAGAGCCCTCAACAAGAAGAGATGCCAAAGGATCCCGAAAGGTCCAAAGAGATGTTTCCAGGATCTCCCTAACCAGGGCGACCAGGGCATTTCACGTGTTGTGCTTTGGCTACGTCCCTAAGAAGGAAGAAGTAGCCCCTGCATGCTGCACTCAGACGTCACAGTTCCTGCATCCCTTTCTCCATCCCTCACTCCACTCCTCAAACCAGATTCCAAAACTGAAAGAAGGCCTGGCCACAGACCAAGGCTTGGGGACCATAATGGAAGTAGACAGCCAAGCAGTGTAGCCCTCTGATGGACCCAGCCCCGGATGAACAAGAGCCCCATCCTTGGTTTCCAATAACTCCCACCTCCACCCCATGATTGATGGTGGGCACATGCATCATGCCCCCCCCTTCTTCTCCCACGGAGGTTTTTTTTGTTAGGTTTTGCTAAAGCAACCTGCAAATTAATTTAATATCCTCCTTTGGTTGGGAGCTATGAAACCGGGCTCGAGGCTGATGATGCATGAACCATTGGTGGCAAGTATTTAATCTCTGGACAATGGATAGAGATGTTAGTGCACGCCACACTAAATTCTATTTACGCTGCCTATTAAGGGCAGTCAAGCTGAAGGGAATCGGTGCACATTACAGGCCCTAATGGGAGAGGAAGCTCCACAACAGTACATTAAAGGCGGAAAATGAATTAGGAGAGGACTGCGGAGGAGAAGGCAGGCAGGCCGAGGGGCTGTCTGCAGATAACTCTTCCTGTCAGCCCAGCGCACACACCCAGCCCCACTGCTCAGATGTGCCAAGGAGAGAAGCCACAGCGGTCCCCCTCAAAGACCTGATCTGTGGGTACCACCCACCCAGGGCTCAGGGACGTGGGAGCCACCATCCTGCAGGTGAAGAAAGAAAAGGGGCTGGAATCATCTCAGGCCACCAACACAGCCTCCCTGCCCATTCCAGGTGGGTCCACTTGGAGGTCTGGGGCACCCTCCGTCCCTCCAGGGTCACTGATACTTTGGGTCCTTCCACAGGCAGGAGGAAACAGGCAGTGGCCGCGGAGAATAACTCTCCTTTCTGCTGCTGCTTTTGCTACGACGTTACTGGGCAAACCTTGGGAACGGCGGTTGTTGTGCAGGAGAGGAGACCTACAGGGACTTTGGGTGAGTCACGTGACCTCTCTGAGCCCCAGTTTCCTCTCACTTTCTCAAGTAAGGTGAAGGCTTGAGTCTTCCTGGGCTCACACGGCGCCTCGGTCCTCCCCTTTTCTGTCTATCTATTTCCCCTAGAGTGTCTTGTTTCCCCAGAACCCAGCATATAGCTGTGCACAGAGAGGGCATCAGCCAGTGCTTGCTCGTTAAAGAAAGAATTTGCCCAAGGTCACCCAGCAGGTGAGCCCCTCAGCCAGGATTAGCACTAGATCTGTCTGACTCCCATCACACCTCCATTCTCAACACCCCTCTTGTAAACAGGTGACTCCTGGGGTTCTTTGGAAAAAAATCTAAGCTGGCCTTCTCTCCCCAAAGCCAGACAGCAGAGTGGGGACGGCAGGGGGTCCCAGCCTCCTGCTTCCTGCAAGGTAGAGAGTGTGGAATGTACTTTAGCCAGCTCAGATGTTGGGGCCTCAGAGAGAGGATACCAGCACGAGGATAATATTTCTGGGCAATCTAGTTAGGGAGGGGAGGCAGGGAGAGGTGACACAGGCTGCCTCGAACAGGATGAAATGTTAGGACCCCACCGTCATTGGAGGATGCCCACAGCCAGCCAAGCCCTATACCTCGGTCAGCTGCAAGATCTCCAGAAAGACACGGGGTACCGGGATGAGGGGTAATGACTCAAGGAACTGCCCAAACTACCGGAAATGGATGGGTTAAGCCTTCAGAACAAGCCCCCAGCTCCTGAATACGTCCACAATCCTTAGGGTCAGAGCTTCCAGGATACACTCTGGCATTTCACACTATGCCTCTTCACATGTTGTTTCCTCTATTTGAAATACCCTTCCCCACATCTCCTGGCCTATCCCTACCTGTCCATTAGGACTCAACCTTCTCCTCCAAGAAGTCTTCCATGAACCCCAGAGGCTGAGTTAGATGCCCATCACTTATTCTGCCACAGTGTCCTGTGCTACCTTCATTGTAGCACTTACTGTCCTATGTCATTATAGTCAGGACACATCTCTGATTCATTCTGTATGCCCAGTTCCAGGTACTTGGTAGGGCACAGGGAATATTTGTTGAACTGAACTGAAATGACCCACTGATTCTAGCCAGCCATTCTGCGCAGATGTATTATAGCCACTGTCATGAAGATTACATTTATACAACACCCTAATCATATACAAAAGCATTGGATTATTATAGGCTGTTACATATCACATACATACCACTATCACTAACTGGCTATATTTATCACAAACAGAAAGGATTACATATTAACCGTGGGGGAGGGGAGGTGGCAAAGCAGTACTCAGAAGTAAATTTGTAGTTTTGACTGCATCTTTAAGAGAACAAAGACGACTGAAAATAAATTATCTTGGATGATTTCTGGGTAAATACGACAGATTAAAAACATATCCAACTTCCGAAACTTTGTTGCTATTGCCTTTCCTATTCTCTCCATCCTCCTGGGTTATGTCTTTTAAGAAAACCCCTTTGCTGTTCTTTTAATGGGGGGTTGGGAGGTAATTAGCACCTCTGATTTGGCTACATGGCAGCAATGAGAATGTGCCTTTCAGATCTCCAACTTCAAGGTAATTGAGCAACTGCCCCAGCTGCTATGCCCAGAATCTATCACCACATTCACTCCTGGCCCCCAGATGAACAGAGCAGAAATACTAAGGCAGATCTATTCCTAGAATATGTATATGTGAGACTCTCTTGACAGTTGATTTAGGCTCAAGAACTCCCCTTGGCTTTGCTGAAACTTTCTTGAAACTGCATAGCATTCTACTGCTTTTATCTGCTCAACCATCCTTCCTTCCCTCTCTCCTCCAAAATGGTTAGAACTGCATCATGGTCTGACAGCCCTCCCAGCCTCCTCCTTCATAGGTGCTTTCACCAATAAATCTCTTGTACCTTTAATCCAATCTTGGTGTCTACTTCTTGAAAGAACCAAACTAACACACTTGAGAAAACTAGATCCTAAGCCAGCAGTGGAGAAAACTGAGAACCAACCTGATTCACCTTGGAATTTCCAGAAGACTTTGGAATTGAAGGCATCAAGTACCACTGTGAGTGGGGAGTGAAAGAATATCTAAAAGAAGGGGAATCTGTACAAAGCTTAGAAAAGTACCTGGCTAGGAATGTAAAATGGTGCAGCCACTATTGGAAACAGTATGGAGGTGTCTCAAAATATTAAACCTAGAACTACAGTATGATCCAGCAATCCCACTTCCGAACGTATTTCCAAAGGAATTAAAATCAGGATCTCGAAGAGATATTAGCACTCCCACGCAGCACTATTCACCATAGTCAAGATATGGAAACAACCTAAATGTCCATCAATGGATGAACGGATTTTTTTAATGTGATGTACACATACAATGGAATATTATTCAACCTTAAAAAGAGAAGAAAAACCTGAAATATGCAACAAAATGAATGGACCTTGAGAATATTATGCTAAGTGAAATAAGCTAGCCACAGGACAAATACTGCATGATTCCATTTATATGTGGTACATAAAAAAGCCCAATTCATTGAAGCAAAGAATAGAACTGTTGCCAGGGGCTGGAGGAAGAGGGAAATGGGCAGTTGCTAACAAATGGGTATAAAATTTCAGTTGTGCAAGATGAGTAAGTTCTAGAGATCTGCTGTACAACATTGTTCCTGCAGATAACAATACTGTATTGTGCATTTCAAATCTGTTAAAAGGGTAGATCTCATGTTAAGTGTTCTTACCACAATCAAAATTTCTTATTTTAAAAATTAAAAGTACCTGGAACATAGTAGTGGTTATATACATGTTTGTTGAATAAATATAAATAAAACTGGTTTAAAATATCTTTAAGTAGCAGTGAGATTCCCTAGAGCTTCTCCTCTAGTCTTCCACAAAGAAGCAATTTCCCCTGCCCTATCTCAGCAGATGAATGGAGAATTTTTCTCCAGAGAGTATAAGACAGAGAATCTCTAGAAAAAGACACCAGGCACTGCTGAGAGCAAGGTTCCTTACTGAAAATACGGGGGGAAAAGTGAACTTACACACATTAGATGTTTAGACCTCCCTATGCTGTTCTCCCACTTGGCTCTCGGAACACTGACAGTCAAAACTTTACCTCCAGGTGGGAGACTGAAAGAATCCCCTCTAGGAGATGAGAATAGACAACTAAGGATTAACAGACATCTGAGAAAGGCCCCTAACATGGAAGATGGAAATAAAAGCAAATACATGCCAGGTGAGAAGCAACTAGGAGAAAACAGAAACTATGCTATTCAAAAAATATATATGTTATCCTATTTATATGAAGTGTCCAGAACAGACAAATATAGAGAGACAGAAAGTAGATTAGTGATTGACTAGTCCTGGGTAGAGATGAGAGGTTGAGGGGTGATAACTAAAGGGTACAGAGTTCCTCTTGGGGGTGATGAAAATGTTCTAAAATTGATTGTGGGGATGATTGCACAACTCTGTGGATATACTAAAAACCCTTGAATTGTATACTTACGTGGGTGAATTGTATGTGGTCTGATTTATATCCCAATAAAGCTATTAGCAAAAAATTACATATATACTATCTTGTATATAATATATACAGAGAGATAAGAAAAGAGATTGCATCAAACAAATGCAGAACAATATAAAAAGGAATATTCAGAACACATACAAAAGGGCCTTATAAATTTAAAATTCAGCAGTTTAAATAAAATACTCAAAAGAGTTTGAATATAAGAGGGATACTCCTCAGAAAATAGAGCAAAAAGACAAAATGGAAAATAGAAAAGAAAAGATGAGAAAATTAGAGAACCAGCCAAAGATGTCCAGACTCCAAATGATGAGCATTATGAAAAAGCAGGGCAGAGACAATAGAGGAAGAAAGTTACTAAAATTATTCAAGAGAATTTCTAAGAACTGAAGAATATGAGTTTCCATAGAAAGAGTTTAGAGAAAAGATGAAAATAGTCTCACACCAGGCATTATAATGAAATGTTAAGAAAATATCAGGTCCCTGGATACAAAGAGAAGATACTTCAAGCTCTAGACAGAAAAAAACAAAGCAGATCCAAGAAAGGATCAGAAATCAGAAATGCTTCAGATGCGTCAACAACTAGAAAACAATGGGACAGAATGTATTAGTTATCTATTGCATATAACAAACTAACCCAAAACTTAGCAGCTTAAAACAACAATAAACATTTATATCTCACACAGTTTCTGTGGCTCAGGAATTTAGTAGTGGATTAGCTGGTTGGTTCTGGCTCAGCGTCTTTCATGAAGTTATAGTCAGTGTTGGCCGGAGTCATAGTCATCAGAAGGCTTGACTGGGGCTGGCGGATCTACTTCCAAGATGGCGCACTCACATGTCTGGCCAGCTGATATTGACCACTGGCAGGAGGTCTCAGTTTCTCATCATGTGAACCTCTCCAAAATGCTGCTTGAGCGTCCTCATGACACAGCAGCTGGCTCCCCTCAGAAACAGTGATCTTAGGATTAAAAGCCACATGTCTTTTATGACTGTCATTTCCATAATATCCCACTGGTTACAAAGATCATCCCTATTAAATGTGGGAAGGGACCATATGGGGCATGGCTACCAGGAGATGAGAATTATTAGGGGCTGTTTTGGAAGCTGGGTGCCAAACACTTGCTTCAAAATTATGAAGGAAAATGAATTCCAAGCAAAAAAAAAAAAAAAAAAAATTGCTCCCAGCCAAATATTCATCAAGTCTGAGAGTAAAATAAGGATATCGTCAGACATGAGAAGTCTTTGTTTTTTTACCTCTCATGTATCTTTTTTTAAGACACAGCTAGAGAAGATGTTCCACCAAAATGAGTATATAAACCAAGAAAGAGGAAGACAAGATTCAGAAAAGGGGATATCCAACCCAGGAGTGAGTGACAAGGAATCCCCAGTAGGATGGGGAAGGGAGAGCCCAGGATGACAGTTGTGTGTCAGGCTTAGAAGGCATCCAGGCCAGATGCGATCAAGTCAGAGCCACCAGAGAGACATCTTCCAGAAGGAGATTGATAGAATATCTGTCTGTTTGAGTGTCTTCATAGGTGATTTAGGCAATTAGTAAGGAACTAGTGTTGAACCAATGATGAACACATAGCAAACCAAGCGTCAAAAAGACCAAGACAGATATTAACTCCAGCGAAATTAGAAGTTTTGTGGGGAAGGAACAGTAATAATAGTTTACTACCTAGCTCAGACCTGAAGAGTGTTTACATAGCCATAATAATGTAAATATTAAATATCAATCTTAACACAATTAAGATATATCTATGCTGGTGGAGGGGCAGGTGAGAAGTATGTACGAGTGTGGAAGGAACGGGTAGAGGAAAGAAAGTTAAATCTTCACCTTCCATGGTGAGACATCAAGATATAATGCCTAAACCTGAAAAAGCAAGAAGTCCACATTTTGTAGAGACACAGAGGTAAATATCTCAATCTGCTGAAAGAGGAGAAGCTGGTTGCCTCTAGGGGAGGGAACATGGGAGAGAAACTGCTGGAGGGGTTTGCAACACACCTTGTAGAACTTCTTGACTCTTTAAGTACAGGTAAAACTTGGACCAAAAAAATTAAAACTAAAGAGAAACTGAAACTACTTTCAGAAAAATAACAACAAACCATATCACAAAATATCGAGACACAGAAGTAAAACTTGTTCATGGACACCTCCTCCTCCTATACTCTCCCCTCGACAGTTCCTCATTTCATTTCCCCCTCCATCAACCAGGCTTTGGAGTAAGACAGACTGGCATTCAGAGCATGACTTGGCCACTAACTCACGGTGTATTTGTGTATTGTTGGGTTAGGCCAGTTCAGTCCTATTTTCTTAATATATATTTTTTCCTTGTACATAGAGAGAAATACATAAACATATATTTTTCTATATATGTATGTAATATATATGTATATAATATATATGTATGTATTAAGAAAATAGACCTGCCCAAACATAAGAATGTATATATTTATGTATATATTATATAGAAAGAGAATATAATAAATTTTTAAATATATTCTATATATACTATGTATAACCATATATATATATATAACTTTATATACATACATAAAGGTATACACAGATTTTCAACTGTCTGGTTGAAAGTGCCCCTAACCCCAAAGTTGTTCACGGTGAACTGTATTTGGAGATAGGGCTTTCAGGAGGTAATTAAGGTTAAATGAGATCATAAGAGTAGGGCCCTGATCCAATAGGATTAGTGTCCTCATAAGGAGAGACCCCAGAGAACTTGTTCTGTCTCTCTCTACACACATGCAGTATAAAAAAGGAGATCCTTAGACTGAAGAAATCTGGAGTCATCTACCCTTACATGTTAAATGTGAGGAAGCAGTGGTAATATCAACATGCTCTGAGATTTTATCCTGTGCACTTTGCATACATTTTCTCACCTAATGTTCAGCAAGACGCTATGAGATTGCCACCATCATTATCTCCATTTCACAGATGAAGAACTGGGGCCTCAGAGATTAAGCAACTTGACTAAGGCCATGCAATGAGTTAGAGGCAGGGAAGGAATTCATGACAATCATAACATGGTAAGAGGTGTCTAAGTGAGAAATCTTGCTATCCTGAGACCACAGTGCTGGAGGCCATATGTAGGTCCTTCATGACAGTCCCATCTGAGCCAAGCCTCCGGCCACCCCAGCCCAGGCACCAGACATGGGAGTAAAGAAGCTATCTTGGAAATGGATCCCTCAGCCCTGGACAAGTCATCCCAGTTGAAGTCCCAGATGTCATGGAGCAGGGAAGGTCTGTCCCCACTGTTCCCTTCCAGAATTCCTGACCCACGGAACCTGTGAGCTGAATCAAAGGGTGGGTGTTTGACACCAGTAAGTTTGGGGTAAGACTCAGCAATAGAAAGTACAAGCAGCGGGGGTGGTGGTGGTGGGATAAATTGGGAGATTGGGATTGACATATATACACTAATATGTATAAAATGGGTAACTAATAAGAACCTGCTGTATAAAAAAATTAAATTAAATTAAATTTTTTAAAAAATTGAGGGCTTCCTCGGTGGGGCAGTGGTTGAGAATCTGCCTGCCAATGCAGGGGACACGGGTTCAAGCCCTGGTCTGGGAAGATCCCACATGCCACGGAGCAACTAGGCCCGTGAGCCACAACTACTGAGCCTGCGCGTCTGGAGCCTGTGCTCTGCAACAAGAGAGGCCACAATAATGAGAGGCCCGCACACCGCGATGAAGAGTGGCCCCCGCTTGCCGTAACTAGAGAAAGCCCTCGCACAGAAACGAAGACCCAACACAACCAAAAATAAATAAATTAATTAATTAATTAATTTTTTTAAAAAAAAATTGAGCTTCCATAGAGAAAACAATGAATAACACAAAAGATAATTTAGACATAGAAGAAAGGAGAAAGTCCTAATAAAGGAGAGAGTAAAAAAGATGGAGCAAATATGTTTTTCCGGTGATCAAGGGCTTGAACTTTAGATAATTTTTATAAGATGTTAGTGATGATTTCTTAAAGAAAATAGATCAAAGTATTATTTCAAAGCAATTCAAATTGAATTCATGGAAAAGCAAAATGCCTTCTATCTGATTCTAATATTTTAATTGACTTTGCCTTTAAATAAAATGTTACTAAAATTTAAAAAAAAAAAAGTAAGAAAGAAAGAAAGCACGAGCAGCGCCATGGGAAGAGGGACCAATCAAACCCAAAAGAAAATGTATGACATCCTCCTGGGTCTATGTGGCTGTGAGGATCTGATCAATCTGCCATGTAAAATCAGGGGCACTGAAATGTAAGAGGCTGTGGAGCCCTGTGCTGTGCCTCTGTCCAATACAGAGGAAGCCAGCACTCTCTTGGAACTGAATTCAGGCTCCCTTTGATGTAGAAACTCTAGAGCATCCCAGGGTGACCCAGGTGAGGGCAGCAGGCATCCCGGAATCAAGCCACGGGGGGCGGCAGCAGCTCCCCAAGGCCTGGCTCTCCCTGGATCCCAGGTGGCATCATCCTCAGGTGGTTTCTCCCCACTCCCACGACCCCATCCTAGCCTACCCCTGACCTTCAGTGCTGACCTTGTTGCCCCATGCTCCCAACTCCCCTCACTCTTCTGGGAAATTAGTAGATCTAGAAATGCCCTGGTCATTTGGACCTTGTCATCCCTGCAGCCATTTCTTTCAGGACTTGGCTCCAAGTGTCCTCCTCTCTGAAGCCCTTCCTCACAGCCCCCAGGGAAACAACCACTCCTCACCTTGCACCCCCTGCTTTCCATCCATCATAGAAATGCAGTGTTGAATTAATGCAATTCAACAAATATGTATTGAGCATCAGCTAGGTGACAGGCACCATGCTGGGCACTGGGACCCAATCATCGTCCCCACCCCTATAAGGACAGACTCTGACAATAAACATATTATTACATACAGTGTGAACACGCTAACGCCATCAAGTCCTCCGTGCTGTCAGCCATCCGAGGGGGTCATAAGCTACAGGGGTCAGGGAGAATACCCTGATCTGATGAAGGGACTTCTGAGACCTACACAGTGGGGAGTGAGACAAGCAAAGGCATCAAGGGATAGATGATGGGCAGCATGGAAAGGGTTCCAAGTGGAAAGGACATCTTGTTCAAAGACCTGAAGGTTTTGTTTTTTTTTTTTAATCTGACTGGTTCCAAAAAAATAAAATGCAAAAGAAAGAAATTGGTCCCAAAGTATGCAATTGAGAGTGGTAACAAATGGGGCTACGGGGCTCAGTGGGGTCTCGTAGACCTTGGGAAGGACTTTTGCCTTTATCTAAAGGAAGTTGAAAGCCACTGGAGAATTTTAAGCAAGGGAGTGACAGAGGTACATTTCAGAAAGATCATGCGGGGTGCTGCGTGGAGAGAGAATTATAGGACCAAGAGTGCCAGTAAAGAGACCCAAAAGATGGTGATCGAGGTCTTCCAGGAGAGAGATGGTGGTGGGCGGCAGCAGGGTTGCTGGAGGAGGTGGAGAGACGTGGGCAAAGGCAAGGCACAGAATGCTTCAGAGCCTTAAAGGTGGAAGAGATGATGGGCATGAGGTTGGGGGAGGTGAAGTGGAGGAAGATGAAAAATAATGATGGAAGTTTCCAGCTTGGGCCTTAAAGGGGATGGAGTGCTCTCCCTGAAATTCCCTTCAGAGAACTTATGGGCATTACTGTTTCACTAAACTGGGGTATTCCCACCCACAAGGCCTGGCCTAGAGAGACAGGGAAGGGACAAAATGGGAAGGGAGAAAAGAATGCACCAGGATGAGGCTCCTGTCTTTGAACCCCCTCCCTGCCCTGTCCCACTTCCAACCACCCATGGCCTATTCCTTCAAGGACAACCTCTGTCACAGCTGCTGGCAGCTCCCACCCACCAGCTGTAGCCCCACTGCTAGAAATTAAGCTGTAGTGTTTACGGGACTTAATTAACAAAATCACTCATCATCCCAGGAACTCAGACTATCTGGACATGACAACAGTTGAAATAAATTAGCCCAGTGACCAGTGAGATCATCTTCAATCTAGTCTGGGGTCCTAGTTTACCCCAGACACCCTGGCCCTCCTCTGGGGCCTCCCCTCCAACCTCCAGTCCCCAGGAGCCCTTGCAGTTAATAGCTAATTAACAAACAAAACAAACCTACCAGGTGGAACAACAGAAAGACATTCTCAGCCCACAAAAGCAAGTCATTATTTGGTGTGGGCAGGTCTGGAAAAAAAATCACTTATGAGATCAATCAATGTCTCTCCTCAGTCTTGAGGGTCTGTTAGGGTGGAGGAAGGCCCCTCAAGATCAGGAAAGTGATTTAAAGGAAAAATTAAGCCTCACCCATTTCCTCTACAGCTAATCACAAACCAAGACATTACAAAGTCTTCGTTTTTCCAGGCTTGCTGTAGTCACTTTAAGAATGAAGGTAAAGGGTTTACTTAAACGATATTTATTGTGCACCTACCATGAAACAAGGCCTAGAGAACAAAGCAAGACAGATGTGACCCCTGCTCTCACACATCTTTATATTCCAGTGGTTTGGAGACAAACAATAATCAAGAAAACAAGCAAGATCTTTCAGAGAGCGGTAAGAACTATGAAGATGATGTGATGAGGAATATTGGGCTAAGGGCTACTTCACAGGTAGGATGGTCAGAGAGGGTTCTCCAAAGAGATGACACTTGAACCAAGCCAGCCATGCTAGGAGCAGAGGGAAGAACGTGTGTGACAGGGGGTACAGCTAGTGCAAAGGTCCTGAGGTGGGAAAGATGTCAGCAGGGGGAACAGAGAGAAGGCCAGTGTGGCTAGACATAGAGAGTGAAGAGAAAAGTGGGTAGTGGGTAAGTTTGAAGAGACAGGATCTGGTTGGGCCATATAGGCCACCATAAAGGGTACATTTTTATTCTGAATGAACTGGAAACCTAGAGGGGTTTAATCAGGGAGCAACATGATAGGCAGAAATATAAGTGGAGGGTGTAGCACACACTCAGGGCCTTTCACATCCCTCCACGTTAACTCCTGCCTTCAAGTCTCTAGTGTGTCCCAGGCCTTCGTGAACTATGACAGAGTATTCATTTCTAATAGGCATCACTGTCACCTCCTACTCAAAATTTACTCATTCCACAGATGGAGAAACTGAGACATGACCTCTTAGTGAGTACTTTCCCAGTATGAGCCAGGGCTTTACATGCATGGTCTCATAGACGCCTCACAACAGTCCAATGAGGTGGGTAGTATTGTCTCAGTTTAACACATGAGGAAACTGAGGCACAGAGAGAGAAGTTAAGTAAGTTGCCTAAGAAATTAGAAAGTACTGGAGCTGGGATTCAAACACAGGAAGTCTGAGTCCAGAGTCCAGTTCTGACACTACACCATATAGGCTTCATGGATTAAATCACTTCCCTGAGATTTTGGAGCCCACTCAGGCCTGGAATTCAAGTCTCTTCATGGTCACCTGCATGCACCTGTCCAAGATAAGCCTCCCATGTGTCAGGAATTCACCTCTGAATGTCATAGGGTGGCTGTGAGGGTTAAATAAGGAACATATGCAAAGAAGCCAACACAGGGCCCAGCATGATGCCTAGCATTTAGCAGGAACTCCATAGATTTTTTTTTTTTTTTTAAGAAAAGAAAAATACATCTACTAATGTTAAAGCGAAGCCCCATTTTCTCTGA
Organism: Balaenoptera musculus; assembly: GCF_009873245.2. Taxonomy (NCBI): domain Eukaryota; kingdom Metazoa; phylum Chordata; class Mammalia; order Artiodactyla; family Balaenopteridae; genus Balaenoptera; species Balaenoptera musculus. The sequence goes on along the minus strand of NC_045799.1, from coordinate 19,224,413 downwards.
AGTGAACACGGGAGACTGGGCTGGGAGGAAGGGAACCTATTCTCTAGTGTGGACCAGCAGAATATACCCATCCCCAAAAATAGACCTTACTTTAACAAATGTTTTAAAGACTTGTTTTTAAACATATATGCTTAATTTCATGAGTCAGTTGGAAACTGATATTTTTTAAAACCTTTAAACAGGGTCCCTTGTAGTATCTTAAAACTCCAGGGGGCCAAGCATTATGGTGCACCCAAGTTATTGCCCTCTGGGACCAGAGAGCAAGTGTCCTTCCCACCCCTATCTGTGAGGCAATGCTGGCCCAGCACCTTGGAGAAGCAGAGAGCAGCTCTTAAGGAGCAGCGAGAGGCTCTCCCGCTCTGCTAGAAATGTCTTGACTGAGAGCCTGATGGCTTGATGAGACTCATGCCACCAATGAGGTCCAGAGAGAAAAGGAGGAAAAGCTAGGCTCCCAGGGTTCACGACTTAGAGCAGGGCAAAAGCCGGGCATGGGACGGCTCTTATGTGCCTGGCTCACAGGTTTGCAGAAAAGCCAAGAATCTTCCTGCCAACCTGGCAAAATGAAGAGATCTGTTTTCTCTCATTGGAAGGCTCTTTTTGCTCATATGATGAGTCCCGATTAAATTGGCACATCCCCCACCTTCCTCCTCCCCTCTGCCCTCCTCCTCCTTCCTTTCACCCCCACCTCTGGGCTCCATTCCCTTCCAGACCCTGCCATCCAGCCCCTGCCTCAATGCCTCCTTAAAAGGTCCTTCGGGGGCTGAACCAGTGCCTGGGTCAGTGGCAGAAGGCACAAGAGGCCACCAGCCCTACTCCCCTACCTCGAGGACAAGTCAGGGACTGTCCCCATATGCAAAACAGCAGGCTCCTGAATTCATAATTGGACGTTCCATAATGTAATTATGAAAGATGAAATGCTCCTCTCAATGAGAAGGCTGTAAATAGAATAATTAATTTTGTGTTTGCTTGAACAATTCTGTATTATGGACCTTACAGTGGAACTGAAATTAATTAAGTGCACCGGGATTTATGGAGGAGGTGAAGAGAGAGGGAAAAAAAGAATTAATCCGAAGTAAAAGATAGATGAGTCTGGGAGTATAATGATATGTTAGCCTAGGGTATTCTTTAACAAATTTACCAGGCACATTCTGGGTACAAAAGGCATGTGTTGACAGAATTATCTCAACTAATACAGCTGCTGGTCAAAAAGCCAGTGAGCCAGAGGTGGATGGATTGGGCCAGCAGGGTCCCTGAGGGGAACTAGAGACAGGGACAATTTTTGACCTGGCCAGGAGGGGATATGAGCAGAGTGGAAAGAGGGGCACCTAGAGCAGAAGCCACCCCACCCACAACAATGCAGGGGACAGTAGAAAGGTCTTAGGGGTCACAGAGAGGGAAATCAGGAAGGCCAGAATGCAGGGACTAACCAAAGAAGGTCCTCAGCATCCCCAGGGCCCCTAGGTATGTTCATTCCTGCTCAGGTGTACTGGGTGGGTACCTAAATGTTATTCACAATATTGTCTAGAACGAGTTGTTTGCATATGTGTCTCTCCCACTGACCACAAGTTCCCTAAAGGCTGTGATGCAGTGCCTACCTTGATACATGAATGGAGAAAGAATGAACTTGCCTAGTGAGCTTAGGGATGAGGCTGAATTCCACTTCGACAGAGGCCTGGCAAGTTAGGTAGTGATTTGACTGTTGATGAATGAATTGATTGGTCTTCAAAATGTCACCTGTGTGTCAGGCCACATGTTATGGGACAGTTTTCTAATTACTCTTTGGAACCCCTGGGTTGCTCAGGGGATGGAGAGGAAGGAAGGGGGTCAGTTACCCAGCTCCTGGTTCTAGACATGTGGCAAATGGTATTTTCCAAAACTAGCTCCAGCTGTATTTCCAGTCCCACGTGCTCTCTAGTCCATCTTCTCCCCTTGAACCCAGACAGGAAGGGACATTCTGGGCCAGGTCATAAAGGCATCGTGGCTTCTGCCTGTCTCTCTCTCTCTTTGGGTGCCTGCTGTTTGAACCCAATCTCCATGCTCCTCCAACTCTTCCTCCATGAGGAAGCCCAAACTAGCTCACAGGGAGAGACCGCATGGGGAGGAACAGAGGCCCCCAACTAAAAGCCAGCATCAACTGCCAGACAGGAGAGTGAATGACCTTTCAGCCTCCAGCCCTAGCCTTCAAGTCTCCCAACAGATATTGTGGAGTAGAAGCAATCTATCCCCTCGGTGCCCTGCCCAAATTCCTGACTCACAAAAACCGTGAGACATAACAAACGATTATTGTGTTTTAAGCCACTACTTTTGGGGATGATTTGTTACACAGCAGTAGATAACTAGAACAGGCCTCCACTTAACCAGAGTGGCATGCTCTTTTATCTGCTCTTTATTTCAGAATCCCAAATCAGATTTTTCCTTTTAGAAAAAAAGAGGGTCTGTGGCTACAAAGGTTTGAAAACACACTGGTCTGATGGGGAAAAAAAAAATGTACACACACACACACACACACACACACACTAGTTTGGCATCTCACAGACCTGGGTTGAAGCCCAGCTCTGAGCTTTCCAGCTGTGTGACCTTGCACTACTCCTGTCACCACTCTAAACTTCCTTCTCTTCATAGATAAAATGGGGGGATGACAGTAATTCACAGTTATTGGAAGGATTTTAAGAGAACTATGAAAGCAACCAGCCCTGAAGCCAAGAAAGTGTTCCAGTTAAGAGTAAGTCTCCAGAGTCAGACAGACCCGGGCTCAGATTCCAGCTTGGTGCCCTCTGGTTTTGTAATTATATACAATTCACTTCTTTGGACCTCAGTTTGCCATCGCACAATGGGAATAATAATTGCACCCAGTTCTTGGTCTAATGCAGGCAAAATGCACATGGTAAGTGCTCAGTAAACAACAGCGTGTCATTTGATTGATGCTCATCAACTCAAGTTCCCTCTTCTTCCTTCCCTGAGCCCAAACAGGCAACAAAGCAGCCACTAGTGCCTCTCAAACCCCTGTCTTTGAACAGCCAGACGTGAGGACTCAATGACTCTCCCAGGGACCCTGAGCATCCCTGACCCTGTGTCGAGGCAGACGTGTGGGACAGAGCAGCGAGGGCAGTTCTGGGCAGTAGACACCTGTTCCTACGCCAACATTTGTCCTGTGCAAGCACTAAGACAGCAAACGGGAACTTCAGTGCATCTACTCCAGCTGTGTCTTGAAGCTGTTTGTCACACCACAGCCTCACCGCCCATAAGCTAAGTGATCTCATAGAGGCCCAAGCCAGGCAAGCAGAGGCTGGTCCCGGGCTGCGTTTGCATCTGGGCTGCAGCAAGGTTCCAAACCACCAGGCAAGTTCCTCCTGTCCTGGACCATGACGCCAGGTGAGCATCGTGTTGCAGGTTCCCACCCCCCAGGGTGGTATTGAGCAGGCATTTAGATACCTGGCGTGGAGAAGGGTGATGGATGGCTTTATTAACCCACTGAGGCGAGGCTGCGGACAGTGAAGGCCTCTCCTGTCCGGGGAAGCATCCCTTGCCTGCAGGCTCCCTCAGCAGCCTGCCTGACAGCCTGAGCCCCTGACGGATGGGCAGCTCCTATGAGGACCAATGGGAGAGCAGTGTGGGGACAGGCCAGCATCCCTCCAAATGCCAAGCCTCCTTCCAGGCTTCACCACCATAAAGCTGAGTACCACCAAGTCACCTGGTCCTGAAGACCAGGGTCTCCCGACCTTAATGTCTGAATCGAGTATCAGAAAGCAGCAGTCACCTTGTTTTTCATGTAAAAGATGCCCCCTGGAGTTGTGCAATGCAGCAGCCCTGCTGGCATTTCTAAATGGCATTCTAACTCCACGCTAAACGTCTATGCCCCTGACCTCTCCCCACAAGCTCTGGATAATCTCAGTACTATTTTGGGTACCCACTTTGTAGATGAGGAAACTCAGGCTCAGAGAGGTGACTTGACTGACCCAAGGTCCTACAGTGGGATCAGAACCCACATCCACCCCGCTCCTCGAGTCCCTCAGAGGAGAGAGCAAGAGTGAGGAAGCTTCTACCCACTCCTATTTCTCCAGAGCCCCCAAGAACTCCTCCAGCCTCCAAGACCCCCCTTGCCCTAGGCACAACCCCCTCTGAGGCTCCCTCAGGGTCCCAGTGAACTGGCATCTCCCCGCCCCGGCCGGCATCTCTCATCACTGCTGTTCCCGGTCCTTTCCGCACGTGTCTGGACTCCAGCAGCAGCTCTAGCTTCCTCACCCCAACTACCTCCACACGGGCACGACCAGAATTGTCCTTCTGTAAAACCCAAATCCACCCTACCCCACCCTCTGACACAGCAGGGCCTTCCCCAGCCCCAAAGTAAAGCTCAAACCCCTCAGCCAACCCAATATCCTTCACAAACATGGCCTGCCCCTTCCCAGCCCAGCTCCTACCCTGACACTTCCCCACATCCCAGTCTCACTGACCCTCAGGCCACTTCTCACATTCACGTGGGCCACTCAGACCCTCCCCTCCACTCAGAAGGCCCTTCTCCTTCAGCACCTGCCCTACCCGTTCACCTTTCGGACCCAGCTCCCCTCCCCTGGACTCCCACCCACCCAGGCACTTCTCCCCCTGCAGGACCCCATATTGCATCTGCACTTCCCTTCATCACACCCCTCAACATGCACGGTCACTCCCTCGCATCACCCACTACCTCCCCACTTTTCTGTGAGTCCTCCAAGGACAAGGACAATGTCTTTTTTTTAATTAACTTTTTGGAGTAGAGTTGATTTACAATGTTGTGTTAGTTTCAGGTGTACAGCAAAGTGAATCAGTTATACCTATACATATATCCACTCTTTTTTAGATTCTTTTCCCATATAGGTCATTACAGAGTATTGAGTAGAGTTCCCTGTGCTATACAGTAGGTTCTTATTAGTTACCTATTTTATATATAGTAGTGTGTATATGTCAATCCCAATCTCCCACTTTATTCCTCCCCCCCACTTTCCCCCTTGGTAACTGTAAATTTGTTTTCTACCTCTGTGACTCTATTTCTATTTTGTATATAAGTTCATTTGTACCATTTTTTTAGATTCCACATATAAGCGATATCATATGATATTTGTCTTTCTCTGTCTGACTTACTTCATTCAGTATAACAATCTCTAGGTCCATCCATGTGGCTGCAACTGGCATTATTTTGTTCTTTTTTATGGCTGAGTAATATAAAGACAGTGTCTTATTCTCCATTCCACCATCCAGGAGCAACTAGATACTCAGGTTAGAACTCTCGGGATTTACTATTACGATTATTGTTTCAAATAAAGCCTCTGCTCCTGGCAGGGCAGCTCCAGAGCAAGCCTGGCCGGCCTCTGCCATCTCTTTCAGCCTCATCTTACCCCAAAGCCTCTCTTGCCATGTTCCAGCCATGCTGTTTTGCTTCTAGTTTCTTGACTCTATCCAGTTCGCTCCCACTTTAGAGCTCAGCGAGCACGTGCTCTCCACCTGGAATGTTCTGCCTCTCTCTTCACTTGACTGACTCCTATTTATCCTGCCTAGCTCAGCTGAAATGTCACATCCTCAGAGGGGCCTCCCGTGACCACAGGGTTTAAATCAAGTGCCCTGTTCTACATGAACAGGATAGGCTGCAACAGCTTGATTGCATCAGTCTCCCAATGCTTCATCATCTTCTCTCTCCCTTCATCCATAGCTTTTGCCTATGATTCTGCAGCCACTCTCACTAAAGAGGTGACATCTATGTCCCCACCACTGAAATCTAGGCTGGCCTTGGGACTTACTTTAGCCAGTAAAATAAAGCAGAAGTGATGCATAAACATCAAGAAGCATTGTGTTTTTTCACTTACCCTCTTGCTCATCTACCTTCATCATGAGAATGTGCCCAGGCTGGAGATAAGATATGTGGACAGAAAGGAGCCACCCCTGTCACCCCAGCTTATACCAGCCAGATCAGACAACCCAGAGCCAACCACCTGATACAGGAGTGACCGAGGCAAGACCAGAAGAACAACCACACTGAGCTCTAGTTAACTGCAGACTCATGAGCTAAATAAATGCTCATTGTTTTAAGACACCAAATTTTGGGATGATTTGTTACCCAGCACTTTGTGGCAATTGAAAACTGATATCAGGAAACTGATATCTGAAATTTCCCTTCCTAGCAGGTCACAATTATGACTACGTATTTATTTGTGCATTTATCTTATAAATGTTTTTTCTCCATTAGACTATAAGCTTCATGTTGGAATGTAGCATGTCTATCTTTTACATTACTGAATTCCTTGGTCTGACATAGTATCTGGCATATAGGAGGTGCTCCCAAAAAGTTCACTGAGTAAATTAATTGAGTTGAATGGGAGAATAAATGAATGCCCCCCATTCACTCCTCCTGTGGCCCTTTATCTTCCACTTCCCTAACAGCCAAGCCAGAGCCGTTTTCCAAAGCAACTGACAGCAGAAGGATTAAGTCAGAGCAGATGATACTTCACCCTTGAGCCCATCAGCCATGAGAACCTGAATCCCTGAGCGCCAATTAGAGCCTCTGACACAAGCTTTTATGATTCTGAAAGTAATGCCCATCTGTGAGAGGGCTCCCTGGAGCACCTCGTTTTAGTCTTGGCAACCACCCCATGCCACCAGCTCCAGGGAGTGGAGGGAGGGGAGCTCAGGCAGCACATACTGCCTCCCTTTCAACCATTAAACTAGGGGCATATGGGAGAGAAGCACTCCTTTCCCATCCTCTCAAAGCTGGTATGTAGTGTACCCCTCTCAGGAAGGCTTGTGCAATACCTTCTCCTACATTGTTATCAGAGGTCAACCCCTTCCCTCCTGCCGCGCCCACTGAGAAGCTGGTCTCTGCAATCTAAACCACCTTCCTCCCCTCCCAAATCTTTTTTGCCATGTTCAGAGATCTTACATTGAATGATAAGGCACCTCTTTTCATGAATGTCCCCCCACTCCTTTGGCTACAGCTTTAAGCCCTCCATATAAGCTATTCTGGAAATGGACTGGCCCAGTATTGCTCTCCTGGCACCTGTACAATCAAGCAGGGATCAACAAAGAAAAAAGCAATTTCATTCATTCTTCTTATTCTCTTACTTATGGATATATTCAACAATTATTTTATTAAACACCTACTATGTGCCATGTTCTAGGGATACAATGGTATGTGAGAAAGACATGGGCCACCATGAAGTTTATAATCTAGTAGAAGAAGCAGTCAATGAACAAACAAGCAAATTTTTAAAAGGAAATATCAGATAATAAAGGAATTAAATTTAAATAAGGTAACATAATAGACAGGACAGAATAGAAAAATAAAATCCAGGTCGGCTGCAGAGACAATAGCAAATCCATAACCCACTTGGAAAGTCTGTTTGGCAGAATTTTTATCTCCATAAGCCAAAGAGAGAGCTGAGTTTGTCAATGAACCCAAAAGGAAATTATGCTTTCACTCAACATACATTTACAGAGCACCTACCGTGTGCCCGGCTGCTATAAAGTGGCAATGTTAAAACTTGACTTAATGTCTTCTGGCTCCAAATGAGGAAGGAAGAAAGAGAATAAAGGGAAATTAGCATTTACTGAGGACTTACTATGTGTCAGAGCTGTGGGATTTCACTCAATCTTCATAAGGCATCAGGGAGGTAGTGACTAAGGTAATTCCCATTTTCCCACAGCTCAGGAGTCTTCCCCACACATTTAGAAAGTGGTACAGCTGAGATTTGGACCTATGTGGGTGTGGCTCCTTCCCCCAGAGCATGCTCCTTCCCCAACCTCTTTTTAATTGAATCAAATCATCAGAATGAAAATCTTTATTTTTACCAGAATGTGAGAGCTTTATTCCAAGAAGAATTTATTAACAATAATAAAATAGATGATCGCTCTTAAGAGTTAAAGGAGCTCTCCACGCCCCTCCCATCACGCAGCCAAATCCCCACCCCCCCATGCAGTTTCTTCTTCCCCCGACAATATCTAGTCCTCAGGTATGACCAGTCTAGACGCCTTGCCAAATGTCCCCAATCAAGGAGCCAAGGTACATCTTCTACGGGGCACCTGCCTGAGTCTTTGGGGCAGATATTTTTTATGCAATGATTCGTGCCATAAAGAGAGCAGGATTAAAATATCTTTTACAAAATGCATTAATTCCCAGGCAAAGATAAAAATTCCATTTGACTCAAATAGATTTTCCATGGTGAGTTAGCACTGCAACGAAGATAATGAATGGGGGAGGTGGAGGCTTCCGTCTCATAAATCAAAGGGGGCGTGGACAGGGGGCATGGAGTTGATGCAGGAGGGGAGCGGTGCTAGTGAAACCTCAACCTGCGAGAGGGACGCTCCCACCCCTACCCCAGTTCTTAATGATCTCATCAGGGGTCCAAGATCAATTCCCAGCCTTGTTCATCTATCCCCTTCTGCATTCATTATTTTAATAGCATCCACATAGGGCCATTCAACATTTGTATCAGGCAAACGTTAATGGGAAGTTTGTTTGGGAAGCTCGGGAATCAAGGAGAAGCAAGCCTCCATGGTTGGGGCCAGGAGAGCCGAAAAGCGAGCAAATGTGGAGATTGGAGAAATATGGGAGGAAGAAAATGACAACCAATGGTTCTGTCCAAATCAGACCAATGTGACTGAGTTTCCCCTTCTCCCTACAGGGCCCCTCCAGCCCCCAGAACTCTTAGCAAACCAATGAGCATAAAACTTAGCCATGTGGGTTTGAATAAAAGGAGTCCAGACCTTTGAGCTGGATCAAAAAAACTGTCATTCTAATTCACCCCACAAATACTTCCCAGATGCTCATCTGAGCCAAGCACTGAGCTAGGCTTGAGGGATGCAGTGTGAACGAAACCAGGCTGGCCCTTAAGGAGCTTCAGTCTAGATAAATGGAGAAGCAGCTTCAGTTCAGGGCAATAAATGTTATGCTAGAAAGAAGCAAGGGAGGACATGGTCAGGGGCTTCCAAGAGGCAGTGATGCTTGAGATGAAACTTGAAGGTCAATGGGAATTTTCCAAGCCCCACTAGGGTAGATGCACTTTCTGGGCAGAGAGAACAGCACATGGAAATGCATGCATGAGACAGGCTGGTGTGTTTGGGACCTGCAGGATGCTGGGAGTCCTGGAAGACACAGAACTGGCAAGAGGGTGGGAGAAACTGAAGAAGTTGACCAGAACGTTGTGTGCCAGGCTGTGGGATAAGGCTTCATCCTGTAGGTCCAATAGTGCTTCAAGCAGAGTAGAGACATAAAAAAAGAATTGTGTGTTGAGAAATACACAATAGATGAAAGGACAGAGATTCAAGACAGGAGGCAGTTGGGACACTTTCAATATTCCTCTTGGGAGAGGATGAGACCTGAACTAAGACAGTGGCTGAAAGATGAGAGAGGAGGGGTGAAGCCCAGGGGTATTCTGGAGGGAGATCTGAGAGTCAGGCCCCACTTGTGCTCTGGCACTCCTCTCTGACCCCCAGGCATCCAGAGGATGAGAAAAAACAACAAAGGAGGGGCTGAGGAGTTGAGTCAATGAGCCTGGGGCTGGAAGCTGAGTCCTAGGAGGAGTGATTGAAGAAATGAGGGACATGGCAGACATTTTCAAAGCTCCTTGGGCTTTTGCCTTAGAGTTCCCCCAGAAGCAGAATTTAAGACAAGGACTTAGATGCAGGTAGTTTACTTGGGAGGTGATCCCTGAAATGAAGATTCGGGAGAGTGAAGCACAAAAGGATGGAAAGCCAATACGAGCTGGGTTTGGTTGAGCTGGTTACCCCTGTGGGTAAATGGGGTTCATTCCCACTGGGGACCCTCTGGGGATTGTGAGAATGTACCTCAGACCGGTCCCTCCAGAGAACAGGAAGCTGGGTATCTACCCACCGACTCCTGTGTGTTGCCCCCAGTGGTGTTCTCTCTCTTATGCTTGCAGGCTGCACCTGGGCAGGGAATGAGGAGACCCTCCCCTACTCCCCCCACCCCAGGCTTTGGAGAAAGGCCTGAAACCGGAGAGCTGGGAGACACGGTGAGCACTGAAAATGCGACTTTCTCGACAAATACCATATGATATCACTTATGTGTGGAATCTGAAATATGGCATACTTGGGGACTTTCCTGGCGGTCCAGTGGTTAAAACTCCACGCTTCCGCTGCTGGGGGCACAGGTTCGATCCCTGGTCAGGGAACTAAGATCCCTCATGCTATGTGGCACAGTCAAAAATAAATAAATAAAATATGACAAACACAAACTTATTTATGAAACCAAAGCAGACTCACAGACATGGAAAAAATTTATGGTTACAAAAGGGGAAAGGGGGTGGGGAGGGATAAATTAGGAGTTTGGGATTAGCAGATACAAAGAATACAAAAAAGAATGTGCATATATATGTATAACTGAATCACTGTGTTGTACACCAGAAGCTAACACAACATTGTAAGTATACGTCATTAAAAAAGGGGGGGGGCCTTCCCTGGTGGTGCAGTGGTTGAGAGTCTGCCTGCCAGTGCAGGGGACACGGGTTCAAGCCCTGGTCTGGGAAGATCCCACATGCTGCGGAGCAACTGGGCCCGTGAGCCACAACTACTGAGCCTGCGCGTCTGGAGCCTGTGCTCTGCAACAAGAGAAGCCGCGACAGTGAGAGGCCCGCGCACCGCGATGAAGAGTGGCCCCCGCTTGCCACAACTAGAGAAAACCCTCGCACAGAAACGAAGACCCAACACAGCCATTAATTAATTAATTAATTAATTAATTAATTAATTAAAGGAGGGGAGGGGACTTTCTCCACATGCATGGAAACCTCCCACAATATATACAGCTCAAGTCAGAGATGGGATGAAGGGGTATATCATGGGGCATCAATGGCATCTGCCACAGCTGTCCACAGGCAGAGGGAGCAAACAAGTCAGGAATGGACCCAGAGGTAGAGTCAAGAGCCTCATTCACCATCCCAAACCTGGAGAAGGCAGAGGCGGTGTCGAATGCCCTTATTGCAATGGATGGCACTCTACAACAAGGCATCCCTGTGCCATCAATAACAAGAGCTACAATCTATTGCATGTGGATTTGCTGCCAGGTACAGGAGTAAGTGCTTTCCATGCATTATCTCACTTAATTCTAAAACAATCTTAAGAGGAAGGTCCTATTGTAATTCCCATTCTATAGAGGAAGAAATCAATGCTTAGGGTGGAATATGTTATTTATCCAAGGTCCCCAGACAAAAAAGGGAAGGAGCTAGGATTGGAACCAGGTCTCTTTAACCCCAGCCCCACAGCCCCATGTTCCTCCTTCAAGGGCAGTTTATCCACGTTACTGGACAATTGGTGAGATTTGGATAAGGTTTGTAGATTAGATGATGTACTGTATGAATGCTAATTTCCTGGTTTTGAAAGTTCTACTGCGATTATGGTTATATGAGAATTTCCTCGTTTTTAGGAAATACACACTGATATATTGAAAGCAAAGGGACATCAGGTCCACAACTTATGTCAGACAATTCAGGGAAGTTATATGTTTATACACACACACACACACACACACACACACACACACACACAATGATAAAATAAATGTGGTTAAAGGTTAACTGTGAGGGAATCTGGGTAAAAAGTATACAGCAATTATTTGAATTCTTTTTATAACTTTCCTGTAAATATGAGATCATTTCAAAATGTTTAAAGTTTTAAAAAAACCACCTAATCCCATGGAGACTCATCTGTCTTATTCTTCAAAAGAAGGATTAAAACAAATTTCAGTCCATTACAATGAGCAACAAAATAAAAGTTATTACTACACAGGAAACGCCTTTGAAGAACTTATCAGAAAAGGGTCTTGGCCCTGAAGGGTTTCTTGGATATTTGGATATTTTCTTCTCCTCAGGATCTTCAACTCCTTTGGTGGCTGAGACTTGGGAATCAATGCTGACATCATGTCCCTGGCGGGGCAGGAAACAGAGCTGGCAGGCATGCCAGGCGTGGCCACTGGGAGAACAGAATTTCAACCCACCCTTTCCTGCCTGTCCCATGCATGGGCACTTCAGCTCTTGGAATCTTGTCTCCTGTGGATCTCAAAGCTGAATTTGGCCTCGAGGTTTCCCAGGTATGGTTTCAAAGGGATGTTAATGCTGAAAATGGCAGAATGCCAAGGGTTTGGAAAAGGGGAAGAAAGGGAATTATTGCTGGAGGGCATTGGGGGTGGAGAGTTGGGCTCCAGCCCTGACTTCACCAAGTGGACAATTCCCTCAGATTCCCTCAGCCTCATTTTCCTCATCTGTGACAGGAGGAATCATAATACCTCGCTCACAGCCATCATCTACTCATGCACTCGCTCAACAGCATTTACTGAGGACCTTCTGTGAGCCAGATGCTGGGCAAGACACTGGGAGTAGAAAAGTTAATTGAGAAGGCATGGTCACCCCCTCCTAGAATCTACCACCCAGAGGGAGGTGATTGACAGCAAGCAAGCAGATGAGTGATATCCTTATAGATTGTGATAAGTGCTGTGGATGAAACAGACTGTGATAAAGTATAAGGGGATGGCGACCTACTTGGTCAGGGAAGGCTTCTCTGTCGAGGTGATGCTTTACAGAGGCTTGAAGGCTGAGGTACCAGCCTGGTGAAAAGGCATTCCTGAGATAATTAGAAATGATCCGGAAATGATCGTGAGATGATTAGCACCCCTTCCTTCCTCTTTTCCCCTTCCTTCCACCTTCACCCAAGGCAGGCAGCTATTCACAGAGGGGCAAGACCTCTTTGTGCAAAAGGTCAGCAGCTCCCTGGGCAGGTTGGGCTGGGCCCTCTGCAGGGACCCCCTCCCCCTCTGTCCCCCCCCCCACACAGGACCTGTGCCGGAATTCAGAGAGAAAAATGTGAAACTCCCTTATCAGATGGTTGTCTGATACTGCCAGTTACCAGTGGTGACACTGGGAGTATGTCAAGCAAACTGCCTTTACACTCACTCCTCCCACGCCACAGGCAAGGGCACCTCTCTGAATTGTCACTCTGAGCGACTGACAGGAGTCATTGGATAAATACCCCAGCTCCCTCACCTCCGGGGCAGAGTCAGTCTGAGGTGTATCCTACGCTAACTCAGCACAGTGGGACTGAACCCCAGTTACCCTGCTCATGAACGCTTCCTGTATGAACCTCCTTCCCTTCCCTGTCTCACCTCCCCACTCCCACCACTGTTTGCTGGGATCACCTCCCAAATAAACGATCTGCATTCACATTCTTGTCTCAGGATCCACCTCAGAGGGAAGCCAACATAACATAGTACCCAAAGATCATTCAGTAATCTGAATGGGACTGTGAGCTATTAACTTTGTGTGCTGCTTAAGGGCTGGGGCAACCTGTCTTTTAGCTCATATCTGTATCCCCAGCCAACATCTCACCTAGGGCCTGGGACAGAAAAGAAGCACAATAAATGAATTGTGACCTCGCAGAACTAGGCAAGTCCTTGCAAGGGCAGACGCTGGACCCAGCCCTTCTTAGGAGAGCCCTGGGGGATGTTTGCCAGCCTCCCCCCCACACCCCAGGGTCTCAGACACCTGGCCTAGGCATGAAGACGACCCCACTAAGGAGACCAAAGCGAGAGACACTGTCAAAAATCAGGAGAGTGACATGAATGGGCAGCACAGAGCTTGCTGTGCTGATGAAGCCCCTACTCTTCTCCCCTCTGCAGAGGCACCCGGCTCCACCGGGCACGGCTCACCACGGTGAGTGTGCAAGCAGCCACAACATGGGGGCCATCGCAGTTAGTTCGGGAAAGGTACAAGAGCATGACAGATATATGTAATTTGAAAATTGGCCAGTCTTTTGCAATAATTTAGAGGCACTAGTTAGGAGCAATAGAAACCCCCCAATTACTGATGTTTAAGGCTGGCACTGTTGCTGGCTGAATATTTCGTGCATAAATGAACTTCCACTAGGCCACCCGCTGCTTCTGATGAGGCTCTTTCGAGCTTTATTGCCCGGCGCCCAGCAGGGTCCCGCCAATGGGCCCCATGACGGATGATGCATCGTTTTGCGGCTTAAATAATGCAGTGCAGGACAGGCTCAGTGCTGGTGCACTTTATTTACATATCAATTGAGCGGCCACTCTGAATATGAAGAAATATGAGAGGGAAAGTCGCTGGCACTGAATATTTCATGGCTATGAGCCCCACAGGAAGCGAATGTCCCCAGCCCAGAGCTGGGCCTGGCCACGTGGGCTAGGGAGTACTGGCATTAATAGTCTGGGAGACGAGGCAAGAACAGTCTCCCCAGCCAGGAGGGGAGCTGCTAACTGGAATTGATGAGCCCCCCTATCATCTGGACACGGCCCACCGCTGCTTTTTCAAGTCAGCAGAATATCTGCTTCCTGCCTCTACCTTCTGGTTCCTGGAAACTTCTACAGAGAGGGAGTTGGTTCAAGCCATCACACACTGACTTTCCAAGCCACGGGGATGGAACAGAAGGAAGCAGGGGGTGGGAAATGACATGGTCCACTCAGGAAGGCCCTCGCCCTTTCTGAGGATACACAGGAAGATGAATTAGGAGACCCAGCCCAGCCCCTTCTCCCTCAGAAGTGCCTCTGGGAACTCCCACTCCTGCAATCATTCACTTACCAATTATCTTATGATTCTCCACCATGTGCCAGGCTCCGTGTTAAGTGCTGAGGATACAGCTGTGAAAAAGACACAGCCTCTGCCCTCACGGAGTTCACAGTCAAGCGCGAAGGACAGAAAACAAAATGGAAAATTATATTGATGGGATGTATTAGCTGTCTATTACTACTTAACAAATGACCCTCAAAACTTGATGGCCTAAAACAATGAGCATTTATTATCAATCACAGTTTCTGTAGGTCAGGAATATGGGAGTGGTTTAGCTGTGTGGTTTTCACTCAGGATTTCTCGTGAGGTTGCAGTCAAGATTTCATTAGGGCTAAAGAATCCAATTCTAAGGTGACTCTCTCATGTGTGTGGAAAGATGGTGCTGGCTGTTGGCAGGAGGCCTCAGTTCCTCTCCAAATTGATCTCTCTGTAAGGCTGCCTGAGTCCCCTGACAACATGGCAGCTGGCTTTACCCAGAGTAACTCAAGAGAACAAGGTGGAAATGGCAATGTCTTTCATGACCCACCCCCAGAGGTTGCAAACCATCATTCCACCATATTCTATTGGTCACAGAATAAACCCTGATACAATGTGGGAGGGCTACACAAAGGCATGGATACCAGGAGGCAGGGATCATTGGGGGCCATCTTGGAGGATGGTTACCTCTTAAGGGCAGATGAAAGCATAAAGAGGGGCAGCTAGTCTGCTACAAGGGAATCCGGTAAGTCTTCCTAGAGGCAATGACATGTGGTTAGAGATTTAAAAGACAAAGTTCTCTCAGCAAAGAGGAAGAGAGAAAAGCATTCAGCAGAGGGAACAGCCTATGCAATGACCCAGAGCCAGTGGGATGGGGAACCCAGGGAACTCAAACACAAAGTTCAGTTTGGCTGGAGCTCAAAGGGCATTGAATACCAGGCTTCATCTCGAGGGACGTGGGGAGACGTCAATGGATTTAAGACTTCCCTCTGGGTGTGGTGGGCCCCAAGTTTGCTGCATCCAAGCAATGGTGGTGAGTCTGGGTGGGGTTGAGAAGTTGCTCTGGAGACATGGGGACAGAACCCTGAGTCAGCCCCAGGATATAGCATACTCTAGAGGATCCAGCTTAGGGCTAGAGTTAAGTTAGAGTTAGGATTAGAACTGGAGAATTGGACAGAGGTTCTGTTTCAAATGCCAGCCCCTCCCCACCGTTCACTTGCTGGCTATGTGATCCCTGGGCAAGTCACTAACCCTTAGTGGGCCTCGGTTTTCTCATCTCTAAAATGGGGATAATAGTAGCACCTACTTCATAAGGTTGTTGTAGATGTTGATTGAGAAAAGGCATCTGGCACGTAGTATCCACTCAGTAAATTCTTGTGGAGTGAATTAGGCCTTCACTGTGTCTATTACCAAAAGCAAGTTCATGTGCCCAACGCACAGTGAGGCCAAACAATACCAAAACATCAGAGCTTGGAGCAGAGAAAGGTGCATTGCAGGGCCATGCAAGGAGAATTTGTGGCTCATGCCCCCCAAAAAAACTGGAACTCTCCAAAGGGTTTCAGCAAAGCATTTTTAAAGGCAAAGTGAGGGAGGCGTGTAGTTGGTTGTTGCAAACATCTTGGTGTAGGAATCCTTTGCAGCTGTCCACTGTAGGTCAGGTCACAATGTTCCTGTAAACCTCCAACAACACAAATGTTCTTCTCTGTTCTGCAACTTCGTATCTCTAGAAAAGTGTTATATCCTTAAAGGTCAGAGCCTTGAGAATGGGCTATCCTGTATATTTCAGGCCATACGCAACATTCTTAACTCTAAGCAAAAGCAATAGAATGCAAAGGCTAAAGTAAAAGAAACAAACCTAATATGAAGTCAGATTTGTTCTTCCCTATTACATGTCAAAGTCCTTCTCTCGGGGACCTAGACCACCCCCCACACACACACCTCTCCCCACCACCAACATTCTCCCCAGATTTTAAACATGACCCAATATTCTGTGCCTAAGAGTCATGCTGCCAGGCTCCCCCACCAAATTAGAAGTCCCAAGGAGTGGTCAAAGCCAGACTAACGACCTGCTTTTGGACTGACCACACCCCAACAGGGCTGTGCTCAGCTAGGTGAGTTTTCTGACTTCCTTATGCTCTTCATTCTGTCAGTTTCCTTCATAGCAATTAACACGACTTGTGAGTTACTAGTTAGTTGTGTAATTATATGGGTTTTGTTCTTGTTTTGCATTGTTTTATATTTTGTTCTTACTCTTCATCTACCCACCAGAATTAAAGCTCCATGAGGTCAGGGACCTGTCTGCCTTGTTCACTGCTGTAGCCCTAGTGCCGGCACAGCAATTGACAACAAAGCCTAGCAGATGAAAGTGGAGAGTCCGGGCCAGACTGCCTGGGTTTGAATCCCAGCACTGATACTCTCTGGCTGAATAGCTTTGGATAATAGAGCGACATGGTTTTTCCCTCTGTAAAGTGGGGCCAATAATAGTACCTATCTCATTAGGAGTAGTAAATTATAGTATATGTAGAGTGCTCAAGAACAGTTTTGGAACATAGTAAGTGCTATACAAGGATTTGTTTTCTACATGGATATAGATAGATGTAGAGAGAGAGAGACAGAGATACAAAAGTAGATGCTCAATAAAAATTTGATCAATTAATAATGTGCTGACTTTAAGAAAGGGACAAAGTCTTCACTGGAGTAGAGTGTGAGATAGGGCTGAAAACCCTCACAAGGGTAAGTTCCTTGATCTGAACAAAGAAACCTTAAACTTGGAAACCTTAGAATTTGGTGGCCGTGGGGAAGGGCAGCTGCAAGCATAGGCCTGGTGGGATGGGGCAGGAGCCAAAACAGAGCCTCCACCTGAGATTGCCAGCCTTTGTACAGCTAAATCATACATTATTGATTTGTCAAGCGTATTTGCATATAAATAAGCGTGATCATTCATGGAGGCCCAAACAGCACCGCCTCCCCTCAGTGCCATGATTATAGATGGATGGACCTAGTTAGACACGAGCCAGGGACGCTGCTACTACCCCTGCCACCAAGTGAGCGGCTGATTTAAAACATTTATTGGAGCATGTAAGTGTGACAGCCTAGTGGTGAGTTTGGGATAACTAGTCTAAAAGACAAGATAAACGACTCCTAAAACTGGTATTGTGACGAAGATGCCACCCCCCTCATCCCCCTCCCCCCCTCCCACCAGCTCAGTCCTGATGCCAAAAATATAGCCGATGATAATTAACTGGGAAAGGTTCACAGGCGGGATTATGTTTCAAGTGCATTTTCCGAAGGACTTTAGAATTTTACACCCAAGTTGATTGTGTTCCCCTCCCCCTGGTGATTAGACTGGAAGGGGGTGTTTCAACTAGAAGAAAAAGCTGGGAATGCAGGGGGTGGTCAGACAGGCCCAGACAAGGTCTCCAATGCCAGGCAAGCAGGTGGTTGCTGTCAGCCTTCCCCGAGCTTGAAAGGAGGCAGACCTGCGGGTGAAGCATGTTGACCCGGGGAAATTATGCCTGCCATGTTAATTCATTCCACGTGGGAGATCGGCCGGGAGCTTGGAGGCTGGCATCGGCCCCCTCTGATGGATCAAGGGACCCAGCTGCTCAGCTATATACAAAGCTAGAGTCTCATCATTGCAGGGAAACATACTACTTGCTAACATTTCATTTTAATTGTCCTAAATTACACTTACAGCCTGGTGGGGCCGGTCAGCAAATATCAAACATTACCTTGAAGATCAGCTTGGCCTAGAGAGGATCCTGTGGTCCCAGGGCTGGGGCTTCAGTGCTATGCCTTTTTGTTCCTGCCGCCCACCACCCTACTTCCAAGAAATGGGTGAGATCTGCCCTGTGACCTCCAACCCATCCTATCAGCAGGTTTGAGGACTTCTTTTCTGAGATTTAAGATATGAGAGGGCCCTTTGGGATTTGTATGGGGCCCTCGAAGAAGAATCCAAAAGGGAGGCGACACAGCAGAGTCTGTGGTCAGCAGAATAATGGGACCCCCCCCAAAGATATCCATCCTAATCCTCAAAACCCTACATGACAAAAGGGACTTTGCAGATATGATTAAAGATATTGAGATGGGGAGATTATTCTGGATCACCCAATGTAATCATAGTGGTCCTTATTACAGCAGCAGGAGTATCAGAGAGAGAGAAAGATTTGAAGATATTACCCTGCTGGCATTGAAGATGGAGGAGGGGCCACAATCCAAGGAATGCAGGCAGCCTCTGAAAGCTGGAAAAGGCCAGGAAACAGATTCTCCCCTAGAGCCTCCAAAAGGATGCAGCCCTGCCAACACCTTGATATTATCCCAGTAAGACCCATTTCAGACCTCTGACCTTCAGAACTGTAAAATAATAAGTCTGTGTTGTTTTAAGCCACTAAATAATTTTGTTACAGCAGCCATAGGAAACTAATACAGAGTCCCAGGTGTTCTCATCCTGGCCTCACCACATCCTGCTGTGTAGCTTTGGGTAAGTGACTGAACTTCTCTCAGCCTCAATTTCTTCATCTCTAAAAGAGGGATACTAGAACCTGCTTCCTGGGGCTGTTGCAAATATTAAATGAATAAATACCTGAAAAGGGCTTAGCTCAGTGCCCAGAGTATAATATGAGCTCAATAAAAAACACTGACTCTTGTAACTGTGGTGTCATTATTGTCCCTCACTGCTTGTTCTCCCCAAGACTTTGTCAGTGAGAATAAAGTTGAAAAGAAGATGCATATCACCAAACTAAAGATTGATTTATTGATCACCTTCTTTATGCAAACTACTGTGCCAGGAACTGGGAATAAAATAGCAAGCAAAAAGAGACCCAGCCCCTACCCTCATGGAGTTAGTAAGATAGCAGGGGAGATGGACCAGATTAGATAATTCAATTATATTATATATCATAATATTATAATTATATGTTATATTTATATTGAATAATCTCCCAAACGAGTGCTGAGATTTAGAAGTGTGAAGAAGTGTTTAAAAGATGTGTCCCATCAGGGAGGTCAAGGAAGGCTTCCCAGAGGAAGCTGATAGGGTTTGAGCATATTTGGTCCTTTGAGACCACAAGAGCGTGGACCCCTCTGAGCTGCAGGAGGAAGGATTCTGCCTATATCCTCAGGGTCATTCTAAGGCCTCTGGGGTATATGGGAGGAGTTAGGTCCAAGCTGAAGGCCTATAGGTGCCCACCATGGTGGATCCTGGGAAGGTAGAAAGGCCCTGGCCACAGGTAGCCCAAATAGGAGGTGGCCTGATCACGAGTAGCCTTCAGCTCTTTGGGATGACTCTATCTCTAGGATGCTGGGCCCCTATTTGACTCTATATATCAAGCCATATCTTGTCCTTAGGCCCTAACCCTGAATGCACAGGCCCTAGGCTGACCCACAAACATCCAGGCCTGCTGTAGTCATCTTGGGGTAGAGCCATCCTCCAGGCCATCCCTAGGCTCAGCCTGCCTTTAAGGAGTTCATGTCAACAGACTTGCCTCACTTTGGAAAGTATCCTCAATCTCCTAATATGACTTGATCTCTTGGAAATTTAAAATCTCACCTACTGCTTTCACAGCATAAACTATAAGAAGTAAAGCTAACCAAAATGCCCTGTCTAGTGAAGATGTCTAGAAGACAGTAATGCTCAATAGGAAAGAAGAGAGCAT
This sequence comes from Balaenoptera musculus, assembly GCF_009873245.2. Classification (NCBI taxonomy): domain Eukaryota; kingdom Metazoa; phylum Chordata; class Mammalia; order Artiodactyla; family Balaenopteridae; genus Balaenoptera; species Balaenoptera musculus. The sequence continues at coordinate 19,204,225 of NC_045799.1, read as the reverse complement.
AGTGCCTCAAGGATGTGTCATCATCTCTGAGCTGGAGTGAGGGGAGTAGGAGATTTGTGTACTTATCAAAGGAGGCATGAATTTAAAATCATGTGCAGCCTTTCAGTATAGCCTTTCAAGGAGCTTCTGTGCCTGCCAGATCCTTGTATCAGCCAGCTACTGCTGTGTAACAAACATCCTCAAAAATCTCAGAGGCATACAATAATAATCATTTATGTTTCACTTATGGGCCTACAGATCATCTGGGATCTGGCTTCTCTAGGCTGCAATTGGCTGGGCTGGCTTCCAGGCCAGAGATTAGATTCTGCTGACCTTCCATTGACCAAAGTCAAGCCCAAAGTCAAGGAATAAAGAAATGTATTCCACCCTTCATGAATCCAAAGCAAGGCCTATGGCAAAGTCCAATTCAATGGAGAAGATAACTATACTCCTTCCATGGACATGGGAGGGAAGAAGGGAAGGAGAAAAAAATTGCCTGACCACCATGAAACCAATCATATACCCCAAAACTCTGTCTGGGGATACTGGAATGCTCCTCTCATGGCCCTCCCCTCACTCCATGCACAAGAATCTAGGCCTCAGACTTCATTCTGTGTATACACTAGCCTTTCTGCATACCATCTGATTCCCATGATGACTCAAGTTGGCCATGTCCCAAAGCCCCTGGTCAGTACTTGTTTCCAGGCTTGAAAAGTCATCACATAAAATCCCAGGCCTGATCTGGGATTCCATACACATAGTAGATGTGCAAGAATAATTTATTGAATGAATGAATGAATAGGTCAATCAATTAATCAATCCCAAGCCTACCCTTTGAACACTATTCATTGGCCTGTTGGACGCCCTGTACGTAAACTCAATCCCACCACCACTCCTGCCGTATACACAGCTTGGCCAGGAATATGCTCCAGAATGCACCTATCTAAACAATGACTGTACAAGCTCCAGACCCTCCCTTTCTCAGCTTTCACAACACTGGCCATGTAGCTGGCAGAAATTCCAAAACAGCCTACAAATGTGGATGTGGGAGACCACATCCCTGGAATATTTTGCAAAAAAGCAAATATCGTGATAAACAATTGGAAATGTGGTGCTTTTATCTGCACTTTCAGTAGCTGCTCATATGTTCACATTAAAACAGTTGAAAATGTATAATTAAAAATCTGTTTCAAAATGCGGAGAACATGTAAAAATAATTTATCCATTCACAGATGAAAAACAAAAACAAATAAGTGTGAGCCATGGAAAAAAATAAAAGAAAGCAAACTCCATCAGGACGCAGACTCCAATGGGTAGTGACTAGAACGAGTGTCCTAGTACACACATGCCCCCACATCCCCCAGCATGGAATCCAAAGGGTCTAGGCTGAACCTGCAGACTTTTCAATCCACCCAATTTGATGCTTCAGTTTTTCAGTATGAGAAGAATTGTGGGAACAAACCTCAAGTGACTATTTGGTGAATAGCCCTATGTATGGGGCTCAGACCCAGATGAATGGGATGAAGAGCCAACCTTGAAGTCCAGCAGTAGAGATAAACAAGCACCAGGGGAAGAATATTAAACTGTAAGTGTTTGCAACCTCCCCACCCAGACTGCTAAAGAGAAGCTTATCCTTGGCTATTCTGACCCTCTTCCTCCTCTGCCACCTGGCAGATTCTGAGTTTGCCAGTAGTTTCCCTGGGATTCTTTTTTCACTCCCATTTGGGGAAATGTAAGGAAAAACCACTTAGGAGGGGAAAAGGACTTGAGAGAGAAAGAGAATTAACAAGGAAATCAAGAGCCATGAGTGATTTGGCTTAGAGAGACTTTTAGTTGGGAGTTAATTATGAGGGCAGCTATGAAGGGAGGGAGAAGTTGAAAGCCAGAGGAATGAGGAAAGAGAATTTTAAGTGCTGCTGTGAATTAGGATTTGGATCTTCTCTGGCATTCATTGAGAGACACCAATAAAAGATTTAAATTGCTTTAAATTCCTTTGACTGCTATATGTGATTCTTTAAATGCAACTCCAGGCTGATACTGGGTCATGTGGGGCCTTGGTTTTATTTGGGTTATATGAGTAAACATGAATTTCGTATACCCTGTGGAACAAGCTCCAATAGAGGTGTGGATACAGCATTTTGAGAATATAGAGAAGGGAGCATCCCAGGAGAGGAAGCCAGGCTTCCCAGAGGGGATAATATTTGAGTTGATCCAGAAGGATATGTTCACCTTATAGGCATGAATTTCAAGGGCATTCCTGGTAGAGGAAATAATATCTGCAAAGAAAGATATAGGATGTTTAGGGTAATGCAAAAAGTCTAGTGGGATGAAGAAGCAGCCAAAAACTCAGTGGGTAGACAGGAGCCACATGGTAAAAACAAATGACCTTGAATGTCATTAGGAGAAGCTCAGCCTTTATCCTGTGGTCAACAGACAGCCATGATTTTGAGTATGGAAGTGGCACGTCTCTGGGATCACATACACTCAACCCTCCTGCCAGGGAGGCTGCAACCCCTAAAGCAACCTACCCTCTCTCTCCTGGACTCCATCCTCAGAAGAGTAACCAGGGGAAATGGAATCAGGCCTGAAGCTGACACCAGAGGTTACAAAGGCACTTGCAAGAAGTTCACAGTTCCCAATGAAGAGAAAAATGCACTCTGGAAAATAAAAAAGCCATTTGTCATCTGAATTCATGTGCAGAGAACACATTTCTTTCCAATGAGCATGTTTCACAAACTTGTTTAAATGGAAATGGACTTGATTTCAATGGCAATGCAGTCTTGGTGGCAATCTGATGTTTTATTTTATTGTTTGCAATTAGTGACAAGTGAGGAAAATATCCAAATCATGCCACATCACACAGGGTGTGTGTTATCCAAGTACTTGGCTCTGGTGCAAGGATGGGGGTTGAGGGATGCAGCCATGAAGAACTTGAACTCCCAGAAAAGAGGCTGAAAGACATGGTGTCATCAAGCTCTTAACAAAAGCAGAGGTGTTCTTTAAAGTCAGAAGTACATACACACACCCATAAACACACACCTGCCCCTAAACACACACACACACACACACACACACACAGCTTGCTCACTCACCTTATCTTTCTCCAGGTCTCAGGTTAAAGGTTGCCTCCTCACAGGTGGTTTTCCTGATGCCCTGGACCTTTAGGTTCCGTTGTGTACACTGTACAGCACCCTGTGCTATTCACAGTTAAATAAGTGAGAAGGAGGGAGGGCTGAAGGAAAGGTGGAGAAAGAGAAAAAGAAATAAGCCTGAGAGTGCAAAGCCAAGACAGAAAGGGACTCAGAGACAAGGGGACGGGGGAGAAGGAGAGAAAGACTCCACAGTAAATAAAGGGCAAGGCAATGATCACAGTAAACTTTTCCTCATCCTCTGCCATCTGTGTGTCCACAATTGCTTCCTCTCTGGGATGGCACTAGACTTGCACAACCTTCCAGCTATAACTGTGGGACAGCATCTACCTCATCACATTTCATCTTTATATCAACCCCAAGTGACGGGGGCCATCATAGTCTTATTTCTCAGGCAGGGACACTGAGGCTTAGCAAGTGTATGTAACTTGCCCAGAGCTACGTCATTAGTGAGTGGCCAGAGTTCCTGGCCCTCTAGGAGGGAACTGGCCCGATGTGGGCTGGGGCACAAAGTTGATGTTCAGTAAACATTTCCTGAAGGAGTGGGACCAGGAGTGGGATTCACTTCAGAGAAATTTGAATCCAGTCCTGAGTACAGCGGAGCTCGATCCTGCCTACCCCATCCCACCACAAGCACCCGCCCCCGCTCACTTATCACCGTGTAATTGAAATAATGCCTATCGACAGGGACTCACAAACAACTGCTCAATTTTCCTCAAAATTCAATTAAACTTCGTTTATTCTGGGGATCGATCCAATTAAAAGAAGGAAAATTTCAGATGGTCTGAGCAACACCATCCATCTTCAAACACAGTGTCTACCCCAGTGATGTAATAATTTGCCCAATCAATGCTTTAAAAGCATTTAGCAGTCTTGATAATGAACTTTTGTCAAAACAGCCTTGCAGAGCAATAAGTGCCTGCAGATTAATATGAAGTCATAAAGGGCTAATGCCTTCGGGGGGAAGGGGGAGCATGAATCAGTGGGAGCCATGGCCTGGAGCTTCCACACCATCTCAGAACCAGGCATGGGCAGTGCTTCCAGGACCCAGAAAATACCAAATGCACGTCCCCATTTCTGCTCTGTCTTCAGGTTCCTCTCCCTTCCACGGTCTCGGGTGCCCAATTCCACCAGCCAGGGACCTGGGACAGCCTAGATCCACACCATCACACTCAGGGAGTGTGGGGCCACCCACCCTATTGGAAAAAAATGTCCAACGGAAGGAGGCTTTGCTTGGAAGGCTTTGCTTGACCATCTCTGAAAGCTCTAGCTTCAAAAATGGTCTTTGAGCTGCAAGAGACTCCTTTTCTATTGTAGTGTCCTCTTTTGGGGTGGGGCAGATATTCAACTGATTCACTGTATGACCTTAAACAAGTTACTTAAAGTCTCTGAACTTTAGTTTCTTCATCTGTAGAATGGGGATGGTAGAATTTATTGATGCTCAGGGGAAGGAGGTTGGGTTGGATTTGTAGGTGATGAGGATGCAAAGGGTAATAAGACTCAGCCTCTGTCTTGAACGAGTTCAGAAGCCTTGGGGAGAGACAGGTGCAAACAACCACAATGCAAGAAGTTCATGCTGCCAGAGATGTCTGAACCCAGCACTGGAAACACAGTACCTGAGATCAGAGGGGGCTTCACCAAGGCAGTGACCCTTGACCAAAGAGTGGGTATTTGCCAGGAGGAGAAGAGAAAGGAGAGAATCTGGGCTGAGAGGATTGCAGGTCAGAGGCGCGGAGGGCACATATGAGATGTACAGCATGGCTGAAACGGAACCAGGAAACGGTTCCTGGGATGGGTTGACTAAGCGAGATCCTCAAAGATCTCATTTGCCAGGCTGAGGACATTATCCTATACTGGAAGGGAAATGGGGAGCCATGGAAGGTCTTAAGCAGGGGATGGGTATGAGGACAATTGCACTCAGGAAAGTTCCTTCAGGCAAGCCATGAGAGGGATGGGTTGGTGGGTGTGGGACAGTCCTAATGAGTTAGGTAAGATACATGTGCTCATCACACAGCCCTGCTCCTCCAGGAGTCCCCCAAACCCCTTCTCCCCACACTGAACACACCCACCCCAACCTCCCTGGCCCCAGCAATAGTGCCCCCATCTCTCCAGGCAGGAAGCCTAGGATTCCTTCTGCACACTTTCCTTTTCCATCCCTCATGATCTCTAGGATCCCTCAGAAAACTTCTACCTGGATGCTGGCTCCTATGTGGAAGAACAGGCTGGCCCGTCCCCAAAAGGTAAGCTCACTTTAGTCCAACAAGGCATCCTTACCACTCTTAGAGGGAGGCCAGGATATAAAGTGAGCCCCGCAACCAGACCTGGATGGGCCCAGAGCTGTCCGTGGTTCTGGTTGCCTTGGTCCAAGGAAGAGGAAGGGAAAGATGATCCCCAAGGCAGGTCAGAAACCCTTGTGCAGGGTCAGGCGAGTTCCCCTCCAGAATCAGGGCTTGGCAAGAGACTTACTGGGGAGCTGAGCCAGTCTGAGCTGGGAGAACCAGGATGGGCTGAGCTGGGTGAGCCCCTGGGCCCTGGAGTAGTCCAGGATCCCTCAGGGCTGATTCTCCATCTCCCACTCCAGTCCCTGTAGGCTGGCGGCCACCTGGGGTGGTCAATGCCCTCACCATGGGGAGCCAGGCTGTGGCTCGAGCTCCCAGAAGTACCAACTCCTGCAGCATCTCCTTTCCAGGCCAAAAGCAGAAGAAAATTTCAGAGGTTGGCTAGTGCTTTAAAAGCTGGGGGATCTGGATGGCCAAGGGAATAAAACTCTTGCTCCGTTTGCTGGAAGTCATTGCAGCCCTGGAGGATGCCAGACCCTGACCTGCCGTCACAGAGGCCCAGGATTTGTAAAGAGGAGGATTAAGAATTAAAGGGAAGGGGGTGGGGGAGAAAGAAATGGGGGTGGGGGGAAGCTTGTACTGCTAGATCAGGGGGAGTACTAAATGAAGTCCAGAAATGTCTTTTCAAAGACTCCTGCCATTAGGACTTAATATTAAATTTACTCCTTCTGTGCCTTAAAAAATAGCTAATTTTTTTTTCAAAAGTTGCTTTTGATGCCAAAGGTATGGCTTAGGCTGAAAGGCGCCAGCACATCAAACATCATTTGGGGGATTTCAAAGGGCTGTTTCAGCAGGATCCTGTTTTCCTCATCCCCCTCCTCGGCTGATGAAGTTTCTGAGCCCCCTGAAGTCAGACCTTGTGTTCTGGGCTATCAAAGGCCCCCGGCAACATTGAGTCTGTCTGTCTGTCCCAGCAAAACTTTCGCATAGAAAGCCTCCCTTTTACGCAGAGATCTGAGGGGAGAATAAAAAGGATGCTGATTTGCCAGGAAACAGGAGGGAAGCCCTGCTGAGCTGATAGGAATCTTCTGACCAGATTTGAATACATTTGGCCCAGACAAGGGGGTGGGAGAAAAATCCATTACTTTGGGGAAAAGCCTCGCAGGGTTTCAAAAGGAAATATGTAAATGTTGGGAGAAATCATTTGTGTAGGTTTGTGTGTGAGTGTTTCCGCCGTCCCCAAGTTTAACATCGTCAACCAGGAGCAAAAGCAAAGGCAGGGGAATTAAGTCACTGCTGTTCGCGGAGGCCTGAGGGAGCTGGAGGAGGGCTCTGCAGCCTCCCTGGCCTTGCCCTGGAACTCCACAACCAGCCGGGTCTAGGGTCCAAGATTCAAACAGCTGGAAAATCCCTCACTGGAATCCCACAGGCACAGTGTCTAAAGGGTCTTCCTTTCCTTAAGGCTCCACTCAGGATTCTGCAGGCTGATGCTCACAGAGGTACCAGACAATCCCCGGTGTCTAGATGGGAAGACTGAGGCTTGAAAGCAGAAAGGCACTGCCAAAGGGCCTCCTCTGGACACTGGCTGGACCCTGCCCACAGGCCTTCTCCCCGTAACCCCTGCACACCCCAGCACCTGGTCTGCTCCCTGAGGACTGCATCTGGGCAACTGTTTACTACCTCTACCCATAGCCTCTGGAGACACCCTACAATGGGATTCCTGTCATACCCGATCCTGGGGACAGGCAGCTCTGTGGCCTGGCCTTGTCCCCGGTCCCATGGGAACTGAACAATTATGTCCAGATAATTAGTCAGAAATCTCCCCCTGTGGCTTCAGGAGATAGTGTGCCTGCATTCAGGAGTCCTGGGTCCTGGGCTCAGCTTGGCGTTTTTTTTGGGGGGTGTGGAGGCCTCACTTTCTTCCTCCGTTAAGGCTAATTCCATCAGCCCTGTCTCTACTTCACAGGCCCACTATGAAATTCCATTTAGGTCAGGAACAAAAGCTGTGGACAAGGAGTCCGCAGAACAGGGCAACAGGAGGCCCTCTTACTCCTCCAGCAGTTTCAGGCGCAAGCAGGCAAAAGGGAGGAAGTTGTTCTGAAGGTCGTACTGTGTGGTTGTTGCAAACGCACCTGAGTCCCTTGGACCCCCACCCTTCCACATCACCCCCTAGACCTTCACAGCAGATTTGGGGCTCTCCTCTTCATTAGGAGAACAGTTAGGGAAGTAAAGAATCCTGGGAGCTTGTTTCTTGGGGTGGAGGTGAGGGATTCAGGTGGGAGTCAGGATCTGGAGCTGCCTGATCTGAACTCCTATTCTGAACTTATTACACAAGGAATTGGGAGCCAGCAAAGCTCAGCATTGGAAGCTGAGCATTGTCTTCCTGCTAGGAGGTGGAGAGGAGAAAAGAGAGATGATAGCTCCTCATTAATGGTCTTGAATTAATATAAGTTAGTCAAGCACATCTCGACTGCTCCCAGTCAGGCAGAGCCTGGGGCACCGGGGAGCAGCCCGAGGGTCCCTTTCCCCTCACATTCAGGCGGCCATCCATAAAGCCGCTGCTGACCGAGCACTCTTCCCTCCCCCCATCTCGCCCTTCCTCCCCACCTCCACCACCAGCTCCAGGCTCCAGAGGTATAAAATAAGCTGGTGATAGCACCCCTGGGATGAGGGGCGGGGCCCCCCAGAGCCTGCGACCTTTGGAACGACCTTTGGAACGACCTTTGGAACATTACCTTCCAGATAATCGCTCTGCCCTTAGGAGTAAGGGGCGTCCTGAACTCAGCCGCCACAGAGGCAGCAGACTTGCACATTTGTGCCCAGAGCCAAGATCACAAACAGAACGATGCCTGGTGCCAGAGCCCCGCAACCCTGGGCCACCCAGAGCCTTGGGACCACAGGCTGCCCAGTGCTCCGGCACATTTGTTTGAACACACGGGGCTGTGAATTCTCTCGCTGCAAGGGGCTCAGATCAAGCCACCCCTTTCTCATCCTCAGCAGTTCAGTTATAATTCGGGGCTGCAAACCAGCCATCAGGCAGCACAGGGAGGCTTGGTACCAGCCAGGGGCACAGGGGTGAGAATCTGCAGGTAACCTGGGTCTCCTGATGCAGGCCTGACCCACCGAGACACGCTGGGACCGCCTGGTTCAGGCCTGACCCACAGGGGCACGCAGGGCCATTTCCAGGACCAAGCAGAGGATGGGCTGCTTAGTCCAAGGCTTAGAGGTCAAAGGGCACTCCCAGTATCCCTGGGAGATAGGACTTTTAACTCCATTTACAGATAAGGAAACTGACACTCGGAGAGGTCATGTCACTTGCCAGGAGGTCACACAGCCAGGAAATGACAAAATTGGGTTTCAAACAGTATTGATAAGAATTAACTTTTATCGGTGTGATGATGAGAGCTTTACACGCGATTCATCATACAGTTCTCCCAACTTCGATGAGACAGGACCAATATCGCTCTAGTTTTGTATACACAGAAACTGAAGCTCAGAGAGGCGGAGCGTCATTCCCCACGGTCACACAGCTGGTAAACGATGGAGCTGTGATCCCCACAGCCATCTGGCTCCAGAGCAACATAGTACAGACTCGGGCAGGAGACAGGCCTGCCTTTTCCATTTCAAATCCTGCCATTTACTAGCCCTGTGACTTTGGATGAATTGTTCAGCAGACTCTCTGGGCCTCAATTTCCCTAACTTTAAAATGGAAATCATCATGATAATACAGTAGTAGTGAGGTCTAAATAATTGATATCCATGGAACACTTAAAAGAGGACCCGGTAGATACCAAGCATTGTGTGTCTGTTAGATGAAACTTTCTCCCGCACAACCATAATTCCACTAATTGTACAAGTATTAGCATAAAAACTGGCAACCTGGAGGACCCTCTTCTCCAGCCGGTCCCCTGCCCTCCTAGGTCCGAAGCTGGAGGGAGACACATGCCTGAAACATGCCACGGACCTGGCATCCGTAATGCTTCTGTCAGAGCAAACGAGGCCATTAACTGAGAGCTCTGTGATGGAATTGTCCCACGCGGTATTTATTATAGGGTCCTTTTCCTGACACCTCCCAGGGAGAGAATATTAAATATTTAATGCACACAAGGCTGCTCGTTTTTCATCCCCACTTCAGCACTCGAGTCGGCTCCGGTCTGGGGAAGAGCCAAAGTCCACCAGCTGGTACCCTCATGCCTTCCCTCCTCCCCGCCCCAGCCCTTCTTGCCAGGGTGCAGGGCCAGACACAGGCTGGGATGGGAACGTGACAAGGATCCACGCCAGGACTCTGGGGTCTGAGGCCCAGGTGGACCCAGGAAGGTTCTCTTCCATCAGCCACTCTCAGCGGGGGTTTGGACATGGTCAGGCGGAATCAGTGTGCCTCATCCAAAGACTTGCGATTCAGGGGCCTCTGGAGCCTGGGATCCTTCCCAGCGCCCTGCCCATCTCCCCTCCATGTGCACTCCTGATTCCTCTGCCACCCGCAGCTGCTCCCCGAACCATCAGCCCTGCAGCAGGAGGGAGGGCCTCTCCTGGCTGCAGGACCCAGCCGGGCCGGCGTGCTGGGAGCAGAAAGTGCCAGGGAGTAAATTCCTCCAAAGCAAACCTCGAACGGTGTTGGCCATGAGTTGGTGCATAAAAGCCCCAGCTGCCCCGGTCCTCAGGTGGGCTAACCTAGAGGTGCATGTTCTGCGCAGTCTCCCAAAGTCTCCAGTAGGGCTGGGCTCCCGCTGCCCACAGAGGTAACCTGCCCAGTAACATACGTGTTTCCTTGTCCTCTCTCTTCTCACGTCCCCTCTCTCCTACAAGCACATCTGGGATCACTCCCCAAACAAGCTGCCTGCCCCCTGCAACTCAGAGGCTGCTTCTGTAGACACCTAAACTACAGCCATGCCTTGGCCATGTGGGGTCCAATAAGAGAACGCAGGATGCAAGTCTCACGTATGTGCATATTCGTCCAGTGAGTACTCACCTGCTCGGGGCCAGGCCCCATGCTGGGGACTGGGGACGCAGTGAGGACCCCCAAGATCTGGCTCCTGCACCCCCGGGAGCTCCAGGCTAGTTGGGGGCACAGTCCCGAGACACTAAGCGCAGTGCAAGGTACTCAGCTCTCACTCCCATCACCCGCAACCCAGCAAGCCCGCTTGAGTGATGCCACCCAGACGAGAAAGTCGCCCTTGTCTCAGCTCTCTCCTTCCTGGAAACATGGAGCTCCTCACCAAGGTGCATCCTGGCCACCCCGGTCCAACCGCTGGACAAGAGCTTATCAATCATGTTAGTGTTGATTTCCCAGCATTCCCTCTTCCTCTGTTTCTTTTCCTGGTGATTTGTAGTTATCGGTGTTGCACTTGGGTGTATGCGATCTCCAGTGAGTGGAGGAGTGCCCCAGGAGAAGTGAAAGGCATTTTCCAAGCATCAAGGCATGACAGTGGGGACAGGCACCTGGATTTTCCATCCCCAGAACATTGACCAAAGACATGCTCCCAGGTGTCAGGCCTTCTGCTTTAGGCTTTAATGCCCACTCAGATGGGCTCACCAGACCCCAGGCAGGGGTCTCAGAGCCTGGCGGGGAAGGGGAAGACCTGATCGAGAGCCCGCTAAAAGCCAGGCTCAGCATTTTACCTCTAGGATCTCCATCAGTCCTCACAACAACCTAGTGCAGTAGCTGTTTCCTTCCATTTTACAGATGAGGAAGCTGAGTCACAAAGGGATGAGGTGACTTGCCCAAAGCTACTCATGATTTGGGAGCCCCTCACACACCTTCTTCCCACCTCTATAGGCTGAGGAAGGGGGAAAGAGGTCAGTTTGGATTTTGTCCTGAGGGCACTGGGGAGTCAAGAGGAGTAGAAAGCAGGGGACGTACAAGAGCAGAGTTGCATGTGGATCCATCGTGATTGATTCAGCCCATCACTGCCGCGGTACTGCTGCCAGGCTGGGAGTCTATTTAGACCCATCCACCCCTCCCCCCTGCCCTGGTCAGGCCAGGCTCTAGGTTGAGAGGCTGAGGTCTACAGAGGTTGCCACAGGGATGCACAGCACTGGTCCACTCTCCCTGCTGCAGGGCTGGGCTCCTGAATACTCTTCTCCTGCTCTTTTTTTTCTCCTTCCAGTTTTATTGAGATATGACTGACATACAGCACTGGGTAAGTTTAAGGTGTACAGCGTAATGATTTGACTTATATACATCATGAAACGATGACCACCATAAGTTTAGTGAGCATCCATTATCTCATATAGATACAACATTAAGGAAATAGAGAAAAATGTTTTCTTCCTTCTGATGAGAACTCTTAGGATTTACTCTCAACAACTTTAGTATATAATGTACAGCAGTGTTAATTATATCTATCAGGTTGTACATTGCATCCCTAGTACTTATTTACCTTATAACTGGAAGTTTGTACCTTTTAACTACTTTCATCCAATTCCCCCTCCCTCACCCACTGCCTCCAGTAACCATAGATCTGGTCTCTTCCTCCACTCGTCATCCTCTTTTCCTTGGCCAGCCATTCTCCAGTTTCAGTATCAGCTGAAATGTCAGAGAGCTTCCCAGACCCCCTATTGTGGGTTGAATTATGTCCCCCCAAAAGACAGGTTCAAGTTTTAAGCCCCAGGACCTGTGAATGTGACCTTATTTGGAAATATGGTCTTTGAAGATGTAATCACATTAGGATGGATCATACTGGATTAGGGTGGGCCCTCAGCCAATGACTTCTTATAATTAGAAGAGGGAAATCTGTCCCCAGAAAGGAGAATGCCAAGCAAAGATGACGGAGTTATGTGACTACAAGCCAAAGAAGGCCCGGGGCCACCAGAAGCTGGAAGAGAGAACGTGTGGAGCCTTCACTTCAGACTTTTAGTTTCTAGAACGGCGAGAGAATACATTTCTGTTGTTCTAAGTCACATAGCTTGTTATACTGTGTTATAACAGCTCCAGGAAATTGATATACCCTCTAACTAAGGTAGGTCTCCCCTGTATTCACCATCACACATCTTCCTTTTTTCCCCCTTTATACCAGTAATTATGATCAATAGTTACCTTTCATTTCTGTGTTATGTTCATTGCCCATCTCACTCATTAGACTCTTAGTGAGTCCTGTGAAGGCAGAGGCCTCCCCTGCCTTGTTCTCTGCTATATTCCTGGTGCCTAGTCCAATGCCTATGGTGTCTGGTATACAGGAGGTGCTAAATAAATATTCACTTATGGACAAAGATTTAACAACTGTCTATGATGTACCGGTACTGCTCTAAGTGAACAAAATAAAGAGTCCTCTCTTTATGGAGCTTGTATTCCACTCAACAAGGAGCATTATAAGTAAGTAAATAGGCTATTAGAAGAGGGTAAAATACTCTGGGTAGGGGGAGGGAGAAGGGCAGGGTAAGGGAGATAGGACACTGGGGTGGAAGGGTACAATCTGCAAAATTAAATTAGGTGCTAAAGAAGAACTCGTTGGCAGGTGACATTTAAGCAAAGTTTGAAGGAGGTGAGGGAGTTGACTATGTGAGATTCTGGGGGAAGAACATTCCAGGCAGAGGGCACAGTCAAGGCAAAGGCCCTAAGGCAAGAATATGCTTGGTAGTGCAAGGAACAGAAAAGAACTCAGTGTCGGTGAAATGGAATGAGGAAAGGGAAGAATAGCAGGAAAGAAAATCAAATATTTGTTGGGTGGATGGATATGGTTAGATACAAATGGATAGAGGGAAGGGGAGAGGGAGGGAAGAATGGAGGAATGGTTCACATCTAGGAATCAAAGACAAGTACTAACTCTATCCTCTGACCATAGGTTAGGTTAATAATTGAGAAAAAAGGGAGCCCTTCCACCCAAAAAAGGTGGCCAATAGCAGACCAAATGAAGTCAGCTCTCCACATCCTTTACAGCAATGACACAGCGTCACAGAACAGGATGAGGATCCTAAGAAAGTAAGCTCAAGATTCTAGGGGACCCAAGGTCCCAAGCGAGGGCTCTTCCAAGGCCTATGGCCAGAGCCGCCACATACCAAGCTTCAAGCCCTCCCTTAGAGCTGCAAACCATGAGGCTGAACTGGTCCAGGCCCCTTGTGGCTAAAAGTGGGTCTATCCCAGAGGAATTGCTAATGGGGTGCCTTCTGATATGGAGTCCCTGAAGGGCACCCATAAAATTTATTAGAAATCACTGAACTAGGAAATGAAAGCATGTTGGTTTATTAATATTAGAAATTTCTTCTTCCTCCCCCACCCCCAGCTCTAGCGGGATCAGATCAGTATCCCCAAGGGGACAGCAGAGGAGGAACCCCAGTGCTGGGAAACTCCTGGGTGAGGGTGTGATCCAGAGCTCCAGCGTCAGCACCATCATGTGAGAAAATCGTCTTGAAATGAGACCCCCTCCCCAGCCCCTTCCAACCTCTTGACACAACCTTATGAGGGATCCTGAGCCTCAACCACCCAGTTAAGGTGCTCCCAAATTCCTCATCTACAAAAGCTGTCAGATACTGTGTTTGCTGTTTTAAACCCCTACGATGGGAGGTATTTGTTATGCAGCAGTAGAGGACTAATAGACAAGGAAACAGCTTTCAGTGTCAGTGGGAGTCGGGAAGAGCTGCAGAAATGACATCAAAGCCAGGGTTTGAAGAGCACAGGCCAAAATGGGGAGAGAGGGCCTTCATTCCAGGCAAAGAGAACAGCATGGGCTAAGGCATAGGTATTGGGGGCTTTGCTGGAAGCACAGGAGGCCCCACAGTGGGTGGTTAGAGATGGGGTGGAGGCCAGGTCATGATGGGCAGAGTGACCATACCTCCCAGTTTGCCCAGTCTTGATTTATGTCTGTGAACTGGGCATTCCATGCAATTTACTATTTGTCCTGGATAAAATCGTCTCGATTTAGACGATGCTAAGTTAGCTATGGTTACCCTGTGGATGAGCCCAGCGTGCAGGCTGAGGCATTTGGATTTGACCCTGGAGGCAATGGGGAGCCATGGAAGTGTTTTAAGCTGGAGAGTGACCAGATTGAAGTGTGTTCTAGAAAGATCCATTTGCAGAGAATTCACCGGTGTTCAGGATGAGCTCGTATGGAGGGTGGGCTGGTTTGGAGAGTGAGTGTGGACCAGGGTGGAACCAGATGAGAGGCCAGGGAGGAGATGGGGATAGTCCCTCGGTCAGAGCAATCAGTGACCATGACAGCATGCATTGAGGCCAGAAAAGGAATAACAGGGTCAAGGGAAGTTTAGGAACATTTAGGAGATATTAAAGACTTGGCTGCAGTAAGAGCTGGTGGAGAAGCCAGAGGGTGATTCTGGGGCTATCAGGGGGTATGTTCCCCACATTTCAGGGACCAGAGCTTGGTCTAAAAATAGATCTCAGGTGAGTCACCTCAACTGCAGCCAACAAGGATTTGGCTGGTTTATTACTGAATTGCAGGGGATTTGGCCAAAGAGACTGAAACCGCATGTAGTCTTGGCTCGTGCAGGCCCCACTGGATCCAGTCTCCTGCTAAGGGCAGTCCCGTGGCCCTGACGCATGAGTAATCTCATTTCCCTCTCACGAAAAGTCTGCAAGAATGTTATAATTTCTTTTTTTTTTTTTTCATCTTATACTTAAGGCATCATGCCTGGGAGAAATTGCCAAAGGTTTCTAGGATGTAGGCTGTAGGCAGCACAGTCTAAATTCAAACCCACACCTCCCTAGATATTGCATATCAGCTGGGAAGAGATTTTGGGGTGAAATCCCTAGAAACACTCTCTTGCCTCCTCCCAGCTGGGATACCTTGGCTGAACTTGAGTCACCCTCCTAATAAAAATTCCCTGTTCCATCAGCAGAATGCTTCCAGCCCAATTAGATCAATTTTCTCTAAGTAGCAATAAATGTGTTTTCCTTTCAGAGGCCAGCCCGACACATTAAGCAGGCTGGGGGCAGCCATTCCCCAAGCTGCTGGCTCCGAGTGCGTGAGGTCAGGGGTCACCGTGCCACCGCCTCCAGCTCATTAGTGGCGCCCATTCATCTTGGCTGGGGACACCAGCACTCAACATGGTGGCAGGACTCGGGGCGGGGGATATGCAAGCCATTCATCAGGGACTCTGGTTCGCCGGAGACAAGAGCAGAAAAGCTGGCCTGCTCACCAGCCAGCAGGAGCCCCAGGCCCAGCAGCTGAGGCCCGGAGCTGCCTGGTTAAAGGTTAATCTGGTCCAGGATGTCTGTCTGTGGCGGCTGCAGCCTCCATGCAGGGAACGAAGGGCCCCCTTTCAGATGCACCTGGCTCCTGTCTGCTAACTGAGCTTCCCTTCCGGCCACCTCACCGACCCCCGAAACCCATCCAACCAAGGCCTACGGGGGCCTGGAGAATGAAGCTTCACTTGGGCCCCCTGTGGCCCAAAGACCTGCCTGGAATAGGCCCTTTGATTTGCAAATCAAGACTCTAGGAGTGGGCGAGAACTATGGCCCTGCTCGGCCTGGGCCACGGGGCCTCAAGCCTGGGGTTAGCTTGGCAGAAGGAATGAGACCTCCCTACTTTCCTGCATCACCCAGACATCCCCTGCCACCCTGCGCCAGGCATAGGCCCAGCCCTGGATGCAGGATTCCTATAGGGGCATTGGATGAGTTTGCCAGGGCTGCCCTAAGGAAGTACCACAAACGAAGTAACTTAAACAACAGATATTTATTGTCTCACAGATCTGGAGGCTAGAAGTCTGCGATCAAGGTGTCAGCAGGACCAAGGTCCCTCTGAAGGCCCTGGAGAAGGATCTGTTCCAGGCCTCGCTCCTAACTTATGGTAGTTCTTTGGCTTGTGGCCACCTCATGCCAATCTTCCCATAGCATTCGGTACGTGTGTGTGTGTCTGTGTCCAAATTTCCCCCTTTTTATATGGATAACAGTCATATTGGATGAGGACCCACCCTCATGACCTTATGTTAACTTAATTGCCTCTGAGGTACTGGAGGTTAGGACTTCAACATATGATGGGGGGACATAATCTGGCCTGTAACACCCTACTTCGGGCTACAGAAGAGGCAAACCCAGGGATCCGGATTCACTTGTCAGGTGTGTATGGAGCTCCCACCAGGCTTAGCACAAAGTTCAGAGGTCCAGTGAACATCTGGAGTCGGCCCCGTGAGTTCACAGGTGGTAGGGAAGGCAGGCATTAATCCATCACACAAGCAAATGTTCAATTACATATGATGGTGGGCGCTTTGAAGCACAAGGGTGATCAGTCAGAAACTCGTGGAACCAGGTGGCACTGCAGGTAAAAAGCCGAGCAGGGGCTGGCGTGGCAATGGCACAACCATTCCTGGCGTCGCTGAGCTCTTCATCCATCTGGTCGACCCCTACCTTCACATCCCCCAGCCCCCACCCAGCCTGATACCTTTCCTGGAAGCTGGATTAATGGCATCTGAGCAAGACTGGCCAGGAACCACAGCTCAGGGTAACCTTTCCACAGAGCCCAGAGTGTCTGGCAGAGGTCTGCTTGATTTATACCAACCCTGGCCATGCCACCCTCCTCAGCAACAAGCCCCCCTCCTTTAGCAGTCCAGGCTCTGGCAACTCAAGCTGCTGCTCGGTCTAGACAGTGACCAGCAGGTCCTGGACCCAAATGTCACCTCCTCGGGGAACCTCTGCTGACCTAGCGTCCCACTCCCCCCAAAACTTTTCTCAGTGCTCCAACCACAACTGAAACTATATAACGGATTACAAAATTAGCTGTCCGTGTCTGTCTGCCCTGGAGGCTACAAGCTTTATGACAACTAAGACAATTTTCTCATCCACTTCCACATGCCCCAAATCCAGCCCTATGCCTGTGAACTAGTAGTGGTCTATAAACATTGGCGGAGTAAATAAACAAAACAGTTGTTAAATCGACCTCCTACTCCCAAGCCACAAGCTGACCTGCAGGTTTGATGCAAATCTATACCACTCCTGAAGGCACCAGGAGAATGAAGATGAGGAACAAGAGGGGTGTTCGGGATGGAAGGCAGAACTTGAGCAAAAACAAGAGTGAGGAAGTACAAGGTGGGTTTAGAAAACAGTGAGCTTTTCAGCTTGACCAGAACAGAGCCTGAATGCTGGGCTTAGGTGATGCTCATAGGAACTGCTGAAAATTATTGAGTGGTGGTAGGGTCAGAGCTGGGCTGTGCTGATAAGAAGAGCTGGTAGGTCCACAAGACGAGGCAAAGGGTGGGACTGGCACTCAGGAAAAGAGGTTTTTGTTGACACAAAGTTTTAAGAGCTGGCCCGCAGGGAAGGCAGTTGAGGTCACCGAGGTAGAGCAAAAAAGGAGGCGAAGTCAAACAGAATCTGGAGACACTTGCGGTACAGGGGAAAGGGGTTCAGTAGAGGCAGCATGATCAAGAAAGCAGAGAAGGAGTGATCTGAGAGGGAGCAGGAAAGCCGCAGGCCCAGTGTGCACGGCGGGGACCGTCACCTTTGCCCATGTCATTTTTTTTTTAATTTATTTATTTATTTTATTTATGGCTGTGTTGGGTCTTCGTTTCTCAGCGAGGGCTTTCTCTAGTTGTGGCAAGCGGGGGCCACTCTTCATCGCGGTGCGCGGGCCTCTCACTATCACGGCCTCTCTTGTTGCGGAGCACAGGCTCCAGATGCGCAAGCTCAGTAGTTGTGGCACACGGGCCTAGCCACTCCACAGCATGCGGGATCTTCCCAGACCAGGGCTCGAACCCGTGTCCGCTGCATTGGCAGGCAGATTCTCAACCACTGCGCCACCAGGGAAGCCCATGCCCATGTCATTTTTCCATCTGCTCACTGTGTGGAGCAGGGCGACCTGATCTCAAAACCTGACCCCCGTCAGGGACTAGTTGTAAAGCCTGGGCAAGTGGCTGCACCTTCAATGGTCTGTTTTCTCATTTGCAGATTGGAGTCGGATAAACCCAGCCCTCTGAGGAATAAGGTTCATGGCACGTTGAGACGTCTAGAGCAGGTCCCAGCCACAGCCGCCTCCTGGGGTTTCCAGCCACTCAGTCCTGGTGTAAACCAGGATGTTCCAACCTCAGCCCTGTAGACATCGGGGCTGGATAAGTTGTTAATGCCCTCGTGCATTGGAGGATGTTTAACAGCATCTCTGGGAATCAAAAATGTCTTCAGACATCATTAAGTGTACCTTGGAGGCAGTCCTGCTCCAGTTAAGTAAACCGTGCAAGACTACAAGCAACTCTTTGTGAAAAGCTGTGGGCAGGTGTCTCCTATCTATTGCCTCTGTCTCCCAGAGGAGGGTCTGTGTGTCCACACGCTTGTGCATTTGATCAATGAACATTCTTTGAACATTTATTCTGTGTCAAGCTTGTGCTGGGCTCTAAAGAGAGCAGTGAACACAACAGTGATTCTCCTCTCAGAGACTTTACAGTCAGTGGAAGAAACGATTTTGATACAAGGAGATCTCATGGTATCATAGTCAGGATAATGGCCCCCAAAGATGTCCGTGTCCTAAGCCCTGGAACCTGATGCCATGTTACCTCACATGGCAAAAGGGACTTTGCAAATGCGATTAAATTGAGGATCTTGAAATGAGGAGATTATCCTGGATCATCCAAGTGGGCTAAAGAGGGAGACAGGAGAGTCAGAATCAAAAAAGAGATGTCAGGGGTCAGAGTTAGAGAGAGAGAGGTGAAGATGCTTTGTTGCTGCCTTTGAAGATGGAGGAAGGGACCAGGAGCCGAAGAATGCAGGTGGCTTCTAGAAGCCGGAAAAGGCAAGGAAACAGATTTTCCCCTACATCCTCCAGAAGGAATACATCTTTGCCAACACCTTGGTTTTAGCCCAGTGAAACCTATTTCAAACTTCGGACCTCCAGAACTATAAGATAATAGACTTGTGTTGTTTTAAGCTACTTAGTTTGGTGATTTGGTACAGCTGCAATAGGAAACAAATACACATGGTCACACAGTTATGCACAGAGGGATGTAGGATCTCCGATGAAAGAGCAGGGCTGCCATGTGTGGTTGTCCAGGTTGTGCACTACCCAAAAATAGCCAGCTAAGGAGGTCATTGGGGCTGAAATTTAGCCCACACTCCTCTCACCAAACCATAAGCCCTTGTGAGGACTATGGCTGTTGGGGGGTGGGGACAGGGGAAGGACACCTTTTCTAGTTCATACAAAGGCACTTTCTATTTAACAAAAGATGTGACCACGGATGGGGCACGGTTGGTGGAGTCCCTTAAATTGCACAAAGGGGCTGCATATGTAACTGTGGCCCTGGCAGGAGACTTTGACTCTTCCTGAGGTAATCAGGAAGGCCTTCACAGAGGAGGTGACCCCCGGGCTAGATCTTAAACAACGAATATGGAAGGAAGGGTGAGCCATTCCAAGGAAAGAGATGACACAGAAGTCTGAAAGGGGCTGGTGCGCTTGGAGAACCAAGGAAGAAGCCCCACCTGGCTGGAGTGTTGGGTATGTGAGGGGAGAGGGTCTGGAGCTGTGGGGTTGAGTTTGGGACATTTGTGGGATGGTGTCAGGACGTGGCCGAATGCCCATGTCTGGAGTTCCGGTGCCAGGGCTGGGCTGTTCCACACCAGCCTCCTGATGCCGCTGGGCCAGGTTCAGGACCCCCTCCCATCAGCCCAGCCCCAGAGACTTCTGCCCCATGGCCCTGAAGTGACTGTTCCACAACTCGCTTTTAGGGTCTAGTAGTGAGTCCTTTCCTGCAGTGCCCCCCACTTCCCAGCACTTAACCCCAAGACAGGGATTGATGGTGCCTTGACCTTCCCTAATATATTGCCACAGGGGACGTGGGCCAGTCCTGCTGTCCCCATCAGGCCATGGCCCCTCCCTGGGCCCGAGTCAAAGAACAAGGAAAAACCATCAAGCTGGGAGCGATACAAATGGCCGTAAGTAAGTTGTTTTCAGGAGGCAAATGGGCCTCCACAGACTAATGGTCGTCCATGTCTCCCTCCCCCTCCCTCCCCCACTCCCCCCCTCGAGAGCTGGCCCAGCTGGAAAGCTGCAGTAGCTCCAGCTCCCCCTGCCCCAGCCCTTTTGCTGACAGTATAACCTTCAGGAACCTGAAATTCCTGAGCGGTCCCCAGAGCTCAATGCATCTCGAAAGAAAATTTGTGTAATGTCATTTCAGGCTGTCCCTAATCCAGAATTATTGAGGGGGGGCTGGGACCTGGGAATTGCCTCTGACACTTGACAAATACTTGGCTTTGTGTAAATGGACAGGCTCCTGAAATAACTGCCTTTGGATGTCACATGAAGAGAAATTAATTCTTTATTAACTTCCGCAATGATAATCTAATAAACCCATCGGGCCTCCGGGCCCCAGCATTTAAAGTGCTTGGTGGTTTGGATGCAAATGTCTCCAGACCCCATTTTGTCAGGAATGTGCTCATGCAGAGGAGAAATAATCAGCTCTAGAGGTCAGATGTCAGCTCAGGGTCAAAACGGGTGACTTTCACGGCTCCACGCGGATCTGAGATTCAGGAGACCCAGCCCTCCCTGTGACCACCAGCTGTACTGGATTTTCGGGGACAGAGCTCCATTTCAGATGTTCTGTCCCTTTGTTCCTAAAAGAGTATTTGTTGTGGTCATATGACTGTCTCCGGTTTGGGCTTAGCTTATGAAGTCACCGTAGCCCTCACCCATAGGTTCCAAAGCACCATTCACTCATTCTTTCCTTCAGCTCCTATGTGCCTGCCATGTGCCAGACGTGGAAATACAAGACCTCTCTCCTTGGAGGCTTACAGTCTAGTGGAGAGGCGAACAACACAAGTGACTGTAATTGTAAGTTGGGGCAAATGCTATGAGGACAAAGTATATCTGGGAAAGTGGACAAATCTCATTTCTCCTGAGCTGAGCCTACTCATCCTGTGGGTCCACAGAGTGACCAGCGTCTTGTCCAGCTGAGGGGCGTTCAGGTCCTTCAGGCCAGGCCTCTCTGGTGAGGTCCAGGCTCCACACCCCGGCCACGAGCACGGACAGAAACAGAGTCTGAAGGTCCATCCTGTAGGCAGGAAGAACAGGAGAAGGAAGGGGGAGGAAGGGAAATCATCATTGCTTCCAGAGCTGATGGAGGGCACACAGGTCCTCCCAGGGTAGGGAAACCAGAAACCTCCAGAATGCCAGGGGTAGAAGATCCCGGCCTGATCTTGTGTTTGACAGGTCCCTGCTTGCATACCTCCCACAAGGGGGCCCAGAAAACTGCTGACTGCACAAGTTCTTCTTGAACAGACTAACGTGTGTGTGTGTGTGTGTGTGTGTGTGTGTGTGTGTTTGTATAAATGAAATTAGAGTGTGGCAAAAGCATATCACACACTAGTGAAAAAAATGAAGTGTTAAGGTACTAGATCAATGGTCTAACTATATGCGATCTCAGATGGATTTTAAAACTCAGTAAAAAAAAAATCAAATAAGAACGCTAGGAGAAAAAAATGTAGGCGAATGGAATTTAGGGGTAGGGAAAGGATTTTCTGAGCATAAAAACAATGGAAGAATTCACAAAAGAAAAGATAATGAATGTGACTACATAAAAATTTTAAATTTCTCTATGTTATGGACTCAAGCATGATAATCAATACCCCTTTTTAAAAGGGGCAAAGGTCGAAGGAGATAATTCACAAAAGAAGAAATACAAACAGCTAATATGCATATGGAAAAAATGTTCCATCATGCTCATAATCATAGAAATGCAGGTTAAAGCAGCCATAAGTTGCCATCTTTCACCTATCAAATTGATTTTTAAAAATTTTAATGATATTCAATGCTGAGAATGGGAAATGTTCTCTCTCACGTCTGTGTTCACTGGTGGAGGTGCAAATTGTTACAGCCCTCCCAGAAATCGGTCTCTATTACGTATCAAGAACTATAAAATTCTTTACAGCAGATTCTTTAGTACACAAAGAACACAGTTTCAAAGGAGGAAGAGGTGGTGCAGATTAAGAGAGATTTACAAGATACATCAACCAAATATAAAATGTGGACTTTTGTTTGGATCCTAATTCAAACAAGTTGGCTGTGAGAACACATTTTTGAGATCATTGGAGAAAGTTGGACCTAACCAGATATTAGATGCTACTTAGGAATTATTGTTAATTATTTTAAGTGTGCAAATGGCAGCCTGGTCATGCTTTAAGAAGTTATTTTACCCATTTGAGGAGTAAAACTTAACTTTTACAGGGGAAATGACACAACACCCTGCTTTAAAATATTTCAACCAAAAAAAAAAAAAAAATGGGAAGGGATAGATAAAACAAGATTGTCAGAATGCTGGTCATTGTTGAAGCTATATAATCATACAGGCATGTCTGATATACTATTCTCTCTTGTGTATATTTGAAATTTTTCCATAATAAAAGGTGGTTTAATATACCACTTGAGCCAATCCTCCTTTGAGATTCTATCCTGAGGAAATTATCAAAGATGTGCACAAAGATTTACGTACAGAGACATCAACAAGAAAACTGGTCATGAAAGAAAAAAAAATCAGTTATAAGCAAAATGTAACAAGTTATGATACAGCCAAAGAACTGAATATTAGGCCACTATTGTAAAAAGATATTTTTAAAAACACATATTGGTCTTTGGAAAATGCTCATGTGTTAAATGAGGGGGTTAAGGAGAAAGAGGATACAAAATTATATATTTACCATGTCCCAATTCTCTTAAAAATGAATATATTTGCACAGGAAAAAAAAAAAAGGCCAGTGTTAACAGTGGTCATCTTTGGGAGGTATAATTACAAATGATTTTTATTTGCTTCTTTAAACTCTTCTGTATGCAACAAGGTGGAAAAATGTAATTATCTTAGGAGCTAGTGCCAAAAGTCCTCAGAGGAAAGAATCTGGCTTTGGAGAAATACCTTGAAAGCACATGGGTTAGAAGCTGAAGCCTTGAGGGCCTGGCCCAAGGGGGAAACTGATGCCAGGCAAGCTGAGTCTCAGGGCAGCATGGTCAAGGTTCTAAGAATCAGGGGAAGCCTGGAGAATTTAAACCAGAGGGAAATGCACGGAACTCCTAGCAAGTGCTCTGAATGCCCTCCACTTATGCAGCAGAGGGGCCTAGTTCATTTCATCCAGAGCGCTAAAAGATAATGTCTCTCTCCCTGCATCCCAGCTGACATCTCCATAACATGTATGTTCCAAGTCCTCTATGATGCACAGCCATTGCTTCTACAATCAGAAGAAAAACATTTTTTTTTCTTTTTTAGGGAAAACAGTCTTCTTTATGCCAACCTGGAACCTGCCTTTCTGGAGCCTATTGTTACCCACCTGGAACCATCTAGACCAAGTTGGCTCTGTTTCCCACTTGCAGCCTCAAGGGTGTGAAGATGGCCCTTATTCCTCTGTGGGCCCTAGTTCCTCTGACCATGTGTTCCTCATATTGCTTTGGTTCTGAATCTCCTCCCCAGGTTAAGACCCTTGTCTAGGTGGACGCTTGGGGGCCTAGATCCTGTTAAAATTGTTGTACACACACCTGAACACAATGGGTCTGACCAGTTCAAGGAAAATTGTGATTATCCCCTCCCTCAAACTAGACTCTGTACTTCTAATAATGCAGCCTATAGCTACGTTAAATTTTTGTTGACTCATATTGGACCACCAGGGAAGTCCCCTGGGTGGTTTTTTGATTAATGATTTGGATGAGGGTTCTAGGTTGGTTAATCACACTGGTAAATGGCATGAAACTCCTAACAGGAGGCAATGTAACAGTTGTGTCTAGAAAATCACCCACTAGGTACACAGAGGGGGAAGGTAAGATTTAGCAGCAGTCTTCCTGTTGGGGTCCCATCAGGTATTTTAAATACAAGGTATTTTAACTCAGTCGGTTACTAAGATATTGTCTATCAGTATTGAACCTATTCTTCTATACTCCGATTTTGATGCTGGAGCTGGGACTCTGCAAACCACATTTCTCCATGGTCAGAAGAGTCCATGTGACATATACGCTGCTGGGTATGAAATAGATGACTAGTGAGGACCTGCTGTATAGCACGGGGAGCTCTACTCGGTGCTCTGTGGTGACCTGGATGGGAGGGAAATCCAAAAGGGAGGGGATATGTGTATACACATGCCTGGTTCACTTCGTTGTGCAGCAGGAGCTAGCACAACATTGTAAAGCAACTATACCCCAGTAAAAAATAAATAAATATTAAAAAAAAAAAAGAAGAGTCCATGGTAGACTCCAACAATAGGGGCCCTAGAGGGAGAATGGAAGTCTGGAAGAGGAAGAAGGGACATGCTCTTTCATGCTTTCTCTCTGTTCTTGTTTCAGTTGTTGTTCTGGGTAGCATGGCCCCAGCATGCTACTTCACCCTGGCAATGGCATTTCACCCCAGTAGCAGAAACAGAATCTGGTTTGTAGTTTTTTCCTAACACTTGCAGAACCAGCCTCATCATGTCCCCTCAGAGACACCAGCTGGCGTTTGCTCCTCAGAGGTCTGAGCCCCAGCCTTGGGGCTCCTCCACCCAACTTCTAGCTTCTAATAATCTCAGGCTCTTCCCTTGTTCCCTCAGCCCTAGCTGGCCAGTTCTTGCAGTTCCCTGCGATACTTTAGTGCTCACATTTTACCCTTTCAGTTTTCTGATGGCTGTTTTTTATACAAAATACATCCTGTTAAAATACCTCGTGTGGGGGCTTCCCTGGTGGCGCAGTGGTTGAGAATCTGCCTGCCAATGCAGGGGACACGGGTTCGAGCCCTGGTCTGGGAAGATCCCACATGCCGCGGAGCAATTGGGCCCGTGAGCCACAATTGCTGAGCCTGCGCGTCTGGAGCCTGTGCTCCGCAACAAGAGAGGCCGCGATAGTGAGAGGCCCGCGCACCGCGATGAAGAGTGGCCCCCACTTGCCGCAACTAGAGAAAGCCCTCACACAGAAACAAAGACCCAACACAGCCATAAATAAATAAATAAACAAATACTTAAAAAAAAAAAAACCTCGTGTGGTTTCTGTCTCTTGATGGGGCCCCAACAGGAAGACTGCTGCTAAATCTTACCTTCCCCCTCTGTGTACCTAGTGGGTGATTTTCTAGACGCAACTGTTACATTGCCTCCTGTTAGGTTTGAACATAGCTCCTACCTGTCTAGAGATTGTCAAATCCTAACTGTCTTCCAACGCATTCACCATCCCTCTCAGTTTCATGCCATTTACCAGTGTGATCAACCAACCTAGAACCCTCATCCAAATCACTAATCAAAACACCACCCAGGGGACTTCCCTGGTGGTCCAGTGGTAAAGAATCCACCTTCCAATGCAGGGGACGTAGGTTCGATCCCTGGTCGGGGAACTAAGATTCCACATGCTGCAGGGCAACTAAGCCCACATGCCACAACTACAGAGCCCATGCGCTCTGGAGCCCGCGCGCCGCAACAAAAGATCCCACATGCCGCAGCGAAGATCCCATGTGCTGCAACTAAGACCCGACGCAGCCAAAACAAAAGAAAACAAAAAACAAAAGCAAAACAAACAAACAAAAAACACCACCAGGACAAGGCCTCTGGGTACCAGTGAAGCATCTCCCAAGAGGCCTTCCTCACAGCTGGGTACTCACGAATCACGTCATAGCTGAAACATGTAGAAAGCCATACGTGAATCATCCTGAAACTGAAATCCAGCCCAAGTTGGGTCCTGGCTGGTATCAGCTGGTACTGCCTGGGCTGATTCTGGGGAGAATGGGCCTCCACAGTAAGAACCTGGTGTATCACCTGGAAAGCCATGCCCAAGATCTGGGACCACTGGACCTCCTTCCCTTGAAGTACCTTCTCCCAGGTCCTGTGTTTATGCTGTTTACTCATTTCATAGCAAAGCAGCATCACAAATAATAGCAAAGGTTTATTTTGTAAATTGCATGTAAATTATATAATCTTCCCAGGAATGATTTTTACGTCTAATTAGCACAAATTGTCTTACCCAAAAAAAAAAAAAGTTGCACCCAAGAACAGTATGTGGGTTTCAGTTACCTTAATTAGAAACATTTCTATTAAAATGAAAATAGGCAATCTTGCAAATCAAAGAGACCCCAAGGTCAGGCTAGAGGTCCCTGGCTTCTCTTGGGGAATCCAGGAACACTTAGAGGAGAGATCTCATTGGGAAGAGGCTTCTGATTTGGAAAAGAGAGAGTCATTCAAGGTGATCTCACCTCTGGTGTTGGGGAGCTGGATCCTAGAAGGAAAAGAGACATAAATAGTGACCAGGCATGTCCTTTATGCCAAGCGCCCTGCACCGGGCTAGACCTTTCCACATGGCTAATGGAGTCCACTCCAAAATCTTCTCCAGGGCAGTTATCCTCCAAGCAAGGACTCCAGGACCCAGGTGTCTTTTATGTCAAGGTTCCATCCTCGGAGTCCCCTCTTTCAGGCAGCAGACAGAAAAGGAGAGGGCATGTAGAGAGGGCACACTGCCTCTTAACTCCCTCAGCCCACAGGTAGTTCCCATCACTTGTCCTTGCATCCCATTGTCATGAACTAGTCAGAACCAAGGGGCAGAGGGAACAGAGCCAGACCACATTCCCAGCGACCGCTGGTAAGTTCTTTTTTTTTTTTTTTTTAATTTATTTATTTATTTATTTATTTTTGTCTGTGTTGGGTCTTCGTTTCTGTGCGAGGGCTTTCTCTAGTTGCGGCGAGCGGGGGCCACTCTTCATCGCGGTGCGCGGGCCTCTCACTATCGCGGCCTCTCTTGTTGGGAGCACGGGCTCCAGACGCGCAGGCTCAGTAGTTGTGGCTCACGGGCCTAGTTGCTCCGCGGCGTGTGGGATCTTCCCAGACCAGGGCTCGAACCCATGTCCCCTGCATTGGCAGGCAGATTCTCAACCACTGCGCCACCAGGGAAGCCCCGCTGGTAAGTTCTTGATAAGCAGAAGAGACAGACACTGGTGAACCCCAGACATCTTTGCTCCAAAGCCCACCATAAGACCCAGGTCCTACCCATCCCCTTTTCCATGGACTGCAATCTGCTCCTTCTCCCCTCAACCACTGGCTGGATTCCTGATCCGGACTCAAAAAGAACTCCTCAGGTGGCCATTTGCCAGGTAAGCATGTCATTTCTGTTTCAGGACCAGCTGCCACAAGCCTGCATTCACTCATTCACAGAGATGGTTGCAAGCTTAGCTCGGGCCAGACCTGCCCCCCACCACTATGCTTTGGACCCTTGTCAGGGCAAGGCTCCTGGTCGCCACCCCGCCGCGGCTCCACTCCCTCTGTCCTGCCTGCATCCCACCAGTGAGTTCTGTGTTCATTACCTAAGGCTGCCATAAACGGAATGGCTTAAACAACAGAAATTCATTGTTTCATGGTTTTAGAGTCCATGATCAAGGTATAGGCCAGGTAGGTTCCTCCTGAGGGCTGTGAGGGAGAGTCTGCTCCTTGCCTCTCCCCTAGCTTCTGGGGGTTTGCTGACAGTTTTGGTGTTCCTTGGCTTGTAGGTACATCACCCCAATCTCTGCCATCAGCTTCATTTGGCCTTCTCCCTGTTTCTCTTCTCATCCTCCTCCTTCTGTGTATGTCTGTCTCAGTGTCCAAATTCCCTCTTACATAAGGCTACAGTCATACTGGATTAGGGCCCACCCCAATGACTTCGTTTTAACTTGACTATCTACAAAGACCCTATTTCCATATGGGGTCACATTCTCAGGTCCTGGGGATTAGAACTCCAACATCTTTTGGTGGGGGGGATACAATCCAACCCATTACAAGGTTTCAGCATGCTTTGAGGTCCTGGCTGAAAATGCCTTGACAGCCCTGGGCAATCTCACCCACCTAATAACCAGAGAGGGGGAAGAACGGGTCCTCTGATGGGAACAGGAGTGGCTGTGAGTGGCGGTCTCAGGAGAGGAGTGGAAGCTACCCAGCTTGGAGCCCTGCAACACCAGTAGCCTCTTGATGATTAATAATTATTAATAAGTTATTAATAAAGATTAATGAGACCCTTCCTAAGAGCTGCAGGGGAGGCTGGCCCCTCACATAAAACGAATGGATGAAAACAACTCAGAGGAGGGACTTCCCTGGCGGTCCAGTGGTTAAGACTCCGCGCTTCCACTGCAGGAGGCATCGGTTCAATCCCTGGTCAGGGAACTAAGATTCCACATGCCGCACGGCACAGCCAAAGAAAAATTTAAAAAAAATAAAATAAAGTACTTAAAAAAAAAATTCAGAGGAAACCTACCCAGTAGCCTGGGGACCGAGTGGCTCCCTATCACCTCCTGGGGCCTCAGAGGCAGACCTGGGTCTCTTTCCCGCTCTGCCACTTTCCGGCTGAGACATCTTGGGCAAGTCCATGCCTTCCTCCCAGGATTGAGTGAGCATTGGTTAAAGGCATTTGCAAAGGGCCATGCAGAATAGATGCTCTCTAAGTGTTGCTGAGTCTTACAGGGAAGGCTGGAGCCTGAGCCCTGAGTCATGGGCACCCCCGGCTTAGCTCAGACTGACCAGCTAGGCACAGGAAGTGAGAGCCAGAGGGAAGGGCAGCCTCAGAGGTTCCCACCCCTTAGAGAAGCTGATGACCATGACGGACCCAGTAGGTGAGCTAATAACAATAAAAATGGTAACTCATCCCATTTGCCAAGAGCTTCTTAGGTGCCAGGGGCTGTAGGGTACAGCTGCTAGCATCACTTCCACTTTACAGAGGCGGAAACTGAGGCCTCAAGAGGTTACAAGACTTCTCCTAGATCACGTGGCTGGAAGGTGGTAGAATCTTGGCAGATCACTCAGCACAGAGGCTGGACAAGACTTCTTTCTGCTCTCTCACGGCTGCCAAGGCCTGAGCCAATAACACCTAACGGACACAGCATGGCAGAGAAGTTGATAATACACAGAAACAGAGACATAGACAGACCAAACACACACATACAATGCCTGGGTTTCAGAACCCATTTAGGGCGTAGGGCCATCACCCCCACTGTGCCCTATTACACTTTTCTCCTGATACTCCCAGAACCTCCCTTTTAGAGGTTCTCAGCAAGTTTATATTTGGGAATAATTGTAATGTAATTCAATACATAATTAGGGCAGAATAGAAGACTGCCCATACATTCCCATCTCATTTAAATAATTCCTAATATATCCAAGCAGGCTGCCTTGTGCGGCACTGAAGTGTATTGAACTGAGGATAATGAAATAAGGGATGGGAGAGGGAAAATGCTATTTCAGAGTCTGAAGATCACCAATTAATGACATGAAAAACTGAGAGGGACTCCATTCACTTAATGTCCCTCGTGCGAGGTGCAAACGCAAGCCCCTCGCAGGCTCCCTGTTCAGCTCCTCCAAGGCAATTCAGACAAGCAGAGGGACAAGGACGGAGTAGGGGGTGGGGGGATGGCAGGGGCAGCCCCCAGGGGACTGAGCTGGTGCAAGGGCTGCCTCTGCCCCCACCCACCAACGCGGCCATTCTCACATCCCATCGCCCCTCAGTTCTGACCCAGCTCCCTCCGTAATGCCTCCACTTGCTCCCTAACACATGTATTGAGCACCTACTGTTTTATCCTAACAGAGATCTAGTAGTAGACTCACAGGCCCTGCCCTAGTAAAGTAATCCATCCCACAACGCATCTGCTCAGCACAGCCCTCGGCGCCCCGAAGGGTCTGGCCTCCAGCTGCCCTTCCATCTTGGTCCACCTGCCGCTCACTGGGCTCTAACCTCACAAGCTGTCCTTTAGCTCTTCAGACAGTGCAAGCTCAGGGCCTTTGCACATGTTGTTCCTTCTGCCTGGATTCTGCCCCCACTCCTCCCTGGATGGCTCCTGTCCATCTTTCAGGCTCCACTTACGTGTCACCTCCGCCAAGAGGCCTTCCCAGACCCCCCCTGTCATTTACTATCTCAGCATCCCATTTATCAACTTCACAATATTAACCACAATATATAACTTACTTGATTCATGTCTGTTTTCTGCCTGGGAATATAAGCTCCATGGGGCAAGGACCATGTCCTATTTTCTCCTGTATACCCTGAGCCTAACACAGAACAAGCGCACAATAGGTGTCAGTGAACATGCTTTGCATGTGTTGAGTGGATGACGCTATAGGAGAGAAAGAAGAGGGAAGCACCACTGGCCCCGGGTTCCTGATTGATGCCTCCCCCTCCAGCCTCCTCCATCACATTTCTCTGAATCCCCCATCTCCTGGTCCTTGAGGAGGTTTACACTTCCTTCTGGTGGCCTTGCTCTCCACCACCCAAGACCTCTGTGTTCCCATCACTCGTACCCCATCAGCCAGCTCTGGGATGACAATGTGGCTTCCTGATTCTCCAAACCCAGCAAGGTCCCGCCACCATCATGAGAAGTGAGGGGTCTGGGCCAGGGCTGTAATGGACCAAGCAGCCAGGCAGAGAGCTTCTGGCAGGAGCTGGGAGAGGATCGCAGGAGACAATAATCACAGCTGGGGGTGGAAGCCCAAGACAGCCAGGCCTCATTGGCTGGGCTTTGGGGGTAAAGCGGCAGAGAACCTGCTAGCGGTTCCATGCTCCTAGTTGATCTGCTCTCTTAGCAGAAATAAGAGATGCTCCAGCGCCCTCACCCCCTCCCCCCATACACACACATTCCTCTTGTTTTCCCAGGACTGAGACCTCGGCCCACAGTGCTAGGAATGAACTGGGTATCCAGAAAATGCTTGCATTGAAAGCCTCCATCAGCACAGTCCACAGGAGAGAGATTTCAAATGGGAGAAGGGGGGGAAGATTCCACTTGCTTCCAAACGGCCTCTCAGCAGCAGATGTGACTCACAGGATCTGGATTAGCCTCCTAGCTCTAGAAGGAGCCGGGCGCAGGGATGATGGAGCTGCCACAACCCAGGATGGAAAACAGGCCAAAGTTGTCCCTGCCCAGGAACGCTGCTTCACCCCTGTCCTCACTCATCTGCCATCGCCGAGGTGCCACTCGTGGCTGGGGTGTAGGGCCTCTTGGCAAAGTCTCCTGGGCTGCAAGTTTCAACATGCGTGCCTTCCCTGACCTCCTCCTCTGGTCCTCCTTGGCCTGGGAGTTTTGGCAAGGACCTTGGGGGTCGTTAGCTATGTTCCTGGACAAACACCAGGGCTGCACACACTCAAAGCACTGCCCACCTTGGGGACAGACAGTCTCTGTCCTTGTTGGCCTCTCTGTGGACCAGACGACGAAGTCAGGGAGGGACAGGCCCATCTCAAGCACTGGGTCCTAAAGACCAGTGGACCCATCATCCCCCATCATCCTGTTTCTCTGTCTGGAAAACATGTTCATCACACTGGCGTCGCCTCCAGGCTCCAGGCAGCAAAGGGAAGGGTTGGGAGCTCACACTTGGACACCCGACTACTTAACTCCAGACCCAGGCTTACTCAATCCCTGGCTTTGTGGCCTTGGGAACATCACTTTCTCTCCCTGCCTGTTTCCTTATTTGTAAGTGGAGATAAATTCAGTGCTTCTTTCCAAGAGCTACTGTGAAGTCAAACAAATTAATATTAGAGGGACCAACCGTCCTGCTTTGCCAAGGACTATCCCAGATTTAACACTGAAAGTCCATATCCCAGGACCCCCCCGAGTTCCTGACAGCAAACAGGGATGGTCACCCTAATCTAAAATATATATATATGACTAACACATGGTAAGTACTAAATAATATCTTTCCTAAAATCTTGAGCTGGGCACCAGTGACATCGTTTGCCCAAGTGTGCCCCTCCCACTTGCCCTCTCCCACACCCGCTGGCAAGCTCACAAGATTGATTTGGGATAGGGTCCTAATTCAGTGCCTGGAGCAGGCCTTTCCAGGCCCGTATATGAGGCAACTCCTTCCCCCAATGGCCAGGGATGCCTGGAGGGGTCCGCCACCCGGAAACATCCTGTCCCATGGCCCCTCTTCTGGTGCCAAAGTCTTTCTGCTCCAAACAGACATGTCCCCAGGGGCCACCCCCACAGCCCCGGAAGCACCAAGAGCTGCTGTTTGGCCCGTCCCGGCCCCTTTCACACTCAGGTAAAACTTTAACCAGAGGCTTTTGGCGGCAGCGCTGGGGCCCGCACTCCCATTCAGGGTGTGATAAATGACCGCTGTCACTGCGACATGAATGTTCATATTGAAAAGCCCTGCTTTCTGTCTCCCTCCCTTTCAGGCCGCCAACTTCTTCCCTCTTAAGTCACCGGGCATCACTCACGTGTCACCCTGTCCTGAATGCCCCCCAGTCAGGGACCCTTGCTCCCTCTGCCCCTTGCCTCCCACCTGCCCCTCCCCTCCCCCTTCCTCTATGGTCTCTTTCCTCCCCTCCTCCATCCTCCCTCTTCCCCCTCTTCTCTGCCCGTCTCTTTCCTCTCCTCCCCCACCCTCCCATCCTCCAGCCCTGATTTGTCCCGTCCCAGGCCCTGGACTAAGGAAGCTCACGCTGTCGTCCCCGTCATCCATGTTGTTGTCACCAGGACGGTGCGTCACAGATGTAGGAACTCGTCACCCCTGTGTCTCACCTTCACTCTCTTTCTCAGGCACCGGCACTGCGAATACGGTCCTAAAGGGAAGGAAGGCAACACAAAACAGGGACCCCAAAAAGTAAATGAGAAGAAAACAGACTCGTAGAGCCCTAAACCAAGGGGTTTTACCCCAAAAGCCAGGGCTATCATATCTGTGTCAGTCTGGATTGTGTTTCTCTGGGAAGAAGAACCAAAGATTCCATCTGGTCCCCCAAAATGGGTGAAGAATTGCCACTCAGAGGCTCTGCTCATCACAAGATGGCCCAGCAGCCCTGGAAATCCCAAACGAACTCCACTCAGTGTATTCAAACCACGCAGCTGGGACAGATAAACCCCAAGTCTGAGGCCTCAGCCCAAGGGGGTTCCCCTGCCTCACCCCCAGTTTTTTTTCCTGCATCTGTTGAGATGACCATATTTTGTCTTTTATTCTATTAATGTGGTAAAATACATTGATTTTTGTTGTTGCTGTTCTCCCCTCCAGCTCTGTCATTTATTTGCATAACTCCTTGGGAGAAGCAGTAATAAGAGACATGTTAGATCTTCAAAACAGAGAAGAGCATACTATACTTTAAGCATACCTGTTCAAAGAATTACAAAGAGGTATAATATATTCCACAATGAAGAAATGATGACCTCTGGGATTTCCCCGGTGGTCCAGTGGTTGAGAGTTCGTCCTCCCAATGCAGCGGGGCCCGGGTTCGATCCCTGGTCAGGGAACTAGATCCCGCATGCCGCAACTAAGATCCCGCATGCCGCACCTAAGGTCCCGCATGCCACAACTAAAAGAGCTCACATGCCACAAGGAAGAGCCTGCGTGCCGCAACTAAGACCCAGCACAGCCAAAGAAATAAATAAATATTTTTAAAAAGAAAAAAGAAATGATGGAGGTTCCTTAAAAAACTAAAAATAGAATTACCATATGACCCAGCAATCCCACTACTGGGCATATACCCAGAGAAAACCGTAATTCAAAAAGACACGTGCACCCGAATGTTCATTGCAGCACTATTTACAATAGCCAGGTCATGGAAGCAACCTAAATGCCCATCAACAGACGAATGGATAAAGAAGTTGTGGTACATATATACAATGGAATATTACTCAGCCATAAAAAGGAACGAAATTGAGTCATTTGTTGAGACGTGGATGGATCTAGAGACTGTCATACAGAGTGAAGTAAGTCAGAAAGAGAAAAACAAATATCGTATATTAACGCATGTATGTGGAACCTAGAAAAATGGTACAGATGAGCCAGTTTGCAGGGCAGAAGTTGAGACACAGATGTAGAGAATGGACATATGGACACCAAGGGGGGAAAACTGCGGTGAGGTGGGGATGGTGGTGTGCTGAATTGGGCGATTGGGATTGACATGTATACACTGATGTGTATAAAATTGATGCCTAATAAGAACCTGCAGTATAAAAAAACAAACAAAACAACTAATACTAAACTTTCATTGGGTTATTTGTATGGAAATATGTTAATATAAATGTTTCAGACATTACATGAAATTTCTAAAAATCTTATATGTTCTGGTATAATGTTATAAGTAATAATCCTAGTTATTACTTTAAAATGTATATCTCTGCTGGATCCTCTGTATTAAGCCAGCAGACACTGAGGATTTAGTGGGATCTTTTAGGGCAGTTGTTGGCAAACTACACTCCTAAGGCAAATGTCTTCTCTGGCCAGTTTTTGTCAATAAAGTTTTATTGGAACAGGCACACCCATGTGTTTCTTATGGTTGCTTTTGTTCTACCGTGGCAGAGTTGTGTAGTTGTGATCTAGACTATAAGGTCTGCAAAAGGTAACATATTTGCTACCTGGCCCTTTACAGGAAGCATTTGCTGACCTTGGTTTTAGGGGGTAGGCTTGGAAGTGGTATCTGTCACTTTTACTTACAGTCACTGGCTAAAATTCAGTCTAATTATCCCCTGGCATACGTGAGGCCATCGCTAAGTCGACTGTCTCCCAGAATTCACACAAGGCAGGGGCAAAAGAGGGGCTCCACTCACTCTGCATAGTGTCTGCCCCACACCTCAAATAGGAGAGGTTAAAGATGTACCAGATATAGATCTACCATAGGACTCGGGTGGCCACAGGTGGCTTCCCAAATACAGAGCTGAGGCAATGGACACAGGCCCATAAAATGCCCTCCACGGTAGGATTCTATGGAAATATTATTAAGGGAACACAGCTTGATAATATACCTTTCTTAGAGGGTTGCAGTGAAGATTAGCTTGTTACAAGGCTCTGAGGACTCCTACAGCAAACCTACTTGATTAACCCAGCATTTCCCAAGCTTTTTTGACCAACAGCTGAGCCCATTTTTGTGCAGAAGGACCGTCAATGTTCCCAGAAATACTGTCTTCAACAAGGCATGTTACCTATGTGATCTCACTCCCTACTGATAATAACTCTAGGAGGTGAGTATAATTATGTTCCCATTAAACAGATGAAGGCCATGAGGTTCTAGAAGAACTTGCACTCAAGGGGAGGGGATTTAGACTCTACCTTTTGAAAAGAGGAGTGCCAAAGAATTTCCATTCATATTTTAAAACCACTACATCCTCTCTATGGAGTCTAGCTCCTTCCAGCTTTTCGTCTCTTGACGTAATTAATTTTCCCATTGAACAAGCCAGTTGGAATTTGATTATTTGTTACTTGCAGCCAAAGGCATTCTGACAGACACAGATATTTTTAACAGATTTTTATGATACAATGTGGCAAGTGCCATAATCAAAATAGTCACACAGTGTTCTGCTGAGACAGCAGAAAAAGAGAAAACCGGCTAGCTTGGCCTGGGGTGGGGGGATGGGGGAGGGGAGGGTGTGGACCAAGAAAGGTGATCCTTGAGCAGAATCCCCAAAGAAGGTTTGTTTACCAGGCAGCAAGGTGGAGAGGCACGAACTAGAACAGGAACAAAACACTGTTAAGCATTTACTATATGAGATGTTCAGATACATCTCTCTGATGAGGAAACAGACTGAGACAGGTTATGTATCTTGCCCAAGAGGACATCACTGTTAATTGGCTGAGCCAGAATTTGAGGCTGGGTCTATTTCATTTCAAAGCCCTTATAATTATCCCCACAGCATGCCATCTCATTGCCAACAACCAACAACAAAACGGACATTTTCTGCTTCTGTGAATGAAAACCCCTTCAATGTCCCAAAGCTGGTAACTATTTCCTGGATTTGGTAAGGAGAATCTAACTTTGGTGGCATCAGAGGCTGTGATAGCTGGAGGAAAAGTCCTTAGAACCTTCTGAGATTTACACTTGAGCCTAGAAGATGTTTTCCACAGGCACAAATTCCTTAGACTTTTAGGGACTTTGAGATCTTCCATTCCAACTATTACTTAAAGAGCTTCTGTGATTTTTATTACATTCTCAATGCCCAGTCTCAACCTGCCCTCATTGACTTTTACAGTATAATTTCAGTGTCTTCATTTAACTCTTTGTGCTGGAAAAAAGTAGGAAATTTAGAAAAACAAGACCTATGTTGGAATTCTGCACCATCATTTGATAGCCTGAGTAATCTCTCTCACTCCCAATTACTTGGTCATTTGATTCTACACAAATTATTTTAACAGCTCTTGGTTTCCTCAACTGGGAAATGAGGAAATATTCCCAATCTTGTAGGACTTGGAGGATTCAATGAGATAATGGCTGGCCCACAGAAGGCTCTAGATGCATCTCAGTTCCTATCTTCAATCCCTACAGTCTTTTCTTCTTACTTTCTGGAAGAACGTGTCAAATCAAAGGCAAACGATCTTCCCAATTTGACTTATTAGGAGCTCTCCAGACAAGGGCAGTGTTAAAAATATTTAACAACCAATACCACACAGGCATCATCAATCACACTACACATAATCAATCGAAAGCCAAACTGTTACCGAACATAAGTTTGTGTGCCCCGATGCACAATGAGGCCAAACAAACTGAAATGTCGGAATTTGGAGCAGAGAAAGGTTCATCACAGAACCATGCAAGCAGACGGGTGGCTCGTGCCCAAAAAGCCCCGAACTCCTCGAAGGGTTTCAGCAAAGCACTTTTAAAGGCCAGGTGAGGGTGAGGGAGGGGCATGGTTAGTTGTTGCAAACTTCTTGGTGTTGGAATCCTTTGCAGCTGTCCACGTAGATCAGGTCACAATGCTCCTGTAAACCTCCAATAAAACAAATGCTATTCTCTGTTCTGCAACTTTTTATCTCTATATGAATGGACTCAAAGGTCAGAGCCCTGAGAATAGGCTACCCTGTATACTTCAGGCTCTAGGCAGCATTCTTTTACAAAAGGTACAGAGCCAGCATGGCTAAGCACAGGCAACTGAACAGATCTAATATGGAGTCAGATTTGCTCTTCTCTATTACAAAACTACAGTGAAGATTGCTTAAATATTTTCCCTGTTCCTGGGAAAAGAAAGGAATTCTTCCTCCCGACTATACACTCCCCACCTAGAAATGAAAACTGGCCACCGGGGGTGATGATGATGCTGGTATACCAATTACAAATCCGAGATAGAGCTCAAGCCAAAAATTAACAATAGCTTGAACCAAATCATAATCATAGTTAACATTCATTGGGTACTTGCCATTTGCAAGCACGTACTCAGCGCTTTACATGCATGTTCTTTCTTCATTCTCGTAAACATCCCAAGGAACAGGTATGACCGTTATCTCTATTTTTCAAATGAGAAAACTCAGACCCAGGGAGGTTAAGCAAATTGTCCAAAGCCACAGGAAGCATGTGACAGAGCTGGGACACCAACAAGGGTCTGTCTGACACCAAAGCCTATAACCATAACCATTAGGTTCTATTGTCTAAATTTTTCTATGATTGGAAGCTGAGCCTTTTACTCATCCTGACCCCTGCCCCATGGCTGGATCCCTGCATCTCAAATAGCACAAACTCTTCACAGAGGCAGCCCTAAACCTCCATCGGTGTCCATGTCTTAGGTCAGGTTCCACACAAGCAGACCTCGAAACAAGGATTTGGGTGCATGTGACTTATTAGAGAGGTACTCTCAGGAGAAACAAGTAAAGGCTGGGAAGAAGCAGGTCAGGGAAGGGGAGGAAGCCACACGAGGGTGTGATTGCAGACAAAAGTCCCACCGAGGGTAGCATCAGCCTAATTCTGTAGGGGAGCTCTGGAGCAGAAGTTGCACCTCGGGGCGGTCCTGACCCAAGGCAGGAGAGCTCTACCAGCAAAATGATGAGGATGGAAACTGTAGATTACCAGAAATCTGGCTCCCTGTTCACACAGGCAAAGTGACTCCAGTAGCCTAAAGGCAATTCTCCAAAGAAGAGAAAAGAGACACAAGTGCTGGCCATTGAAAACATACCCAATGGAGACCTCCCTGGCGGTCCAGTGGTTAAGACGCCGAGCTTCCAACGCAGGGGGCACAGGTTTGATCCCTGGTTGGGGAGCTAAGATCCCACAAGCTGCACAGAGTGGCCAAAAATAAATAAATAAATAAATTTTTTTTAAAAAGAAAACATACCCAGTGGCCTCCAGGGCAGAAGGTCAGGATGAGCAATGAAACAGCAAGAAAGGTTCCAAAGGGATCAGGACAGAGAGTCAAAGTTGCCAGAAGTGGAACATTTTTCTCAGGCTGAGGACAGACTCTGCTCTGTTGAAGTTCGTCAGCATCATGACCGCATCATCCTTGAGCTGAGCTGGGAACAGTGGGTTGGAGAACAGGCTGAGATTTCAGGCACCAGGTAGAGTGGTCCTTGTTGGGTCAGACAAGGACATCTTCTCTTTCTGAGAAAATGAGGACTCTGGGTCAGTGCAGCACCTGGGGCTCCTCAGACAGTGAGTGGATGCTGAAGGACCAGCCAGTGCCAGACTGATAACTGAGTATGCACCCTGCAACTGCAGTCACGGTTAGGGGCCTGGTATTGCTGATTTTGATTTTATTTTACAAGAAGAATTGACTTCTATGTCTAGACTATGGCCTTAAGATGAAACACTCAGGCAACTCTCTTGATGAGTAGTCCTGGATTTCTACGACAAAAAGAAATCTTCCAGGGCTTCCCTGGTGGCGCAGTGGTTAAGAACCCGCCTGCCAATGCAGGGGACACAGGTTCGAGCCCTGGTCCGGGAAGATCCCACATGCCACGGAGCAACTAAGCCTGTGCGCCACAACTACTGAGCCTGTGAGCCACAACTACTGAGCCTGAGTGGCACACCTACCGAAGCCCGTGCACCTAGAGCCCGTGCTCCGCAATAAGAAGCCACCACAATGAGAAGCCCGCACACTGCAAGGAAGAGTAGCCCCCGCTCACCACAACTAGAGAAAGCCCGCGCGCAGCAACAAAGACCCAACGAAGCCAAAGATAAATAAAATAAATTAATTAATTAAAAAAAAAAAGAAATCTATTATTATTTTTTAAAGTCTTGACAATTCTGCTATGTGATTTCAAAATCACATTTCTATGCAATAGGGGTCTCAACTCAATGAAAATCAGATATGAAAGGGGGGAAAACTTAGCAAAATTGAAACTAAACTGAGAATTGCCTCATGATTATTAGTGAAGAATCACCCTCACTTCACATCAGTGACTTAACTTTAAAATATCAAGCATTAACCTTCAATCGACGCTTTAAATAAATTTTACCATAGTTACTTTCCAAAGTAAAAATATATTAATAACATATGTTCAATGTTATATATCTTTCATACACCATGATTAACAGAAAGTATTTTGTAATTTTCCAAACTTGCTGTTTTTTAAATATTAAGCCTGGGGATGACAGGGGTGAGTAGAAGTCAGATCACAAATATCCAGCCAGGTCACACTAAGACTGGGCAACGTCCTGAGGGCTGGTGAACCTACAGCAGCGACCCTGCTTGTCCGGCAGAAAAAAACATCTGTCTGGGAGGTGTTAGGTTTAGGGCTCAAACAAGCATCCCTGAGTTCTTCCTGATATCTGCCACAGTGGCCACATGGAAATAGCCAGAGCCCCAAATTCAAATCAGATGGAACAAGGTATCAGCTCACATCCTAGTTACCAAAACCTGAACCAGTTATTCTTTCTTCTCTAGAGTGGGGAGGGGATCCTCCACACAATCCTGCATCCCAGCCACTTGGTACATCCCTGAGACCTGGGGCGGCATGGGTGTCATTATGGAAGAGTTACCATATGCCAGAGCCTCCAAGAAATACTTCCCAGGCATGATTATATTGCACCATCATAAAGCCTTTGAGCGATTGGTATGGCAGGAACCGTGAATGCATGCTAACATCCATGTGTTCCTTTACATTTCCCAACCTCCCTTGC
This sequence comes from Balaenoptera musculus, assembly GCF_009873245.2. NCBI lineage: Eukaryota > Metazoa > Chordata > Mammalia > Artiodactyla > Balaenopteridae > Balaenoptera > Balaenoptera musculus. Next base: position 19,164,208 of record NC_045799.1, on the reverse strand, counting down.
AGCTAGTTTGGGATAATTAGACTGAATTTTAGCCAGTGACTGTAGGTAAAAGTGACAGATACCACTTCCAAGCCTACCCCCTAAAACCAAGGTCAGCAAATGCTTCCTGTAAAGGGCCAGGTAGCAAATATGTTACCTTTTGCAGACCTTATAGTCTAGATCACAACTACACAACTCTGCCATGGTAGAACAAAAGCAACCATAAGAAACACATGGGTGTGCCTGTTCCAATAAAACTTTATTGACAAAAACTGGCCAGAGAAGACATTTGCCTTAGGAGTGTAGTTTGCCAACAACTGCCCTAAAAGATCCCACTAAATCCTCAGTGTCTGCTGGCTTAATACAGAGGATCCAGCAGAGAAGGCAGCCTTAGGAGATGGCAGAGCCACAACACGGAAGTGCCTGGCTCGCTGAGTCACTGCTGTAAGGGAGTGTGGATCCACCTAACCTGACTTGTACCGTGATGGAAGCAAGAAATAGCGCATACTGTGTTAAGCCACGGAGCTTTGGGATTGTCTGTCATAGCCTCTTGCGTTAATTCACCTAACAAAGTAGGTTTAATTGTTCCTTTTTTAGTATATGATGAATTGTCTGCCCCTTTCTAGCCCAGGTTACTGGCTCTGCCCACTTTTGGAGGAGGCTACGATTCAAGGACAACCCACCCGGTATGGATGCGACTATGTATTATCCCTGAACCGGACAGTAGCCATTGCATACACACAACACTATGGCTGGCTCCACACCACTGGCCTTGGATAATTGTTCCTTTTGCTAGCTGAAAAAATGAGGTTCAGAGAGGGAAGTGAGCCTCCCAGAATTATAAAGCAAAGAAACAGTAGAGTCAGGTCCAGGATAACCAACTTATCCTGGTTTGCCAGAACTTTCCTGGTTTTACCATTGAAAGTCCCACAATCCAGAAAACTCCTCTATCCTGGACAAACAGGACCAACTGGTCCTCAAGCTAGAACTCCAGCACAGGTCTGTCTGGCTCCAAAGCCCGTTCTCACGGCGCATTCGGAAGGGGGTCGCGGGAGGCCCCATCTGGCTTGGCCCGATACCTGCTAGGAGGCCCCTCACGCCGGTGCCCACTCGGAGTGCGCGAGACCTGCGAGGTGAGCACGGAACCGTGTCAGCTGCCCCCGGGCCTCAGGCCTTCTCCCTGCAGGCAGAAAGTCGGGCATGAATTTTAAATATACACTAGCTTGAGTGTGCAAGTCAGCCTTGACATCTATAAAATGGCAGTAAATCCTGCTTTTATGAGCTCTTGCTGCTTTCTGCTGAGTGTTGTATCACACTCACTGGAAGTTTACTGAGGGGAGTTAATAACCCCGGAACGCTGGGGCCTGCCTGGCTCTGGATTGAGGAGAGGTGGGATGCCCGGCCGGTGATTTGGCAGGAGCTGTTAGCACTTGTGCCAGAGACGCCTCTGCCCCTCTGCTTCCCTGGGCCCCACTTCACCCAGGTCCTGCCCACTCTTCCAACCTCCCCTTCATCCAACTGTCCTACCGGCTGCTCAGCGCCCAACCTCAGGCTGAGCTCAGGCGGTCGGGGAAGGACCGTCTGAGAGGGTGACCTTTGGGCTGAAGGTTGAGAAGAAGTTGGTCATTCCAAAAATGAGGGGAAGAGTGTCTCCAGGAGAGGGAACAGCATAGGCAAAGAATCCCATGACACTTAACCCAGGCAGAGAAGTTTTTCCAGAGGAAGACAGGAGAAGGCCAGGACAAATCCTCTAATAACCACAGCCTAGAAGAGATGGACAGGGGAGGGGACACCCAAAAAGGAGACTGAGGCAGAACAGTCAGAGAGATGAGAGGGAAAGCCAGGCAGAAGGGAACCATAGGTGCTAAGGAAGGAAGCATCTCAAGAAGAATCAGTGGTATCAGACACTACAGAAAAGCTGAGTAAGAAAGAAAAGAAAGGGGTCCCTTGGTTTTGGCAATGTCAAAGTGACAAGTATTTACTGAGTGTGTACCATGTACCAGGCTTTGTGCCAAGCTCCAGGCCAGGGAATCAAAGATAAAATAAAACACAGGGATGGGGGAAGACAGAAAAATACACAGATAATTACAGTGACATGCATTCAGTGCTATGGAATCCCAGAAGAGGGGCAGAGTAACTCTACCTGGAGAGTTGAGGGGATTTCTGAGAGAAGGGCACATCTAAGTTGGGTTGTGAAGGGTGAATAGGAATTTACTAGATAGGTGAGGGGACAGAGGAAACATCGTAGGCAAAGGCATCAGTGACATCTTTAGGAATGCAGGAAGGTCCCTGACCTGGGCGAGCTGGGTAAATGAGGCTGAGGTGAAAGGGAAGGGATAAAAGACCTCTCAGGCCCTGCCAAGGAGCTTGGGTTTATTCTCCAGGCAACAGGGAGGCGTGGAGGGAGACAGCATCAAATATGCACTTTCAAAACTAGTCACCACCTCCAGCTTTGACACTAACCTCCTGAGTGACCTTGGACAAGTCCCTCCCATGCTCTGGGCCTCTGAAGTGAGGAGATGAGACTATCCTCTCCAGTTCTTACAGTCTGAGGCTTCTGTGGTTATTTTCAGAGTCAGCTGTTCTGAGAGGACTTTTTGTCTGTATGCATCTGATACAAATAAATTCATTGATCGGGTTCTGATTTTCAGAGTTGTAACTGGCCTTAAGTTTTTGAGAAAGACTCTCAGGGTCAGACATGCCACCAGCACATGTAAGAGGCTTTTTCCCAATTCCCCGGTGAGGATGAGAAGCAAGGACTCCATCATGGCCCAGGGGAAGGGCTGACATTTGGTGAGATGTCTGTATTTAACTCCCACCACTTGACATCTGTTTCCAATTAATCTGTCTGTGTTAAGAAGGATGCTGCCTGGAGCACAAAATTCAGGCTGAGTTCTGGAGAGGCAGAAGGAAGCAGCCAGAAAGGGTTAGTGCAGACCCTGGTCCACCCACTACCCTCCGCTGTACTGCAGTGGGGCTCTCACGGACCCTCAGGACACCTGGCCTGCAAGGTGCCTGAGGACCTACTCCACTCTCCCTTCGCAATTTACACTTCAGCAATACCAAGTGTGACGTGTTTGAAGAACTAAAAGAAAGCCAAGGTCACTGGGCATACTGCGCAGAGGAGAGTGGCATGAAGCTGACGGACAAGTAGGCAAGCGCCAGATCACGCCAGGGTTTGTAGGCTGAAGGGAGGAGTCCTGGTTTATTCTAGGTCTGGTGGGAAATAACATGGCTCCATTTGCCTATCTGAGAGACGCCTCTGATTGCTCAGTGGGGACGGGTTGGACAGAGGCAAGAGTGGGAGAGGTCATCATGTCAAACTGTACTGGAAAAGGCAGAACTACAGAGACAGTAAAAAGATCAGTGGTTGCCAGGGGTTAGGGAGGTGGAAGGGATAAATAGGTGGAGCACAGAGGATTTTTAGGGCAGTGAAACTCTTCCGTAGGATACTATGATGGTGGGTACAAGTCATTATACACTTGTCAAAACCCACAGAATGCACAACACCAAGAGTGAACCCTAATGGAAACTATGGACTTCAGGTGATGATGTGTCCATGTAGGTCCATCGATTGTAACCAGTATGCCACCAGTGGGGGAATGTTTTTGGTTTTTTGTTTTTGTTTTTAATTAATTTGTTGTTTGTTTGTTTTCATGGGGGGTTTTTGGTCACACCATGCGGCATGCGGGATCTTAGTTCCCCAACCAGGGGTCGAACCCGTGCCTCCTGCATTGGGAGCACGGAGTCTTAAGCACTGGACCTCCAGGGAAGTCCCGGGGATTTTTGATAGTGGGGGAGTTTGTGCCTGTGTGGAGACAGAGGGTACACAGGAAATCTCTGTACTTGCACTCAATTTCACTATGAACCTAAAACTGCTCTAAAACCTAAGGTTCATTCATTTAAAAACTTAAATTCACCCATTTCTGTTCACTTTTTTGAATGCGGCCACAAGAAAAGGTAAACTTGACCACATAGCAATTCTGATAAGATAAAGAACTAAATTAAACTCTACATCATTTTAAATATGAAAGGAAGTAACCACACTCATGACAGACAAATTTGGTGACTTAGGAAAAATTTAATTACTTATTACATTGGTAATGTGCCTGTAAGATTGATGTACAAATATCAATAGTTAAATTCAAATTAAAAATAAAATACAAAAAAAATAACAGATCTAAACAGAAGAAAAAAGAAAAGGTCATCTTTCCTGTGTGGTGCTCGTTATGTTTCTAGAGGCAAGCACTGAGTGGGAAGGGATGGTGGTTATGAGACTGGGGTAGTGTTGGTAGAGGGGAAAGGAGAAGGCATAGCTGAGATGTGTTTTGGAGGGAGCTCTGGCAGATCTTGCTGATAAACTCGATGTCGGGGGTGAGTGAGAGGAGGGGGAATATCAGAGATGATAGTGTTGGTTCTGGCTTGAGCACTTGGATAGATGATGGTGTCATTGCCTTGAATGGGGAAGACTTAGGGGAGGGAATATTTCACAGGGGGGAGGGGGGAGCTGCATCTCTCAAATAGGCAAACTGAACCATGTTATTTCCCACCAGACCTAGAATAAACCAGGACTCCTTTGGGACAAAGTTTGAGATGCTTGTAAGATGCCAAACGGTGATGTCAAGCCAACAGTTGGATGCTCGGGCCTGATACTCAGAAGCAAAGTCTGGGGAGAAGATCTCAATTTGGAAGGAACCACTTGGAAAAACTAGGTCCCTCCTCTGGGTACGAATCTCACCACAAAGAGACAGTCAGACAGACAGATGGACAATACACTGCCCTGCTCTCTCAGTTACAGCAAAACCTTCTGAATATGCAAATGTTCTCTCCAGCTTTGCGTCTTCTCTGCATGTCACCAGCTCTCTCCTCTTCACTCCCCTCCCCCCCACCATCAACCCCCTTTCTTGGCTCTCCCACCTCCCAAACTTGCCAGGCAAAAACTGTGGCGAAAACACCAACTGCAGACACTCTCCGTCAGTGAGCTGTGGGTCAGGATGTTTGCACAAATGCCTCACAGCATCATTTATCTTGAGGGATGTCAACTCGAAAAATGTTAGTTCATGTCACTGTCGGTGTAAATGCCAAAAATTAGCTTTCTTTCATCATAAAACGGAATAATTAACTTTGCAACTGTTTCCAAAACTGCTAATTAATGGGTTTTACCCACTTGATTTGTCAGGCTGCATCCCGAGCTGAACAGCAGCCGGGGCCCCTGGAGGATTCCCGTCCTCCTTTTCTCTCTGTCCCCGGCAGTTGGAGTTGGAAGAAGTTACGGGAAAACAAGTTGAGGGAAGCAAGGCCAGAGGAAAACGATGCTATTTTGGAGTCAGGAGTTTTCTTTTTCCTTTCAAAATCAGAATCTCCCACACCACTGTCCCCAGTTGATCTAAAAACTGTGGTGCTTAGCCTTAGTTGATGGGCTCACCGAACACTTGTCACCCAAACTTGAAAGTCAAATCAGATGCCGAGTCTCTCCTTCACCCAGGATGGTAGGGCCTGAGGGTTAAAGACTTAGGTCCTGGAGGTAGACAGACGTAGGTTTCAATGCCAGTTTGAGCTCCTACCAGCTGTGAGTCCTAAAGCAAAACACTTCCCTCCCAACTACCTCATCTGTAAAATTGGATTCATAGCAGACATACATCATCAGGTTGTTGGAAGCTTAAAGGAGATGAAGGATGCAAAGCCATGGGCACAGTGTTTCAGATACAGTAAGTCCTCAACAAAAAGGGCTATAATTACATCTTTCACCCCATACCCATCTACACTGCCCCTGCCCTGGCTCAAGGCTCCCCCTCTCTCACCTGGATTGTCAACTCTTTGCTGAGGGTCAGTCCATCCCCCACCGTCATTGCTAAAGAAGTTTTCCCACCATGCAAATCTGAGCATGTGGTGGGTAGGATTACTGGTCCTAATTCGTACTCCACTATATCAGGATTAGCCATCCATACCCTTTGCCTGGTAACCTTGCAGAGCCTCCCACTGTAAATGGAGTGTACTTGCCCGTGCCATTGATTGTGTTAAGTATTTTTAATTTTTAATTGTGGTAAAAATACACATAAAACTTACCACCTTCTCTTTTACCAAGCTTCTACCAATATTGGTCACTAACAGTTTTCACCTCCACCCTTCTCTGGAGAATTGCCATTGGCTAAACACAATCTGTCAGCTTGTGGCCAGTGATTGATTGACAAGGCAGGGGTCTATCAAAGGACCTGAAGGTGGGACCGATGCAGGGCTGCACTTTTGCCTCTGCATTGAACCAGGTTGAAGTCTATCTCCAGCTACCACCACACCCTGACTTAACTTTCTTCATGATCTGCTTTAGCCTGTTTCCTTAACTTCCCTTCTCCTGAGAGCAGTCCCCTGGTAAAATACTTTCACAATAAACCCTAGGAGCAGTAATACGTGGTTGTTGTCTTCAGCCACTGAGCTTTGAGGGGTTTTGTTACATAGCATTATGAACTGATACAATTAGAGCATATAATACAGGGAATACTCTTCAGCCATTAAAAACGATGATGGGGAGGTCTACATATTAACTCCAGAACAAGTCAACAAGGCAATTTTGCTTGAAAAAAAAGTTGGTCAGGATAAAGCACGTATAGCAGCATTCTTTCTGCTAAAGATAATTAACACATCCTTCCCTGGGATACTCACGTACAGAGAAATATCTGGCAGGGACTTCAGTGGTTAACAGCGTCCATTCTTGTGTGGTAGGATTATAGACACTATATGACTTTTGTCTTTGCATTTATTTTAAACCGTTTGGTGTTTAAATTGAATTTTCTTTTTTATTTGAATTAAAGTTGTTTTTTAAAAAGCAACCCCAAAATTTACCAATTTAATCATTTTTAACTGTACAGTTCAGTAGTGTTGTTGTACACATTGTACAACAACACTCCTGAACTCTTTTCAGCTTGTAAAACTGAAACTTTCTATCAATTAACCAACAATTCCCCATTTCTGTCCCCCCTCACCCCTAGCAACTACCACCCTACTTTCTGTCTCTATGAATTTGACTACTCTAGGTACCTCACATAAGTTGAATCATACAGTATTTGTCCTTTCTTATTTCACTTAGAATAATGTCCTCATGGTTCATCCATGGTGTAGCCTTTGTCCAAATCTCCTTCCTTTTTAAGGTTGACTAATATTCCTGTTGGTGTTGGGCTTAGCCATGTGACCTGCTTTGGCCAATGAAATGTTAGCAGAAGGGTGTGATGCATGCAGGAGCTTTAAATGTGCTTGCGTATCTTGGCTTCATGTGCTCCAGTGAAATGCCATGTGAAGAGCATGTCCCAGACAGTTGTAGACTCTTCAGCTTGAATCCTGAAATGAAGACACAGAAGACTTGAACCCAACTGGAAGCCTGGAGTTCAGCCTGGCCCAACAAAACCCAGTCAAGGTTAACTAAAAGTCAGATGACCTGTGACCATAAAAATAAATGTTTGAGATTATTTGTTATGCAGCAAAAACTAACTAATGCAAAGCATGTTACTCCCTCTTCCTGCCTCATGCTATGCAGACTCATCAAGACCTCCCTACCTCCAAGCACATGGACTTCACATCATAGCCTGGATCTCTGTTTCAAGATAACCCCTGTGGGTGGAGGGTGGGCTAAAGAGGCTAGGCTATGGGCAGAAAGATGGGGAGGAGGCTGGGACAATGATCTAAGTGCGAGTGGAGGAGGCACAAACTAAGGAAGACCTGGTTAGTATGCATTAATCTTGGATGCATCTTGTTTCAGGATGTTACAGAGCCACAGAGCTGAGGCGGGGGCTCCTAATGACTGCTCCCTGCAACCCGCCCCCGCCCAGAGCCCTCTCTCCCTGGATGCATTAAATGTGTACTTCCAGAATAGAGATGGAGGCTTTTAGCTTAAGAGAGCTCTTGATAACCCGTCTTGTCCCTGCCACATGTCTGCCTTCTCCCATCACAAGAGCACCACCAAGCAATTAACTCATAGACCACAGAACAGGAAGGCTCACAGACTAAATCAAGATACTCAAATCATGCTGTTCATTAAACCAATTAAGACACAAAGCAAAAACTCAATAAAAAAAGATGTGAGGTTGGCTGGCACATTTAAGATGGGGTACAAGTGGATGGAAGGACAAAATGACCCTGGAACCCTGAGGTATGCAATGTTCTCTGTCACATCAGCCTGCCCTGCTGATGTGTGGTTCAGAGCACCAGAGCTGAGGTTTGAGCAAAGGGGTCCAACAGACAGAAGGTGCCTGGGGTCAATCACACACATGATCTACTGAAGAGACAAAGCCAAGTACATATGCCTAGATACTGCTGCAGCTTGACCACTCACCTCTGAACAGCCATGGGTTTTACCTGTATTTCTTGGACAAACCATATGTGGGGGAAGAATGAGACCAGGATTGGTAATACCAGTGGGTGGCCAATTTAGGCACGACCTAGCTGTCAGACCAGAAGTGGCACAATCATGACTTGGTCTTTCCACCCATTCCTATTTATGGTACTCTTGCTTCTTTGACCATATAAGCCATTTAATTTATGATTAACAGGTTACTAACATTCTTACTATCTGTATTTAACCCATCTTATAAATTTTGCCTGAGTCTCAAAAGTTCATTCATGGTGTATACTTAACAAACCCTCTGAGTTTTGCCTCTGTTGCATAGGCTACTAGCTTATGTACTATCTATGCCAAGCACTTCTTAGGAGGTTCATCCACCTTATTTGTTTTTCTTGTTCTTTATAGAAGAATTATGTATTCTCAAGTAATACAGTAAATACACATTACATTTCCCAAACCACCCACTTTCCTGTAACTCTACCACCTCCACCTTGGTCCAAGCCACCACCATCTTTCACCCAATCGGCCTCTTAACCGGTCTCCCTGCTGCCACACAGACCACCTACACAGCAACCAGAGGGTGACTTCTGAAAGGGTAATCTCCTCCTGCTCAGCCTGGCCATAAAGTCTAAACTCCTCAGCAGCATTAGCCTATTGTGATGCAGCCATAACAGTCCCTCCGCTCACTTCATGCCCCACCGTGAACACCTCCCCACACCATGCACTCTCAACACCAGCCCTGCCTGGAATGGGCTCCTTCCCACGTACCTGCTCAACTCCTACACTCCAATCCAGACCCAGCCCAGGTATCACCTCCTGTGATGGTTAGTTTTATGTGTCAACTTAACTGGGCTAAGGGATACAGAAAACTGATAAAACATCACTGCTGGGTGTCTCTGTGGTGTGTTTCTGGAAGAGATTAGCATCTGATTCTGTAGATTAAGTAAACAGATCTGCCCTCACCAATGTGGTCAGGACCCAGCTAATCCATTAGAGGACCTGAATGAAACAAAAAGGTAAAAGAAGGATGAATTCTATCTCTTCCTCTTCCTGATCTGGGACGTCCATCTTCTCCTGGCCATCAGAGCTTCTGGTTCTGAGGTCTTCAGACTCTAGGACTTACACCAGCAGCCCTTCAGTTCAGGTCTTAGGCCTCAATCTGAATTATACCACTGGTTTTCCTGTTTCTGCAGCTTGCAGATGGCAGACTGTGGGACTTCTCGGCCTCCATAGCCACGTGAGCCAATTCCTGTGATAAATCTCCTCTTATATACATCTATATATATCCTATTGGTTCTGTTTCTCTGGAGAACCCTGATTAGTATACTTCCTCTGGGAACCATTTTTTGATTCTCTCCCCAGTAAATATTTGCAAAGGAAAGAAAGAAAGGAGAAAGGTAGAGGGAAGGGAGGGTGGAGGGAGAGAAGAAAGAAGAGATGAGAGGGACTTCCCTGGGGGTCCAGTGGTTAGGAATCTGCTTTCCAAGGCAGGGGACGTGGGTTCGATCCCTGGTCAGGGAACTAATATCCCACATGCCACGGAGCAACTAAGCCTGCGGGCCACAACTACTGAGCCCACACACTCTGGAGCCCATGCACCACAACTAGAGAGCCCCTGTGCTGCAACTACTGAGCCGCGCACTCTGCAGCCCACGCGCCACAACTAGAGAGAAGCCTGCGCGCCACAATGAAGATCCCACGTGCCGCAACTAAGACCTGACACAGATAAATAAATAAATAAATATTGTAAAATATATATATAAATAAATAAGTATTTTTTTTTAAAAAAAGAAGAGATGAGAGCTATAACCATCCCACAATAAGAGGGGCTAATTCCAGAAGTAATCATTGTCCTGCCCCTCTAGGTAATTAAGTAAAAGACTGAATGATGTCTAGGGGGAAAAAACTGCAGAAATGATTCAAACACAGAATGTGCAGTTGGACCATCTACAACCTATGATCTTTGATCTTCCCTTGGACTCTCGGTGTTCCAATTATCTCTTGATGCAGAACTATCCCAAAAGTTAGTGCCTGAAAACAACAATCATTTTATTGTGTCTCATGATTTTCATGGCAAGGTTCACCTGGGCCATTTTATGCTCTATGTGGCATTGGCCGTGGTCACTTGGTGGTATTCATTCAGCTGGGTTGATCTGGAGGGTCCAAGAGGGCGTCGCTCACATGTCAAGGACTCGAAGGCTGGGCTCACCTGGGTGCCTCACCTTCTTCATGCAGACTCAGGGCCTGTCCATGAAGTGTGTCCAGCAGCGTGGTCAGATTTCTTAGATGGCAGCTCAGGCTCCAGGAGAACAAGGTGGAAGCTGCCAGTCTTTTTAAAAACTAGACCCAGAACTGGCATAGCATCAATTCTTCCATACTCTTCTATTGGTCAAAATAGTCACAGGCCAGCCCAGAATCAAGGGGAGAAGAAATAGACACCATCTCTTGATGAAGGGAGTGTCAAAAAATTTGCAACTATCCACTAATTCCTGGTGCAGAACTGATAATTACACATCCAGAAAGACTTACCAAGACTGGGAACCATACAGAGAAAACAGCTCCTGAATCCCTGATCCACAGTAACTGTGAGAAAAATGGTATGTTTATTATTGTTTAAAGCCACTTAGTTTGGGGGTAATTTGTTACACAGCAATAATTACGAATATATACACCTTCTTCAAACTGTCTTTCTGTCCAAGACTGGGTCCTGGGTGGGAGGAAACCAGGGACTTAACCTGTGATGTATTTCAGAACAGAAGCTTGAAGAATTTAGGAAGTTATCAGACCAGATCTTCAAAGTCTGCTACCTCGGGAACAATTCTCATTCATGTATTCATTTAGCAAATATTTATGAGTGCGCACCAGGTGCCATGCACTAAGCAAAGTGCTAGAGACAGAAAGATGAGTAAAAGCAGACCTGGTCTCCCAAACTACAGGCCTCTCTAAGAGTATCCCATTCTGGGCACAGTCCTGCTCTGTAACCTGGAAGGTTCACCACCCCACCCCAACCCCCGCCACCGCCAAGGCAGCCACTGTCCGATGAAAGTGGGCCCCATGCACCTTTGATTATTCACAGCCCGTCTTGCACTCTGCTCTTCATTCTGCTCCCTGGCTTCTGGCCCCTGGGTCCTTTTCTTGTTATCTGGCCCACCGCTTGGACTTCTGACTCTCTGACTTCTGGCTTCCCTTGTAAGTTCAAGCCGCAAACCAGACCCAGGTGTTGCAGCCGTGACCTCAGCATCAGTACCAGGAGCCAGCCCAGGAAGTGCACCCCACCCCTCCGGAAGTAGTTCCAGCCTCACTCTCCCCTGCGCTTCCGTGGACCACTTCCTGCCTTAGATGAACACTGAGAGTTATCGTCGGCTGGGCTGGCTCTTTGCTTCCCCTCGGGCCCATGAGCCATTGTCCCCAGCCAGCGAGGCGCGTCTCGGAAGCACCATCTCCTCGGGCTCTTTTTCCTGTTCTGTCTGGATTGGGCTCATTTACTAAAAATTAGTTGGGAATGAAAAAAGCCCCTAGTTTATTAGCGTGCTATTATTCCCCTCCTGCCATCCCCCTGCAGCATGATGGATTGCCTAGTGAGGGGACGCAGCCTCAGCCGGGGAGTCAGCAAGCTCCGCGCCGTCCCCGGCGCAGACAGATGGGGAGGCCGAGTCCTGACCATGATTGATTAGCTCCGCAAAGCCTGTTGAGCGGAGTTCCATCAAGATTGATGCTTTCTCCTCATAACAGCATTTCCAAAAAGTTTCTATTACATTTTGATTATGTTTATAGCATCTCGCTGGTCCGGGGGAAGATGCAATCTTGTTCCCAATGTGTGTCTACGTGGGCCGTTCAGTGCCTTACACGGCCCTGCCTGCTTGGCCTCTGTCAAGGGCCCCTCACTTGCTGGCCAGCAGGAAAGACCTCCGTTGCCTCCCAAAATCAAGGTGGAGGAAGCCAGTGTCCACTCAGCTGGGGCCCAAAGTCCACTGTCATGGCAGCTTTGATATTCGAGGGCCAACCCCACGGTGGTTCTAAGGCCTGGGCCTGAAGGTAAAGAGGAAACCAGAGAGCAGAGGCGTTTCCTGAGACCTGCAGGATACTGGGAAAGGAACTGGGCAGCCCCCCATTTGTCTCCCTGGTTCCCATGGGCACAGTACAGGACCTTGTCAAGTGTCTGGTAAACTCCATATTTAAATATTTATTTGTGTGTGTGTGTGTGTGTGTGTTTCATAGCTTATCCCACAAGGGATTTGAGTGATTTACAGGACATGGTGAAAAATGAATAAAGAATAAGAATTAGGACCAGGGAAATGCAAATCAGCCAAGAATGTTAACACCAAAAAGAAAAAATAAAATATATATGCAGCAATATATATATTTATCTTATTTGGTACCTATATGAGATGATAGAGATACACTAAATTATTGTGACAGTCACTTCATGATGTATGTAAATCAAATCATTATGCTGTATACCTTAAACTTATACCGTGCTATTTGTCAATTATATCTCAATAAAACTGGAAGAAAAAAATAAAATAATATATATATTTGATATATGTATATTTGATATATATTATGTATATGTTTGATAGATAGATAGATATGTGCATATATATATATCAAGTAAGATCCCACAGTCTTTATGCTGGGGCCTTTAATTAGGTCTGAGTTTCCTAATAGTGAAAGAGAAAAAGGAAACAAAACCAATTACTTAGGTCTTACTGTCATTAATAAAAGAATGAAAAAAGTCAGTTCCTCAAGGGACTCTTAGGGTTCCTTCAGTTGTGATTCTAAAAGAAAGTTCATACTAGAGAGCTCTTAATTAGAGACTGTGAGAACTGTCTCTTAAGCCAGTTAAAATGTTTCTCAGCCTGACACTATTGACATTTTGGGATGGACCATTTTTGTTGAGGCGGGTCTGTCCTGTATGTTGTACAGTGCTGGCTTCTACCCACTAGATGCCTGTCGCACTCCCCTCCTCAGCTGAGACAACCAAAATGCATCCAGACATTGTCAAATATCCCTGGGGGTAGAGTTACTAGATTTAGCAAATAGAAATTCAGGATGCCCAATGAAATTTGAACTTCAGATAAACAACAAATAATATTTAAGTATAAGTATGTCCCATGCAATATTTGGAACATATTTATACTAAAGAATTATTCATTTTTTTAATCTGAAATTCAAATATAACTGAGAATCCTGCGTTTTATCAAGTAACACCCCACCCCCGCATGAGCAACATCTTTTGATGGGAAGAAGATCCTCAGAAAACTTTCCAACATAATACACTGCAAGGTGCCCACTCCCTACACCAGATTTTTTTAAGTGTTATAATAGTGAAAATGTTGGGGGGGGTTTCCAGTGCTTCTATTTATTTACATGTAACCAGCAGTTTGTCTTCTGTTTCATATCTTTTTTTAACTGTGAAACTCCATTGTGAAATATCTTGCAAATAAGTTTATACAAATATTTTTCACCAAAAAAGAAACCAAAACAAACCTCTGATTGATAACCACTGTGTTAATGCCCACAAAATAGCCCTTCAGGTAATGAAGCCAGGGGGTTCCATCAGGCTGTTTCTTGTAGCATCCATACAAGGATTCAAGAAGATAACTCTACAATAAAATTTTTAAATAGCAATTCATCAGTGTTCTAAATAATATCATCCTTCCACACCATTTTCTACTTGATGTAAGGTTAAAACCTAGAGATACTTCACTACAACCTGCCCCTAGCCTACCTACCCAGAATCCCTTTGCAAAAAGGCAAACAGGTGTGTTTCACCTGCTGGCCCTGAATGACCCCATGCTGGCTTCCTGTGACCACTGGGATTATCAAATAGACAAAAGCCATCTTTAGAAATAATCCATTCTTGGATTACTCAATCATAAAAACTGGTTAGGCATTTAGAAAAATAGCAAGTTGGATGTCTTCCTCACTCTCCATTCCAAAATAAATTCCAGATGTATCAAAACTCTTCAACATAGAAATGAAATCAGAATAGTACTAGAAAAAAATATGGGATAATTTTTGGAATTTCAGAATGAGAAAAGTCTTTTGGTATAGCTTTCTGGACACAAGATCCAGGAGACATTGAATAAAAGAAAAGATTGGGAGATTTAACTACATTAAAAAATTTAACTCTCTGTATGGAAAACAGAAAAAAAGAAAAGTTACAAACTCAGGGAAAAAATATAACCAACATAAAATAGAGACCTAATTTTTCCATTACATAAAGAAGGTTTCAGAAATCAATAAAGGGAAAAAATAGAAAACTAGGCTTGAAAAAAATGAACAGAGAGTTCCCAGAAAAAGAAATATAAATGGCTTTTCAACACATGAAAGAGTGGTCAACCTCTCTCAGATACAAATCAAAACTATAATTTTAAACATTTTTTTAATCTATCAGAAGGGCAAAGATCAAAATATTTAATAACATGCTGTCGGTAAAAGTAGGAGGAAACAGACAAAGACGGTGTTCTTGGGAATATGCATTGGTCCTCACCCTTGGAAGGCATTTTGGCAGTATGTATTCAAATTTTAAATGTCTAAGTCCACTTTCGATATTTACTCCACAGATATTCTCATATACGGGTGCAAAGATGTACGTACAAGATGATTCTTAAAGCATTCTTTTTACAGCAAAAGTTTGTGAATAAACTAAATGCCCACTACTACAAACGTCTTAAATAAATTATGGTACATCCATGAAAAGAAACACAATTTTAAAATATGGGATGGCTGTGGAACATGTAGTGATAAGGAATGATCTCCAAGATATATTGTTAAGTGAAAAAAAGAAGGTGCCAAACATGTTTAGAGGATGGTAAGAAAAAGGAGATGTATGAGCAAATATACCTTTCATATCCATATCTGTATTCTCATGGAGCTAAGCACAAGAAACTGGTTATATTTAATTTCTCTGGGGAGTGACTATAGGGACCTGGAATGAAAGGTGAAAACAAGACATACTTTTTTTTTCTTTTTTTTTTTTTAATTGGGGTATAGTTGTTTTACAATGTTGTGTTTAGTTTCTACTGTACAGCGAAGTAGAGTTCCCTGTGCTATACAGCAGGTTCTCATTAGTTATCTATTTTATACATATTAGTGTATATATGTTAGTCTCAATCTTCCAACTCATCCCACCCCCCCCCCTTCCCCCCTTGGTGTCCATATGCTTGTTCTCTACATCTGTGTCTCTATTTCTGCCTTGCAAACCGATTCATCTCTACCATTTTTCTAGATTCTACATATATGCGTTAATATACAATATTTGTTTTTCTCTTTCTGACTTACTTCACTCTGTATGACTGTCTCTAGGTCCATCCACGTCTCCACAAATGACCCAATTTCATTCCTTTTTATGGCTGAATAATATTCCATTGTATATATGTGCCACGTCTTCTTTATCCATTTGTCTGTTGATGGACATTTAGGTTGCTTCCATGACCTGGCTATTGTAAATAGTGCTGCAATGAACATTGGGGTACATGTGTCTTTTTGAATTATGGTTTTCTCTGGGTATATGCCCAGTAGTGGGATTACTGGGTCATATGGTAATTCTATTTTTAGTTTTTTAAGGAATTTCCATACTGTTCTCCATCATGGCTGTATCAATTTACATTCCCACCAACAGTGCAAGAGGGTTCCCTTTTCTCCACACCCTCTCCAGCATTTATTGTTTGTAGATTTTCTGATGATGCCCATTCTAGCCAGTGTGTGGTGATACCTCATTGTACTTTTCTTGGACAAAAATCACAGCAAGATCTTTTCTGACCCACCTACTAGAGTAATGGAAATAAAAACAAAAATAAACAAATGGGACCTAATGAAACTTGAAAGCTTTTGCACAGCAAAGGAAACCATAAACAAAACGAAAAGACAACCCTCAGAATGGGAGAAAATATTTGCAAACAAATCAATTGACAAAGGATTAATCTCCAAAATATACAAACAGCTCATGCAGTTTGTATGGGCAGAAGACCTAAATAGATATTTTTCCAAAGAAGACACACAGATGGCCAAGAGGCACATGAAAAGATGCTCAACATCACTAATTATTAGAGAAATGCAAATCAAGACATACTTTTTAATGAGCACTCTTTTGAACTGTTTGGCTATTTTTCATCATGTGTATGTATTAAATTTTCAAAATAAAACACTTAAAACAAATTTTAATAAAAAATGCCCAATTGCCCTTAAAGAAATTTATCTTATGGAATTAACCAGAGATAGGTGCTAAAATTTATGCTCCAAAATATTTATTATAATATTATTTATAATAATGAAAAATTGGAAACATCAATGTCCAACAATAAAAAGATTGGTTTAAATAAATTATGGTATATCCATACAGTATTTTTAATGGCTATTTTATAGCCATTAGAAATCACATTCATAAAAGATGACTTAGGACATGAGAAAAAGATCAAGATACATTATTAAGTGAAATAACTAAACTTACAATAACTATATATACTATATGTATATGACTTACAATAACTATATGAGTACAATAACTATGTACTCTTGGGTATATGTCCCAGAGAAATGAACATTTATGTTCATATATAAGTGAAACTGTATGAAAACCTGTACATGAATGTTCATAGCAGCTTTATTAGTAATAGCCAAAAACTGGGAACAACCCAGACATCCTTCAGTGGATGAATGGTTAAAAGAACTCTAATGCATCCATACCATGGAATACTACTTAGCAATAAAAAGGAATGAATTACACACACACAAGCTCTGTGAATCTCCAAGGAATTATGCTGAGTATTTTTATAAAAAGCCAATCCCAGAAGGTTATATACTGTATGATTCCATTTATATAAGATTTTAGAAATGAACGGACTGTTGGTTGCCAAGAGTTGGAGAGAGGGGCTGGGGGATGGGAGGAGGTGGGTGTGGTTATTTAAGGGCAACAGGAAGGATTCTTATGGTAATAGAAATGTTATCTATCTTGAATGTGGTGGTGAATTAACAAACCTACACATGTGATAAATTAAACAGAACTAAATACACACACACACACACACGTACAAGTCGGGAAATATTAGTAAGATCTGTGATCTGTATCAGTGTCAATATCCTGGTTGTGACATTGTACTATAGTTTTATAAGGCGTCATCACTGTAGGAATACAGGTAAAGTGCACACAGAATCTCTTTATTACTTCTTACAACTGCATATGAATCAACAATTATCTCAAAAATGAAAGTTTAATTTTAAAACCCCTACCAAATATGACGGAAGAAAGAGAGGGAGGGAAGGAAGAAAATTAACGCTCACTATGGATTTACCATGTTCCAAAATCCAGGCTGTTTAATACCTGATTGGAGATAAATATCATTATTATTATCCCCATTTTATAGATGAGGAAACTGAGGCTTAGAGAATAACTGTCCCGTTCACAAAGACACGCTTTGAGGAGTCAGGAGTCAAGCCCTGCTTCCTGACTCTCCCTCTGCCGGTCTCCATCCTTTAGGCAAACACAGCCATCAATCACATGTAGGCAATGACTGCATTACTCAAGAGGAAATTGAAGCCAGACAGTAAGATGCAGTCCACAAAATTCATGATTTCTTCCCCCACCCCCTCTCTCTCTATTTGGTCCCTTTTTCATATGGATCGGGTTTTTATTTCTGCGTTTATTGCACACGCAAATTACAGATGAGAGCAGCGACTACACAAGTCATTACTCAGAGTAGCATCTCCCCAACTGCCACCGGACGAGGACCGAACAGCTTGTGGTTAATTTGCTATATAATCACTGCCTGTGACAGGGGGGCAGGGCTGAGCCTGTGCTAATATTAGGAAAGGGGAAGTTGAGCGGAGAGAACTCCTGGGGCATGGGGAGGAGGCACGGTATTGAACCAGGGAGAAAAGAAGAGAGCTGATGGGGAGCAGAGGGAAGGGGCTCTGTCCCAGTCAGAGGCGTTTCCTCCTCCACCAAGGAGTAGAATTGCTCTGTCCCATTAGTCGTGTCTCCATGAAAGAGCTAAGCACAATCTGCATTCTCCAAACCTCCACCACCTCAGCTCAGAGAAGGAACGTCTGTGTGCACACACTGCAACCACAGGGATGGGTCAGAGGCTGGAGGAAATTGATCAACAGGCAAGCTTTACACCGCTATACTAACGTCCTAACAATTCAGTAAGAAAAAAGACCAACAGTCCAATACAAAATGGGCAAAGGATATGAACAAGCAGTTCTCAGGTTAGGAAACTCCGCCCCAAAACATACAAAAAGATGTTCAACTTCAGTCTTAATAAAAAGGAAATGCAAATGAAAACCACAATGAGACACTATTTATTTACCTATCAGATGGACAAAGATCAAAATGTTTGATCACACGCTGAACTTGCTGGAGTGTGGAGAAACCATCGCTCTCAAAGGCTGGTGAGAGTGTAAATTGGCACAGTCTCCGTGGACAGCAATTCGGCACTCTGTCAAAATGTTTGAGGCATGTACCCATTGACCCATAAATCCTACTGCTCTAGAATATATTCCACAGACATACGTGCATATATGTATGCAGAGTTGGATGTACAAGGCAGCACGGTTTATAATAACAGAAGATTGGAGATAGCCTGAATGTCCATCAACAGGGGACTGCTTAAATAAATTGCTGTACATCCATCCAATGGAAATCTTTATGGCTGTTAAAAAAGAATGAGGCAGGGCTTACCTGGTGGCACAGTGGTTAAGAATCCACCTGCCAATGCAGGGGACACGGGTTCGAGCCCTGGTCCGGGAAGATCCCACATGCCGCAGAGCAACTGAGCCCGTGCGCCACAACTACTGAGCCTGCGCTCTAGAGCCCGCAAGCCACAACTACTGAGCCCGTGTGCCACAACTACTGAAGCCTGCGCCCCTAGAACCCGTGCTCCGCAACAAGAGAAGCCACTGCAATGAGAAGCCCACGCACCGCAACAAAGGGTAGCCCCCGCTCACTGCAACTAGAGAAAACCCGCGCACAGCAACAAAGACCCAACGCAGCCAAAAATAAATAAATAAATAATAAAATTAAAAAAAAAAAAAAAATGAGGCAGCTCTTTATGTTTGGATATGAAACAATCTCCAAGATATATTGTGAAGTGAAAAAAGCAAAGTGCTGAACAGTGTGATTAGAATGTTACTCTTCGTGAGGGTTTTTTAAGGCTATAGACACACATATATCTTTGCTGATATATGCAGAGTATCCTTCTGAAAGGATGACAATTTTTGCAATATTTGGTTCTATAGAGGAAAAGGGGCTCTGGGGGGTGGGAACAAATTGGAAAGGAGGCTTGTTACTCACTGTTTACCTCGTTTACAGTTTGCTGTGTGTGTGTATGTATAACCCATTCTAACTGATTAGTAATAATTTTTTTAAAACCTCTGTTTGTTGCTCTTGCCTTCTTGGCCTGACCCCCAAGGCCCTTGATGGTTTGATTTAAGCCTATTCCCCTTCATCTCCTGACATGACACGCCTAGCACACGCCTCTCAAAGACACTGAATTTCTCACTTCTCCCAAAGGCATCATGTTTTTCATACCTCAGGACCATTTCCCATGCCCACCAGCAGTGTATGAGACCCTTCTTCTATGACAAAGATGAATCTCCTTGCCTTGGCCTCAAAGCCTTATACAGTCTGGCTCCCGCCAGCCTCAGGCATCTCATCTCCCCACACTCTGCTCCTTGTTCTTTTTCTCCAGCCACACTGTCCTCTCACTTCCTCCAAAATCTCATACTCCCTTCAACCTCCAGGCCTTTACTAAGGCTCTTGCCCCTGCGTCCAGGTCCCTTCCTGATCCCATTACCAGCATGACCCTTGACCCACCTGAGCTTCTCCTTTGTATCACATACCACAATTTCACTTCAATCTGTAATTATGCTAAAAGTTAAAGAACTGACAGGACTAAGTGTTGGCAAGGATGTGAACAATGGGAACCCACTCATATGGCTGATGAGAGTGTGGACTATATAGTCTGGCAAATTTATTCCTAGGTATTTATCCACAAGAAATGAGTGCATCTATCCATAAAAAGACATGCGCACCGATGTTCATAACGGCTTTATTCACAATAGCCAAACACTGGAGACAACCCAAACACCCATCATCAATAAGAGAATGAAAGAACAAATTGTGGTATATCCATATGATGAAATACTACACAGCAATAAGAGAGAGGAAAAACTACTGATAAACACAGTATGGATGGATCACAAAAATATTATGCTGAGTAAAAGAAGTTAGACATAAGAGAGTACATATTGTATGATTCAATTTATATGAACTTCAAGAATAGGCAAAACTAATCTGTGGTGGTAGAAGTCAGAATGAATAATGCGGGAAGGGGTATTGTCTGGAAAAGGGTATAGGGAGCTTTCTGAGATGGTGGAAATGTTCTGTATGTTAATATATATATATATGTAAAATTTGATGAATATATGTATGTAAAAATTCATCAAGCTGTATAGATATGTGATAAAGCAAAAAGACAAAATGTTCATTGTAGAATCTAAGTGGTGAGTATATGGGTGTCCATTGTACACTTCTTTCTCCTACACTGTAGTGGTTTAACACAATAAATCTTTATTTCCCACTCATGTAATAGTCCGGTGCAGGTTTCATTGGTCAATGGGAGGCTTCCCTCCTCACGGTGAGACTCAGACCCAAGTGCCTTCCATCCTGTGGCTCCAACATCCCCTAGAGCCGTGGTTCTCAATTTGAAGTGGTTTTGTCTCCCTCACCCACCCTACCCCAGGCATTTTCAATGCGTGGAGAGACCTCTGATTATCATGACTGGGCAAGAGAGTGCTACTGGCATCCAACGGTTAGAAGCCATGGATACTGCTAAACATTCTACAGTGCACGCGCTAACCTCCCACAACCAAAGTGTATCCAGTCGAAAATGTTAATACAGATGCTGTAGAGAAACCCTGCCCTAGGAGATCTTAACCTAAAAATCCCAAGGCATCCTTGGAGAGAACTTTATTTCAATATAATTGGCTTCCTTTATAATTCTATGGATTAAACTTCAATCAGAAGTATGATTGAGCATCATTATGCTGAGTGGGGGTCGGTCTATAAGCATCACTAGCCTGCCAAATGGTCCGTGGAACACAAAAAAGTTAAGAATCCCAGCTAGGGACATTGGTTAAGGTTTACGTATCTATCAGTGTAATGTCCCATACTAATAGAATAAGGGACAAAAATGACATGATTTTCTCTGTAGATGCAGGGCAGGGTTTACAAAGTGACTGCTGATGGATAAGGAATTTCTTTCTGGGATGCTGAAAATGTACTAAAATCAGGTTATGGGGCTAGTTTCACAACTCTTTAAAATCCACTGAATTGTATACCTTAAATAGGTAAATGTTATGTCTATAAATTGCATCTCAATTGGGTTTTTTTTTTGTTTGTTTCAGAAAAAAAAAAGAATCCCTGCTAAAGGCCTCAATGTTCTCTGCCTCTAACCAGGTAGAAGAAGAGGTTGGAGAAGGCAGACCCACTTTCTAACCTCCCTGACTTAAAATTAACACAAAGTATTCCTGTTCATAGCCCACTGGTAAGAATTAGTCGTATAGTTCCACCTAGACGCAAGGGAGTCTGGGAAAAATTGTTTCTATCTGGACAGCTGCCCCTAAGCACCAACTCTGTACTGTGAAAGAAGAAGCATGAATTCTTGGAGGCCATCTAATAATGCCACCCCTAATAATGATGATTATAGTAATAAGAAGAAGAAGAAATGCTAAGGATAAATAATAACAACTAGCAATCATTAAGCACTTCCTCTGGCCCAGTCATTGGGCTGAGAGCTTTCCAAGCATCATTCCCTTCAGTCCCCCAACCTCCCTATGAGGTTAGAAGACTTCTGCTCTGTGTCAGATCCTGTTCCTCTCCAGCCCTCTGTAGAGATCCTCACTGCCATGGTCAACTCTCACATCTATGCAATCCAGGCAGTCATGGTACCTGTGCCCAGAGCCTGAGGAAGGAGCAGGGAGGCCAGCTGAAGGGGGCTTGAGCCCACTTTAATCATAAAAAAAGGTACACATGAACTTATTTACAAAGCAGAAATAGAGTCACAGATGTAGAAAACAAACTTATGGTTACTAAGGGGGAAAGAGGGGAAGGGATAAATTGGGAGATTGGGATTGACACATATACACTACTATATATAAGATAGATAACTAATAAGGACCTACTGCGTAGCACAGGGAACTCTACTCAATACTCTGTAATGACCTATTTCTACTCTTTTTTTAAAAGAATCTTAAAAAGAGTGGATATATGTATATGTATAACTGATTCACTTTGCAAAAACTAACACAACATTGTAAATCAACTATACTCCAGTAAAAATTAATTTAAAAAATAGGTCACAGAGACTAAGACCCCAGCAGGCTGACAAGCTGGGCCTGGGTTCTGGACCTCTCAAAAGCCCCCAATTCAAAAAGGGTCCTCTTCAGTCTGCCTGTGCTGACCCACTATGTGCCCATCTGCAACTAAGCCCTTCAACAAGACCTCCCTCCAGCTAGAAGAGAGCAAGCCAGGAAAAGTTATCACCATGTTCGCTCTCCATAGCTTCCTATTCCTACAGCAGAAAGCCCCCAAACGATGGTTGTAAAAATATATCTTCTTATCATTAGGGAATGTAGCTTATCATTAAGGAAATGAACGATGGACCCATGGGGTCCAGAGACCTGAAGGCAGGTGGAGGTTTGGCTTTATAATCAAAAGCAAGAGCCGATCCCCATGTCTGAGTTCTCTGGGTCATTGGTACATACAAATATTATCCCATTTTGCAGATGGAGGAACTTGGCTATGTTAGGTCAGGAGCGTGCAATTATGGAGCTGGGTGATGGTTCGGGAATGGGGGTCTCAGGGCACTTTGCAAGGGTACCTGAGCCTCCTGCTTGGAAGTACTGGGTCCAGGCCCAACACACCAGTCTTGATCAAGAGAAGTGGGGGAGTGGTCTGCAGCTACATATACAACAGATGGTGATGGCTGCCAGATGGTGGGTGGGTTTTTTTTTTTTTAATCGCATAGCTTTTTTTCCTTCACATTAGGAATCTTTTCTAAAACCCTCTAAAAACATGAGTTTTACAGCAACAGAGATGGCTGAGTGTTTTTGAGTGATCCAGAGCCCAGACTCAGTCTGTCAGCCTCCTGGAGTCTTGGCCTCTGGAACATATGAATAAAGTAAGTTCAAGCTCACTGCCTGGAAGTAGTCCCTGGAGATGGGTTGCCTCCTCTTCCCCTGGGATTCTAGAGAATCTAGCTAGAGGAGCCCTGGGATTCTGGAGAACCATCCCCCTGACCATCTTGTCCCAAATCCCAAGGACAGGCTGTAAGCCCAGGAGAATAGGGACTCAGGGGAACCAGGCCCCCGGTTAGGGTGAGAGCTCTGGTCTCCAAACATGCTTGAGTCTCCATGGGAAGGAACCAAGAGCAGAATACCCTCAAACAAGTGACTTAACCTCTCTGAGCCTCAGTTTCCTCATCTGTAAAATGGAGATAAAATATTGTCTGCCTCCTGAGGTTGTTGGGAGGATTGGATTAGGCTTGTAGAAGGGCCTAGCACAGGGTCTGGATCCCAGAACATTCCCAGTGAAGGTTAACTTTGATGATTATTTTCAAGCCTCAGGAAAGAGGAAGGATAATCAATGGTACAAAGGCCAGAGAAGATGAGACCTCAAAGCCCAGATGGAAGGGTCATGGATGGACCGGATGGGTCAAAGAAGCCCTTGACCTTATCCAGCAGGAAGGAGGGGCTGCTCTAGGTGGACTGAGGGAAAGACTTGGGCAACTAAGCCCCCAACCCTAGCTTTGGCCTCACCTCTGCCCTTGTTCCCACTGCAGAGAAGTCTTCTTGTGCAGCCACTAGGTTGTATTGTCAATAAGAAAAATGGTGGTAGACACCCTTAAAGATATGACATTTCCTGTCCTATAAAGATGCCCTTTACTCAGACAGATGCAGATAATACTGAGAAGGACATCCTTCATGTTCCCACACAGCATGTCTGCAGCCTGTACAGAAGGAGCAGGGTAGGACCCACTTAGATGTGGTAATTGGACCATGTGAACAGATGCTCTTCATGGGGATCAAGGCATCAGTTTTGCAGGGGGACCTGGAAGCACTCAGGCTGGGGACACCAACTTCCAGGAGACTGAATGCAATTCACTGACCTACAGAGGAGCCAGGGTGTGTTTCCTGGTGAGTGGGGATGGGAGATGTGCTGGACCCTTAAAGAGCAAGGTTCCCTGGGTCAGAATGGGACCTTCATCTTGAGTGGAACCTTGAACTACCAAATCCTAAGGGTCTTCCAGATGACAAAGCCTCACTGACATGGAATACTTCCAACAACCCAGTGACCTGAAGATTATGATCCTCATTTTATGGATAAGGAAAAGAGGCTGAAAGAAATGAAGTTACTTCATTCATTCATTCAAGCAACTACTTCAATGTTGATCACCTAATACATGCCAGGTATAGTGCTAAGCATTGGGGACTACAGCCATACATGGGTCAGGCAGTGCCCTTCCCACATGGGGCAAACAGTCTAGGGGGAGACAAAAAATTAACAAGTACTCAAATAAAGAAATACATCATTATTAATTATTCGATGTGATTGAGCAAAGGATGTGGGGTAGGTTGGAATGATTGGCTCCACCTCTCTGCCCTCTCTGGATCAAGACTTGCCATACAACATTGCAGTCCCTTCCGCCCATGGACTTTGGCCAATGGAGTGTGAGTAGTCATGACATATGCAGGAATTTGGAATATGCTTCACAGTGAGCTTGTGCTCTTTCACTTCAGCCATAGCCATGAGATCATACCTTGGGTAGCCTGGTGATCCCAGGAGATGGATGAGAAGTGGATGAGAGCTGAGCCACCAACTTATGAATGAAATAAATACTTACTATTGAATATCACTGAGATTCTGTACTTTGTTGTTGTTATTACATAACAATAGCTGATCAATGCAGACCACAATGATAAATGATGAGACAGGAAGGAGGCTGCCGTTGTCATCCATGTGGCAAGTGGTGGCTCAGATTAGGAAAGTAACTGTAGACATAGAGAAAAGGGGACAAATGACAGATACTTTGAACATAAAATCCATAGGACCTGTTCAAAAATAGACCTACACATACATGTCCATTGATTTTTGACAAATATGCAAGGCAATTCAATGGAGAAAGACTGCAAAAAAAAAAAATCTTGATCCATATCTTGTACCCTAATCAAAAATTAACTCAAAATGGATCATAGATTGTACTTCATCAAAATTTAAAATTCTTCCGCTTCAAAGGACACAATCAAGAAAATGGAAATGTAACCCATAAACTGGGAGAAAGTATTTGAAAATTATATATCTGACAAGGGTCTAGTTTGTAGAATATATAAAGAACTTTTATAACTCAACAATAAAAAGACAACTAACCCAATGTTTAAATGGACAAACGATTTGAACAGACATTATCTAAAGAAGAGATACAAGTAGCCAATAAGCATGTGGAAAGATGCTCAACATCACTGGTCACTAGGGAGATGCAAATCAAAACCACGGTGAGATACCATTGCACACCCACTGGGATGGTTATAATCAAAAAGGTGAACAATAACAAGTGTTAGTGAGTATATACAAAAAATTGGAACCTCATACATTGCTGGTGAAGCCTCTTTGGAAAACAGTTTGGGAATTCTTCAAAAAGTTAAGCGTAGAGTTACCACATGACCCAGCAATAAGTCCTCGTAACAACTTGTATGCAAATGTTTACAGCAGCACTATTCATAATGGCCAAAACTTGGAAACAACAGGAAGGTCCACCAAATAATGAGTGGATAAACAAAATGTTTACATGGAATATTAGACAGCATGTATACAATCCATTCCAATGTGTGCAATGGAATATTATTCAGCAATAAAAAAGAATGAAGTACTGATACATGCTACAACATGAATAAACTTTGCAAACATTATGCTAAGTGAAAGAAGCCTGTCACAAAGACCACATATTGTATGATTCCATTTTATGAAATATGCAGAAGGGGCAAATCCATAGAGACAGAAAGCAGATTAGTGGTTTCCAGGGGTTTGGAGAAGAGAGGAATGGGAAGTGACTGCTAATGCATGTGAGGTATTTTTGGGGGTGATGTGAATGTTCTGGAATTAGAGAGTGGTGATGACTGCACAACTCTGTGAATATACTAAAAACCACCAAATTGTATACTTAAAATTGGTGAATTGTATGGTATGTGAATTTTATTTCAATAAAGCTGTTAACCAAAGAAAAGATCATAGAACTAAATATAAAACCTAAAACTATAAAACTTCAGAAGACTTCATAGAAGGAAAATCTGTGTAACTGCAAGTAAGGCAAAGATTCCTTAGATGTGCCACCAAAAGCATGATTCATCTAAGACAAACAGTTGATAAACTGGACCTCATTAAAATTAAGAACTTTTGCTCTTTGAAAGATACTGTTAAGAGGATGAAAAGACAAGCCACAGACTGGGGAAATATATTTGCAAATGACATATCTGATAAAGGATTTGTATTCCAAATACATAAAACTATCAAAACTCAATAATAAGAAAATGAGCCACCCAATTTTTTTAAGTGGGTAAAAACTGTGGACACTTCACCAAAGAAGTTATATGGATGGCAAATAAACCCAGGAGAAAATGCTCAACATCATTATTCATGAGGGGAATGCAAATTAAAACCATGATATGATTCCACTCTGCTTCTATCAGAATGGAAGACTCACCATATCAAATATGGGCCAGGATATGGAGCATCTGGTACTCTCATACAATGCTGGTGAGTGTGTGTAATGGTAATAC
This sequence comes from Balaenoptera musculus, assembly GCF_009873245.2. NCBI lineage: Eukaryota > Metazoa > Chordata > Mammalia > Artiodactyla > Balaenopteridae > Balaenoptera > Balaenoptera musculus. Next base: position 19,137,063 of record NC_045799.1, on the reverse strand, counting down.
CACTTTGGAAAAAGTTTAGCAGTTACTTAAAATGTTAAACATATAGCAACACGTGATCCAGATATTTCACTCCTAGGTGTTTACCCAAGAGAAACAAAAGCATATGCCCATGCAAATACTTATACAGGAATGTGCATAGCAGCGTTAGCTGTAATCACCAAAAACTGGAAATAACCCAAATGTCCATCTACAGGCAGGTGAGGAGGAAAGAAACATCAGGTGTGACCCCCAAGTTCCTGGCTTGAGCCTCTGAGGAGGGATGGAGGTGCCATTTCCTTTTTTTTTTTTTGGCCACGCCATGTGGCATGTGGGATCTTGGCTCCCCAACCAGGGATCGAACCCCTACCCCCTGCATTGGGAGCACGGAGTCTTAACCACTGGACCGCCGGGGAAGTCCCTGGAGGTGCCGTTTCCTGATGTGAGAATACTCAGGAGGGGAGAGAGTTGCAGGGCACTGGACAGAGGGATTGAAAGTTTCCCTGAGTATGAGTGCCTTGGCCCAGAAGGAGACTATAGAGGGAGAGAGAGAAAGAAAGAGAAGCAGAAAGCCTGAGAGATAGCCCCTGGAGAGCAAGGGAGGATGGAGACAGCATCTGGGAAGGGGGGACATAGGATGAGAACCAGACCCACAAAGTCCCCAGAGACCTTACAGGAGCATCTTGGGCTAAGGGTCCAGAGCAGAGGTATGCCCAGGGCTGGCCCCCAGGCCTGAAAAGGGGGCTGTCTTTGGAAGGACACAGGATGGAATAGGACATCTCACTCCTCCCCTGGACCTGGCACATACATCTCCACGTTGAGATCAGTGTAATTATCCTCCTTAGACAGACAAGAAAACTGAGGGTCACAGAAGTGAGGAGATGTCTCCCAAAGTCACAGAGTTTGTATCTAACCCACATCCGGGGGCTCAAGTACTACTTTTGGCCAATGAGGTGCCCAGAATAAGGTTCATGGGGGGGCCAGGTTTAAACCCAGCACCCACTAACGCCCCCCAGGGCATAAGCACAGCTGAGGCGGTTACCGTGAAGGAAGGAGCACAGCTAATTGCCTGTACAAATTAAGTCTAATGTGGTCGGTATCGACGTACTTATCTTTCTTTAATTACATTAATCAATTAATGAAGAAGATGGCTTCCTCTTATTATGATTTCCAAGGCCCATATGTTCTTGGGAGTCTGGCTGGCTTTCCTCTCGGGCCCTGGTTTCAGTGGACTACAAGGGCAGGCATCAGTAGGAGAACATGCCCCAAGCCTTCTCCACCCTGAAGCTGAGCTCCAAGAGGGGAGAGGCAAGAACGGAAGTACTGATCCCAGAAGAGGTAACCAGTGGAAGAAGTCCGGACTCCTTATCCAGCATTCAAAGCCCCTCTCCAGCATTGTTCCCTCAACCCATGTTTACCGGCCTGGGCTGATTGATTTCCTACAAGCCACCCATGCATGCTTCAGCTGCCACACCCACATAAGTGATATTTCCTCCACCAGGAAGGCCAGCTCCCATCAGTCAGGGGTCCAGGGCAGGCCAGGCAGTCACCTCCTTCCCTGTGCCCTGTAGAAAGCTTGCCTGCAAGATCCTCCTTTATTCATTCATTTCTTTTTTTTTTTTTTTAATAATTGCATGATCCTTTGTGCTATCTGTTGTGATTGGTTTTTTTTGTTTGTTTTTGTTTTTTTTAATTTTATTTATTTATTTTATTTATGGCTGTGTTGGGTCTTCATTTCTGTGCGAGGGCTTTCTCTAGTTGTGGCAAGCGGGGGCCACTCTTCATCGCAGTGCGCGGGCCTCTCACTATCACGGCCTCTCTTGTTGCAGAGCACAGGCTCCAGACGCGCAGGCTCAGTAATTGTGGCTCACGGGCCCAGTTGCTCCACAGCATTTGGGATCTTCCCAGACCAGGGCTCGAACCCGCGTGCCCTGCACTGGCAGGCAGATTCTCAACCACTGCGCCACCAGGGAAGCCCCTATTCATTCATTTCTGATTCATTTCTGATTCAACAAATATTTACAGTCCTTGCTGTCGGGAAGCTTCCAGCCCTTTGGGACAGACAGACATTAAACAGATCTATGATTACATAGGGCAGTGGTTCTCAGCCCATTAGAATCAGCAGGGGAGCTTTTAGGTACGATGCCCAAGCCCCACTCTAGACATGTTAAAGCAGAATCTCTATGGGTGGAGCCTGAGCATCGGTATGCTTTTTAATTCCCGAGGTGATTCTGATGTGCAGGCAGCACTGAGACCATATCTGAAATGCTGCCACCCAGCGTTGCTTTCCCCAGAGGTTTTTGAGAGTGTGATCAGCCAACGGTGCTTTTTGTAATTCTTTGTTTAGATGAGATGAGTTTACATTAGCTACTCTGTTTTCCGTGTGTAAATGTGGCGTGTCACGGAGAGCAGTGCTTCTCAAGTTCCTACTCACTGTGATCATTTGTCTTTTTTTTTTCATAAAAATAGGGACTTCCCTGGTGGCACCATGGTTAAGAATCTGCCTGCCAATGCAGGGGACACGGGTTCGATCCCTGGTCTGGGAAGATCCCGCATGCTGTGGAGTGGCTAGGCCCGTGTGCCACAACTACTGTGCCCACGCGCCACAACTACTGAAGCCCACACGCCTAGAACCCGTGCTCTGCAACAAGGGGGGCCACCACAATAAGAGGCCCGCGCACTGCATCTAAGAGTAGTGCTCACTCGCTGCAACTGGAGAGAGCCTGCGCGCAGCAAGGAAGACCCAACGCGGCCAAAAAATAAAAAATAAATAAATAAAAATAATTAGCTTCTACTCATCAGGCCTTACTGTGTGCCAAGAACTGCAGTTTACATTACTGATCTTATTTAATCCTCAGGACAACCCAACACTCATTATATCTCTTTTATAGATGAGGAAACTATGGCTTGGAGAGGTTGAGGATTTTTGCCCCCCTGTTAAGTGGCAAAGCCGAGAAAACACTGCTCTCTGCCCCACTCCAGTCTACCTTTTCCGAACAGTAATATTGAAGGTACCAATCACACTCACGTAGCCATGGTTGAAACCTCCACTCTACTGTTCTCCTTCAATCATAAGATTTTCTTAATACTTCATCCCTTTTTCCTGCCCAGACACCTGCTTTTTAAATCTAACATTCATTTAAAAAATTTTTTTTTAATTTTTTAGAACCTGACCAGTTTTGAACTGCTTAAAATCATCTCATAACCGCCCTAACATAAATCATGCATTTTTATTTTTTGGAAATTGTGAAACTCAGTTGAACTGAAGAAATTCAAAGAGCAGACACATGAGTTTCCTCAGAGGAACGAAATTTAGATGGAAAGTGGAATTCAAATATACAACAACCTTAAGGTTCACATGGCCCAAAAAAATGGAGCTCAAACTTAAAAGTGTGTGACCTCAGGCTTCCCTGGTGGCACAGTGGTTGAGAATCTGCCTGCTAATGCAGAGGACACGGGTTCGAGCCCTGGTCTGGGAAGATCCCACATGCCGCGGAGCAACTGGGCCCGTGAGCCACAACTACTGAGCCTGCGTGTCTGGAGCCTGTGCTCCGCAACAAGAGAGGCCGCGACAGTAAGAGGCCCGCGCACCGCGATGAAGAGTGGCCCCCACTTGCCACAACTAGAGAAAGCCCTCGCACAGAAATGAAGACACAGCCAAAAAAAAAAAAAGTGTGTGACCTCAAGTTCAACAATAATTCTCCAATATATTTGGAAGCCTGTTGCTCATAGCAAATGATGTCTTCATCAGCCAATCAAGCCAGCCATTCTAAGTGGCCGAACCAGTCAGTTTGGCTCCCCTGGAAACGTGCTACAGGATGGAGGTCTTTCAAAGACAAGGTGATAACTAGCTGATGTCTTTAGCAGGAGAAATGTTTGACTGGTCTGTGTTACAGTCACACACAGACAGCCTAGGGTGACCAACGATCCCAGTTTGCCCAGGACTGTCCTGATTTTAGCAAAGGAAGTCCTATGATGCTGAAACGGTTGGTCAGCATCACAACACACGCTTGGTTCATCTCAACATGCACGGAAAGGAGTTGCCATTTCCCTTCAGCCAGCCATGGGCCTGATCCCAGGGCTCTGAGAGGTGGTCCGTGGCTCCCTGTGGGGCAGGACGTCCTGCCCAGGACTAGCGAAAGGGGTAAGTCTTAGTTCAGGCTGTTATAACAGAATATCACAGACTGGGTAGCTGAAACAACAAACATTTCTTTTTCATGGTGATGGAGGCTGAAAGTCCAAGATCAGGATGCCAGCATGGTCAGGATCTTGGTGAGGGCCATTTTCCCGGTTTACAGATGGCCATCCATCTTCTTGTTATATCCTCACATGGTGGAGAGAAGAGAAAGAACTCTGGTCTCTTCATCCCCTTATAAGGGCACTGATCCCATTCATGAGGGCTTCACCCTCATGACTTAATTCCCTCCCAGAGGCCCCACCTGCAAATACCTTCACACTGGGGATTTAGGCGTCAACAAATGAACATGGGGGGACACGAGCATTCAGTCCATAGCAGGGTACTTGGGGGCAGGAAGGAAACTGGCCTGAGTAGTGACCATGACTTCTGCTGACCACCCTCCCCTCTCCCAGATAAACTTAAGAGAGATTTTGCTCAGATGATTCTGGGGCAGGAACTCTGTGCCAGGCCAAGTTACCTTCTCTGGGCATTGCTTTTCTCATCTACCAAGTAGAAAGAATAATCATAACCTCAAAGAATTGTAGTGAGCAGTAAATGAAAGAGAGCACATAAAATGCCTCAGACATAGTAAGCACTCAGTAAGTGTTCATCACAATCATCACTTTCATCCTCCAGGGCACCGAGGTGGTGGGGAGAGGCTGAAGGAGGAAGGGGAGGGGAAGGGTCCCACATCCTCCCTCAGCCATGGAGCAGGAGACCCAAGTTCCCAATCCTATCTGTTCTCCCTCAAAACCAGCACCGACCTCTCCATCAGGCTCAGAAGCACCATACCTGAGGCCAACAATATTTTACGGACGCCCAACAATGTTTTCATGTCTTTTCATCTTCTTTTACTGTGGTAAGAACACCCACAGTAAGTTGATGTACCCTCCACATATTCTTAAGTGTACAATACATTACTGTCCGCTCTCAATACAATGTCGTATGACAGACCTCTAGACCTTATTCATCTTACTTAACTGAAATTTTTTTATTGAATTATATTTGACATATAACACTGTATAAATTTAAGGTGTGCTCACTTGAACCTTTATGCCTGTTGATGAGTAACTCCTCATTTCCTCCTTGCCGCAGCCCCTGGCAAACATTCATTCTATGAATTTGCCTATTTTAGCTACCTCCTGTAAGTGGAAGAATTCAGTATTTGTCTTCCTATGACTGGCTTATTTCGCTTAGCAAAATGACCCTGAGGTTTATCCACATTGTTGCATATTGCAGAATTTCCTTCCTTCTTAAGGCTGAATAGTATCCATTGTATGTATATACCATATTTTTAATTTCTTTTAAAATCCGAAGAAAATTAACTTCGAGTAGATCAAAATGTTTCATTTTTTCTCTCATCAGAAGCAAATGAAATTTTTAGGACACCTCCACCCCTGCCGCCGCAAAATCTATTATTTTGGGAGCGACCCAAAATGGCAGAAGTGTCCAGGGTCCACAGAAGTCAGAAGGCAGCCATGCTCAAAACTTCACCTGTGCCTGCCTTTTTGATCCCCCCAACCCTGTCCTAATTCAGGCCGTGTTTGCCTAACTCCTGGACAGTGTGGTGGGGGGGGGAGCCTCCCAGCAGGTGTCCCAGCCTACTGTCTCAAATCCTCCACAGAGCAGCCAGCACAGTCTGTCGAAATCACATATGTGACTATGTCTCCTCTCTACCGAAAACCTTCCACGGCTCCCCATTGCCCTTGGGACAAAGTCCAAACTCCCAGGCTTGGCACACAAGGCCTAGGCGGGCAGTCGCATGTAGACCTCCTGCCACTCCCCTCCACACCCCCAACCTTCTTGCTCTCACACCTCCACGCCTTTGCTCTACCCAGAATGTCTTTCCTCTGCAAACTCCTAGTCATCCTTCAAAGCCCAGCTCCTCTAAAAGAAATTCCACACATTCATCATCTTGTGATTTTGAGTGAATGTCTCCAAGAGGTCAGGACCCATGCTTTCTTGGTCTCATCCCTCCACCCACCACCCCACTGCCTAGTTTAGAGCGGCTGTCCAACAGGGTTTGTAGAGGCAGACAGCCATGACACTCCTGAGGTCACTGCCAGCATCTGGGCCCTCCTCTGCCCCACTGCACCCCTGAGCTCCTGCAGCCCTGCGGTTCCCAAGTGCTGACGAACACCCCCACGGTCCTGCCTACCCCTTCCTGGTCCGGTGTGCTGGGAATGCAGCATCTCAGGTGCATGGTGGCAAAGCAGCCCTAGGTGAGTGGAACTGTGAACTTCACCTACAATACCAGCTCCAGGAGAAGCCGTCAGCCAGCCAGGATTGGAGGGGTGGCTTTCCAAGCCAAGAAAATCCCAGGGGCCATGTTCAGACTGGCTGGGGCCCAAGAGATCTGGTTCAGCCTTTGTCTGCCTGTGCAGCCCTCTGTGTCTCAGTTTCCCCATCTGCTAAGAGTGGATGCGGCTAAAGCCGCTAAAGAAAGGTTTCTTCCAAGTCTGGCTGCAAAATCTCTCCCAGGGCCTCCCATCAACCCGGACAGAATTACCAACACAGAGGGAAGAGTGCCACCTACTGACTCCCAGTACTGCAAACCACCAAAGAAATCACCAAAATCTGCAACCCTCAACTTGAGTCAATCGCCTGCATCCTCCCCTTGCATGGAGCTAGGTCACAGCCCCCTCCGCTTGCATGGAGCTAAGGGTCTACCCTCCAGCCTGGCCAAGGAGCTTTGGCCGCACCATCCCCAGCCCCCAAACCCCAGGACAGCCAGGAGCTCCTGTGCCATCCTGCCCCCTGTGTCAGACCCTGCACCAGGGCAGCCCCCAGCTGCACCGCCCACGCTGCCCCCAGCCCTGGGCCTGAGGCCGGAGGTGGAGAACAATGATCCCTATTGTGACTAAATTTCTCCCTGAAGATCTCATTCAAGATGTTAGAGGGAGCGATCATAAAAGGAATTAATAGTTGATTCGCTGTAAAATTTCCTAGTTCAATATACTTTAGTGCAGCAGCTAAATGAGCCGTCCCGGCCATTCGGTGGGGGCCAGAGAGAGACTTTATCACTGGGATCTCAGGCTGAGGAATAAAAGCAATTCTTCTGAAGTAATTGCGTCTAATTAAAAGAAACATTTAAAAAGTGTAACCAAAAGGAATTCATTTCAAATGGAAAATTAATGCTGAAAAATAGCCCTGAGCTCTCTTGTCACAGCTAATAGCCAGGCAGCCGCAGAATAATTAAACTGTTTTGAAATGTCTAAACCATCCTCCTCAGGAGAAGATGGGCACGGCTGAGCACGTCGCGGGCGTCGGCCAAGGGGGCGGCTTCCAGAGAGGTGGCCGGGACTGGGTCAGCCACAGGCTTCCAGGCGGGGTGAGGACCCGGCCACCTTGGGCAAGACTGGAAGAGGTTGGTGCCATGGTTGGTCCTTCATAGGAGGAGCCCTGGGCATCTCGAGTGTCTGGGTAACTCATTAAATCCTCAGAAGAACCCTGCACATCAAGTCTTTTTAATTATTATGATGAATATTATCATCATCAGTTCAAAAAGGGGATTCCCAGTGACAAGATACTTTGTCCAAAATCACAGCTAATATGGAGCAGAGTCAAAATTCAAACCTAGGTCCACATGCTCTGGTATCCATATCACTCCCACTGCACTGGATGTTAGGACTCAGCTTTGGGAAAGAGGCCTTGTGCTTGCTCATGCTGTCGTTCTCAGCTGAGTCTTCACCTAGGGAGCTTTGGAAAGCCTGCCCCAGGCTCCACTCCCAGACACGCTGACTTCATTGGTCTGAGGGCAGCCTGGACATCAGTATTTTTTAAAAGCTAACCAGGTGACTGTCCAGTGCATTCAGGGTTGAGAACCACTGGTCTAACCCCCAGTTATCTGGCACATTTCACCCAGTGGGCATTCCCTGAAATCCTTTTTCTTTTCATAAATAATTTTTTTTAATTTTTATTGGAGTAGAGTTGATTTACAATGTCGTGTTAGTTTCAGGTGTACAGCAAAGTGAATCAGTTATACATATGCATATATCCACTCTTTTTTAGATTCTTTTTCCATATAGGCCATTACAGAGTATTGAGTAGTGTTCCCTGTGCTATACAGTAGGCCCTTATTAGTTATCTATTTTATAGATAGTAGTGTGTATATGTCAATCCCAATCTTCCAATTTATCCCTTCCTTCCCTTACCCCCTGGTAACCATAAGCTTTATTTCTACATCTGTAACTCTATTTCTGTTTTGTAGATAAGTTCATTTGTACCCTTTTTTTAGATTCCACATATAAGCAATATCATATGATATTTGTCTTTCTCTGTCTGACTTACTTCCCACCCATTTCCACAGGCAGGAGTTTGGCTTCAATGCAAAACAGCAGTGAGAGTACTCCCTTTCAAGGTTGCAGCCAGGATGAAAAGGGCTAATCCAGAGCCCGGCATTAATAGATGCTAAGTAAATGTTAGTTTCCAAATGGAGGGCAGCAAGAAGTAAGAAGATGAAATGTCCAGTGAGCCTTAACTATAGCTTCTGGCTCCATTAAAACCTGGGAAGAACTCTAAATCTGAATGATTTAATACTGAAGATGATCTGGCCAAAAGCGTTTATGTTCCAACTTGAATTCAGACTGGGGAGATCATGCTGGCTTTAGAGCCAAACCTGTATTACTGAATATACACAAAACCCACATTTTTTTCAAGTGCTTATAGTTATTTAAACTAAGCTCAGGGTTGCCTGTGATCAGGGATTAGGGGGCATGCTTTAATGAAATAGAAGAATAATTTGTAATAAATGAGTTGTTTATATGCTGACAAGCATTTCTTTTTTTTTTTTTTTTTTTTTTTTTTTTTTTTTTTTAAACATCTTTATTGAAGTATAATTGCCTTACAATAGTGTGTTAGCTTCTGCTTTATAACAAAGTGAATCAGTTATACATATACAATATGTTCCCATTTCTCTTCCCTCTCTGACAAGCATTTCTAAAGACCTTGGGAAAGCTTGCAAAGTAGGTTTAAATATGCACCTAAACCTTATTTACACCATTATGATTCTTAGAAAACACCTTCTTTATACATATGCAAAGATCCTCAGCCCTCCTTTCAGAACTGCAAATAGATTCCAATTTTCGAAGATCAACAGCAAAGCACCCATCTGCTCTGCTAATGGTTAAACCCCTTAAAAGGCAACCCAGGATCTCTAAGGATGACAGAGAACTTTGGAACCAGGAGAAGGAAAGCACGACCTTATCTTCTGATGAAACAGGGTGACCCCAGGATTTTTGCAAGTGTGAGGGACCTTCTACAACATTCTGGTATTGCCAGACACACTGACTTCATTGGTCTGAGGGCAGCCTGGACATCAATACTTTTTAAAAGCTGCCCAGGTGACTCTCCATTGCATTCAGGGTTGAGAACCACTGGTCTAACTCCCAGTTATCTGGCACATTTCACCCCGTGGGCACTACCTGAAATTATTTTACATAAATATTTTTTTTTTAATTTTCATTGGAGTAGAGTTGCTTTACAATGTTGTGTTAGTTTCAGGTGTACAGCAAAGTGAATCAGTTATACGTATACATATATCCCCTTTTTTTAGATTTCTTTCCCATTTAGGTCACCACAGAGCACTGAGTAGAGTTCCCTGTGCTATACAGTAGGTTCTCATTAGGTATCTATTTTATATACAGTAGTGTATATATGTCAATCCCAATCTCCCAGTTCATCCCACTCCCCCTTCCCCTCTTGGTAACCATAAGTTTGTACTCTACATCTGTGTCTTTATTTCTGCCTTGCAAATAAGTTCAACTGTACCATTTTTCTAAATTCCACATATAAGCCATATTATAGTCTTTGTTTTTCTCCTTCTGATTTACTTTACCCTCAGTTTCTTCTCCTGTAAAATGGGCTGTACTAACCATCTCACCCTGGGCAGCAGCGTCATCCCAAGGGCCAAATTAAAATTCTATGTGAAACCCCCTAGACCAGCACCTTGTCTGGCAGACCCTAGAAGCACAAATAATGTTGACTGAATCTACTTCAGCAATTATGTTGGCCTTTTATCCTCTTAGATCTTTGGGCCCTAGTTGCCCCCTCTCCCCAGTCCATCCTCTGTGATCTCTGTCTCTCTCACATCCTCCTCTCTGCCCACACCTTCAAGCAATCCCTGGGCACTGCACAGATAGAACCAAAGGCTCAGACATGTGGTGGGGTGGGTGGTATTTAGAAGAATGACTTTCCTGGGCTCCGAGGGGTGATCCTGAAAAACAGATGCCCTTAAAAGATGCCTTTAATGCCTTAATTTAAAGGCATTAAAGTAATATGCCCTTAAATGCATATTACTGACTAAAAGAAGTCCATCTGAAAAGGCTACATCCTGTATGATTCCAACCATATGACATTCTAGAAAAGGCAAAAAGTATGGAGACAGTAAAAAGATCAGTGCTTAGGGGAAGAAGGAGGGAGGCCTAACCGGAGCACAGGGAATTTTTAGGGCAGTGAAGCTATTCTGTAGGGTACCATAATGGTAGATACAGGTCATTATACATTAGCTCAAACCTATAGCATGTACAACACCATAATGTAAACTATGGACTTTGGGTGACGATGATGTGTCCTTGTAGGTTCACCAGTTATAGCAGATGTACCACACCTTGCAGGACGTTGATAGTGAGAAAGACTCCTTTCGGTGGGAATTGTGTACTTTCCATTCAATTTTTCTGTGAGTCTAAATCTCCTCTAAAAAATAAAGTCTACATTTTTAAAAAAGGATGGAAGTTCCCTTCAGTACCTTGTTCCTCAGCAGATGCCAACAGCAGTAACCAGATTAGAGGAAGAGTTGTGTTGTGGGGGAGGTGGGATGGGAAGGACGGGGGTGAAAAAGGTACACGCCGAGGCATGATGGCAAGAATAAGGATGCAAAACAAAAACGTCCAGCCAGAATGCCAAGGGAGTAGCGTTAGATGCATAGGCCCAGCCTGCCCTGGGCCCTCCCGTCCTTAGCCATCGCCAGCCCTGGTCCAGCAAAGTCAAAACTTTTAGGAGGAAATACGTCTAATCCTCTAGCCCTCCCAGTCTCTGCCCGACACCTTCATTTCACTTTACTTGCTCTTTTTTTCCCCTCTACCACAGTAAGCTCAAGTCATCCAAAACTTTCCCTTTAACACTGAGCCTCCCTAATTAAGCTAACATTATTAGAAGGTTGAAAAAAAAAAAAAAAACCTCCCAAATTCTCTTTGCGTTTCAGTAGCTCTTTAATATGCGAGGCAACGAGAGATGAGCTTCTCCTAATTGCCAGTCCCTGGAGTAGCCGGTCAGAAAATGAATTGATGCATTTTTTTCCTTATGAACAATGCATGTAGCACAAATTGTGGTGGCCGTCACCAGAGATTTAATTACAAAATATCATTACTTTCACACATCATTTCAGATTTGGCCTGATCAAATCAAAGTGAGGGCAAGAGGGAGAGAAAACTGCACTCCTAGCAGGGTCACTCATTCAGGGGTGGCTGGAAAGTGGGCGGGAATTGGCATTGTCGAAATGTACTCGGGGCCGTTGCAGAGAAAGCAGCTGCCAGAGACATAAACGGAAAAGGAGATTCCTGGGGTTCAGTGTTTCAGCAAAGCGGAGGTTGTGGGCTGTGGGAGGGTCCCCAGGGCATGGAAAGGTCCCCCAAGGGAAGAATCAGGATGAAGAGAGCATCACAATTCTGCAACTCAAAGGTGCTACAGAAATTCCCTTCTGGACTTCCCCGGTGGCGCAGTGGTTAAGAATCCGCCTGCCAATGCAGCGGACACGGGTTCAAGCCCTGGTCCAGGAAGATCCCACATGCCGTGGAGCAACTAAGCCCGTGTGCCACAACTACTGAGCCTGCGCTCTAGAGCCCGCGAGCCACAACCATTGCAGCCCGCGTGCCTAGAGCTTGTGCTCCGCAACAAAGAGAAGTCACCGCAATGAGAAGACCCCGCACGCCGCAACGAAAAGTAGCCCCCGCTCACCGCAACTAGAGAAAGCTTGCGCACAGCAATGAAGACACAACACAGCAAAAATAAATATATAAATAAATAAATTAGGGCTTCCCTGGTGGCGCAGTGGTTGAGAATCCACCTGCCAATGCAGGGGACACGGGTTCGAGCCCTGGTCTGGGAAGATCCCACATGCTGCGGAGCAACTAAGCCCGTGTGCCACAACTATTGAGCCTGCGCTCTAGAGCCCGTGAGCCACAACTACTGAGCCTGCATGCCACAACTACGTAAGCCCACGCGCCTAGAGCCCATGCTCCGCAACAAGAGAAACCACTGCAATAAGAAGCCCACGCACCACAACAAAGAGTAGCCCCCGCTCACCGCAACTAGAGAAAGCCCGCGCGCAGCAACAAAGACCCACCACAGCCAAAAATAAATTAAATACATAATTTTTTTAAATTAAAAAATAAACAAATAAATAAATTTTAAAATAGTAATAATACACGGTATGAGTTTCATACGGTGACATTGCTTCTCCACATCATGTAGGGACTGTTTTACAGCACTGAGAACAAATATCGTATGGCTAACCAAAGTCATGGTAGATCTATTGCAAATATGGTCCCAATTTTCTCTTCCCTGTATCCACATCCCTTGCAGTATGACTTCGTGGCTCCTCCCATTGAGAGATGAAGTCCATTTCTGCACATCTTGAACCTGGGCTGGCCTTGTGACTTGCTTTACCCATCAAAACGTGCTAGAAGTGACATTGTGCCAGTTCTGAGCCCAGGTCTCAAGTAGCTTTGCATGCTGCTGTTTGTTCCCTTGGAACCCTGCTCAGCCACCATGAACACAAGCTTGACCTAGCCTGCTGGAGGATGAGAGACCACAAAGACCAAAATGAGTCATCCCAGCCAAAGCCATTCTAGACCAGCCAACAATCAGCTGACACAGGAGGGGGCCCCAGCCGAGAGGAGGAGAACTGCTCAGCCAAGCCCAGCTGAGATCTGCAGAACCACCAGCTGACCCAGAGAATTGTGAGTTAGATCAATAGTTGTTGTTGCAAGCCACTAAGTTTTGGAATGGTTTGTTACATAGCAGTAGCTAATTGATACACTCACACTTGGGGAGGGGGTGCCTTGTAAGAAACAAGACAGAAACCTGTAACACGGTGTGATGCTGACATATCCAACATGTGTGCAGAGTGATGCGAACGTCTAGGAGGGAGGACTCAGTTCTTCAGGGAAGAAAGAGGGGCCAGTTAGGGGAGGCTTTCTGGAAGAGAAAATATGAGCACGTTTGTCCCAGGAACTCACCAGACAGAAGAAAGAACACAGTCAAAGGCATAACATCATGAAGAGAGAGGGGGCTTGGTCAAGAGCAGGGAGCTTCAGGCTCCTCTAGGACATGCAAAGGGGCAGAGCTAAAGGCAGAGCATCAGCTAAGGAGCACCTGGCTGGGAGGAGGTGGGGAGGCTTGTACAAACACCTGCTAGGGCTGCAGAAGGTGAGGCGAGGGGCTCGGACGGGGGGCTCCCAGACAGACAGAGTCAGGGCTGGAGAGCCAAGGAGGAAGCACGACTCCTCCACCAGACCCACGCTACTCCTGGACATGATGTAGGTCTCAGGGGTGTCCTGGACCAACCATAAGACAAGACCATTTCCCCCACTGTGGGGTCTTGGCAAGTCTGTCCTCTCTGAGCCTGTGGGTGTAGGATTCTCACCCCAGCTTCTCAGAGGTCCTCCCAAGGAGATCAGGAAATGAAGCCTGGGAAGGTGCCTTGTAAACTAGCAGACATGCAATTGGATGGGGTGGGAGTTATTCTCATGCCTCATTCTATGTATTTTCTCCAGCTTTATCCAGCAAAGGGAATTTTCCTCCCCAAAAAAAGAAAGAAAAAAAAAAAAAAAAGACCTGCACATCAGCTGGAATCCCACAGGAAGCATACAGCAATTGAGGGGAGTTTAATTTTTTTTAAGTTGAGCGGGACGCAGGAAAACTGACCAGGATGGTGCTGTATCTCAAGGACAACAGCAGTGGGGAGGCCTGCAGCGGAACAGTTACTGGGACAGAGAGGGGGAAGGGGCTACTGGCAGCAGCTGTGGCTCCTGTCACCAATCTGGTAGGGAGGGAGGTGGAGAAATCAATGCCCCAAATCTCACCCTCCTCCCCGCTCCAGCCTCCAGCCAGAACTCCCACTGGTTGGGCCCATCCAGAAGGCAGAAGGCAAGGAAGGTCACAATGCAGTCCTTACGGGTCAGCGGCTCAGTGCCAGAGCAGGGTAGGAAAAGTGGACAGTGGACCCAGGGGCACATGGAAGACGTCCAGCACCACCTCCTTAGAGGATGTGCAAGTTTCAGGAGGAGAAGAAGGCAGACACTCCAAGACCTGCCATGAAAAAGGCCAGGGACAGGACTACCACCCCTGCATCCAAACCCTTCTCCACGCAGCCTTCAATCCAATGGTTCTCAAAGTGTGGCCTGGGGGCACCCCTAGGGGTCCCTGGGATCCTTTCAAGGGGTCCATAAGGTCAAAACATTTTCATAATAATCCTAAGATGTTATTTGCCTTTTTACTCTCCTTCTCTCACAAGTGTACGGTGGGATTTTCTAGAGGCTATTTGAGGCAGCCACAATCCCCTGAAACGACTGTTAATTCCTCCCTCTTCCAACTGCGTATTTCAGTGAGGGCAGATCTTCTATATACATTTGAACCAAAACAAGTTACCACCAGAATCAAATGCAGAAGCAGATATGAGAATCTAGCAGTCTCTTATTAACCTTAATCTTTTCAAAAAATGTGATGTCAATTTATGTAAAAAGAACTTAATGTAAGACCATGCCCCTCTTCTCACGTATTTTCCCTTGTTTTGGAAAATATAGATATTTTCTGTTAACAACGTGATTTATGCTGGCACGTAATAGGTTGATTATTGTTATTATAAATGAATTAATAAATATTTTTAAGTTTCCATTTTGATTTCTAACACAGTAAATATTGATAGAGATAACCCACATAAACAAAGGCTCTTTGAGGTATTCGATAATTTTTAGACATGCAAAGGGGTCCTCCGATGAAGAAGTTAGGTACCCACTGCTCTATGGGATGCTCGGAACAACTATCTATACTAACCACCCTGACTGTAACTAACACTGCCCACCTCCTGTTAGGCAGGAGGACACTAGGGCTCGGAGACAGGACAGGATGACAACTCCCCAGGCTCACACGGCTGGCTGATGGCACAGCCGGGATTCCAATCCGGGCGGTCTGGCACCGCGGCACGCACACTCTCCCCCACGGTCCCACCGCCCATGACGCGAGACGCCAGGGGAGTAGCAGATGATGGTCCAGCACCTGTTCTGCCACCTCCTCCAAGGAGGGAAAATGACAGGGACTGATTGATCTCTATGATCAGCTACAAATGGTCCCTCCGTGTGGCCATGTTAATCAGTTTCTACCAGCCAGGATCTGACCAGTTTGAAAGGTTTATAGCAACAACGTGGTGCTGATTTATTTCACCTTAATGAAAAAGTGATCAAGGGAAACATGCATCTATCATTCTATTTATCACTCGGAGTGATTTATGAACTAATTATACTTGCAGCGGCCGCAGGCTCTAAGGATGGGCCATGGTGGGGAGGTGGGGTCAGATTGGCCCTCGGCACTGCCTGGGACACACCCGCCCAACCAACTGCCCTTCTCTTCCAGCTTTGCTTCTCACGCCCAAGCAAGACTGAATTCTCCAAGGAGTGTCGAGGCTCTGAGAAGATGGGGGGAGAGGGGAGAAAGGAAGGAGCTGTCCTGTCCCAGCCATTCCCTCCTTCCTCGCTTCCTTGTCCCTGGAGCAAGCAGCTCTGCTACCCCAGCTTCCTCCCAGGTCTCTGGAGGGAAAGGGGGGTCTTCAGACAAGATCTGGAGGGTATGGACAGTTTGGGGAGGGAAAAGATGAAAAGCCAACAGCCCAAAAAGGAGATTCCAGGATAATGGGAACCTGCCAGAGGGCCTCCTTTCCCCTTCCTTGCTGCTCCGGGTAGGGCTGCAGGTAAAACATGGGACAGCCAGTTACGTTTGAATCACAGCTAAACAATGAATCACCTTTTAGTGGCAGAATGTCCCAAATATTGCATGGATGTCCTGTAAAATCTAGCAACCCCGGCTGCAAGGCCGTGAAGGATCTGGTACAGTGTTCAGCAGACTGGAACCACCAACACTCCCAGGGTCCATAGCCACGGACAGCCTCACTCTGCCCACCTGTTCTCTGACTGCTGGACCCCTCTGGGTCTGATGGGCTTCCGACGGGGGCCTCCGGGGGGATATGACTTCTCAGAGCTGGTGGGCAAAGACCCTCAAACTCCCTGAGCCTTATCTGTAAAATGGGGGTCCCTACCCTGTCCTTGTTCTTCACTGGCGTGCCACAGGGGTGGGGAAGGGGCTGTCTTGGGGTCATCACGGTTGGGCCCCCACCCCTCTGTGAAGGTCGGGTTCCCTTTAGTTCTCTTGGGAAAATAACAGCTATCACACCAAACTTTTTTTTTAATCATCTTCCCTGGAGCCTTGGGTTTGTAGTAGGAAAAGTCAGAAGGTAAGCTGGCACGGCCTTTGTGGGAGAGCACGGTACAGTATCTATTGAAATTGAAAGGAAATGTGTGCAACCATCCAGCTCCCAGGCATCCAGAGGAGGGAAACACTGGACTCTTGCAAAAGCTGTAGGAACACGGGTGTCCACCAAGGCATCACTTCCATTAACCCCCAGAAAGATCGGAAGCTGCCTGAAATCCATCAGAAGAGAACTAGGTAAGTGGATGGCGAGGCACGCAACCTACGCTGAAGTACAGGAAGGAGGAAGAGAAGTTTACTAACCTGTCAAGATTTCCAAGAAACACTGCTTTTAGAAAAGAGCACGTTGAGGAACATTCTATACCAGGGTTTCTTGACCTCAGCACTACGGATGTCTTAGACCCGATAATCCTTTCTTGTGGGGGCTGCCTTCTGCACTAAAGGATGTTTAGCAGCGTCCTGACCTCTACCCACTGGATGCCAGTAGCACCAACCCCATGAGCTGTGATGATCAAATACATCTCCAGACATTGCCAAGCGTCTCCAGGGGGTAAAGTCACCCCCCAGGGAGAACCACTGGTCTAGGCGTCATCAAGGATGTTTACGTGAGCAAAAGCAAACACCAAAACCAGTCTTTCTGTAGGGACTTGGGTAAGTTTGTGAGAGCACAGAGAAAGTCTGGAGGGCAAGTCTCTGGACAGGGAGCTGGGGTCACCTCTAGGGAGGGAGTGGGGGTGTGGGTGGGGGAAAGAGGAGGAGCACAGGAGGCTGTCACCTCCTTGTATTTATCTGCCTGTTTGCCAGGCAGGATGTATGTGTTTCTCCCTTAATTGTATAACAGAGAGGAAAGAGAGGGAAGAGAAAAGAGAAGCAAGGAGAGGGGAGGGCAGAGAGGGAAGGGGAAGAAGGAAAGGAAGGAAGGAAGGAAGGAAGGAAGGAAGGAAGGAAGGAAGGAAGGAAGGAAGGAAGGGAGGGAGGGAGGGAGGGAGGGAGGGAGGGGAGGGAGGGAGGAAGGGAGGGAGGGAGGGAGAGAGGGAGGAAGGAAGGGAGGGGGGGAGGAAGGAAGGGGGGGAGGGAGGAAGGAAAGAAGGAAGGAAGGGAGGGAGGGAGAGAAGGAAGGAGGGAGGGAGAGAAGGAGGGAGGGAGGGGGAGGGAACCCCAAAAGCCAGGTCTGGGCCGAGGTGCTGTGGGACCTCTGTGCTGTCTTTTCCTCTCTGGTCCTCAGTGTCCTCAAAGCAAAATAAAGGGGGCTGCACCCACAGGAACTCCTGCCCTGTGCTCAACCCGGGTGAGCCCCAAGGTGACCTCGCCCCTCCCTCAGGCCAGTCCTCTGCTCGAAGCCCAGCTGTGACACGGAGAAAACAGGGCTTGGGGCCTCGCTCTCCCTCCCAGCAGCTGGAGCTGATTAACCTCCTGGGGGAGAGGGGAGGACAGGGTCTGGTCAGTAGCCCAGCTCCACGCTGAGGACTCGGTGGAGGCTTGATTAAATAATTACACAGAACCCACTGAGTAATCACACCGTCTCCAGAAACAAGGAGCATCTTCAGAGGAGGACCCGTTAGTGATTTGCGGGCGTGTGAGTGTGTCTGTCTTCTGCCTATGAGAAAATTATCATCACAAGACCTCATTTGCAAAATGCCTCCATCTCCCCCATCTCACTCCATCCCCTCCCAAACCCGGGTGTATAACGTAACCCCTGTTCCAGGACCAAGGACCCTGAGGCTCGGAGAGGTTTGGAGCTGGTTCAAGGTCCCAGGAGAAGGGTGGGGACAAGCCCAGCTCTGTCTGCCCCAGGGGGCTGGTGCCCAAAGGCGATCAGGAAGTCTGCACAGCCAGGACAAGGTTCAGGACTGAAAGATCCTAAGAGAGAGTTCCAGTTTTTGTTTGTTGTTTTTTGTTTTGTTTCCCCACTGGGATTATTTCTCTCCTTTCAATTTTGGAAAACAAACCTACAATAAAACCGGCCCTGTGAGCCTTCCCAAGGTCAGCTGCTGCCAAGACAACAGCCCAGTGTGTCGGGTGAGAGGTGAGACGCCCCTGCAGCTACCCTGGTCCCCACCTGCCCAGGCCGAGGAGGGGGTGCTGGATGATGGGGAGTCCAGGCGTTCCAGGGGCTCTGCTGTCAGGCTGGGACCTCCTGGTCTTCCCCAGGGTGAGGGCCACGGGTGGCTGGCTGGATGGACGTGAAGACTCTGGCACCCCTTCCAGCCAAGTGTTTGGTTTAACTGAGCTCTCCGTGGCCCAAAGGGCGGTGCCCACAGCTGACTCTGTGCTGGTCCAGCTACCCACCAGCCAGCCCCGTTGGCTCATTTATGCTGGAGCAGCCCAAATTCATTAATAATGATTAGTCTCTCCTCAAGAAGAGGTTCGCAATCAAAGGGCCATTAAAATTAAGTGCTGGAGGAACGTGGGGGGGGCAGGGGGAGGGGCATGGGAGGGGGAGGGGAGGGGGAGGGGAGGGGGAGGGGCAGGCAGAGCTGGGCGTCAGTACCCTCAGACTCTGACACCTCCTTGTGGCGGGACCTTGTGTCCGTCACACCTCGGCCTCATTTTCAAGGACTTGAGGCTCAGTTTTGCCATCTCTGAAATGGAGGGGCGGTTGTGACTACATGGTCAGTGATAACACGAGTGGAAGCACCCAGCTTGGGGAATAAGTCTTGGGAGACCCTAGGATGAGGCTCCCAGCACCAGGACCCTGGGGGAGTTAGTGGAAAGGGAGGGGGATGCCCCCTGCCAGGCCGGACCCCTGAAGGTGCCTCTTCTCACCGTCCAGCTGTGCTCACTCTGGTCCCTGGGCACCATACACGCCCCCCTCGCAGTCCCAGCGTCCCCAGGGCAGCATCACCGCCCTCTCCTCGTCTCTCCGGGCTGGAGCAGGAGAGCCATCAAGAGTCGCATGGGAGGGGAGGGCGGGCGGCCAGGACACCCACCCCTAGACCCTGGTGGAGGCTGGACCAGACAGGGCGTCCCTGCCCTCAGCCCCCCGCCTGCCCTGTGGTTTCTCGGAAGGCCTCAGGTGCAGCGAGGAGGCCAGGGGCCCACACCCCACTGACCCTCCACCTGCGTGGGTGACAAGAGTCCAAGCCATGGCCCTCAACTGGGCACCAGGGCATCCAAAGTGGAGTCCCACACACGGGCGGCTGTGAAACGCAACCCCCTCTCAAGGCACAGAATTCAAATAGGAACAAAGAAAAGAAGCAAAAGAAGAAAACAGAATCCTGCAGCCTATCAGGTCTGGCCCTTCCTTGGGAGAAGGGGAGACGCCAAAACTCCAGAAGGGCTGAGCCCCAGGTTGATGTGGCCGCCTGATTCCTCTTGAGGACAGGAAATGGAATGTTGCAAAGGCCCCTATTATGTGCCAAGCTCTCAACCTTGTTGCTTCATCTAACAACCACAAGGACACCACAAGGTTGGAATTAGTCGTTCCCGTTTTACAGAGGGAAAAACTCAGAAGGACAAAGCAGCCTGTCCAAAATACCGTGTCTGGGACAGTCACAGTGCCAAGGTCAAGATTCAAAGCCAGGAGCATTGGGTTCTGACTCCCTTCTCCTTCCACCCTTCCACTTGGCAACCAGGAGACTGGTGATGACATCGGGGGTGATTACAGCTGACCCTTCCCAAGCCCCTCCACAGGCCAGGCTGCAGCTCCCGCAGATCTGAGTCCCCCATCCTCCCCACAAACCCACCGGGCCTGGACTCTCCTACCATTTCAGAATGAAGACACTGAGGCACAGCGAAGCTAAATGACTCGTCCAAGGTCAAGAGTTAGGACATGGCAGAGCCAGGACTCCACCTGACTCGCAGGGGCCAGCCTTGCCCTGCACTGGGACCCACTTGCACAGTGCTTGGAACAGAGCGACTGGTCCATAAAGAAATATTGGACAGAAGAGGGGATTGGTACGGAGAGGGAAGGATGACAGATTAGCACAGCAGTGGAGGGTGATGGTCAAGAGGGGGCACCCAACAGCCAAACGGCCTGGGTTCAGATCCCAGCTTGGCCACTTTTTAAGTACAAGCTTCTTAATTTGTCTCTGTGTCCATTTTCTTATCTGAAAAAATGACTGTAATAATAGTTCTTACCAGCTAGGGTTCTTCAGAGAAAGAAGGAAGTTACTCCACAGCCTGGCACCTGCTGAGAGCTCTATTCTACCGTGGATGAGTGGAGGGCAGGCAGCACCAAAGCTTTGGACTGGCTCACAGGCCAGCCCCAGGGTACCCTTATGAGGCCACCAGGGGTGGTCACATTCCACACTGCACAAGCCCAAAAGTGAGCACATCCTTAAATTTTGCACCCCGGGCGCCTGGCTTGCCTCACCCTAGTCCCATCCACCCTCGTCTGCCCACTAGTTTCTCCCTGAGCTCCCCCGGTCTCCTGGGGTCCTGCTGCCTCCACCCAGAGGATAAGTGCTCTCAGACCAGCCCTGCCAGGGTTTCCAGCCTGGTGACAGTAAGCTCCCCATCACTGAGAGGTTAGAACAGAGGCCAAATGGCCACATGGAGCCCTAAAGACAGGATAAGGGCTGCAGGGAAGCTGGAAACCCACTTCAAAGCTTTGAGTAAGCTGATGGGGTGAGCATCACCGGAGTGAATGATCACATCGCCACCTGGTGGTCATGTAGGAGATGGGCCAGTTGGCCCGGGGAGGGTGGAACAGAGCCCCCTCCAGCCCCCACCCCCTTGCCCCGCCCAGGTGCTTCTCACAACGGGGGCATTTAGACAAGTTAACAAATGTTAATCGAGGCCCTAATACCGAGCACTATTGATGAGTTATTTTCATACATTATATCATTGAATTCCAACAACTCTAAGGCATGTATCGTTATCCTTTTTACAGACGAGTATGCTGAGGCTCAGAGACTCAAAGTTAGTTGCCCAAGGTCACACAGCCAGCAAGTGGCAGAGCCAGGATTGGAGCTCAGACATTCTGACACCAAAGCCTTCCCTCATAATCGCTAAGCCTCAGGGGATTCAGTGAGAAAGAAAATAGACGCCTCCCCTGGCCTCACAGAGCTTACAGCCTAGTTGGGGCACAGAAATCACAGATTCATTTATTAGGTGTCCACTGTGCATTCGGTGCCAGGGATGAAGAAAGTAGCCAGGGTCCCTGACCGAATCAAGCTTGTGGGGAAGACGGACATTAATCCAATAATCACACAAATAAATATACAACAGTGTAAAAAGACCTGAAGGAAAGGTATGGGTTCTGAGACTGGACTTCAGGGTGCCTACCTGGCCTGGGGGGTCAGGGGAGTCTTCCCTGAAAAAGTGATGCATTGAGCTGAGATCTGGAAGATGTGCAGGTCTTACCTAGGCAAAGAGGCATGCATTCGTTCATTAGCAAATGAAAGCAGTGTGGCGTGTCCATCTATGTTTGCATTTTTTTTGCTGTTGCACATGTATAAATCCAGAAATAACACATGGAATATTTGCCTTTGCAACTTGCTTTCTTTTTTTATTTTTATTTTTATTTTTTATTTTTATTGGAGTATAGTTGATTTACATTGTTGTGTTAAGTTTCAGGTGTACAGCAAGGTGAATCAGTTATACATATATCCACTCTTTTTCTTTTTTTTTTTTTTTTAGATTTTTTTCCCATTTAGGCCATTACAGAGTATTGCATAGAGTTCTCTGTGATATACAACAGGTCCTTATTAGTTATCTATTTAATATATAGTAGTGTGTGTACGTCGATCCCAATCTCCCCTTTATCCCTCCCCCACTTTCCCCCGGGTAACCATTGGATTGTTTTCTACATCTGTAACTCTATTTCTGTTTTGTAAATAAGTTCATTTGTACCGTTTTTTTAGATTCCACATATAAGCGATATCACACGATATTCGTCCTTCTCTGTCTGACTTACTTCACTCAGTGTGACAATCTCTAGGTCCATCCATGTGGCTGCAAATTTGCAGCTTGCTTTCTTACTCCACATTGTTCTTCAGGTCTTTGCATGTCAACACATAGAACCATTCATTTTAACTAAGGACGTCGTCATGCCATGGACACCTGCCATATGCACTATGATTTATCTATCCATGGTCCTGCTGATGGCACTTGTGTTGTCTCCAAATTTTCACGCCTAAAAACAGTGCTACAGCCAACATTCTCCACGCGTATACATCTCAAAGTGCACGTATGTTAGAGTTCCTCTGAAGTAGGGGCCTGTATTCTTTTAAATACTTTTCAACATCATTTTGGTGGGGGTGAGAAGAAAATACATTTCTATTAATAAAAAATGTATCTTTCCACCATCTTTCCGTGCTGCCATAATGGTGTACGTGAACGTCCTGGCTGATGCTCTCAAGAGTATCAACAATGCCAAAAAGAGAGGCAAAGGCCAAGTTCTTATTAGGCCATGCTCCAAAGTCATCGTCAGGTTTCTGTGATGATGAAGCATGGTTACAATGGTGAATTTGAAATCATCGATGATCACAGGGCTGGGAAACTTGTTGTGAACCTCACAGGCAGGCTAAATAAGTGTGGAGTGATCAGCCCCAGATTTGATGTGCAACTCAAAGATCTAGAAAAACCTGCTCCCATCCCACCAGTTTGGTTTCATTGTACTGACAACCTCAGCTGACATCATGGACCATGAAGAAGCAAGATGAAAACACACAGGAGGGAAAATCCTTGGATTCTTTTTCTAGGGCTGTTATACATACATGCAAATAAAATGCCTCAGAGGACTCTGAAAAAAAATTAATAATAAAAAAATAAAATTTAAAACGTATACAAAAACAAATGCATTTACTAGTTCATTTACCCTGGCTGAAGCCACTTGAAGGTTCTGAAACATTTGCCAACATGTTTCCCAAATTTCTGAAGACTTTGTTTTTTCTTCCCTTTTTTTGTAAAAATTTTCCCAGATGGACAGCTTCTTAGAAGACATACTTAAAGGGTTTTAAATGATGTGGGGGTTTTTTTAATCACTCATTTCATAAACAGGACTACCTTTTGCAAGCCTGATTTCAAGGTTTCAGCTGAGTGCTCTGTGGCCTTCAGGCTGGCGGGTCTCAGGCAGGTAACACCCCTGTAGTTACACCAGGTCACCTGGAGATGTACATTATCTGAGGTAGGTGGCTCCTTGGAGGTGGGGCTCACGTTTCTATTCAAGCTTTTGCACGTTGGACCAGTGTGCATGCTACCCGGTCTGTGACAAGCTTCACGGGAAAACCTGAGTTAACCAGCACCCTACTTCCTGCTGACCCCCTTCATGTGTTAGGGTCCCTTCACCAGGCTCCAGGTGTATGTGTAAACTCCACATGAGAGGTTTCTAGAGCATCAGGTCTGACACAGACCTTGAGGCCCATGGCGGTCTGTGTGTGTGTGTGTGAATGTGGGATGTGGGGCGAGGGGTGGCTGCCCAGTTCTCATCAACCCCTTTTCTGGAATTGCCTCTGATTCTCAGAACTATAGCTGGGAAGGGTGGAAGGGACTCTAAAGCCAGGCCTCACCACCTTCTCTACCAGATTCACTCACCGGGCACTCCCCATGGTCCACTCTGCCAGGACATAAACTGAGCGGAGCAGGGCTGCACAGAAAGTCGCGTCCCAGGAGACAGGGTATCTGATCCAGCAGCAGTTCCAAAATCTGCCACCAGGTGGCAGCACAGCTCCTGCTCTGGCCCTCGTCTCTCAGTGGCTTGGGGGTCCACTGGGACCCTCAGATCTTCATCCAGACCCTGTCTTGTGGTTCCTCTGCTTGTCTCAGCTGTGTGACTCACTCTGAGTCCCCCTGCCCCCATAGGAAACCCCTCCAGCTGGCTAAGATACTATAGTCAACTGAGGCACAAGGAATCCTGTGCCCCTGAGAATCTGTGTTCCATTCCATCACACTGGAGGCATAGAGTGGGACTACCAGACAGCCCTGGAAAACCCAGGAGGGGATGTGAGGAGGCTCGGGCCAATGTGCAGCAGAGAGAGGGCTTCCAGAACCCAATAAAGTAGCCCTGGTCCCTGTCCCAGCTTCTGTCCCTTCCTTCACCTGTGGCCATAAGACCCTGAACCAAGGGTGAGTGGTCTGTGGCCACAGGCCAAGCCTGGCCTTCTCTGCCCACCATTCCAGGCAGTGCTGAGCTCACTGGCCTCAGCCCCTTACACGATATGCCTCAGCAAAGGGGGGCCCCATGCGAGGCCCCAGATCTCTGGACCAGCACAGGTCCATCTGATGTCCCCCAAGATGCTGTCTCTAGCCTGGATACTGACCCTTAGTACCCTGATCCCTGGTCAAGGCAGAGCAGCCTATATGGAAGGGTGAGCAAGGACAAGCCATGACCCTGGAGCCCCTGCCTAAAGCCTGAGGTCTGAAGCCTGAGGCCCGAAGCCTGAGGTCTGGCAGGTTTCCAGCTCCACACTCACAGCTTCCAGGACAATCTGTTCATTCCACACATGGCAATTGTAATTGCATGATATGTGTGTTTGTGTGACCTTTGAATGTCCCACTACCCTCCTAATCTGTAAGTCCCATAAAAGAAGGGGCCAAGTTCACCCCAGTAATCACTGCACTGAGCACAGCGCCTGGCACAGAGTAGGTGCTCAGAAAAAGACTGTGGA
Source organism: Balaenoptera musculus (assembly GCF_009873245.2). Classification (NCBI taxonomy): domain Eukaryota; kingdom Metazoa; phylum Chordata; class Mammalia; order Artiodactyla; family Balaenopteridae; genus Balaenoptera; species Balaenoptera musculus. Next base: position 19,111,881 of record NC_045799.1, on the reverse strand, counting down.
ATAAGTAAAAGAATAAATGGATATCTTCCCAGAGAGAATGCGAAACACCTGTAAATTGTTTTACAATTGTTAAGGCATGTCCCACAGGGATCTCATTTCATTCTCCCCATCAACCCACAGAGTAGATACTATTATTATCCCACATCACAGTGTATTCCTTTCCTATCACTGTAGTAATAAATTACTATGAACTTAGTGGCTAAAACAACACAGTTTTATGGTCTTACAGTTCTGGAGATCAGAAGTCCAACACAAGTCCCATGGGCTAAAATCAAGATGTCTGCAGGGCTGCATTCCTTCTGGAGGCCCTGGAGGGAATCCATTTCCTTGCCTTTTCCAGCTTCTAGAAGCTGCCTGCATTCCTTGGCTCATGGCCCACTTGCTCCATCTTCAAAGTGGACAATGTCCCATCACTCTGACTGAAGCCAGGAAGAGTTCTCTGCCTTTAAGGACTCTTGTGATTAGATTGGGACCACCCGGATAATCCAGAATAATCTCCCCGTCTCAAGGTCTATAACCTTAATCATGTCTGCCAAGTCCTTTATTCAATGTGAGGTAACATATTCACAGATTCCAGAGATTAGAGCATCTAATCTCTCTCTCTCTTTTTTTTTTTTTTTTTTCGTGGGATTAAGTATTATCCAGCCTAGCACATACAGATTCAAAATCAGAGATGAATTGACCTCCCCATCCCAGCGTGTGACTAATGAAGTGGGTTCAAACCCAAGTCTTTGGGGCTATAGAATCTGAGTTCTTTCTCCCCTTGTTGCCAATGCAAATACCCAGGGTCTCTGGACCACTTTTTAGGAGGCAGAAAGGCAGGACACACCAGCCCAGTGCCCTTAATAGTAAATACAGACTTTTATTTATATATTTTTTTTAAAGTGCTTGTCTAGACAGTGGGAGAATGTGGGAAAACGTTCTCTTTATTTCCCTTTATTGTCTTTGTTTTAACATAAATACAGTTGATCCTTGAACAAGGTGGGTCCAACAGAGTTGAAAATCCTCAAGTAACTTTGTAATAATTGACCCTCAGTAGCCGCAGTTCCACATCTGGGGATTCAACCAACCTCCAATCAGGTAGTATGTTATTTAGTGGAAGAAATCCGCGTGTAAGTGGACCCGCGCAGTTCAAACCTGTGTTGTTCAAGGGTCAACTGTGAATCATTTTCAACCAGAGGGAGAAAGGATTAACGCACCTGATTGGCTGGAGTAGGGGAGTGCGTCTGACATTCCCGTCTCTGGACTTAATGCTGCTCCTCTCTGCAATTATACAAATGGCCAGCAGATGGCGTGCCAGGCTCACAGCAGGCTTCTCACCCCCTGGACCACCCCTTTTCTGGGGGTGCAAAGGTGGCAGGTGTGGAAGAGGTCTTCCCCTTCTCTTCTCCAAAACCGGTGCTAAGAGGAAGTGCCCAGAGGGGTCCCAGCAGGTCAAGTCAAGGGTACAAAATCCAGGGACTCACACAGCTTCAGGGCAGCCAGTATGGGGACCTGTGCTACCTCCTGCCCCATCCTCTGAGGCAGGTGCAGGGACCAGAATTCAAGCCTGTGAGTTGAATCAGAGGGTCAGTCTTGGCTTCAGGGCAGCAGAAAGGAGGAGCAGCTAGTTTACAGGACACTTAAGATGGTCAGGCACCTTACATACTTTTATACACATGTATTATTTCATCTCATCTTTCCTGTGGCCCTATAGGGGACCTGGCATTAAAAATAGTGACTTGTGGGGGGGGGGATGAATTGGGAGATTGGGATTGACATATATACACTACTATGTATCTCAGTAGATAATTAATGAGACCCTACCGTATAGCACAGGGGACTCTACTCAGTGCTCTGTGGTGACCTAAATGGGAAGGAAATCTAAAAAAGAGGGGATATACATATACGTATACATATAACTGATTCACTTTGCTGTACAGCAGAAACTAACACAACATTGTAAAACAAATATACTCCAGTAAAAAAAATTTTTTTTAATGGTGACTTGCTGGGGAGATAGTAGCAATGCCAATCTCTCCAAATTCCAAAAAAATATAAGCAGGGCAAATTAGCAAAAGCAAAACCCAAGGACAACATTTGTTTCACAGTTAGATGGCAAAGGTATCCCCATGAACACCAAAATAATATGAGTGGAGGAGCTCAACCCCCAGTAGCCACCTGTATGTTATCAGATGCCCTGGGGTTTCCCCCACCCTCACCCCCAGGCTGCTCCTAGCTTGGCCTCCAGCCTTTGGCATCCCATCTGTTGCCAGCAGAGGGAAGCAAGGGGCTGTCTGAGGGGGAAGAAAACCCCCAAATAGCCAGCAGGTATTCAGTGGAAAGCATGGAGGGACAACTCGAGAAGACTGACTGAATCTGGTAGGGGTTTTGCCCACTCCCATAGTAAGCGAGGGCAAGAATCCTCAGGAAGGACTACAAACTCTCAAAGATGTTTGGTTCCCTTACAGGACAAGGTCCCACACTGCAGAGGAAATGCTCTGGAGTGGGATCAAAACGGAGGAGGACTGATTAAGACAATGGAGAGGAAGGAAGAAGATCCAGATCAAAGTGGCGGGAGGAGATGGAGTCGGGAGATCTCAGAAAGCAGGCCACCAAGTCTGTGTGCACCACATGCAGACAAGAGGAGGGGGAGCTCTTGAGGTTAGAAATGCATCCCAAACATCACCTTCAAGTTCCGGAAAACTAATTTCACATAAAAATGAGCAACAGAGAAGTCTGGATGTCAAATCCCATACATAGTTAATTTAAGCAACAGGAGATTCAGGAGCCAAATAGCATCCCTAGAAATGGGATAAAGCATGCCAGCAAGACATTTCTTCAGGACAGATCAAAACCATAGCCTTCTATTTCAAAATGACCTTAAAGACATTTTTTAAGTATGCAAGATGTGAAAGAACAACATAAACTACAATTAGAGAAACTTAATTAGAAAACAGAACTCAGGAAAGAATTAGAAGTACAAGGGAAAGAAATCATTTTAGAAATGAAGGCTAAAATAGAAGAAACACAAGAGCTAATTAACCCAACCTTAAGATATGCCTTAAGAGAAAAAGTTGAAAAGGAAGAAATAGTATAAATCAACAAGAAATGAAGACAGAGGTTTTTTTTAATATTCTAGAGAAAATGACAAATATTGTAATTAGGCAAAGATGTTTCAACATACAAGTAATAAAAGTCCCTGAAGAAGAAAACCAAAGCAAGAGAACAAATACTAAAAACTATTAATCAAGAAAACTTACCGAAATTTTTAAAAATTAAAATTACAAATTGAAGGAGCACACTGCATACCTGAAAATATCAGCCCAGAATAATCAGACATATTCAAGACATTCTAATAAAATCACTGGACTTCAAGAAAAGAGAAAAAAATCCTCCAGGCTTCTAGGTAATAATAATAATAATTGACTTATAAAGAAAAATAAATTAGATTACTATCAGGCTTTTCAAGAATAATGCTTTATGCTAGAAGAAAAAGAAGTCACATACTTACGATATTCAAGAAAGGAAAATGTAAGTTAATAATTGTATGTCCAGCAAAAGTGATTTGTAAGTAAAATGGACTCAGACAAATAATGATTAACGTAAAAGAACTCAGGGAATATTGCTCCCATGAGCCTTTCCTGAAGAATCTGCCAGAGAACAGGTTTCAGACAACCAAAATGACTAGAAAGACAGGAAAAAAGGACTGGTAGTGAACATTAAATATATAGTTACTGGAACAACTAAGACTCAATGGGAATTGAAAAGAGATGGTACCGCGTGTAATGTCTATGTTCTCTGACAATGTATCTACAAGACCACTATTAAAATATGGAGAATGGGAAGAGCATATACCAAGAAAAAAAAATGTTTTTAACTGTTTCCAATAATTATGTTGGTGGTGGTATTCCTGTCAATTTTGAGACTGCTGTGTGTGTAATGTGGGATAAAGCATAAGTAATTATGGAATATTCTAATTCTACCATCCACTATAGCCTTGCAAATGTGATTCTCAGCATGGAAGAAAGAAGAGATGTAATACAGAAGCGATTAAGTAAAAATCCTAAATGTGAATTGGAAGTATCAGTTTGAACACAGGGTTCTGTCCTCTGGGATTTTGGCTAAGGAGTGTGCATGATAAAATATATTTCTTTGTAATCAAACTAGTAGCAATGTGTATCCCTAGCACCTGGATAGTGGTCATGAAATACGATTTCCCTTTTCTTTCTTTTTTTAATTTTAAATAAAAGGCCTTCTTGGAGAAAGAAGATGCCAGGTCTGGAGCAGAGAATGTAGTAGATGAATCTGGTGCATCTTGTCATACAGAAAGACGGAACCTCTCAGGGACAACTAGGGTTGTATCGAAAAGACTCAAGAGCCAGCTTGAAGAAGCTCTCCCTTGCATGGGACGATGGAACAGGACAAGTTGAGCTTCAAAAAAAATGATACTTGTAAATGATTGTAACCCATCAAATATGCTAAAATCTAAGCGTTCATAATGACATTGAAAAGGAATTAATTGGTCCTCTCCTTCCGAGGATGATAAAGAACCAATTCAGTCTTGAAAACTGATGAATAATGGGAAAGAAGCAAGCATGTGTCCTGCCTTTCCTATATGACCTGTATCACTGAGCAACAAAGAGTAAATGAAAGGAAGCATCCCTTTCTAAAAGTCTCTTTCCAAATGATAAATGAAAAAGAAAGATTGGGATTGGAATGTTGCCACGTGCAACCCCAATGAATTCAGGGACTAACTAAGACCATCGACAGACAGCTGCTAAGACAGAAAGAGAGAACACCCAACATTGTGTGCCGCCAGAGGAAAGCACACAAGCCCCCCGAGGAGCTAGCCAAAGGGATTGAACCCAGGTCTGATCAAGCCTCTGGATCCAGCTGCCAGCTTCCAGGAAGCACAGAGGACCCAGGAACACACTGAACGGTACTGTTCGGATAAAGTCAGCAAAATCCAGACTGTGGGAAACTCTACAAGGCAAACGGTGTTCCTTCAACAAATAGCTTGTAAGGAAAAGAAAGGGTCCAGGAACATCTCTAGATTAAAGGAGACTCTGAGGATGTATCTTTTTGTTTTTTAAGAGGCAAGTCTAACAATGATATCTAGGGATACACACTTAAGTGCTAAAGTGTTGCAAGAAAATGATTACTGTAAAAGTCGTTCGTTGCAGGGGGGTGAGAGGGCTTAGATTGGAAAGAGGCACCTGGAGAGAGTTGTGGGAGAGGAGTGCTTGCAACGTTCTATTTATTAACTTGGGAAGTAGTTACAAAGATATTTACCATAAGATGACTCATTAAGTCATATATTTATTTTGTGTGGTTTCTGTATCTGTGTTTACTTTACAATAAAGGGTTTAAAAAAAAAAAAGGCTGAAATGAATGAATGAATGAACCACCCTAGGAGGTCTCCCTGTTCTCTTTTGATGGATGACAAAGGGACAACTCAGAGAGGAGCACAAGTTTGCCCAAAGCCACACAGCTGCTAAGCCGCCCAGCTGGGATGAAAACCCAAGTGAGATTCATCTGTTCTTTTGAAAAACAGTTGCTGACACCTGCTGAGTTGGTTGCTGGGCAAACAGCTGAGTTAAAACAGTCTGGCTTCAGATCCACCTGCCCTGCATGGGAGTAATGCAGGGGGTGTGTGTAAGGGACACACGTGGGTCTTGGTACCCAGCTGGGTGTGGTCACAGCACACCCCAGGGCCCCTCCCTTGTGCAGGGCCCACGTGGTGCTCTCAGAAACTGTCCACGCAGCTTTTCTCACCCCAGACTCTGGACATAGAAATGCATTTGATCTCACCTGACCATCTGATGAAGTTTCGCTTCTGTTTCTCAACACCTCCCGGAGTGTTCTGTCCCCTGGAGAAGAGAGAGGGTCTGGGAAAGGGTCCTGGCCTAAAACTAAGAGGCCAGCTTGCACCCCTCCCTGCTACTCCACCTGGGAGGACGCCAGTGAGTTGGGGCAAATGGGGAGAAGATGGAACTGTGCCGTCAGCTCTGCAGGCTAGAGCCCCTCCCTTATCTGCCTTGGTATCTGTCACCCCAGCACTTGACACTCAGTCTTGTAGAAAGCAGGGGCACGATACATGTTTGTTGAATGAATAAATGAATGAATTTGTTATATCGCTTTTGATCTATTTTACACAGAGTCTAAGGCTCAATCAATGTTTTTAAACTATATCATCCTAGGGACTTCCCTGGTGGTCCAGCAGTTAAGACTCCACACTTACACTGCAGGGGGCACAGGTTTGATCCCTGGTCCAGGAACTAAGATCTCACGCGCCATGCGGCACGGCCAAAAAGAAATTTTTTTTAATAATATTATCCTTAGACCCACAGACATAGAGGACAAACTTACGGTTACCAGGGAGGAAAGGGAGGGATAGATTAGGAGTTTGGGATTGACATAAACACACTGCTATGTATAAAATAGATAACCAATAAAGACCTACTGTATAGCACAGGGAACACTACTCAGTGTTTTGTAATAGCCTATAAGGGAAAAGAATCTGAAAATATACATATATATGTATATATATATGACTGAATCACTTTGCTGTACACCTGAAACTATCACAACATTGTAAATCAACTATACTTCAATTAAAAATATATATATATGTGTATGTCATCTTTCACTCTAAAATGGGAGTTATGATAATGCCCACCCCTAGGGTCACTGAGAAGACTGAACTAGTTAATAAATGTAAAACCCAGACTTCCCTGGTGGCGCAGTGGTTAAGAATCCACCTGCCAATGCAGGGGACACAGGTTCGAGCCCTGGTCCAGGAAGATCCCACATGCCACGGAGCAACTAAACCTGTGCACCGCAACTACTGAGCCTGCAGTCTAGAGCCCGTGAGTCACAACTACTGAGCCTGCGTGCCACAACTACTGAAGCCCGTGCTCCGCAACAAGAGAAGCCACCGCAATGAGAAGCCCGCGCACCACAACGAAGAGTAGCCCCCCCTAGCCGCAACTACAGAAAAGCCTGTGCGCAGTAACAAAGACCCAATGCAGCCAAAAATAAATAAATTAAATATATATATATATATATATATATATAACCCTTAGATTAGGGTCGGGCACGTAGTGAGCCCTCAATGAGTTATTCCTCTAACTGAGAGAAGTTTGTCTAAGGTTAGGACCCAGTCAATGTGAGATTAGGGATCAGTATGGGGCCAGGGTCAGAAGTCAGGGGGCAGAGAGAGCTAGTTTAGCATGGGGTTCCGATTAGAGGAACAGTTTGTGGCCAGTCAGCAGTCAGATTTTTAAATTAACCATCTGTGTGTTTATTTATCCCCCACATTGTTCCAGAAGTACTCAAGGCAGCTCTTAGGAACCCCAACTGCAGAAATCAGGAAAGAGAGATGGAAGCAGGTATGCTCCTGGCCTGGGGCATTCATGCTGATACCCCAGGGCCCTCTCAGCAGAGAACCACGAGTGGGTGACCAAATCCCAGGACTTGCTGGCCACTCTGAAGTCCACAGTGACAGCCCAGGGTCAAGCAGAACTGACCTCTCAGAGTTCTAGTGAGAAGTCCATGAGTTACCCATCAAAGTACCGGCACATAGTAAGTTCTCAATAAATGTTTACTATTATCATCAGAGAACAGGGCTGAGGTGGACCCAGAGGGCCTGCTTTGAATGTGCAGTGAGCAGTGGGGTGTCGGCATTCTCTCACTGGCCAGACCAGTACAGCCTCTCCCCGTGAGCAGAGCACCGCCCCCCAACCCTGCCAACGAATCAGAGCCAGGAGAAGTGGACGGTCAATAGGCTCAGACTGGGACGGCCAAGTCCACTCCATCAGGGCTGCCCTGACCAGCAGCTTCAGGGATGCCTGAAATCCATCGGCTCTGACCTCCTCCTCTCCTTGGAACGTGCCTGGATGGGTCCTGCCAGCTCTGGACTCTGCCAGACCACACCCCAGCCCCAGGACACCCCTTTTCTTTATGTTGTTGAATATATTTGGCCAGACAAGGAAAAGTCCACAGGGCATATTTCAAATGCTGTGTGTGTGTGTGTGTGTGTATTTGGGGGTTGTATCAGTTTCCTGTTGCTACTATAACAACTTAACCACTTGAACAATACATAGCATCTTAATCCTGCAAGTCAGACCTGGACTAAAATCAAGGTGTCAGCAGAACTCTGCCCCTCCTGGAGGCTCCAGGGTAGAATCTCTTCCTTGCCTCTTTCAGCCTCTAGTAGCTTCTTGCATTCCATGGCTCATAGCCCTCATCCATCTTTAAGCCAGCAACTGTATCACACGGTTTTGCTTCCCGTCCTCACATCTTCTCTGACTTTGACCCTGCCTCCCTCTTATACGACCCTGTGATTTCACTAAGCTCACCTGGATAATCCCAGCTAATCTCCCAATCTCAAGATCCTTAACTTAATCACAACTGCAAAATCTCTTTTGCATGAGAGATAACATATTCGCAGGTTTCGGGGTTTAGGACAGGGACATCTTGGTGGGGGACATTATTCTGCCTAGCCCAGGGGCTTAGTGTTGTACTCCTAGGATGCTGTGACTCCTCTGCTTTCTGTTCTACCCACTGGGGGGACTTCGGAACCAAGAAAACAACCCCTCTTCTCAGTCCAAAGAAATGTTGGTAAAATGTCCCATCAGAAGACAAAGAAGTGAAGCATCCCTCTGGATCCTTCTAGAGATTGGACAAGAAATTAAGCTCACCTCCCTGGGGTCCCAACATATACCTGTGATACCAGCCAAGGGGACAGCCAAGAGTAAGGGACAGTGGCCAGTATCAAGCTTCTCCTGCTACAGAAATCCAGGCGGGGAAAGACTTCACCTCACTTCGAGCTCACTTATGATTAGAAAGATCATTTCGTTACCAAATGAAATGGACAAAGAAGCAATGGCCCAGGGACCAATTTGAAAGCTGCCTTCCAGCTCGCAGGAAGTATAAACCAGACCAAAACAAAAAAGTCCCTAGAGTGCCCAGGGTCCCAGATTTGCGTTCCCCGCCCCTCCGCCGCAACTTTTTCTGACTTGCTGGCTCTGGGTCTGGGTTCCGAGTCACGGAGACGGTGCAGGAAGGACGAGGCAGAGGTGCTCCGGAGAGCTTCCAGCCCCAATCTGCACAGGCTGCCACAGCTTGGACCCATCAAGCATCCCTCCTGTAAAAATGGTTCTTTTAGCTGAAAGTCATAAATCTCCTCTTGTTTTGGTGACAGCTTGATTGTTGCCTTTGCTTGCAAGAGACACACACATAGGAAGCAGTCAACCTTCACAGTCAGAAGGGGGAAGTCGGTCAAATGCCAAGATCAGAACCTGGTCTGTTAATTCTCAGGCAGGAGTGTGGAGAGGAGACCCTGCTGGGACCACGCAAACCCAGGGCACCACCAGGTGTCTTGCCTGGGAGGTGTCCTGTCTCTACCTGGAGCCTTTGCACTTTTCTGCTCCTAATGGACTTGGCTGGTCCCAGCATTTAACTCTCAAAGGCAACCTTGTTACTCTCATGTCCATGTTCCAGAGGTGGCCACCTCACCGTATTCCTCAAGAACTGACCATTCAAGAGTAAAAAGGTAAAAAAAAAAAAAAAAAACCAATTAGAAAGGTAAAGAGATAGGGACAGAGGGGAAATGGGAGAAGGAAAGCTGAGAGCAGCCAGAGGTGAGATTAGTGTAGACAGCAGAGCTCAGAGTCCTAGGCACAGATATGACTCAGCTTCTTAGCAACCATTGTGAAAAGGGAAACAAAGTCCATCATGTGTCATAAGGCCTGTCAGCTAAAAGCGAAGTCATTTCCCCCCCACAGAAAATGCCTTTTCCTAGTACTAAGATGTGGAAGAAATTTATTCTGAGGTTCCCATGGAGAAGCCACCATAGACAGAATGAAGGAATACTGTCCTCAGCAAGATCCTGACCATAAATCCAGCAACCAGTTTCCTAGGGCTGTTTCTTATAACCCTTCTTGATGAAGGCCCAGAGTATAAGGCTGAAGGCCTACAAAATACCTGTTCAGATAAGGGTTACTAAGCATAAACAGTTAAGTGATAGAAGTGGTCCATTGTGAGTGTATGTGTTTGACAGATGTGTACATTTTTGCCTCTGTGCTTCCTACAAGTCGGCAGCTGGATCCAGAGGCTTGATCAGGTTTGAGTTCAATCCCTTTAGCTAGATTCTCAATGGGTTTGTGAAACGCTAAACACCGGTGAGTATGAACTATCAACAAATACACACAGAAATATGGATGAATTTCACCAACACAACATTGAGCAAACGAAACCAGACACCAAAATGTGTACACAGTATAATTTCAAATACAGTTGACCCTTGAACAACGCAGAGGTTAGGGACACCAACCCCCAGGCAGTCAAAAATCCTTGTACTGCTGTCTCTGCCTTGAAGACAAAGGAATTGATAAAGGACTCGCTCAAGGGCAGGAAACTGAAAGTGTTTAGATAGAATCAGGACTCAAGGCCTAGTTTTTTTATTCCACGTACTGTGATCTCTAATCGAACACAAACTTTTCCCCACACTTCATTAATTTAAAGATCTGTAAAATGAAAATACAGGTACCATATTTATTGAAAAAAATCCACATATAGGTGGACCCGAGCAGTTCAAACCTGTGTTGTTCAAGGGTCAACTGTATACAGAAGTATAAATACAGATAAAACTAATATATGCTGCTGAGAGTCAGGGTAGTGGTTAACCTTGGGAGGTTGTGGGGAATTCCCCAGCTGTCCAATGGTTAAGACTCCACGCTTTCACCGTCTTGGGCTTGGGTTTAATCCCTGGTCGGGGTACTAAGATCCTACAAGCTGCGTGGCACAGCCAAAAACAAACAAACAAACAAACCTTGAGAGGTTGTGGTTGGAAGGGCAAGAGGGCTTCTGGGATGCTGGCAATGAGTGTTGATTACATGGATGTGTTTCGTCTGTGAAAAATTCTTGTGGTACGGGCACCTTTCTCAATGTATGTTACACTTCAATAAAAAGTTTTTAGGTGGTATCAAGTCATCGTCGTATGAATTTTAAATTAGGGGTACTGTTTGGGGGGACAGGGCTTCGGGCTGTGACCACAGTTAGAACTCATTCCAGGACTGGAATGTGGGCTCAGCTGGGATAAGTGTCACTGTGGACACAGGGTCAAGACCCAGCTGTGGCTAGATCAGGACTGATCCTGGCATGAGGGCTCAGTCCCTCAAAGTCTTCAGCTTGACCACTGCCTTTCCAGGGTCTGACCACTTGATGTCTCCACTCGACAAATTGCTAAGTGAGGAGAAGGCTGGATAGAGTCGTTTGGACCCATGATGTCCCTGAGCTGGATTTAGGTTGGGAATGACTAGAAAATGACAGAGGATGAATCCGAGTGGACCAGAGATGGCTCATCTGGGGCTGAGGGACAGGCCCTGTGGAACAGTGGGCAGCAGAGGGGACCACAGAGGGAAGGCCAGCTCAGAAGCCCCCAGCTTTGTCCTCTATTCAGTCAATAAGTATTATTTCCTTCCTTCCTTCCTTCCTTCTTTCCTTCCTTCCTACCTTTCTTCCATGTTTAATGAGCTCCTGCTCTGGACCAGGCACTGAGGACACAAGGGGGGCAGATGGGCCACATTCCCTGTCTTCACGGAGCTCACATCACCCTCACACCTCCTGTCCCCCTGCCCAGCATCCACTGCTCCCACTAAAGCCCAGAAGAACCGCTGATATTAGAATCCACCTCCCAACCAGTTCCTCAGCCAGGACCCCCCTTCTTGTTTGTCCGTCTTTCCCACCAGGATGGATATCCAAAGGGCAGGGGCCTCATCTGTCTTCCAGACCCTCGTGTTCTCTGGTTCTGGCCCAGAGTAGATGACCAATAAATATTTGTTGAATGGAAGTGGGAGAGCAATGAGGTGGTCACATCATCCCTTCAGAACCAAGCAGAGCAGGGGTGCTTTCTCTGAGTCTGGGGCATGAGGCTCCCAGACCTTGCAATTCTGGAAGAAGCCTCTGACAAGGCTTTCTGTGGGGTGGACGTGGGCACGTGAGTAGGTCTGAGAGCTGGAGGTTTCAGGGCCAGGAGGGCTGCAGGGGAACAGAGAACCAGAACGGTGCTGTCAGTCCAGCTCCCGGAGCCGGGTGCAGTTCCACTTCCCCTTTTTCAAAAGCAAACACAGGGGGAAGGAAGGGGCCGGCTTCCACATCACCCTTTGATAGGCCCAGGTACCTGGCTACAGGAGCAGGAAATATGAGCCAGCAGAGATTAAGTAGGAAGCAGCTGGGGGTGTGCCCTGCCTGCCTCCATCTCCACGCAGTACCCCAGCCACCTCCACCCAGCCTTGGCAGAGGATGAAGGGTAAGTGGACCAGCTGGGTTGGGACCTGCTAGGGTCGTGAGAAAGAGACTTGGGGAATGAGGCAGGGTATAACTTTGGGGAAGCAGGCTGGAGGGAAAGGGATGAAGAGCGAGAGCTGCAAGCAGATGTTCCCCGGAAGAGGGAGGAGGCTGCGGGAGATTGAGACACAGATTTGGATGGTCACATGGATCTGCACGGTTCCCCTGGACCTTCAGAGAACTAGTTTTGGACCATTTCCCGTGGCATCAGAGATGGGGGTACTAGGATGGGACCTTCAGCACCAGGCTCTACTGCCCCACACTCATCCAAATAACATTTCCACGTTGGCTGTTCCATTGGAGTCTAGAGTAGATCAGCACTGTCCAATAGAACTTTCTGCAGTGAAGGAAATGTTCTATAGCTTCTGTAGGTTTTCCAATATGGCAGCCACTACAATATGGCAGCAGCTACCATATTGCACAACACAGCTCCAGGCTCACATATAAGGTGGACAAAGCCACTTCCCACTATTTCTTTTTTCCCCTCCCTCTCATTCCATTCTCTCACATCCTACTCTTCTTCTTACGCCTCAAGCTATCAGTCAATAACGACGTGGTAATGCGTATGAATTTCACAGGCCATAAACTCGTGTAAAGCAAATATATAAAATAATTTATTTTTCTATCATTGAGTGTAACATCTGTCTCAAGTACCCATCTTGTAGCAGAGATTTACTCTCAATAAATTCAGGTTAAATGCAGTCCAGTGAAGAGTTCCTCCTTCTTTTCCCACAGAATACATCTAAGTCCATATCCTATTCATTTAATCTTTTCTTTTATCTCCAAACTTCATCTCTGGATTCTACTATTTCTACCCCTCCTGCAGGGGCAAGTGAAGCAGGCGTAGAGTCCCTTCTCAAAGACTCATCCCAGCATCTAATGCCACTGTCCCCCCGCCCACATACTCCTGTGCTTCCCACCCTTTGCTAACATTTATTGAACACCTCCTATGTACCAGGCATATTTTTTTTAATAATTTTTTTTTAATTTTTTGGCCTCGTTGGGTCTTTGTTGCAGTGTGCGGGCTTCTCGTTGAGGTGGCTTGTCTTGTTGTGGAGCATGGGCTCTAGGTGCACGGGCTTCAGTAGTTGCAGCATGCAGGCTCAGTAGTTGCGGCATGCGAGCTCTAGAACGCAGGCTCAGTAGTTGTGGCGCATGGACTTTGTTACTCCGCAGCATGTGGGATCTTCCCGGACCAGGGCTTGAACCCGTGTCCCCTGCATTGGCAGGCTGATTCTTAACCACTGCACCACCAGGGAAGTCCCCTATTCTAAGCACTTTAAAACCATTCACCCGTTTAGTCTTCCCAATAACTCTCTGAGGCAAATATTGTTAATATTCTCATTTTGCAGATTAGAAACAGAGGCACAGAGAGGTCCTCTGAAAAAGCTCACACAGAAAGTATTCTTGGGCTAGGACTTCAAAAACCAGTATTATATATGCATCACCCAGCAATCCTACTTCTAAGAACCCATCCCAAAAATAGGCTGCCAAAATCCTGAGAGTAATTATGCACAAGACCTTTTATTATCATATTCTTTGTAATAGTAAATGGCTAGAAGCTATCCAAATGTCCATCAACAGGGAATTAAATGAATAAATCGTGGTACTTTACATGATGGAGTACTATGCAGCTGTGAAAATGGAACAAGTGCTATCTCTACACATTTTAATAGGGTGAATTTCAGAATATATCATTAAAGACATGCAGACATATTGTTAAAGACAGCAAAAACTTCAGAACATATATACTGAAAGAAGTATATATGGTATGCTACCACTTATGTAAGAAAGAGGGGATATAAATATACATACATATATATGCTTATACTTTTTAAAATTAAAGAAGAGGAGATTCCCTGGCAGTCCAGTGGTTAGGACTCTGCTTTCACTGCTGTGGGCCCCGGTTCAATCCCTGGTTGGGGAACTAAGATCCCGCAAGCCATGCGGTGCAGCCAAAATAATTAATTAATTAATTAATTAAAATAATAAAATTAAAGAAGAAAACAAAAAAATCTTTAAAAAATTATTGCCTCTCGAAAGAAATGTATATGGTATGCTACCAGTTATGTAAGAAAGAGGGGATATAAATATATGTACACATACATATATGCTTATACTTTTTAAAATTAAAGAAGAAAACAAAACAATTTTTAAAAATGATTACCTATGGGAGAGGGAGAGACCAGAGTGAAGGGAACAGGTATAGAATCTAGACTTACCTGAATATACTTTATTTTGAAGATTTGGCTGTGGAATGGTATCATTGTTCTACATAATTATTAAAGCAAATTTGAATTTCAAATAAAGTAATCCCTAAAACTTGGAAATAAAATGAAAGAAATGCATCAAACTAGAAATTAAATTGATAGTGTAACCACTCAGAGAAGAATTATTTCAAATAATTTTGTTACAGTAATCTGTGCATTCTTAGATTGTACATAAATGTGTTATTGCCATTAGAAACCAACACTCTTAGCATAAGAGAAAAAAGATACAAATATAAAATCAAAAAAGTTAAGCAAAATCTCTATAATCTGGGGCTTCCCTGGTGGCGCAGTGGTTAAGAATCCACCTGCCAATGCAGGGGACACAGGTTCAAGTCCTGGTCCAGGAAGATCCCACACGCCCCAGAGCAACTAAGCCCGTGCGCCACCACTACTGAGCCTGCGCTCTATAGCCCGCGAGCCACAACTACTGAGCCCGCATGCCTAGAGCCCATGCTCCGCAACAAGAGAAGCCACCACAATGAGAAGCCCGTGCACTGCAATGAAGAGTAGCCCCCACTCACCACAACTAGAGGAAGCCCACGTGCAGCAACGAAGACCCAACGCAGCCAAAAAAAAAAAAATCTCTGTAATCTAAATTAAATTTTAAATTATCAATGTGACCTCAAGACCTCTTAAAATTTTTTATCTCTATCCACTGAAAAGACCTGGAAACAATTACCAATGCAGTAGTTATGAGCACCCCTAGAGAAAAGATTGTGAAAGATCTAAACATCATTTCCCAAGAACCAGGGGTCCTTGGAGGAATGGCCAATTCAAGGTCTGGGGCAAAAAAATGTACAAGATGAACTTGGAACATCTTGCCATTCTAGAAAGCAAGTAAGCTACAAGGTTATGTCAAAAGGACTCAGAAGTCAATCTGAAGAGGCTCTAGCTGGCCAAAGATAAGACACTTTGAGCATCAATAAGGTTTAAAATCAAACAGGTTTAAAATCCATAAGTTCATAATGATACTCAAAAAAAAAGAAGAAGAAGAAAAAGAAAAAGAAAATCTTATTGTATTCCCTTTGAGCATGTTAGGGAAGCAACTCAACATTTTGGAAATTGGTAAATAAAGGGAAAGAATCAAGCATTTTTTTTCTACTTTTCCTATATGAACTGAATCTCACTGTAACCAGCTAATTGATTACAGGAAATTTCTCTTGGTAGACATATATCTCCTAATAAGTGAAAAAAATCTTTTAAGGATTAGAATTTTGCATTTTGGGTTTTGCAAGCTTTAACAAAACAATGGGTTTAGGCCATGATCATTAATGGCTAGGAATTTCACTAAAAGAGAGACAAATACATACAACTTCCTAGTGGAGGTGTACAACATCACCTGTGAAGTATTCTTGCTAAAAAACCATTTAACCTGACTCTACTAAGATACTAGTCACATGAAATAAAGGGGTCAGCAGATATGTGAAACAACACCACAGGGATGCAATCAGCCAAATCCAGACTGCAGGAAATTCTACAAGACAAATACCATTTTTCTTCAATAAATAAATTGAAGGCAGAGAAAGGGGGAAATCTCTCCAAATCCTGTCTATTCCACCTCCCACACTTACAAAAAAAGAGAGAGATGGTGGAAGAACCTATATGTTAAAAGAGACTTAAGAGATATATCAGTCAACGCAATATGTAGACCTTGTTTGGATCTTGATTCAAACACATTATACATTTTAAAAATATACAACAATTGGGCATATTTGAACCCTGATGGGATATTTGACAACATTATGAATTCTTTGTTGACTTTGTAGGTGTAATAATGGTATTGTGGTTACATGTTGAAAGTTCTTATCTTTTAGAGAGACACGGGGAAATGTTTACAGATGAAATGATATGGTGTGTGATATTTGCATCAAACTCATACAATGGAGGGGCTTCCCTGGTGGCACAGTGGTTAAGAATCTGTCTGCCAATGCAGGTGACATGGGTTCGAGCCCTGGTCCGGCAAAGCAACTAAGCCTGTGCGCCACAACTACTGAGCCTGCGCTCTAGAGCCCACGAGCCACAACTACTGAGCCCAAGTGCAACAACTACTGAAGCCCGCACGTCTAGAGCCCTAGAGAAAGTCTGCACGCAGCAGCGAAGACCCAACGCAGCCAAAAATAAGTAAGTAAATAAATAAATAAATAAACAAATAAAACTCATACAATGGAGGAGGGGGTAGATGGGCACATAGTTAAGTTCATCCATGAGTTAATAACTGTTGAAGCTAGTTGATGGGTATGTGGGGGCTCATTATATTATTCTCTCCGTTTTTGTATACACTTAAAATTTTTTATTATAAAAAATTTTAAAATAAAAAAATTTAAGGGAAAATGCTCACACTGATTGCTTTCTATTCTTTCTGCATTTCTGCTATAAAAACCACCTCTGAGGCCAAAGGTACTAGTCTGAACCTGAAAAGATGATGGGATACAAGGCCGTACAAAAAAAAAAAAAAAGACATACATTGATTAATACTTCAAACTATTTTTTAAATGGAGGTGAAGTTCACATAATATAAAATGAGCTACTTTAAAGTATACAGTTCACTGGCATTTAGTACATTCACCATGCTGTACAATCACCATCTCTGTCAAGTTCCAAAACATTTGCATCCCCCCCAAAAGGAAACCCCATACTCATTAAACAGTCATTCCTCATCCCCCAGCGCCTGGCAACCACCTGTCTGTTTTCAGTCTCTATGAATTTACCTATCCTGGATACTTCATATAAATGAAATCAGAGACTATGTGACCTTTTATTTCAAACTATGTTCAACCACACATGAACTAAGCTCTATTATGTACCAGGCACGAGCTCAGCGCTAGAGATAAGATGGTGAAGACAGGCAAATGATCCAGACCTTCCTGGGGCTTCAGAGACCATTATGCAAATAAATACAAACAATTAACTAATTACAGGAGGATTTATTTTTATAAATTTATTTATTTTATTTATTTATTTTTGGCTGCGTTGGGTCTTCATTGCTGCACGCGGGCTTTCTCTAGTTGCGGCGAGCGGGGGCTGCTCTTTGTTGAGGTGCGCGGGCTTCTTATTGCAGTGGCTTCTCTTGTTGTGGAGCATGGGCTCCAGGCACACGGGCTTCAGTAGTTGTGGCATGTGGCCAAAGTAGTTGTGGCTTGCGGGCTCTAGAGCACAGGCTCAGTAGTTGTGGCCCAAGGGCTTAGTTGCTCCATGGCTTAGTTGCTCCATGGCATGTGGGATCTTCCCAGACCAGGGCTTGAACCCATGTCCCCTGCACTGGTAGGCGGATTCTTAATCACTGCGCCACTAGGGAAGTCCCAATTACCTAATTACAAATGTGCAAATGCTGCAGAGTTGAAGAACAGAATCTACAGGGAAGGTAAAACAAAGGCGGGGGGGGGTTGCAGATTTAATCTGCTGAATGAGGGAAGGCTTCTCTGAAGAGGTGACATTTAAACTGAGCCCTAGGGACTTCCCTGGCGGTCCAATGATTAGGACTCGGCACTTTCACTGCTGAGGGCCTGGGTTCAATCCCTGGTCAGGTAACTAAGATTCCACAAGCCGCTTGGCACGGCCAAAAAAAAAAAAGTTAATTAAAAAAAAAAAAACTGAGCCCTAAAGAATGACTAGGGGGGAGCCAGGGGAGGAAGGATGGACAAACCTTCCTGGCCAGGTCAGAGGGCAGGCACTGGAAGCTCTGAACAGAGGAGTCATGAAACTTGATTTGTTTGTTTTTGTTTTTGTTGGATTTTTTATTAACTAAAGCCCATAGTTTACATTAGGGTTCACTCTTTGTGTTGTATTGTTCATTGGGTTTTGACAAATGTCTAGCGACGAGAGTTCACCATTAGAGTATCATACAGAATAGTTTCACTGCCCTAAAAATATCCTGTGCTTGACCTATTCTTTCCTCTCCTATTCCTCCCCGCCCCCAATTGATCTTTATACCCACCTTACGGTTTTGCCTTTTCCAGAAGCTCATATTGTTGGAATCATATAGTATGTAGCCTCTTCAGACTGGCTTCTTTCACTTAGCAATATGCATTTAAGGTTCTTCCATGTTTTTTCATGGCTTGATAGGTCATTCTTTTGTGTGTGTGTGGGGGCGGGGAGTAAAATATACATAACATAAGATTTACCATTTTAAACATTTCTAAGTATATAGTTCAGTGGAATTAAGTATGTTCACACTGCTGTGCAATCATCATCACCAACCAACCCAAAACTTAGCTCCTTCATTATTGCTGAATAATATTCCATTGTATGGATGTACCACAGTTTGTTTATCCAATCACTTACAGAGAGATGATTTGTTTTTAAGTAAGACCACTGACTTCCATGTAGAGGACTGATTGGAGAAGGACTAAGAATGCAGGCAGGGAAGCTGGGGAGGTGGCTGAAGGTGTAGTCCAAGCAAGAGATGATAGCGGCTTCAACTGGGGTGATCTCAGCAGAGGTGGAGAGAAGTGGACAAATATGAGATGATGAGAGGGTGAAATTGTCAGGACTTGAGGATAGATTGGATGTGAGGGTTCAGGGAGAGGGAAGAGTTAAGGATGAGGTCCAGCCTTGCAGCCTGGGGGACTGGGTATGTAGGTGGTGGTGTCATTGACTGAGATGAGGAAATGAAAAAGGAAGGATGGATTTGGGAGAAGACCACAGGTTCAGCTATGGATCTGATGTTTTGGATTTAAAGTATCTGAGAGACGTCCAAGTGGAAATGTGAAGTGACCCATTGATTTATGGGGCTCAGACCCCTTTCCCCTTTCTTATCAAACAATCTATCCCACTGGCCTTAATTCTATTCCTGAACAGGCCAAGTTTCCTCCAGCCTCAGGACCATGGCATTGCTGTTCCCTTTGCCCAGAATACTTCCCCTGAGATGGCTACACAGCTAGCTCCGTCTTAACACTCAGATCTCAGGTCAAATAGCATCCAATCAGAGAATCCTTTCTTGGACCCAAGCTAAAGTCAGTATAAGGAGTGAGTTAGAGATCCACCTGGGCCAGATTTTGCTGCAATGATGCTGCATAAAAAACAACTTCCTTCTTGTGGTGTTGATTTTGAAATGTAGAGAAATATCGAATTAGTATGTTGTATAACAGGAACTGACATAGTGTTGTAGGTCAATTATACTTTGAAAACAAACAGACCCAGCAATCCCACTTCCAGGCATATACTCAGAGAAAACCATAATTCAAAAAGACACATGCACCCCAATGTTCATTGCAGCACTATTTACAATAGCCAGGACATGGAAGCAACCTAAATGCCCATCAACAGAGGACTGGATAAAGAAGATGTGGTACATATATACAATGGAATATTACTCAGCCATAAAAAGGAACGAAATTAGGTCATTTGTAGAGACATGGATGGACCTAGAGACTGTCATACTGAGTGAAGTAAGTCAGAAAGAGAAAAACAAATATCGTATATTAACTCATATATGTGGAATCTAGAAAAATGGTATAGATGATCTTATCTGCAAAGCAGAAATAGAGACACAGAGATAGAGAACAAATGTATGGATGCCAAGGGGGAAAGGGGGAGGGGATGAATTGGGAGATTGGGATTGACACATATACATTATTGATATTATGTATAAAATAGATAACTAATGAGAACCTACTATACAGTACAGGGAACGCTACTCAGGGCTCTGTGGTGACCTAAATGAGAAGGAAATCCAAAAAAGAGGGGATATATGTATACGAATTGCTGATTCACTTTGCTGTACAGTAAAAACTAACACAACATTGTAAAGCAACTATACTCCAATAAAAATTAATTTAAAAACAAAAACAAACAAACAAACAAATTCATAGAAAAAGAGATCAGATTTGTGATTACCAGAGGCGGGGGTGAGGGAATTGGATGAAGGCAGTCAAAAGGTACAAACTTCCAGTTACAAGATAAATAAGTACTAGGGATGTCATGTACAACATGATAAATATAATGAACACTGCTGGATGTTACATATGAAAGCTGTTGAAAGAGTAAATCCCAAGCGTTCTCATCATAAGGAAAGATATTTTTTTCTACTTCTTTAATTTTGTATCTATATGAAATGATGGATATTTACTAAACTTATTGCAGTTATCATTTCATGATGTATGTAAGTCAAATCATTATGTTGTACACCTTAAACTTATACAGTGCTGTATGTCAATTATATGTCAGTAAAGCTGGAAGAGAAAAAAAGAACAGCTTCCACAAACTGAGTACTTACAAAAGTAAACATTTATTTCTCACCCAGGGGTCTGTGGGTCAGCTGGGGTTCATCAGGGCTCTCCTGGGCTGGGCTCCAGGCTGTGGGGTGAGTGCAGAGCTTCCCTATGTATTTTCTCATTCTGAGTCCAGGCTAAAGCAGCCCCCACTGTCTGGGACTCACGGTTCTCATGACCGATGACAGCTGCTCAAGAAAGGGGAATGGAGACACTGGGTATCTTGGAGCTGGCCCCTGTCACTTCCACACATATTCTTCTGGCCAAAGCAAGTCACATGGCTAATTTCAATATCAAGAGAGTGAGGAATTGTATTCCTCCCATGGTGAGGAGGGCTGGGGGAAGTAAATATTTGCTGAACAATAATACAATCTACCACCAGACCCAACTCTTTTCTTCCTAGATGGCCATGTTTATTGAGTAATCTTCCCACACTCTTACGAAATACCACCTTCTATGAATGAATGGATGGATGGATGGCGGAACGTGCCTTTCAAGGCAGGAAGATTCTCGTCACTCTTCCGATGAGAAACCTGAGGCTCAGAGAAGAGAAGCAGCTTGCCCAAGATCACAGAAACCACACGTGGCCAGCCCACCCTGGCTGGCACCTTCAGCTCAGTTCCCTAGACACAGTGAGGGAGTGAGGGGGGAAAATGCTATTCTCTGGGCAGCAGGGCCACAGCTCCCATTCTGGCCTCTCACTAAGGCTTGGCGGACTTGCACATAATCGAGGACAAGTACACAACGGGGTCTCCTTGCTGAAATTCAATCTCAGGTCTCACTCCAAAGCCAGGTGGGACCTTGACTCATCATTTTGGGGTCTCAGAGTCCTGAAGGCTAAGTGTATGCTGGGGGAACGAGTCATCGGTGGCTTTAACTGCCGATTAAGTGTTCTGTGAAATTCTGCACCCCATCCCAACAATGCCCACCCTTAAGGTACAGACAGTCATCTGGATTTCTGAGGGGACCCTGCAGCGTCTACCACAGAGAGGGACGAACAGTGGCGTTCAAACACTAGGCACAGGAAAAATCTGGAAGGGCATGTCTCAGATAAACAGTGGGTGCCTCAGAAAAACAGTGAGCACTTCTTTCAAAGCAGGATTACTCAGGACTTTGGCCCTCGGCTTTATATCTGTATGTAATGTTTGAACAGTTCACAATGAACATATAAGTTGCTTCTGCAATAAGAGAGGAAAAAGCCGTCTGGAAATATTTTCAAGTTCATACTAGCGTGCAAAAAGCAACCCCTTTCAGGGTGGTTGGGAAATTCCCGAAAGTTGTCCTTCAGAATCCTCCTCCCACACATTGTCAGAAGCCTGTTTTCAGAAACACTGAGTCAATTCCCAACCACTCCTGTAGTCAGCAAGCCAGAGAGTACCTACCACACACCAAGGGCTGAGTGAGCCACCAAGGGGGACGGGTGACAGGCTGGGGAACAGGTGGGGCCAGAGTCAACGAGGTCTGCCTCCATACACAGCTGACACAGATGCAACCGGCCCCGGGACAGACATTGTGCTAAGTGTTCCACATGGATTATCACGTTTAATCTGCACGACATGTCTATGCGGTCAGAGCTATTATTATCATGTTTTATAGCTGTGGAAACTGCAATGCAGAGAAGCGAAGGAACTTGCCCAAAGTCACATAACTAGCAGATGGCGGAACTGACATTCAATTCCAGAGTCTGTGCTCTTAACCGCTACCCGACATTGCCTCCCCGTAGGAACCTGCCTGAATTCCACAGGCAGGAAGTTGCAGAGTCAGGATTTAAACCAAGCAAGGTTCTTCAGTCTCCAAAGAACATTCTTTTCATTGATGAGGCGTCCTTCTCCCTTCCAGCCCTCCCCGTTTCTAGACCCACTGCCAACATGCTGGGTGACATGGGTTGCTTCCCTGAGCCTCAGTTTCCATGGCTGAAAATGGCAAGAACATTGCTTACCCCAGGGAGCTGGAGAGGCATTTGTGGGAGAGGACACTTCCTCCCCTGGATCACGCTAGGCTCTCGGTTTAGATATATCTGTGTTCTTCCTGCTTTCCAGGAGTTCAGTGCAGTTGGCCAAGTGGACACGGGAGCAAGCCCGTTCCATGAGCTCTATGGGTGAGAGGGGCACTAGGTGCTATGGGTCCAGAGGCTGGGCACTGGATGAAATGTCAAGGGTTACTACGCATCCAGAAAACTCAGCTGAGGGAAAAAACTGAAATAAACAACCCCCCAGGAGGAGGGGAGTTTGGTTTGTCATCTTTCCTGTTTACCCAGCCTGGCCCAGTCCCAAAACCTCTTAATCTTGTCAAGATTTTGGCCCTTCACCCCAGGAAGGAGCCGTCAGGAGGCCCACAGCGAGCCAAGTCTTCAAGGAAGTGATGTCTTCCGTGGGTCAAGAAAAGGGAAGAGGCTTTCTGGGAGCAAGGAGAAGGCAGGGACAGAACCAGGAAAGGTCCCTCCTTGAGCCAGTGGAAAAACTGAGGCTTAGAACAGGGCAAGTTTTCTTGGTTTTCTGGTGGCAGGGTTGGGGCAGGTAGCCTAGCTCTGGTCTGCTGGTACAACGTCTTCTCCACCGCACAGCACCGACTGCTCTCTCCCTTCCTGCTCTAGGATAGCCCAGGCAGGGGGAAGCTGCCTTCAATCCCCCTCCCCACAACTTTTTCCAGGAACGTCTCCCCATCACTGCACTGGGGACTTTGAAAACAGAGAGATGGGTCCTGTGGGTACTGGAGGAGGAAGTGGTATCTGCAAAGAACTTGGTGTGTTTGACCATGTAGGAAATGGGACTGATAGACCTTCTGAAACAACGAACCAGAACTCCCTAAGCACCTACTGTGAGCCCATGTGGGGTCCAGCACACTCAACGTGTCCCATCATCTAATCATTTTCCCTTACTCTGGGAAATAGATCAGGTCCCCACTGTGCAGATGAGGCACCTGAGGGCCACAGGGGAGATGTTTCCTGCCGACTCTACCTCCACCCCCTAAATCTCTTTCAAGAACCAGAGCTGGCTGTTCACGTCATCTTGGGCATCCCCATTTGTATACCCCACATTCTTCTCACCCTCAACTTGAACGATCCTAAACTCATCATCTTCCCTCCACAGCCTTCTGTTTTCCCATCACAACCTCACTATTCAAAACTCGGGGGAGGGGCTTGCCTGGTGGTGCAGTGGTTAAGAATCTGCCTGCCAATGCAGGGGACACGGGTTCGAGTCCTGGTCTGGGAAGATACCACATGCCACGGAGCGACTAAGCCCGTGAGCCACAACTACTGAGCCTGCGCGTCTGGAGCCTGTGCTCCACTACGGGAGAGGCCACGACGGTGAGAGGCCCGTGCACCGCGATGAAGAGCGGCCCCCGCTTGCCGCAACTAGAGAGAGCCCTCGCACAGAAACGAAGACCCAACACAGCCAAAAATAAAATATAAATAAATACATAAATTTATTAAAAAAACAAAACAAAAAAAACCCCGGGGGACTTCCCTGGCGGTCCAGTGGTTAAGACTTGGCACTTCTACTTCAGGGGGCACGAGTTCAATCCCTGGTCGGGGAACTTAGATCCCACATGCCGCGTGGCATGGCCAAAAAATGTAAAAATAAATAAAATTTAAAAATTAAAAACAAAACGGGATATCAACCTTGGCTCCATCCTCTCCCTTGTCCCATCTCCAAGTAGTAACCCTGACCAGCGGTCCCATCTGTGACTCTTTTGCCAGACACTGGATTTCCTTAATTTCAGGGTTCACGGAGTAGTCCAAACTTCTCGATGACTCCAACAGCTCCTGGATAGATATTCTCCCTCTACCTTATCCCTACATCCATCTATGCCCCATGCAAATATCAGGGTCATCTTTTAAAAATGCAATTCTGGGCTTCCCTGGTGGCGCAGTGGTTGAGAGTCTGCCTGCCAATGCAGGGGACATGGGTTCGAGCCCTGGTCTGGGAGGATCCCACATGCCGCAGAGCAGCTGGGCCTGTGAGCCACAGTTACTGAGCCTGCGCGTCTGGAGCCTGTGGTCCGCAACAGAGTGAGGCCGCGGTGGTGAGAGGCCCGCGCACCGCGATGAAGAGTGGCCCCCGCTCGCCGCAACTAGAGAAAGCCCTCGCACAGAAACGAAGACCCAACACAGCCATAAATAAATAAATAAAATAAATTAAAAAAAGAAAATGCAATTCTGCCTAGCTTCACCTAACTGAAAACCCTCCAGTGGTGTCTCATTCCTCTCAGTAGAAATCCCTTACCAGGGCTTACCAGGCCCCCCGAATCTTGGCCCTGGCTGCCCTCTCTGGTCTCACATTGGGTCACTACCTACCCTCTGCCCCCCAAGCGTCAGACATCCTGGAATACTCACAGTTTGTCTTTCACTTCCAGGCCTGGGCGCCTGCTATTTTCTCTGCCTTCCCCTGCCTAACTCCTTCTCATCTTTCACATGTCAGTTTAGTCACCACTTCCTGACCGGCCTCTCTTGAAGCTTTGTGAGCTGCCCCTTCAGTGAATTCCCAGAGTGCCCTGTACTTCCTCCACTGGGCTACCCACCCCCTCCCTCTCCCATGTTCCTGTTTCAGCCAACAAAGCCTGCCCAGCATCTCAGAATGTTGGAGCAGCACCCTCCAATGGAAGCATAATGCATGCTTCATGCACAACTCTGCATTTTCTAAAAGGCACATTTTAAAAAGCAAAAAGAGGACTTCCCTGGTGGCGCAGTGGTTAAGAATCCGCCTGCCAGTGCAGGGGACACAGGTTTGAGCCCTGGTCTGGGAAGATCCCACATGCCGCAGGGCAACTAAGCCCGTGCGCCACAACTACTGAGCCTGCACTCTAGAGCCCGCGTGCCACAACTACTAAGCCTGTGAGCCACGACTACTGAGCCTGCGTGCCTAGAGCCTGTGCTCCACAACAAGAGAAGCCACCGCAATGAGAAGCCCGTGCACCGCAACAAAGAGTAGCCCCCGCTCGCTGCAACTAGAGAAAGCCCGCGCGCAGCAACGAAGACCCAGTGCAGCCAAAAATTTAAAAATAAATAAATAAATAAATTTGTAAAAAAAATTTTTTAATTTAAAAATAAATAAATAACGGCCTTTAAAAACACAAAATATTCTTTTAAAAATAAAAATAAATAAATAAAAAACAAAAAGAAACAGGTGAAGTTGATTTTAATAGTACATTGTAACCCAATATTTCAAAAATTCTATTATTTCAATATATAAGCCATATAAAAACCTTTGATTTTCTTCTTAGACTTTGAAATCTGGTGTGTGTTTTACCCTCACATCTCAATTTGGAAGAGCCACTTTTCAAGTGTTCAGTATCACCATGGGCTAGTACAGTTTGGGAGGATACTTTAAAGCTGCTTGGCCTGTGCCCTGTTCTGAGGACACTAATTTTGAGAAGTTCTCATAGGCATTCTGTAGAAAAAGGGATTCTAAGTCATATAAGTCTTCAAAACACTGACAAAGTGAAGCCCAGTTTTTATGCTTCCCATCTCCCAGTCTTAACTGTGCAAATGTAAGATGTGATACTAGAAACAGACCAGAGAGCCTGGAGCATTTGGCCAACTCCTTTGAGCTCAAAGCTCTATTTTCGTAAAGCATTTCTGGGGATTAGTGTCCAGTGGAATGTTCTTTAGTAATGCTGGTTTAGCCACATCCCTGAGTCAGTCAATCCTGGGATCCCCATGGGAAGAATTCAGGGTTCAGGAAGCCCCACCTCATGTGCCTCTGAGCCTGGAGCTCAGGAAACACCCAAAACCTGATTACTGAATTGACTAATTAACTAATTCTGGGAGGTTGCAGAGGGCAGGGCTAGAATCAGTAAGCAAAAATCGCAGCATATTTGAGCTCAAGCGAGAAAGCTTTTGGGGTTTTGTGTGTGTGTGTGTGTGTGTGAGTGTGTATGTTTTTAACAGCTTAAGGCTCACTTGCCAGATCTTCCTGGAAAATGCAGTAGGTAGCCTTATAAGATGATGATGTCTCCATCTAGGAGTGATCAAGGCTGGAGTTCTGGGGTGGGGGGGAGCAGGGTCCTCCCCAGAGTCTCTAACTTCCCTCCTTCAGAACTAAACAAATAAAATAAAATCAAGAAGAAAGAAAGTAAAAAACTGCACTGACATAAGATCTTGAACTTTAGAGGAAGTGATCAGATGTGCATGCATGTTCTGGGCCCTTTATTAAGAACACACTTTGGGATTCTGGAGGCCCAGTGGAGGGTTAGTTTACAGCCAAAGCCCCTTTGAGGCCACAGGTCTTTGGTTTAATTCAGATTTTTGATCCATTTTATACACAGTCAACATCTGCTCAATGACTAATTGAATCAGTCAATCAATCAAAATGTGTGTCTAGGGGGGTAGACCAGAGGATGGTCTGTTTCTCTTAAAATTGTTTCTGCGGGACAAAACCAGGCAAGACCAAGACGTGCTGTTAGAAGTCATCAGGATAGTGGTTATGTTAGGGATAAGGAGAGGAAGAAAGCACACAGGGCAGGGGGGTTTCAGGGTGCTGGAAAATTCTGTTTCTTGATTGGGTACAGGTTATTCAGATGGGTTAAGGTGGTGAAAATCCATCAAGCTGCATACTTTTGATCTGTGCACTTTTCTGCATGTATGTTACACTTTGGTAAACAGTTTTATAAACTGTTTTTGTGATGATCTACTACTTTATCACACTAAGAGCAAAAGTGTGATTGTGATTAACCTAAATAAAATTATCAGGCGGGTCTGAGATTTGAGCTGAGGAGGAAGAGGTTAACCAACAGCCAGGTGTTTCTCATGTTGGCTCTGAGCAATAGTTTTGCTGGCTCAGGGGGCAGCTAAAGTTTAACCAAGCTGCAGAGGGGCCCCAACCCTCCACAGACAGGCAGCAGATGGATTCAGACCAATCACCTTGGAGCCTCCAGGTGCCCATCAGTAGTATACCTGGAAGAACCTGGAAGAACCTGGAAGAACCTGGAAGCTAGAGCCTTTAAAGGTTGGAGTCTGTGCCCCCAGGCCATGCACGAGGCCTGGCCCAAAGTAGGTGCTCAGCTGGGTATCCCTTTCTTTTCTCTTACCTGGATTTCAGGTATGGCATTCCCAGAAGTGCCAAGGCCTTCTGCCAGAAGGGGCTGGAGCGCCAGCAAGGATCACGGAGGCTGGCACAGCTGGGCTGAGAGTGGAAGGGGAAATGAAACTCTTGCATGGCTCACACGTGCTTAAGCAACTGCAAAGAAGCCACCTGTGGTCAGTTGAAGACATGGAAGGGGGAGAAGGAGGGAACGTCAGAGGAGTGGGGGAGGTGATGAAGACTGTGCCTTTCGGGTGATAGAGAGGGGGGAGGTAAACAAAAAAAAAACCCAGCAGTTGAGAATAACAGGCAACACACCATGGGGTGTAGGTGGGGGCAGAGGTAGGTTTCAGGCAGTGGAGATAAAAAAGGTCAAAGAAAACAGCCGTTTATAATAGGCAACACAACGTGGTACAGAGGAAAGGAAGCCTGGACTTAGAGCTGTGTGGTGTTGGCAAAACACATAACCATGGAGTTCTCTCATCTGTAGAAATGGGACAATAATAGTTCCTTCCTCTTGGGGTTGTTGAGAGCATGAAATCAGTTGATGCGTGAAAAGGATTGTGCAAATCTTGTGGCTGCTGTTCACAATATTAAGGGCATTGGTAATAATGTGGTAGGGAGACGCTTCTGATTCTGAAAGCAGACCAGGGAATTGACTTGGGAGCCAACAACAACCAGAAATCTAGAGGGGAAGAGAGAAGGAGAAGAGAGAGACCCTCTAGAGGAGGGGTTCTTTTTTTTTTTTTTTAAACATCTGTATTGAAGTATAATTGCTTTACAATGGTGTGTTACTTTCTGCTTCATAACAAAGTGAATCAGTTATACATATACATATGTTCCCATATCTCTTCCCTCTTGCATCTCCCTCCCTCCCACCCTCCCCATCCCACCCCTCTAGGTGGTCACAAAGCACGGCGCTGATCTCCCTGTGCTATGCAGCTGCTTCCCACTAGCTAGCTATTTTACATTTGGTAGTGTATATATGTCCATGACACTCTCTCACCCTGTCACATCTCACCCCTCCCCCTCCCCATATCCTCAAGTCCATTCTCTAGTAGGTCTGTGTCTTTATTCCCGTCTTGCCACTAGGTTCTTCATGGCCTTTTTTTTTTTTTTCCTTAGATTCCATATATATGTGTTAGCATACTGTATTTGTTTTTCTCTTTCTGACTTACTTCACTCTGTATGACAGACTCTAACTCCATCCACCTCATTACAAATACGAGGAGGGATTCTTAATTGGGGTGCATTTGAACTTCTATGCAAAAGGCTGTGTTTAAGAGTATATGTGAACGATTACATTAGAATGGATAAACAACAAGGTCCTACTGTATAGCACAGGCAACTATATCCAATCTCCTGGGATAAACTGTAATAGAAAAGAATATTTAAAAAGAATGTATATATGTGTATAACTGAGTCACTTTGCTTCACAGCAGAAATTAGCACAACATTGTAAATCAACTATACTTTAATTTAAAAATCAAAATTTTTCAAAAAAAAAAAAAGAGTATATGTGTTTTTTGGAGGGAGACGGCCCATAGCCCATATCAGTTTCTCAAAGGGGTCTAGGATCCCTCCCAGCAGTTTAAGAATCACTGATCTGAAGAATTACTGAACTGAAGGCTCAAGAGAGAGAGGCAGATGAGACAAGTGGGCCACCGTCATCCATAGATGGAGTGAGTCATCTTCATGACCTAAGACATGGGCTTAGGGGGTGGAGAAGAATCTAAAAAGAAGACACAAAGGAGAGAGAGTTTGTTGGAATTAAGTCTCAGAGAACCAAACCAACTCAAAGTGGGGATAGGGTTGGGGGGAGGGGTAGCTCAGTTTTCCCTGTGGCCCAGAGAAGGCTCGAAGACGCTGTTGGCTGAGTGAGGGGATGGATGGGCAGGAGTGCAACCCAGCAGCTGAAGATTCAGGAAATTAGTGGGGCAGAATGCAGATGGCGGGGTGGGGGGTGGTGGACAAGATCCTGATTATAGATGTGAACTTAGGCCTTCTCAGTATGTAATTGGTCTGAAGATTAACCCTGACTGTGTGTCTGGGCAACTGTGGAGGGACTGAGTGGAGAAATTCTTTCCATTTGCCTGGTGTGTGATGGGAAAAAACTGTCAGCCACTGTACACCGTTCTCCATCTGAAATACTCTGGCTCTCATGAAGAGTACTCTGCTAAGGGGAGGGACTCTTAACTACTGGCTCCATGGCTGTTATAGGGATTCCCCCAACCCCCAGAGTGGGGTGAGCAGAGACTTTGCTATCTGACAGTTGTGGGTTTGTATGCTGATTTGGCCATTTCATTCATTCATTCATAAAACAAACATTTCTTAAGCATCTACTATGTGCCCAACTTTCTACCAGGAGCTTGATATGCAACAAGGAGTAAGAGATGACCCTTGGGCTCAAAAGTCTTACATCTAGTTGGTGAAATGGACAATGACAGTGGAGAACGATAGGTGCTGGGGATATGCCCAGGTTGCTATGGGAACAGAGAGGCAAGGCACTCATACTTCTCCAAGCTTCAGTTTCCTTATCTGCAAAATGGGAATCACGTTACTCACTACAGGGAGTTTCCTGGCACAATCCAGGTCCTCACTTGACACATGTAGGAGCTCACTGCAGCCCATGACTAATTAATTTTCTGTTTGTTTGTTTGTTTGTTTTGTTTTTTTGTTTTCTGTGGTAGTTTTTACTTAATATTATTTTTTAGCTATTGATAACACAGCATGGCAGAAAGATTACATCAGCAATGTGATATAATACAACTGTTTGCATTGAAGCCTTATACCTTACTATTCCCTAGGCTATTTGGAGTGTCCCCACCCCTTGCACGAAAGCACAACTGTGATGCCTCTACTGCCGTGACTAATTAATTTATTCAACAAATATTAATTGAGCACCCCATGAGTGCCGGGCACTGCTGTAGATACTAGAAATTTGGCATTAAGCTAAACAGAGAAATAGAGTAGTCAGGAAAATTCTCACTGCAAAGGAGATATTGTAAGTATCTGAAAGAAATGAGAAAGTAGGCCTTGGAGATATTTAGGAGAAGGATGTTCCAAGCAGAAAGATCTACAAATGTAAGGGTGCGAAGGGCGGAGGGTGAGTGGTAGGGAGGCCAGTGAGGCTAGGGAGGGGTGATGGAGGTGGGGAGCACTCACAGATGAGGTGGAGGGACCAGGGAGGGGGGCAGGCAGGGGAAGGCCTTGGGGGCCATTGTAAGGACTTTGACTTTTATCCTGAGTGAGATGGGAGCCACTGGAGAGGTCTGAGCAGAGGAGTGACAGGATCTCACATTTTCAAAGGACCACTGTTTTAAAAGATCACTTGTTCTGAGGATGTCCTATGGGAAGACAAACACGGAAGCAGGGATACCAGTTAGGAGGCTCCTGCACTAAACCAGGTGGAGATGATGGAGGCTTGGGCTAAAGTGGAAGCAGAGGGAATAGGGAGAAATGTTTAGCCTCTGGATATTTAAGGTGATGTCCACGGGATTTGCAGACAGATTGGATATGGGGGGTAGGTGAGCAAGAGAAAGATCCAAGGACTCTGAGGCTTGGCCTGAGCCTTTGACTGTGATGGGGAAAACCAAGGGAGGGGTAGGTTTGGGAGGAAAGATGGAAGTTTAGTTTGAGGTGTTGTGTTTGAGAAGCCCATTGGAGGGAATTCCCTGGTGGTCCAGTGGTTAGAACTCGGCGCTTTCACTGCCAAGGGTGCAGGTTCCATCCCTGGTCGGGGAATTAAGATCCCACAAGCCACAGGGAAAGAAAAAATAAAGAGAAGCCCATTGGAAATCCAGATAGGGCTATAGGGTAGGTAGCCGGATATACAAGTCTGAGGCTTGGGCAGGGCTGGGGGTGGGCAAAGTCCTGATTACAGATACGAACTTAGGACTTCTCAGTACGTAACTGGTATTTAAAGCCACAAGAGTGGATGAGATACGAAGAGGGAAGTTCTGAGGACTGAGCCTAGGGATTCTCCAACATCCAGCAATGATGGCCTCACCTACTTTTCATTTGGGGGTTCCAAGGCTCAACTTGGATATTCTGTAAGGCTTTGTGCAAATATTTCCCCAATGTTTTGTCTCCCAGTTCTGAATACACATGCACAACAAGAAGCAGGAAAGTCTGCAGAGGAACAAAAAGTCAATTTAAAATACACTGTGTGGCCATTTTCCCCCAAATAACAGGAGAGCCAAGCTCTGGGTCTGTAGGAAGATTTGGAGTCTTTAGCTTTCTGCCATCAAATGCTTCAGGCTGGGCTTCCAAGGAAGAGTCTGCCTGGCTTCCCAGCCCTGAGGGCTCTCTCATGAGGTTCCTAGACCACCGTCTTGTAACTGATGGTTTACTTGTCTAGCTCCTCTTCTGGACTGTGGGCTCCGCCAAGTGGAGGCCCTGTCTAATTCATCACACGACTACTACAAGGACCTGGCACCAAACAAGCATCAAGAAATGTTAGCGGAAATTAACCACATGGCAGAATCCAAGGAGGAACATCCATCCCCCAGGTTCTGGGTGTCTATTCTGCCGAACCCCTTCCCTGACACCTGCAGGTGAGTCCTGGAAAGGGAGAGATAGATCCTGCAGGGCTGCACTCTACCCTTTGGGAGAAGAATATTCTCGGGGGCCTGGATAAGCCATCCTCAGAAACAAGTTCTCTGAGTCAATCCTTAAGCGAGTTCTGGTGGGAAAGGGTCCAGAACCCTGGAGGGAAGGTTTAAGCAGCCGTGGCCTCTGAGAAGCAAAAAAGGGATATCTCCTCCAAAGGGACCTGCCTCTTTATCTGACCCAGAATTCCTGGGATATCAACTCGATTGTGCCATCACTTTGTCCAAGGAATAGAATGAACCAAAAGGCCCTCTTCCGGACAAGTGTGTGTTGTCCATCAAAAAACAGACAAACAAACAAACAAAAACTCTCTTAACCCCAGGTTACTCTGCTTACTGCACTGTGTTCCACCTCCTGTATATAGCTAAACCTCTTAAACAACTTGTCTAAACTTGTTATCCTTCACTGCATCACTCAGGCCCATCCCAAAAATAAGACTTTCCTTCCAGGCCCTCTTAAATGACCTCATCTAGACTAATCACTTCAGGTACCACTTCCAGTTCCTCTCCTGAGCTCCAAACCCATGTATCCAACTGCCTACTGGACATCTTGACCAGGCTACCCCACAGGCACTTCAAACTCGAATGTACAGAGCTGAGTTCATCATCTTTCCCTCAAACCAGGTCACCCCCCAGTGTTCCCTGCCTTTGTGAATGGCACGCCCAACCATATCCTCGAATCCTCCCCTCTCTCTTTCTCTGACATATATAATCAATCCCTGATACATCAACCCTCTGTCATGAGTATCCCTCAAATGCAGATATACTCCTCTCCATCCTCATGGCTCTTCTGCTGATTGGGGCCATCATCAACATCATTTTTGCCTAGATGTTGACATCAGCCTTCTTAACTCTGGCCTAACAAGTCTCCAGTCTTGACTATTTCAAAGCCATTTTCTATACTGTAGGTAGTATTTACTAAAATGCATATGATTATGTTCCTCCGTTGCTTACAACTCATCAGTGGCTCCCCATTGCTCTCAGGATAAATTGCAAACTTCTTAACCAACACAAAACACCCTGCGTGAGTTGGGCCTTGCTTACCCCTTCAGCCTCATCTCTCACTACCCCTCCTCCCAGTCTACCCCTCAGCCACACTAAATTACCAGTAGTTCTCCAAACAAACCCTGCCCCGCCCAATTTCCAAGTCTTTATTCCATTTGTTCCCTGGGCCTCTAGTGATCATGTCCCTCACTTGTGTTCTCTATCTTCCCTAACTTTCACTGGCTAGCTTCTGTCCCCACCTCAGGGCAGGCCTCAAGTTTGAATGTTATTTCCACCGGGAAGCCTTTGCCTGGACTCCTCAATTCTGGCATGACAGCAACCTTAAAGGGCTCCTATAGCAAACATACTGCACATTATCCCCAAAGCATTTATCAGAGTACGTGGCAATGACTTGTTCTCTTGTCTGTCCCACCTACCAGGCCTGAGCTCCTTAAGAGCAAGGACTTTGTCTGTCTGATTTGTGGCTGAATCCTTAGCACCAACCATGGTACCTGGCTCACAGTTGTTGTGTATTTATGTGTGTGTGTGTGTGTGTGTGTGTGTGTGATGCAGGAAAGCCAGGGAAGGGGCAGATGCCATGAGAACCCGGGGAAAGAGGGACAGATAATTACAGAAGTAGGTCTTGGCAGACTCCACAGAGACAATAGCCACTAATGGGATGGGGAGGACAGGATCAATTCAAGAGGCTCCAAGGATTTGAGCCTGCATGACTGGGAGGGGGATGGGTAGAGCTATTCACCAAGCAGTGACCATAGAAGGGAAAGGTAAACCCAGGGGAAAAGTTGAACTCAGGAGCAGAGGACTGTTGGAGACCATCAGGGGGACACATGCAGTAGGCAGCTACAGATATTTCTGTAGCTCCAAAAAGAAGTCAAGTCTAGGGATACCCATTTGAAAAGCTATCTATAGGAGTCAGCATAGAGTCAGTAAAGCTTCCAGGAGGAGAGTGGATAGAGAGAAAAGAAGGTTGAGGACAGAAGTTTGGGAATGCTTACATTGTCATGGGAGAAGAGGAGGCAGAAATATGGCATTTGCAGAGATAGGAGGAAAACCAAGAGAATTCATGGTCATTGGAGCCAAACGGAAATGACCCAGGAATGTGCCCAGCATCACTGAGTGCTGCAAGAAGGTGGAGGGGAATAAGGCTAATCTATTTGCAAACTAGGAAGTCTCTGATTAGAATGGAAGTCAGATCAACAGTGTTTAAGGGGTTGGATTATAAAGCAGAAAAGGCAGCAAGTATGGACTATCCTTTCCAAATATTTCAAACATGCCAAGGGAAACAGTGACCTAAGGACCTTGGAAGGCAGTACAGGGATTCAGAGACTGGGTTCCATAGTCAGACTGTTTGGGTTCAAATCATAGCCCCACCATTCCATAGCTGTGTGACTAAGTTAAACTTACTCAATCTTCCTAAGCCTCAGGTTCCTGGTCTGCAAAAATGATGGAACTAGTAGTACCTGCTTCATAAAGGTTATTGTGAGGATTAAGTGAGATAATGTATGGGAAGCACTTAGTCCAGGGCAGAGCACATGGTAAGTAATCAATTAATGTGAGAGATTATTTTTAACAAGGTCAAGAGGGAAAACTGGGAGGAGGGAGCAAGTGGAGAAGCTGCCATGCAGGAGGGATAGAAGATGCTGGATGTGGAAGGGATGGGACGGAGGACTCGAAGGGCTTGCTGGGGGCGTGGGGAGGTAGATCTCTTTAAAACCTGATCTTGGTGAAGCTGTCACCTGCTGGTTATTGAGCGAGGCTGCCATCTCTGTGCCATTTTCTTGGGAGGGTCATGCTGAGTCAGCTTGGGGTTTCACTCACTCCCAGACTTGTCCAGGATTTCCTGGAGCCCCAGTTTCTGCCTCTTTGCCTCCCCCAGCCCACTGGTTCTCCATGTGGAGGCAGCTGGACCTGAGTAGCAGCAGGATGTTCCAGCAGTATACCCTGTGAGAGGGAGATTCAGGGACAGCTGCTATCCTAAGTTCTCCTTGGGCTGTACCCTGGACACAGGTCAGTATCCTGCTGTCCCCTTCATGGTCTGCATCTTCACAGTTATTCCAAATGACCCCCCCCCCATAGTTAATGATGATTCTGAAACACTTGCAATGGTCTTCACGGGCCTCCTGGCTAATCTGCCTGTCTCCAGCGTCAGCTCTGCCAAACTGTCCCCACCCTGCTGCCCATGGTTGTTCTCTCACCTCCTCAAAACCCCATCATAGTTCACCTTGCAGTAGCTCCACTGTCACTGGGGGAGGCCTCTCCACTTGCCCAACCTCCTTCTCTGGTTTATCTTCACATGGACCCTCTGCTCCATCCTGACCAAAGCTGTTCCTGCCCATGACTCCCTGCCTTGGCACAGGTTGCTCTTCTTCCTGCAGTACCTTCCCTTCTCTTCCACAGACCAGCCCCTCCTCATCTTTAGAGAATGGCATCCAACCAGAAGCCTTTCCTAATATTGCCCCCGCTGCCACCACTGGTGAGTCGGATGTGCCTCTCCCACCCCAGCATTCCCATAGTAACCACTGCTTCCATGTTATTCTTTGTTCCTTATGGTAACAGTTGGGGAATATGTTTGTCTTGTTATCAGACTAGGAACTTCTCCAACATGAGGATTAGGTCTTATTAATATCTGTATCCCCAGGGCTTAGCATAGTACCTATCTACCACATAGCCCCCGCACCCTCATTTCTCAGGGAATACCGGTTGAATGAATAAATGTCCTCATCACAGAAAGGATGTCTTCTGGCAGGAAGACAAAGAAGGAATGTGAAAGTGGACTCCCCAGACGGCCAGGTTCCTACATCATTATGGCCTATCCTCTCATTCCACAACTCCAGGGTTTCTGGTTGTTACTGGGATTGCCAGCCTGAGTCTCCTTTCTGGGGTGTCAAGCAGGTTCCTTTCTAAGCATCATCTAAGTCTTAAAAGGGCAGCGGTCCTTAGGCAAGGCACCCACAGGAAGGGAGAACTACCAGAAGACACTGCTGCCCAAGAATTGCCAAAGTTGAGACTGTGCAAGCATCCAAGTTCAAAATGCCAGGGGGCATCCAGGTGCCATAACATGAGGGGCCCAGGTCCAGGACCAAAGAGAAAACAGAGGCCTTGAGAGTGCCCAGGAATCAAGTGTAGATTAGGACTTAGTATAACTTAGAGCTCTTGGTCTTAAGTGACCCATCAGAGATCTGTTAAGCAAAAATGGGGATTTATTTAAAGGTACAAGAACAGGGGTGAAATAAGGCCTCAGGACATAGTAGAAACCAGGGCCCTGAACTCCATCAGGGTCTTCTATTCTCTTCCTTCTCTCCTCCTTTCCTCCCAGCTTTTTCTGGCCCTTCTGGCAGAAAATACCAGCAGGGCAGCTGCCTGGTTTACATACTACTCATCCATCTGCCAGAAGAGACACTGAACCACTTTCTCCTTCCTAGTTCCAGAGTCTCAAGGAAGTTGATCTGAGTGGCTCAGCTTGGGTCACACAACTGTAGCCAGAGGGACAACAGCATAGTTGTGTATTTGTGTACACTGTGCAGGACAGTTTCCCTGAAAAGCAGAAGTTGTTCAGACAGCCTTATATGTGTTCAGTTCTGGGAGCCAAGAGTTGGGCTAAAAAGAACAATCCCAAGAGAGTCAGAAGCAAATGAGTATGGACTGAATCTTGAGTGACCATCTAGAGCAGGTGGCCTGAGGGCTGGTCATTCCAACAAGCCCAGTCTTAAGAAGTAGTCTGGGGAAAAAAAAAAAGGGTTTCTGGGCTTATACACATTTTGGAGATGCTACACGCCATGTGTATCAGCATATGGACAACTCTGGGAAGTCCTGTGGGAAAAGACCTGTTTAAATCATAACAATGTATGTGTTTGTGTATGAAGTCCTTCTTTTAGTGGAATATTGATAAATCATCCACCTTTCACAGTGTGTACATTGGAAACAGGCCTGTCCTCTTCTAGTGATTTTTATGGGGGCTGGGATGGTCCATGAGTGAGTGGTCTTGATTTAAAGCAGTGTTTCCCAAGCCTCATTTATGTCTCTGACCTTCCCGGAGTTTGTCTTATATGTTCCCTCTGTGCCATTCCGTGATATTTTTATTTAAATCAATCAACCAACTTTTTTTAAAAGCCCCATCCTAAACAGTGATATCCTTAAAATCATGGATTTGATATGATGGTTAAATCTTTTTTCTCATACACATGGAAATATATACATAATGATTAAAATGAAAATGTCTGTACAGGCATTACCTATAATCTTCTCAAGTACTAAGGGTAGGTGGCCCATATCGTGGGGATACCAGATTAAAGTATCAGGAATCAGAGAGGGGTCACGTGGCCTTGGGTAAGCCAGCCAACCTCGGAGCACTGCCAGCCACATATGCTGGCAGAGAAGTTCAGCCTGTGACAAGACGCCCAGATACCTGCATGTTTGTGCACAGGGACCATGCTTGGGGTGCCATTTTGGCGTGTGTGTTCTGTTTTCATGCCTACCCAGATCTTCCTTGAAAATGAATGCAGATTCTCCCTGGCTTGGGAGGGTGGCAGTGGAGTAGTGGTAGGAGGCACTGTTATGCCTTAAGGCAGTCCTCAACTTACTTTGGCCTTACTGCAGCAAACAGGTAGGAGTTATATGCTTCACCTGGTGGCCTGGGGCTGATTCTGAGATGGAAAGACTATGATGAAAGACACCAAAAGCAACGTGAAACTGGTTCTGGCAACTTGTTTCAGAGAAAGAGAATAACTTTGGAGTCAAGCAGACCTGAGTTTGAATCCAAAACTCAGCACTTACTAGCTGTGTGTTCTCAGTCAAATTTAAAAAACAAAAATCTCTTAAAATTGCACCATTATCACCATTATCCAGTTGAGGAAACTGGGGCTCAGAGAATTTAAGCAATTTGCCTGAGGTCACAGAGCTAGTAAACAGCAGAGTAGAATTCAAAACTAGATTGGTTTGACTTCCGCATGTGTGGTCCTAACCACTGTATTACCCTGCTTTCATTCCCTCATTGATTGCACATCTCTTTCGTAGGATCTGTGGCTGGATGCTGGCGATCAAGTGCTAAGCAAGATAGACAAGGTCCTAGCCCTCATAGACCTGGCATTCAATAGGGGAGAGAGACATAAAATCACTAGTTACCCCCCTTAGTAATTTAATAACTGTGATAAGTGTTACAAAGGAAAAGGACACTATGAGGGGCACTTGATCTGGATGGGGAAGGAGGAGTCAGGGAGTGTGGAAGGGAGAAAATGGTGCTAAGATTGAGCTTTGAAGCATTCACAAGAATTAATTTTTCTTAATGAATTAAGAATTAAAGTGTTTACCACTAGATGTGATAGAGGTGATTTCAGTGGCCCATGGAACACTTTTTGTATTCTATTTGTAAATGATTTCATAGACATTATTATTTCATAGCTATTATTGCTTAGGATGAAGCTAAAGAAAGAAGGGGGGATCAATTAAAATATTAAGTAATAATAGCAGAAGTGGTAATAGATATGGAAAAAAAAATTCACAAAGGTCACACTTGAATTAAGCAGGTTATTCAGGATCTTGGCAGCTGCTTTAAGAATTTTGAACTTCGTACTAAGATGAGGGGACGTTTGCGGAAAGGGGATAATGGTTAGATCTGGTGTTGAAAGAGCACTTTGTCTACTGTTGCAGAGCAGCTTGTGAGAGAGCCAGAAAGGAAGTAGGGATCCCTGTTAGGAATGTATTGTAAGAATTCAAGCAGGAGATAATGCAGACTTCACAGGTGTGTGGGCGGGGGAGAGAGGATTGAAGAGATGCAATCAGCTGGACTTCTAAGAAACGGAGAGGAAGATGTCCAGGGTGGAGCTTTTCTAGCTGGGTGGCGGAGGAAGATGGTGAGTTCAGCCTTGGAGAAGCTTGTGAGGTATCCAAATGAAGATGTCAGGTAGGTTAGTAGGTTACGTATCTCTGACACAGTTTAACTTTAGTAAAATAGGTACCTCACGGAGCTATTGTGTGAATTCAGAGCGGAGTACACAGTAGATGCTCCATAAACGGCAGTTCTTTCTCCAATTCCTCCCCGCTACGCCCCATAGCGCGTTATGGACACAGCCGGGTACAGAGCCAGGTCGTGTTTACCCCGCGATCTGATTCCCTTTGGCCCCTACCCAACTCCTTTCCTTAGCACAATTCCTGGCTCAGGGATGTCTGAAGAATGAACGAATGAAATCAGGCCTCTTGTGACCCAGGGCTACATGTACCCGGCTGAAAACTGGAGCTAAACCAGACCTTTGGCGGGTTGAAAAATTAAATTTTAAGAAGTGGGCCTGGACAAAGGCTGGGATGGAAGCTCCTCCCGCCAAGCAGCGTCGGGGTCCGGTTAGCGAGAGAAGAATAGCTGGTGAGAGCTCGGGGCCCCTGCTGCCAAGGTATTTGCAGCTCCCGGGAGATCACGGACCGGGCCCTGCCGCTGTCCCGCGGCGGCCTTTAAAGGCCCACCACGTGGCCGAGCTGCCGGCCCCGGTCCGGAGGCGGTGTCCGGGCTGCGCCTGCGCACTGCCTAGGGGAGGGATCTGAGCTCCGAGAAAAGGCGCTGGGAGAGGAAGAGATTTCACAGGGTGGGCGGCCGTGGGCGGAGTCAGCTCCTTATGCAAATCACATCGGCGCGCGAGGGCTAGGGGCGGGGCTTGCGATGCAAAGCCGGGTCCGCCTGTGGAAGCGCGAGGGGGCGGGTCCCGCAACCCTCGTCCTCCTTCCGGAGTCTCTGACGTCACGGACGTCGCATTTAAAAGCGGCGGCGCAAGCGCAGTGAGCCGAAATGCGAACTTAGGCTGTTACACAACTGCTGGGGTCTGCTGTCGCCGCCAGCCCGGCAGCAGTCAGCCTCGCCGCCTCAGCCGTTCCGGGAGTCTCAGGCCCTCCCCGCCGCCGTTTACCCGCGTCTCCGGGAGCCTCCCGGAGCCCCCGTCCACCCGAACAGGCCGGCCGCGACCGTCTGCGTCTCCTCGGCGCCCCTCGCCGCCCGCCGCGCTTGCCGCCTCAGCCGTTCCGGGAGTCTCAGGCCCTCCCCGCCGCCGTTTACCCGCGTCTCCGGGAGCCTCCCGGAGCCCCCGTCCACCCGAACAGGCCGGCCGCGACCGTCTGCGACTCCTCGGCGCCCCTCGCCTTCCGCCGCGCTCGCCTCTCCGGCCGACATGAGTGGGGACCATCTCCACAACGATTCCCAGGTACTGCCCGGCCCGCCCGGGCCCCCGGCCCCGCCCCGACCCTCCACGACCCCCGGCGCAGGCCCCGGCCTCGGCCCGGCCGCCGCTTTGACAGGCCGGAGCCCCCCGCCAGGGGTGGCCGGCCAGAGGAGATCGGCTCCCCGGGCCCCGGGCGGAAGGCGCCAAGTTACAGTTTAGGGGGGTTGGCTGGCCCTTTAGGCCGTTCCCGGGGCCCCCTCATCCCGGGGGGCACAGGGTGGGCCCGGCCCCCGGCAGCGCGCGCTCGCCCGCCGCCCGCGGGGTGAATGTGCCTGTTGTTTCATAGTCCCTCGTTTTCTCTCCCCAGATCGAGGCGGATTTCCGACTGAATGGTGAGTGTGCCCCCTCCCCGACCCCGGGCCCCCCGGCCCCCGGCCCCGCGCCCGGCCCGAGCCGGGCAGAGGACAGACATGGCGTCCCAGAGACTAAGTCCCGGCTCCTCGCTCACCGGCCCCATTGTTCCCATCGGGCCGCCTCTGGACCCCCTTTCCGGGGACCCCAGCGCCCCCAGATCGCGGCCCTCCCAAGAGGGGGCAACGGAGACCCCGCGTCGCCCGCCGCCGGGCCTCTGGCAGCCTTTCCGGGCCCGGATTCCTCCCGGGAAAGTCGCCTTGTCGACAGTCGGGACTTAGTCTCTGCGCCATTTTCTTTTTCTCTCTCCTCTCCTTTCTGTGCCTATGTCTCTTTCTCTCCCTCCCTCGGCTCCTTCCTTGAGCTAACCAGAAAAAGCTTTCTGCGGAGCAAAGCCACGTAAATCACAGACCTCACCAGGGGGAAGGTTGGGAGCCTGAATTGTTACTGTTTTTTCCCAAGGAGAACTTTATTTGGGGTGTTATTCCCTCTTACTGCTTCGTTTGTTTCCTTTTCTGCTTCCAGAATGAAAGATACTCTTTGGCAACTGTTGATTTTTTTTTTTCTCCCCTTCCCTGGTAAGATGTTTATGGTAGGAAATAGGGCTCTAAAGCTAAAGCCCTCCTTTGTGGAGTTCTTTATATTTTGAGTTTGCTTTCCCCAAGTTGTGTTCTTTGCAAAGGTAGTGGTACCTGCCTTCAGAAAGTTTGCAAGTTCTCTATTGGCCATCCATTGTAAATGTTGGGCTCAGGCATGTTGATTTTTTTTTTTTTTTAAATTAAAGTATTACTGACTAGAACTTCAGTGGGGCTGTGGTTCCTAAGGCACTGTTTTGTTTTTAGAAATGCAGTTTAGTGTAGTTGTCAGGAGGAAAGGTTGCTGAGCATCTCATCTGGCCTGGTGTATTAGGCTTTTCTCGTGGGCTGTGGTGTAGAAAAAAAGATTTTATTTATTGAAACAAAGATGACCAGCACCCACCCCTGCTTCCTGTTCATTCTTTTTCAGAAGCCGCTGTTTTTCAGGAATCGAGAGCTAGCTTGCTTTTGCCTGACCTTTATGTTTTATACCCTTTTCAGCCAAATCAAGGCATTTATTCTTTGAGTATTTCCACTTCAGTTACCAAGTGAAGATTCCCCCAATAGAAGGCTCACCCTGCGAGCTTTTCAACAATCCTGTTGAAGGAGAAGGTACCCTCTGTAGTGTGCTGGGAATTCCCACTGATTCTGATGGTACATAATCCTGCTCAGTTGAGTTTGGGTTCTGGGAACCTATCCAATGGGAGAAGCTGATGACTGGGTTTTCTGATGTTGTAATCAGCAGTCCATCGTGTTAGCCTGCTCTACTGCGAGCAGCCTTATGTTCAGATTTTGAAGTAGGGCATCCAGCAAGAGATGGTACTCTGCGAGGAGAGAATCTGGTTAAAGTGTAGCATTTCTTGAGCACCTAATATATGCCAGGCACTGGGCTTAGTGCTAGAGCTGAACCTTTGGCCACAAAGTGCTGCTCTTGCCTTCAATCCAGTCTATCTGGGGAGACATAATTAGTTAATTACAAGGTCGGTGCTGGGACAAATCTATACCCAAAATGCTTTGGGTGACTAGGGGATTTAATTTCGTCTGGAGGTGGGGGAATTTCTCAGAGGAGGTAGCTTCTGGGCTTGGTGTTGTGCAAGGCTAGGTGCTGAGTGTCAGGAGTTGGAGTATTTCTTAACTATGTTTAGTCAACCTATCAGGGTTTTAAAAGCGGGAGATGAGGCCCCTGCTGTTCAGAAAACCGCAGAGTGTAGATATGTTTCTTTGGGATGTGGGAGCAAAGAAAGGAAGTGGCAGGTGAGGATGTAAGAAGTCCTTTTGACCTCTCTTGGAGGAAGGTAAGATCTTAATACAGAATAAGTGTTCTTTTGACTCTCAGACTGGGCTGAGTAAGTAATGTATCTATTAATGAAACAAAGTGTAGTCCTTTCTCCTCAGAAAGTTAACCTCCATGGTTCTCACCTAGGTTGTACAAAGGAACTGTTGAATATGTGAATGATTGTAGGCTGGGTAGGTTATTGCTCTTCAGTGCCGTTTTTGTAGAGACCGAAGTAAACTGGCTTTATTGACTTTTAGAATGTGTTTTTTCACTCGTAATAGCAATAATTGCTGATATTTATTGAATGTTTACTGTCTATCAGGCATGAATCTCGGTTCTTTCCATTGGATCATCTAGTTTAATTCTTGGAAGAACCCTTATGAGTTGGGTACTATTATCTCCATTTCCATAGATAACGAAACTGAGCCTTAGGTATATTTACTAGCTTTCCCAAGGGCAGTGAGTTGGCACTACAAAGCTCACAAGCTTAGCCACTATGCTATATATGATTCTAGTATGAAGAAATTAAAAGCTGCCTCATCTCTACTGTCTTACAGAGCTGAAAAAGGCAAGAGGGAAAGATTTGATAGTTTGTTGTTTGCTTTTTATCTAAACCTGCTCCTTCAAGAGAACAAGCACTTTTAACTGCTTCCCCACCACACTGAGGGTCTGACAGTGGAGTATTATCTTTGTAAATATTGTCTAGAAGAAAGATGTAGTATTAGTAGCTGTATGCTTGCTCTGTTAAGTAATACATTAGTAACTAGTGATTGATTTATGTAACTATGAAAGAGTTTTTAAAAGATAAAAATCAATGTTTAATTATGCTCAGACAAGTTATTGTTGATCTTTGTATTAAGAGTTTGCTTAAACATGATTTTAAGTGGACCTAACCCATCTTACAGATGAACTGTGCCAATAATGTTAAAACAAAACTCCCTCATTTGCCTGCCCTCGTCCC
This sequence comes from Balaenoptera musculus, assembly GCF_009873245.2. Lineage (NCBI taxonomy): Eukaryota > Metazoa > Chordata > Mammalia > Artiodactyla > Balaenopteridae > Balaenoptera > Balaenoptera musculus. The sequence goes on along the minus strand of NC_045799.1, from coordinate 19,068,070 downwards.
CTAAGAGCTAAAAGATATTTTGCCTTTGGAGTTCATTCTTTACAATAGTTAAAACTGTTACTGTTCGTATAGAATTTAGAACATTCCGGCCCATACTCAACTGCTGGGAAAAATCTGTTATTTGTGAAATGTGTTTATATTTAAAGTATTGCTGGGAGTTTCAGGAGCAGAAACCATAATCTCTTATACCTAAGAGAAAAGGCTTCTTTTTCTAGGTGTTGGTAGCACTCACTGAAGTGGGGCTGAATCGTTAGCACAGTACTGTGCAGACTACTGAATTATCTGTAGTGTTGATAATGGTAACATCAGGTTGGGGGTCAGTTGTCCTATTGCTGTTTCGAGAGCTTGATGTTTTTGCCCATCTACTCTGGAGTAGTAGGGTTCTTTCCTCCCTGGCATGAGTATAAAGTATAATGCTTGGTTTCATCAGTGATTATTCTCAGAAATGTTACATGGGCTCATTGTTTGGCATTAACTTGTGTTGATTCTAGTAGCTTAGTGGATTCAAACTGGATGATGGAATTAAATATAAATTGTTTCTGATGCTAACAGATAGTTATACTTCTGTGCTGTTGGGCACTGGTTGGGGTGGCAGGTGGGAAAGCTAATGATGTGGCCATCTGAAAATTCCCATCACATTTTTAAAACCAAACTGATGGCACCTTCAAATGAAATCTGGCACGTCTTCCTCTCCATCCAGAAACACTTAAGCTCTGGGCTCCAGTGTTGTCCTTCCTTCCACTGCAGCCAGATTTCTTAGGGGCACCTTTTCAGAATTACTGAGCTGCTGTAGAATCTTTATAGATGAAACGGAGTTGCTTGTCAACATGTGCTTTTTAGATTACTAGCATGTCAGAACTCACAAACAAATTTTAGATTCCGACGTTGCTGGTAAAACAAGAAAATCAAGTAGTTACTAAATCAGAAATACCTCATGGTTTAAAAAGTGAAAACTGGATAATATTGCTTGTATAATTAACTCATACTTGTCTTTGGTAGGTAGATAAAGTAAAATGGAAAATAGGAAGTCAGGGTCAGTTCCAAAATCTCATTTTAACCAATAGTAGCAAAAAAAGAATTGAGTCTGGCTTTTTTCCTTTAACATCAGCATAATAACGGGGAATTGTGAGAATTTGAAGATTCATTAGTTTGTGCTAGGTCTCAGTGAGTCAGTATCCATTTATACAAGTGCCAGGGATTCTTAACATGTCTCAAAGCTTATATTCTAAAATTAGGCTTTTGGGGGTTTTTGTTTGTTTTCGGCGTGTGTGGGGGCATGCAGAAAACATGGCTGACTTCTGAGCTTGTGAATATGTGTTGTATGTTAATCACAGTAACGGTTACCTGTTGCTCCCAATGGTTATCGGACATGATTCTGTTGTGCTTTCTGGGTGTATTTCATTTTAGGAACTTTCAGACATACTGCAGTTGTTCATGTTATTTCCTAGTAGTTGGGTATGAGTGCATACGTATGTTATTGGTCTTTAACAGCTTTTGCCATACTTTCAGTGCAGAATACTGATTTTCTTCAAACCCAAAGTTACTTCTCCAGAAGTGTTTTGTGAGGGATTGCGTGTTTTCCATATGAAACTATGTTGAACTCCAATAAAGTTCTAGGTTCACTGGGAAAAATGGATTCCAATGTAATTATTTACTTTTTTTTTTTTCTTTTTTTTTTTAAATGGAGGGAATGACCACCTTTTTTTTTTTTTTTAAAGGGAACGCTATTTATTTATTTATTTATTTTGGCTGTGTTTGGTCTTTGTTTACTGTGCAAGGGCTTTCTCTAGTTGTGGCAAGCGGGGGCCACTCTTCATCGCGGTGCGCGGGCCTCTCACCGTCGCGGCCTCTCTTGTTGCGGAGCACAGGCTCCAGACGCGCAGGCTCAGTAGTTGTAGCTCACGGGCCTAGTTGCTCCGCGGCATGTGGGATCTTCCCAGACCAGGGCTCGAACCCGTGTCCCCTGCATTGGCAGGCAGATTCTCAATCACTGCGCCACCAGGGAAGCCCTAATTATTTACTTTTGAATGAGGCTATGGAAATGCTTGAAATGAGTATTTGATGTGGGATCCTGAGTTAAAAAACTGTCTTGAAAGAAAGGTAAAATATGGTCCATTCATTGCATTTGGAGACGGAAGAGAGTCAGTTCACTAACTTTTCTGTATCCTGTGTTTAAGATTATCTGACTGCCCCTTAATTATTTTTGAATTCATTAACTTTGCGAAATGAGGGCATTTGGGCAAGCAGTTGAGAATTTGGCTTCTTAAGGTAAAAAGTTTGGGATGGGAGAAGTTCCCAACTGGCCCTTTAGAAGTGATTGAGATATTGTGTTTAAAGGAGGCTTTTAGATTGTGTTTAAACTTTGAGTAGTAATAGTTGGAACAAGTCTTCTGTTTCCATGCCTTGTAAATCTGAAGTTTGTGAAGCAGCTTTCCATCCCCATGGCTTCAGGCCAGTAGCTGAAGTACGAAATGTAAAATAGAGGCCATTGGTATGGAAGAAGTAGCATTTGCCAACCTTTGCCCTTCCCCCACCACCTGCCTATCTAGGTGTGGGCAATGTGTAGTATGCTCTGTGTTGATAGCATAGGGCCTGGGTACCGCACAGGGGGATAAAGATGGGGGAGTGGTGATGGTGGGTGTAGCCTTGGCTTTATTAGGTGGGAAGAAGCTTAGAGTGGAATATCTGTTAGATATTAATGGTATTTTGGGTAGTGTTGTAGGAAATGACTAATAGTTTGCTAAATGATTTTAGCAGCAGTAGATATTGTTTAAAATGATATTTATTCTGTATATTCAAGAAAGATTCTAAATATTTTTCAGACTGGGAGAGAAGTGACTCAAGTATATGTCTAGGGTATACAGATTGTAATATCATCAAGCTAGACCACCCATTGTCAAAGTTTGTATTGTGTCTTTATCTGTCATTTATGTCTCTAAGGTTTAGTTAAGAAAGAAACGGCAAGGGATATTGGCAACTTTTTAAAATTTCTTTTGGTAGGTACTCGTTTTTAATTTGTTGCCTTATATTTTTAGATCCACTCAGTTATCTCCCTGCCAACTTTACCTTTCTGTACTGTTCTTGAGAATTTTTCTGAAATGTATAGTAAATATTTTTATTTACATCTCCCTTCTGCCCTCCCCATTAGATTGGGTAGAGGTGCATCTCTACCAGTCTGTCTGTTAATTCCTTTCTGAGCCTTTGAAGTTAACTTTGTTTCTGTGGATTTAAGGAACCGAAGAACTCAGTTCATTAGCATTCCTGAGACACACCTAGATAAGCTTCAACAAAAGGTGTTAAAGCAGTCAGCATAATTGAGGACTTTAATTCGCTCGTCTTTGTTGTTGACATTGCTGAGAACACGTTTAATAGATCCCTGGGTATTATGACATTTTCCTGTATTTTAAGAACAAAAACACATCCGTCAACCCTTGGTCCAATATTCTTTGTATTTTTCTCAGCACAGCCTAGGAAAGATAGAGGGCAGGAACCTTCTTGGAGGAGATATCCTTGGCTATTTGGAGTTTACCAAAAAAAAGTTTTAAGTTGAAGGTTATTCCTACACTAGAATACACTAGAAGTGTACTCATTGCCCCTTAGTAAAAGTCCAGATTTTAATCTTGCTACCAGATACGAATGCCTAGATTTATAAAGTTTTGTAGGCAAAGTACTGGTTGGGCAGAAGACTGATCTAGCAGATTTCAAGATCAGTGGATTAGGGAATCTCATTGGCTAAGACCCCCTTGCTTTACCCAACTCCTATAAGGTAGCCCCTTTATTTCTTTGTAGTCAGCTATCTGAGCTCTTGCTTGGCAGCAGAAGGGGAAGTGGGAGGAAGGGAACTAATTTTGAGAGTTTGGTAGACACTATGTTTTTGTATTCATTAAATCTAATTGGGAGATTGGGATTGACATATATACACTAATATGTATAAAATGGATAACTAATAAGAACCTGCTGTATAAAAAACCATAAAATTCTAAAAATAAAAAAAAGAATAAATAAATCTGAATTTAATGGGAATAGTATAGATTTGTGGGATAACCTTCTCATCTTCCCCCTTTTTTTAAAATATCTTTTTAAAAAATATTTATTTATTTATTTATTTTTGGCTGCGTTGGGTCTTCATTGCTGCACGCGGGCTTTCTCTAGTTGCGGCCAATGGGGGCTACTGTTTGTTGTGGTGCGTGGGCTTCTCATTGCAGTGGCTTCTCTTGTTGCGGAGCATGGGCTCTAGGTGTGCGGGCTTAGTAGTTGTGGGCTCAGTAGTTGTGGTCGCAGGCTCTAGAGCTCAGGCTCAGTAGTTGTGGCACGCGGGCTCAGTAGTTGTGGCGCACGGGCTTAGTTGCTCTGCGGCATGTGGGAACTTCCTGGACCTGGGCTTGAACCCGTGTCCCCTACATTGGCAGGCGGATTCTTAACCACTGTGCCACCAGGGAAGTCCCTTTCATCTCCCCTTTTTGGTAGCATACTGCCTTAGTCCAGATTCCAGAAACCCCAGTCAGGTGGTAATTGGTAAGCTTCTAATAAGATGTCACAGCCGGGACGTGCCTGGTAGTCCAGTGGTTAAGACTTCATGCTTCCACTGCAGGAGGCGTGAGTTCGATCCCTGGTTGGGGAACTAAGATCCCATATGCCGTTCAGCGCAGCCAAAAAAAGATGTCACAGGCTGCCCTTAATTATATGCTGTTAGAGATAGCCTTAGACCCCTTATATCTTCAAGAGATGCTATGGTATTAAGGCTGCAACCAGATTGCTATTGAAGTAGGGGAATAAGTGATGAAGAGGGAGGCTCTGGGGAGATACAGTGCTCTTGAGCAGCTGTGGTAAAATAGAAAGTTGGAGTAGAAATCAGAACAATCTAGATGAAGTCCCTGTTCTTACTATGAAACTTGCCCTGGCCGCTATACCTTGTTTTCTTTTTCTTTTTTTTTTTTTAATCTTTATTGGAGTATAGTTGCTTTACAGTGTTGTGTTAGTTTCTGTTGTACAACCCTCTAGATCGTCACAAAGCATCAAGCTGATCTCCCTGTGCTATGCAGCAGCTTCCCACTAGCCATCCATTTTACATCTGGTAGTGTATATATGTCAGTGCTACTCTCTCACTTCATCCCAGCTTCCCCTCCCCCCCCCCCCCCCCCCCCCCCCCCCCCGTGTCCTCAAGTCCATTCTCTGCATCTTTATTCCTGCCCTGCCACTAGGTTCATCAGTACCATTTTTTTAGATTGTATATGTTTGCGTTAGCATACGTATACCTTGTTTTCTCATCTGTAAACAAGGATGATATTTCTATGCTTCACAAGCTATTGAGATTTAAATGAGTATATGAAGGTGTCTCTCTACCCACATTTTAAAATTTAAACTTTGATCAGACAGCTTCTGCTCTGAGATGGATCTTTGTCTTGAATGTTAGGTTTGAAGTAGTGAGTTGGTGGCTCTTTCCTTCCCTCACTGGTATTCTCTGTTAACATTTTAAATCTTCCTGACATTTACACAGTGAACAGTAACACATAACTAGAGTTGGTAGATAGAGTCTTTACCTAACTGAACTGCATAGCCTATGTGGCTGTCTTCTGACTATTAAGCAATCACCGTAAAATAAAAAATGGTGTATCTATATCTAGGTTTGGACTAAGTAGGAGCCAAATGTATAGCTGGTTCTTACTTTTCTAAGAATAAGTCTAAGGCAAGGTGGTTACTGCTGAAAGAACTTCTTCCAGCAATAAAGGTGGGCTTGGAAATGAAGGAAGTGTATTGATGTGGGTAATTTCTCAGCCTTTTAATAGAATTATGGGTTTTCTATTAAAGTCACCCAGAGCTTATATGTCATTTATACCTCAATTAAAAAAGAAAGATAACCAGGGATTTATCTTTTAGATACATTTAATCAGTGAAATGCCTAGTTCATTATTTGTGGTTTTTGTTTTTATTTTTTTTTAAACCACAGAACTCAGTATGTCTTCCGTCATCATGGTTCTTCAAAGGGTACTCTTTTACTACCTGCCACCCCAATATATATATATATAATTTTTTTTTTTTTTTTTTCCGGCTGCATCAGGTCTTCGTTGCTGCGCACAGACTTTCTCTAGTTGCGGCGAGTGGGGACAACTCTTCCTTGCAGTGCGTGGGCTTCTCATTGCGGTGGCTTCTCTTGTTGCGGAGCAGGGGCTCTAGGCGCGTGGGCTTCAGTAGTTGTGGCACACGGGCTCAGTAGTTGTGGCTCGCGGGCTCTAGAGCACAGGCTCAGTAGTTGTGGCACATGGGCTTAGTTGCTCTGTGGCATGTGGGGGGATCTTCCCGGACCAGTGCTCGAACCCGTGTCCCCTGCATCGGCAGGCGGATTCTTAACCACTGTGCCACCAGGGAAGTCCCCACCCCAATATTTTTAAACTGAGAAGACTCAAAGCACCTGAGAATTACTTTTATTTTTCATTTATTCAGGTGGTTGCTTAAAGTGACCAGCTCAACTTGCTGTGAAATAGTAATTCTTGGGAATAAGTGCCTTAGATAATAAAGCTTAGGTATGAGAACTTAAGTAGAAAACTCCATGTTAACAATTGTGCATGAGTATAGGCATTTGGAGGATTCCATGGAAAAAAATTTTAGTAATGGCTGATAAGTCTAGGTAATGCTGATTATTGAATTGCCTTGAATTTTTAATTTGGAAGTACTACTTAAGATAAACCGAAGTTAGTTAGGGATGTGTTCACTAATGTACATTAAATTAAACCAAATGGATCTTAGTAGAGATCTTATACCATGGATCAAAAAGATTATCAGAGTAGCATCACAACAGGAACAGACTTCAAAATTAATATTCAATTAAAGGTAGTCCAGAGAAAATAATTTTGTAGGATCAAAATTACAGCACAGGGTCTAATTTTAAAGAGTCTCAGAGATAAAGTCTTGAAAAGATAAACATCTCGGGAACAAATGGTTCTTAAAGTACATAGGAAAAAAAACAGTGAGAAGGTGAATATTAATACTGCATGGCTCTATTGCCCTCCGTATGTTAGAGTGTCAGAAATAGGATTGGGTTTAAAAGTCTTCAGAGCTTAGACCTCTTTCTCTTATATCATTTTTCTCTGATTAAGAATGTGAATAGCCTTGGGTGGGGAGGGGATCCACGTGTCTCCCCCCACCCACCGCCAAATCAGGCAACCATAATATAGTGGAAAGGATATTTCAATTTGAGCTCTTGCACTTCTGCTCAATGGCGAGGTCTTTGAACAAGTTAATCTCTGAGTCTTAGTCCTTTGCATCTAAACTAGGTCTAATACTGAGGATTAAATAGCATGTGAGGGGGACTTCCCTGGTGGCGCAGCGGTTGAGAGTCCGCTTGCTAATGCAGGGGACACGGGTTCGAGCCCTGGTCGGGGAGGATCCCACATGCCGCGGAGCAACTAGGCCCGTGAGCCACGGCTGCTGAGCCTGCGCGTCTGGAGCTTGTGCTCCGCAACAAGAGAGGCCGCGATGGTGAGAGGCCTGCGCACTGCGATGAAGAGTGGCCCCCGCTTGCCCCAACTAGAGAAAGCCCTCGCACAGAAACGAGGACCCAACGCAGCCAAAAATAAATAAATAAATAAATAATAAAAATAAAGGAATTCCTTTAAAAAAAATAGCATGTGAGGATCACTTTATTTATTTATTTATTTATTCATTTATTTTTTGCTGCGTTGGGTCTTTGTTGCTGTGCGCGGGCTTTCTCTAGTTGCAGTGAGCGAGGGCTACTCTGTTGCGGTGCGTGGGCTTCTCGTGGTGGCTTCTCTTGTTGTGGAGCACGTGATGTAGGCTCACGGGCTTCAGTAGTTGTGGCGCACGGGCTTAGTTGCTCTGTGGCATGTGGGATCTTCCCGGACCAGGGCCCGAACCCGTGTCCCCTGCCTTGGTGGGCAGATTCTTAACCACTGCGCCACCAGGGAAGTCCCGAGGATTACTTTAGTAAAGGTAAAAACTTAGAACAAAATTTTGAGTTCCTTGCCAGTCCTTAAATTAAAAAAAAAAAAAAATCACCCAAGCACCTTTTCAGAGATTGCTTCATTAGTCTTCTGTACAAAGGGAACGTCTTCAATTTCTTTAAATTTGGGTATTGTGAGATTTTACTCAAGGGGAAGGGTCACTAGGGAGCTTTGAATATGATACTATTGCTGTGAATCTGAGATGGGCGGGCTCAGGAGGGTGCTGACTTGTCTTTGCTTTGTAACTGTGTACAAACCGCTTTGTTTCTCATACCGCTTTGACTGGTTGGGATGGTGCAGTATTTAAGAGATCTACTTAGGAAGCTAAAACTTTCATGTTTAATTGCAAATGGAAACTTTAAGTTGCCATATTCATTTATTTAAACATTCACAAAGTAAATACCTGTAGTGACTAGATACAGATGAACAAGACAAACCCATAGGGCTCTCAGAAGGAACACTTTGAAGTTAGTAAGTTGCAGGTATGTATTTTTACTTCCTCTGTTGAGATTCCATGTGTTTTCATCAGTGCAAAGGCTCCTGTCGTACCAGGGTAAGTGGGAACGGAAGGTACTTTCTGGCAGCTAATGCTTCACTATCAGTGAAAAAGAGTGATGTCTCCATTTATTTCCAATCCTAGGAGATTTTTTTTTTTCTCTCCTTGGAAAGACTTGGAAAACCTAGGACCTTAGATTTCCAAAGATGTCCAAACTCATAACTGTTCTAGAAAAAATAATTTTAGGATACCTATAAGCTCATTAAAACTTTTTCACCTGGAATAGAAGAATAAAAGTTTAGTTTTAAGTTCTGTGTATTTTCCATTATCTTTTTGTATCAGATACCTGTTTTGCATGAATTTTAGGAAATTAGTTTTCAGGTTTCCCTGAACAGGTACATTTGTCATGGTGACTAGAAACGTTCACATTCTGTGCAAGAGATTCATATGACAGTAGCTAATCAAGTATTTGCTTGAAATAGTTTAAATCCTTGAATTGCATCGCCTAAAATAAAAGCTGTGAAACCACCATCTTATTAAATTTGAAGAACTGAAATCTTAGAGGTTAGACTCAGGACTTAAAGTCCTGGGAAACTAATTTTATGAAACATTTCAAATATATTACTATTGTTACTCCTTCCTAATCCATGAAGTGTCTTGATACGGGCAATACATGAAAGCTGTTAAACTCCTCAGAGGAAGGTTCAGAGTACATAGTAGTGTTATGTATAGTGATTTGAACACTAGAAAACTGATTGAGACTAAACGTTAGCTTTACTCTGCCTTATTCTTACAATCAGTGTGTTTTTGCAGGAGTAGATGCAATGACAGTAGTTCTTGATATTTAACATCGAAATTTTCACAGTTCTAGTTAACCAGGAAAGAACAAAAAGGGGGAGGAGAAATACAAATTGGCTGGTCTTTGTAACTGCTGGCTTGTTACACTTGACTTCCAAACTGAAAGCTCTCCAAGGCCACACAGCCCAGCTCTGAGAAGTCTCCCAGTTAGCTCCCTTTGCCTACAGAAGTCCACGACAGACCGGGTGGGCTCAGTGGAGATTCAGCTGATGATGGTTTGACCATAATTAATTACTCTTTCCACTTAAAAATCAAATACCTTCTTCCTCCCTTGAGTGCAGTGTAATATAAAAATTGCACTTCCACAGAAGTTTATAATCTTTTTACAGATGTTAGCACCCTCCTAATCTCAGAATGTCGGGAAAGTTGTCTATGAGCAGAAATGTGCTTGTTTTCTCTTTGGGGAAACAGATTGTAGTTGGGCAAACAAGAAGCTAAAAATTTTCCCTCAATAGTCCTGAAAATGTTATAGAACTTATTTAGGACTGGAGCTAACTTCTAGAATTTAGATGTCAGGTAGTGTTTGTGTTAAGCTCAAATTTTTAGGGGAAGAGTTTAAAGTTATAGTACAATATGATGAAATATGTCTATAAGAGACTGAAAACAGTGAAAGTGTTCGCATAAATAAGACTAGCGGACTATCAAACAATTCATCCTGATTGCACATGTGTAAATATGCATGCCAGTAGGTGCTGTTGTACAAAAGTGAAGATAATTTTGCTCAGTACATTTATTGAAAACTTGATTTTTTTTTTAAAGGCCTTCTGCAGCAACCCTGTTTCCCAGAAATAAAGTTCAGTGTGTGTTCTTATCCCAGAAGTCTATGATCATGTTTTGTTCTGTTAAAATATTCCTTTTTACCCTGGAATGCCTCCTTAGTGTTTAGAATTTGGTACAGTTTAAATAAGTATATCATCTCCATTTTCCTGTCAATTTTTAGGAAGGCATTAAGTATTGTAAACTCCTTGAGAGTTAGAAACATCTCAGAGCCTGTTTCAATATTGAAGGCATAGTCTTAGACACTCAGTTTCCTTTCCAGTGAAATCTGTCTGCAGTCAACACTTAACCCCAAGCCAGAAGTAACCACTTTTCTCTGGCTTTCACTGAGCCTTTGTTGTCCTCTTCCAATTTTTCATTCTAGGCTGGAGAAATTTACGTGGTTGACTTATTACTTACTAGGAAGTGGGCAAGAGCACGATCTCATCTTATATGGTCCATACAGATGCTTTTAACAAATGTTGAGTTGTGAAATGGGATCCTCCCTCTCTCCTAGCTCACCAACTGGTTGAAAATCAAGTGAGGAACATTGAGAGCTTCACACTGAGTTTTCAGTTCTTAAGCTAATTTGCATAAGAATTACCTGGGAGTGCTTGGTAAAAACACATATTCCTAGTCCTATGCCTTGAAGTTGATTCTGTTGTGGAGCTATTGAGAAATCGGCATTTTAAATATATCTTTAACAATTCAAAATGATTCTAATACAGGTGAGCCATAAGTCACCTTTGGAGAAACTGATCTATCTGAACTATTTTATTTGGCTAAGATCTGTTTTGTTTCATTTGATTAAGGTACTCCATTGGCCCAGTTATTAAATTTACAGAATTTTTAAAAAGGCACCAGAACAGTGTTTTCCATATGTTTTTAAAAGCTTATTACTTATCCCACTCTAAATAAGTATCTTCTACCTTTCAACGAGCATTTAGATAAATAGCAGAGATAGTTAACTGCCTTTGCAGCTGTTTAACTATGTGTCTCATCAGAATCCTAACCCTTTCTCCTACTTCCATGTTTAACTAGCCATTATTTGATCCTGATGTCATCTTTTAAGATTGGTTGACTAAGTGGAGCACAAAGAGTGAGAGATAGTTTTTATACTAGTATTCCTAGGATGTTTAAGGCAGGGCTTGAGAACATTACGTGGAGAATAGTTTAGTGGAATGCTGTGGGTCTAACCTGTGGAGTCACTATCTTTAGATTAAACTAGGGGTCTTTAGTTACTGATGGCACTGATTGAAATGGGAGGATTTGAATAGAGCAGTGGTTCTTAAAGTGTGGTTTCTTGATCAGCAGCATCAGCATTGCCTGAGAACTTGTTGGGGGAAATGCACATTCTTGGCCCTCATGCAAACCTCCTGGCTCAAGCTCTGGGAGTGGGGGCTCACTGTCTAGGTTTTACCAAGTCAGCCAGGTGATTGATACACACTGAGGTTTCAGAACCAGTGGAATAGAGTAAGATTTGAAGTTCACCTTCTCCTATTGCGCCTCTCACATTTTTAGGAGGAATGAAAGACGGTTGATGAAGTCCACGTGCTCACCAGTGAAACATAGGCTTTGGAGTTAGATAAACTTGGGTTCAACTCTCGGTAGTTGGGTGGCCTTGAGCAGATTATGACTCTGATTCACATGAAGCCTATAACTAGTTTTGTGGTAATTCAGCCTCTTAAACATTGTTCCTTGTTTTTTCACAAGGCCCATGTCTGGGCCTCAATACTTGTTTGATACTTATACTTCCTTGTAGTTAGGAATTTGGAGTAATTCAAAATGGGAGCCAAAAAAAGGAGCCAATTACATGATTAGCACCAGAAAAGCTTCTAAAGAGCATATATATATTCATGCTTACACTTTCTGTAGCTAGTTACCCAGAGAATGATCCATGCATTTCAAGCAGTCAGTAGTGATAGTCTAGACAAAAAGGGCCCCTCGGCTGAATTAGTAATAGGATGCATGAAGTAACGCATCAACACACTTGATACCTTTATGGCCAGACGAGGTGTAGACTTGGGGCCATTTGAGGCCCACGCCCATTGGAAATGGGCAGCTTAGGCTGAGCTGGTGGGTTCCTATGCAGCATAGTCAGGAGGTTTGTAGTCACTTTCACTACTTCCCAGGCATTAAGGGCCCACTTAATAGAAGCAAAGGAAGGCAAGCCTGCAGGAATGAGCCTGTCTTAATTGAGCTGGCCTGAGAAGGTACATTTTCAGGTTAGACAAGTCCTTTTTCTCTTTTAAGTTCTGCCTCCTAGGAAAGGAGAGGCATTTTCAGTACGGAGATGTCCTTGTGAAAACATTACTCACTACAGAAGAGTATGTAAAATGCAAATAACCCTCCTAAGGATCTTGTACTGGTTAATTACTTTCAGAGGCAAAAGTAAAAAATTCCAACTTTGTCTTGCATTTAGAGAACAAAGATGAGTTAGTAAAATGGGACTTCCTTGCCATATTCCTGAAGCTTAAAATAATTGCTCTATCTGATTTAACTTATACCTTAGTGGACTAATACCTTAGTTGAAATGTTCTCTGGGCAGCACTCATTGAGTCTCTGATTCCCCTGGAACTCTGCAGAAGTGGCCTGCTTTTGAGACGGCAAACCTCGGCTGACCTTAAGGAACTACACAGCATAGTGTCTTGCCGTGTAGGGAGAAGGCCCCTGACTGGGCTCCAGCAGAGGAGTCGCTGGTGGAGTGGAGAGTGCTAGGCAAGGCATCAGGACACAGGAAGTCTCAATTCTGGTTTTGTCAGCACTGTCCAGTGGAATTTTCTGTCATGATGGAAATTGTTCTTGATCTGTGCTATTCCACATGGTAGCTGCTGGCCATATGAGACTGTTGAGCCTTCGAAATGTGGCTAGTGTGGCCAAAGAACTTAATTTTCAAGTTTTATTTTTTTTTTAATTTAAAGTAGCTACATGTGGCTAGCGGCTTCATATTGGACAGCACAGCTCTAGGTAAAATTTAGATAAGAGCAAAGAGATTTGGGTTTAGATTTTACTTGGAATATGGGAGGTTGGGGCTCTTGGAACTTCAAAATCCAAAACAGGTATGAATTTGTGTTATGAGTTTGAATAGCGAACTTCCTTCTGTACGTCTACATTGCCTTATCCTGGGTGACATGCTAAGAGGATTTATGACTGGTAAGTAAAGTTGAGTTTACCAAAGCAGTTGGAAAGTTCAGACAGTTTTCCATTTTACTTGACCCCTTTAGTGCTACACAAAGGTGAACATTTAAGGTACCTGCGGATTGAATAAATTTTCATTTTATCTCAGCAACCCTATGAGATAGGTCATGTCTGTTTTGTATTTGACAAAAACATTAACTTATGTTTACATATAATACCTTTATGGATCACTGTCCTTTAAAATGGTTGGTTTTAGCTCACAACTTAATTTGAAATTGCAAGTTTTTAGTATGTTGCTATAACAAGGAGTTAATTCATATTTGTTCCATTGTAGTCAGTAATAAGTAAATGTCTGACTATAAGTGGTAGAGAATCTAAGATTGTCCAGGCAGGCAAATAGCACCCAAGACTTTAACTCACCCAAGGTGCTGCTTATAGTAAAAGCAGATCAGAACTCAACTTCTCCACCCCATTTGGGGTCTTCCTGTCATTTGCATGCTCACAGTGAACATAGTGAGTGAGTGTTGACTTACTTATAAGTAATCTAGTCCACCATTAGCCAGACAATCTTAGTCTGGTGGAACAAAGTGGGATTTTATAGCCTTGACCACTGGCGTACAGTGAACGTATGAGGTCTTAGAAAATAACTTGAGTAAATTGCTTAAAAACCAGGGACAGATCCAGTTTCCTTCAGCTTTAGCTTCAAATTATGATCTGTTATTTTTGGGGGTGGGAAGACAAGATGGAATTGGGATAAAATAAGTAGCTGAATTTTGAACATTTATTATCTCCACTTTACTTTTGAAGAAACTGAGGCTCAAGGCTATGTAGTTAGTAGTAAGCCACACAGCTGGGAGGCTAATCGAAGCCTGTCTGATGCCACAGCTTGAGTTCTTAAATGTGACACAAAACAAGGTAAAGGGGAGCCTGGGTGACTCAGTTGCCTCTTGGGAATCCTGGGTTGTAGTGGAGTGACCTGTGTGGTATCAGACCAAGGACTTGCATTTCTTAGAGCACTTGCCTTCATTTACAGTGGATCCTTATCAGACTAATACCATTGACTAGAAGGCTCTGTTACAGTTTAATGTGTAATCCTTTCCTTATTAAGGAAGGCTTGCCGGCTTGTGCAGCAGAGACCCCTGGATAATTTATTTTTTAGCAGTTCACCTTGTGCTTGGAGCCAGTTACTCCAAAAATCAGTAAAACCTCTGTTTATCTGAGTACTCAAGAAAAAGGATCTTTTTGTTAACCAGGGATTTACTAGACCCCCCACCCCCCAACCCCCTTATTTTAGAAGGATCTCTGAAGTCCGCTTATTTACTAAGGGGTTTCATTGGAGGTGGTTAGGAGTGTGAACAAGTGTGATGTTGTTACCACTTCAAGGGGGATAAATAACAAATTTAACTAGCTTGCTGCTTAAGAAGCAGAATTAGCAGTGGGCTCAGCCTTGGCCTCCCCTTCAGAGTTCTCATTCATGTGACTGACTCTGTCTAGTTTTGTAGAGCAAGTAGATTTTAACCACTTTTAAATCAAGTATGGCCATTCATGGGCTGTTTGAAAGGAGGAGAGAAAAGGGAACCAGGCTGAGCATGGATATCATTTAGGAGAAAGCCTTAGGTAAAGCAAGGAGGGTATTCTTCATTTACACACCGAGCTTCAGAATGGCACTGCTCTCTCTACAGGGGCATTGGGGATAGTTTCTAGTCACTATTAAGTAATTGCAGAGTTCTGCAAATGTGCCTTCTTTTGTATGGCCCATGGTGTTTATATTTTTTTACTGGTTGGGGAAAAAATTATTAAATACACCTGAAACTAATATAATGTTATGTCAGTTATACTTCAATTTAAAAAAAGAATATTATTTCATGACACAGGAAGATTATATGAAATGCAAATTCCAGTGTCCATAAATAAAATTTTATTGGAATGCAGCCATGCTCATTCATTTACATATAATCTGTGGCTGCTTTTGTGCTACAGTGGCAGAGTTCAGTACCTGCAACAGAGATTGAATGGGCCATAAAGCCTAAAACTATTTATTAACCTGTCCCCTTAGAGAAAAATTTTGCTGACCCCTGGCTTGGTGAGTAGTGCCAGTTGCTTACCTTGCTGATTCGCACTTGTATGTATCACAGGAAGCTCACGGGACTCTCTTCATAGAACTTGGTAGCCTCTGGCTTCCAGAGGAATCTGTATAAGCCAAGTGTCAAAAGTTTACTGTGAGCTTGCAGCTTCATTAAGTCTTATTCTATCTTTTTTCCAGTCATTCATCTTCTCAACTGAGTCCCAGTGGCAGGACTCAAGTTACCTCTGTCTCTAAGCACGTCTGTGCCCGATATCCAAACAACAAAGAAAATTTCTATTCTAAAGCACCTGACTACCCTACTCCTTATCTAAGTTGGGGTAGCTGTGTCACCCCTTATGTAGCTCTTCCTTCTTCCTTTCATATAGGGGCTGGGAAAGTAGCAGGTGAAAACCTCTTTCTTCCTCAATTGTAGAGCCTTAATATTCTCAGCTGTAAATTTTAAAAAAAAAATCCCCAGGGACTGACTCAGCACCTTGTGCCTGCCTTTTAAAGGAACAGAGACCCAATTGAAGTAGAAGCTGAAAATAAAATCAGTAGCATGTCCATTATTGTAGGTGGCTGGTATTTGGTATTAATCACTGCTCAAAGGACCAAGACATGACAGGGCAGGGTTTTTCAAAATATGATTATAGATTATAGTCACCTGGAGAGCTTGTGTTAAAATACACATATCTGAGGATGATCTTATTTCCAGGTCTCATACATAGGAAAGTTTGAGAACCACTGCTCTTAAGCATTTAGATTTTTTTCTTTTTATCCTAATTCATTTGAACTAAAACAATTTTTAAAGATCATAGAATTCTTGGGACTGTAAGTGTAAGAGATCAGTAGAGGTCATTTTACAGATTAGAAAACTTGAGACCAGAGTAGAGAAATAAATTACCTAGGACCCCATCATGACATTGCATGTTTTTTTATTTTTAATGTAATCAATTGGTCCCTGGGAATGAGAGCCAGAGGAAGAGAGGAAGATGAACTTGAATTTAAGGAGCATAATGGAAGGAGTAGGATGGGAGAGAAGGTTATAAAACAAGTTAAAATAGGTTGCATAGACAGGAAGGGACTGAAAAGACAGATTAAGGTAATTGTAGTGTTGTAAAAGCATAAAAGGAGTCCAGTTTAAATGAGGAAGTGGACTGGAAGAGAAAACATCCTATGACCATTTAACCCTTTTTTGTATGAGATTGAGGCCTAAAGCAAACCAGTTGGCTGCTTCATGTTGTGTCTTTTCCAAGGCAAGGGCATGGAGCAACATCTGGCCACTAATCGTACAGAATTGCTGATGTTTAAGAACCAAGATAGGTCCACTTAGGTGTTTTTAAGTCAGTTTGTGGCATTTCTTCTAAGCATATAGACACTTGGGAAGATGTTGTGATTGGTTTTAGAATTTGAGATTGTGTTGCAGAGCTGGTAAAAACAAAATGGAAAATGCTAGACTTCTATCTTTGAGCAACTCTTAGTCTTTTAATGCATTGTACTCCTAAGTTTCTGATGATGAAATTTTACCAAGTATTGAACACTGAGGAGAAAAACTTAAGTACTTTGCAGAATATTTGGCAACCTTCATCTGATTGTTTGACCCTTTCTTTGACTTGGCGTCTATCACTTCTTATGAAGGTATCTTCCAGCTGTAGTATTGAAGTCTGATTCTGGAACTTCATGGGGCCAAGTCCAGGGAAACTTGGGAGACCCTTATGGAGACCCTTTTTTTCCCCTCCCTTTCCAAAGTTACTCATTTAACAGCTGCTGAGTTGGGGTGATTATGATGCTTATTATGGGACTTCCTGAGACCAGAGACTTGGTGCTGTTTTGCCACACCTAGAACAATGCCTGACACAGAGTTGGTACTCAGTAAATATTTGAATGAATGAATATTGTGAACCTCAGCTTCTTTAAGGAGAGAAGAAGAAATACTTTCATCTGCATTTTCTCGCTGGAGTTTTTTGTGTTATTAGCTTGAGAGTACTAGGTCCCTAATGAGGAAACCCCATTAGTTTCAATAATGAACAAGTCAGTTCATGGCAAAAGGTCTCGTTTATATACAATACACATTTGGGGAGAACAAATGATAATTTGGACTTTAAAAATTGGAAATGTTACTAGTGCCTTTCTTTAGAGCTGAATTCTCCCAACATTTTTCTTTTAAATTCCAGAGCTCTTTGAACTTTTAGCCATAACGGCCTCTGTCTTGCATACTTTGAAAAGCTATTAACTATGCACTGGAATTTTGGAAATGTTGTCAGTGAGAATCACTGTAAAATAGTGATAAGGACTCTTCCATGGGCTGCAAATTGAAATCGGCCACCCATTAAGATGGATCACAGACTGGATTTCCTGGATTGAACCTAGATCAACATTGGTAAAGTCTGAATTTAGACAGCTGTGTGGGGAGAGAGGGAAGGGTAGAGTTCTCTCACCCCCTCAACCCATCCCCCTTTCAGTGACAGGCTCTCGGTCTTCGTGACTGCTTTTAGTTTGGCATTAAGTTCCTGAGGAGATTCTTGCACACCCCTGATACTGACCACACTCCCGGATGCCAGTCTTTATCATTGAGACCAGCTTGTTATCTGTCCTAGACAAAAACAGTCTCAAAGTGTTAGAACGTACTGGATGTAGAGTGTTAAGTAGAAATGGGGATTTTGTTAAAACTCCAGCTTCTGGGGATGTGGTATCCATGGGTTTAAAGGTCAGGGAGGAAGGAGAAGATACAAGGATTTATCCCAATAGAAGTGATTTAATAAATGAGCAGGTGATGAATATCTTCTTTAGAAAATTAATTTCTTTTTTTTTTTTTAATATTTATTTAGGCTGCGCTGGGTCTTACTTGTGGCACGCGGGATCTTTAGTTGTGGCATGCAGGCTTCTTAGTTGCGGGATGCATGTGGGATCGAGGTCCCTGACCAGGGATCGAACCTGGGCCCCCTTCATTGGAAGCACAGATTCTTACCCACTGGATCACCAGGGAAGTCCCTAGAAAATTAATTTTTTCAACCAAATCGTTCCACTGTCCACTTTCCTAATGCACTGGCTATATATTTGTGTGTCAGAGATGAGCAGAGATTATCTTTGACAGTGTTGTTTGAGGGCCTCTTTGGGGAAGGCATCTTTTGTTTGAATAACTATTCCCCACCCCCATCCTCCACACACTTGACTATCTTTGAAGGAAGAGCCCATCATATTTTACAGCTACTGCTTTAAGTCTCAAAACCTGTTGTCAGAAGTCGGTGTAAAGAGGTCTGCCTCAAAGCTTGGCAAAGAACCCTTCTTTATACCAGAAAAGTCTCTGCTTTTGTTTATAAGGAAGCAAAGGACTCTCCTGCCCTGATCTGATTACCCTCATCATTTAGAAGAAGGTTGGAGTGGTAGAATCCTTAAAGATCATGGAGCAGTTGATAAAATGGTCAGAAATCTTTGCCAATTCCTTTGCCTTTTCTCTCTTAACAAAATGTAAATGTTTGTGCTTGGGTTGAACTGTAGTTGCATTAGTGACTTATGCAACTACATAAGTCACTATGTAGCTTGCAATAAGCTTGGTAACACTGTTAGCCACCTGCTGCTGATAACCGCTAAACTCATGCACATATTTCTACCTGGGGGTGTTAACTGGTTTAGCAGTGTATCCCTTAAAACCAGTAGGTATTTTAGGCTTCTGGGTACAGGATTGTTAGATCAGGCCAAAGTTTTACTTCTTTCTTCGTAAGCGGCATCCAGGAAAGAAAATCAGACAGCCTTTTATTTATCGTTGGCTGGTCAGGCAAGGTGAATGGGCATGGTTGCTGCCTTAAATGCATGTATAAAACCTGAACCCTAAGTTATTTGGAATGATTGGGTAGGCTCATTTCAGTTTTATGTAAATTAATCATGAAGAGGGGTCAGTAACAATTGTAGCTTATTGACAGTTGTGAACATGTTTGGAATTTTGTGGAGATTAGCCAGGAATTCTGTTACAACCATACACAAAGAATCTGATTGACTTTTGAAGTTAAAATTCTTTCAGGTCACTTAAAATTTCTGAGCCCCAATTTCTTCATCTATAAGAGAGGTGAGTTTACCGAGATCACAGGTATGAAGTCAGTGATGAACAGATTTGAAGCTCTTAGTCACTGACCTATGCTGCCTCCTTATAGACCCAGTAGTTAAGTGACTTTTACCCAAGGTCATACAGTCAGTGGTAGAACAAGATTTGAATCGGATCTTTTTCACTCTGTTGAACCTGTCTGCTTCCTTCAGAGGTTGTTTCCAACCTTCTGTGCTTGTCTGTTATGTCTCTAATCGTCATTAGGGTTTAACTATGATCTTTTGTTCTAACGGCATCGTTCTTGAACTTTTTTTCTTTTTTTTCTGGCCCTGCCGACCGGACCGACTTGTGGGATATTAGTTCCCTGACCAGGGATTGAACCTGAGCCCTCGGCAGTGAAAGCGCAGAGTCCTAACCACTCTTCCACCACCGGGGAATTCCCATTCTTGAACATATTTAACAAAGTGTTTTATGGACTTGGCTTCCCTTTTCATATATTTGTATATGTGTCTGGTTTCCCTGTGAGGAGTGAACTCTTCATCTTACGCCTTGATACTGATTTGGCTACTTGGGACTGGTTCTGTACCTGGTTTCCAGACCTGCAGCTTCATTGTCATCCTGGGATTAAGCCAGCTTTCAGGTACTTTATAACAATTGGATCAAATTTTGCTGGATTTATTTGATACTGAAGTTTCTTATTCCTAGGTGTTTTGTTTCTCTTCTGTCTAAGCAGAGGATTGGGACTCTAAAGCTACAAGCAGTAGAAGTGTATCTATATCTTTTTTAAGAAACTGCTTTTGGGACACATGGCTTTAGAAAAGCAAATTAAATATAACTCTGGGATTTTATTTTCTTGTATGCCCTGACAAGAATCAACTCTACCATTTCCTAGCTGGCAGGAAGTACATCACACTTAATTTTGCTCAATCATGAGAAGATACATTTCTCAATAATAACAACAACAACAACAATAATGATAGTAATAATAGGTAGTTGACTTTCATGGCTCATCTGCCAAGAATTCCCTCTCTCTGTCTCTACCTTGCTAACTCCCTCTTAGCCTTTAGTAAGACTTAGTTCAAACACTGCCTCCTCCAGGAAGCCTATGTTAACGCCTCATTGCCCTGTTGGATCCAGGCTCTTTATTTCTGTTCTCTGGTGAAATCAGATTGTTTCTCCTCATTATATCACTTTTCACTTGGAAACAAAGGAGGCAGGTAACCCAGATTCATTATTTTTACTCTTAAGACTTGTTTCAAAATGCTCATAATCCTACTACCTTACTACTCTTTCTAAAAAATAACAGGGCAGAAAAGTAGAAAATTCTACCATGGTGTAAGAGACAGAGGTAATGACACCCGTGTGTTTCATGTGTAGACATTTAGGAAAATGTCTGTTACCTTTTTAAATATAGGAGCATCATGATTCAATACAAACACTGTAGCTTTAAGGTCAATCATTTGACATCCGAGATTTTTGGAGGTAGGAAAGGAATTTTAATCCATTTTAGCAAGTCTAAAATTAAGGTTTCTTCTCTGATGACCTAATTTTCTCTGCCTTCACATATACATAGACCAGCATAAATTTTCTGCTTTCAAAATATATCTTCAGGCTAAATTCCTAGATATGGATTGCTGGGTTAAAAGAGAGTATGTGAGTTAGTTCTGCTGGATATTGCCAAATTCCCCCTCTATGGGGGTTATACGAACCATATGCACCTTTTCAGAGATGTTAAGAGGCAAAAATGTGTATTAGATTTGGTGAAATCAGTACTGCCCAGAGTTGTGAAAACTAGAGGTAATACATAAAGCATACTACCTTGTGCAGAATGCACCCTTAGAAAGGGATAACTATTACTCTTGTGTGAAATTGGGAATATTTCCTTATCATAAGAGTAGTAAGAAAATTGAATGAGACAGTGTAAGCACTCTAGCATGGTTCAACACCTATATTAGTGCCCCTTTTCTCTTGCTTGCCGATGGCTGTTTGGGTTCATATCTTAATTACCTTCCTGGATTGTAAACTCCTTGAGGGCAGAGTGTCTGATGAGTCTTGAGCAGGATGCTTTTGATTTAGGAATACATTCAAAATAGTTGTGAACTGAATCAGCCCTCAGAATATAATTCTGAATCTAGTAGTAAAAGGTTGTTGGTTTTTTGCGTTTTGTTTTTGTTTTGCACATTATCCATCAAGTCACTGTGTAATGCTAGCCAGCAACTATTCCTGCAATCTGAGAAGACACAGATACTTACCTCTTTTGTCATTTGGAAGTCTCTTTACTTAAAATCTTTGTTAACCTCAAGGAACATCTTAGGTGACAATAACAGAAAATGTTGATTCCTATTCTCTCTCTCTGTTCATTGACATATCTGTTCTTAGGGAGTAACTCTAGTTAAGTTAGAGTGAAAGGAATTAGTTGTTAACGTCTTCTCAAGGCTGCCGTATTTCAGGAATCGATCTTCCTCCCATGTCTTTATCTTGAATTTTTGAAGGCTAGGGTTTGAAACACCTGTCATCAAGAGGTTATTGGGTGACCAGAATTCACAATGAATGGGGTTTTCTGGTGACTTAATATACGGTGGTTTGCACCTTTCATTTCTAATCTACCAGTCAAGTTCAAAACAATTCTTTTTGCATTTAACAGATGCTTGAAGTGGCAAGATCCTTTCTCCAAAACATTTTAACAATATCTATTCTTAGATGAATTCCAGTTAAGGGAAAGAGTATGTACTAAAAGTAATCTTCAAGTCCATTAGTATGCTGTCTACAAACATTTTCACTATGGGGGATGTAGATTATCGTGCCCATATCGGCATCTCTTCTGACCAGCATCTTTAGATGTCCCAGTGTTACCTTAAATACAATATGACTTCAGTTAGTTTCATCATTTCCTCACTCTTTTTGTTCTCTTCATTTTTGTTCTGCACAGCTTTCCTGTGTCTTCTTCCAAGGCACCTTGTTCTTGTCACCTCGACTTAAAGTCTTTGAGTCTTCTTTGACTCTTCCCCTGCATTTATTGATTACACATACCAGTGAGTTCCTGGAACTGGATTCTACTTCCTCTTTTTCAACATGCTTTTACGTTTTCTCCTTTCTTCTCAATCCGTTTGTGTTATCACTTTTTTCTAGATTGCTTCAAAAACACTAGCTAGTTATTTTGCTTTTACCTTCTACCCACACTGCCCTTCAATTAATCCTCCTTAAGTATAGCTTTTATTTTGTTCTTTTTCTGCTTGAAGTAGCTCCTTGTCATCCTGAGAGTAGGACACCTTGACTTGGGTTAATTTCATCTACCAGACTTTATCTCTTACTGCTCCTTAACACAAATCCTCTCTTGAACTAGGCTAGTCTTCTCCTTGCTGTACCCTTATATAAGAAGAAAAAATAAGGGATTGGAAGGGACGAAGCTTAAAGATAGTGTTTAACTTTCTATTATGAAAAGTTTCAAGCATATTTAGGTAGAGAGTAGTATAGTGAACTCCCACGTATCTTATCTGCTCACTTCAATAACTATCAGCCTCTTGCCAATCTTGTTTTCTCTATTCCCATATTGCTCCAATTTTTTTTTTTTTTTTTTTTTTTTTTGCCTGAGAGTATTTTAAAGCTAATTGCAGACATCCTTCACCTGGAAGTACTTCCGTATGCATCTTTAAAGGTTATTTATCTATCAGTTTACATAGTGCAGATCATCTCTATGGTGGCTTCCCTGTCAGTTGTTAATTTAGCTTGTTTACACACTTCTGGTGTTCATGAGATGCCTCATTCCATTTTGCCTCCCTGTCATTTCTCCTCAGAAGGTCCAGCCTGCCATGTGGAACTATACTATAGCTATTCAAATATTTGAAGAAGTTGTCACATATTATTCTTTTTGGTACCTGTCACAGCATACATAGCACAATTTGAGCATATAGGAGACATGTAATAACATTTTAAATTAAGGGCACTTGGGGTTCAGATCTTTGACCTAGGTCTTATTTGCACTAATGGAATTTTCAGCTACAGCTTTAAGTTTCTTACCAGACTTTTTGGTTTTATGTTTTTAGATTAACAATTGAAAGAATTGGGGATCTGGCTTTAAAAATCAATTCTGAGGTTTTGTGCACTTAAAAAAATAATGTTTTGGGCAGACTGGTTATCTAAAACCTACCTGGAATTATTTTCGACTTATCTTTTACTTAGTTTTCTTTTTCTTTAAATTTAGTGCTTTTTAGTGAGCTAATAATATTTTTTCCTTGTGTACACCAGTACTTGTCAAAATAAATTTTTAAAGCTTGGTAATTTAAAAAAATAACTTCTATTTTTTATTATAAAAGTGACTCATCTTGGGAAAAAATTGGAAAAGAAGGCAAAGTATACACACAAAAACTCAAATTGCTCATAAATTGACCACCCAAACTACTTTTAACATTTGGTGTCTATCTTCTAGTCTTTTTCGGACATGTTTATGTGTTTGTTGAATTACACACAGAGTAATTTTTTTTTTTTTAATATATTATGCCCCTGCCATATGCTTGCGCCGTAATAGCAGATCCTAATGTTCTGTTTCTTGTTTGCTAAATCTGGCCTGTAAACAAAATCAAACAACACAGACTTCATTCTAGGTTGTAGTGCTGGTGGCATGTTTTGTCATTATTATGGTTTTAACCATAAGTGCTAGTTGGGCGCAGAAGTAGTGAGGGTATTAATTATTGTCAAGTGAACAGGGGCCACCAACTTTGTATCAGATTGACTCAGCATTTTAAAATTTTAGACTTGAGATTTTCAGAAGTTGGAGGGTTCTTTATGCTACATGGAAGGTTGGGTTCAAGTCTTACTTCTGACACCATATGATTTTATTTTCCCATCTCTGTGGGATGAGAATTTCTTGCAGCTAGGGGGTACGGTCATGCAAATTTCTGTTTCCCTAGGGCCTGGCACAGAATAGATACTTAATAGATTGTGCCAAATGTGGCTTCTTTTTTTGCTGTGAGCCAGGAGTAGTGTAAACACACTACTATACACTATTATATACACTATACATTATTATACATTATAATAACGTATAATAATTGAGAGCCTATACATTATTGTTAGTTATCTATTGCTATTAAACACGTTATCTCAAAATTTAATGGCTTAAAATAACAAACATTTGTCTTAACACAGTTTGTGTGAACCAGGAATCCAGGAACAGCTTAGCTGGGTGGTTTTGGCTCAGAGTCTGAGATTGCAGTCATCTGAAGGCTTAATTGAGGACCCACTTCCAAGGTGGTTCAATCGCATAGCTATTGTCGGGAAGTTTCAGTTCCTCACCACGTGGGCCTCTCCATAAGGCTGGTTGGATGTCCTAACAGTATGGCGACTGGATTCCTCCAGGGCAAGGAGAAAGATCCAGTGCCTTTTATGACCTGGTGTTAGAAGTTGCACACTGACATTTCCACTTTATCCTGTTTTTAGGAGTGAGTCACTAAGTCCAGCCCATATTTAAGGAGAAGGAAATTAGGTCACACCTTGAAAGGAAAAGTATCAAAGAATCTGTTGGACATATTTTAAAACTACCACATGTGTTGGATACATAAACTTCTAATTGATTCATATTCAACATTGGGGTGACATGTCCCCAGTGAGCTGCATTTTTAGTATGCCCTTGGGTTAATTCTGATACACTAAAATTTGAGAGTCATAACCTTAAAAAGTGGAGAGAGATACCATGTTTGTGGATGCAAAGACACAGTAATGTTTTGATGTCACATCTCTCCAAATTGTCCTATGAACACAAACTCCCAGCTGGCTTTTTTTTTAAAGAAATCAACCAACTGAATCTAAAATTTATATGGAAATACAGAAGACAGAATAGCCAAAACAATTTTGAAAAAGAACAAAGTTAAAGTACTTATATTACCTGATATCAAAACTTACTATGG
Source organism: Balaenoptera musculus (assembly GCF_009873245.2). Classification (NCBI taxonomy): domain Eukaryota; kingdom Metazoa; phylum Chordata; class Mammalia; order Artiodactyla; family Balaenopteridae; genus Balaenoptera; species Balaenoptera musculus. Next base: position 19,042,857 of record NC_045799.1, on the reverse strand, counting down.
AAAAAAGCTCTACTGTGAAGCTTTAGTAGTCAAGATAGTGTGTGTGTGTGTGTGTGTGTGTGTGTGTGTGTGTGTGTGTGTGTGTGTGTGTAGGATAAAATGGGGTCCAGAAACAGATCTATGATTATGTGGTCATTTCATTTCCAGTAAAGAGGCCTAAGGCAATTCAATGGAGAAAAGGCAGTCTTTTCGAGAAATGGTGCTAGAACAACTGGACATCTTTATAGATTAAAAAAATGTTCCCTGTCCCTTACCTCTGTAAAACTCCTAGAAAAAAAGAATATTCACAACACACATGTCTAACCAAAAATTTGTAATGGATAATGTATAAAGAACCCTTACAACTTAGGAATAAGACAACGTTTTTTAAGTGGGGGAAAGATTTGAAGAGATACTTCACTGAAGGAGATATGTGAGTGGCCAATCTGCACTTGAAAAGTTGCCCATCATCTAATCAGGAAACTGGATTAAAATCACAGTGAGAGGGACCTCCCTGGTGGCGCAGTGGTTAAGAATCCACCTGCCGATGCAGGGAACACAGGTTCGAGCCCTGGCCCAGGAAGATCCCACATGCCACAGAGCAGCTAAACCCGTGCACCGTAACTACTGAGCCTGCACTCTAGAGCCCATGAGCCACAACTGCTGAGCCCACGTGCCACAACTACTGAAGCCCGCGCGCCTAGAGCCCATGCTCCGCAACAAGAGAAGCCACCGCAATGAGAAGCCTGCACACCGCAATGAAGCGTAGCCCCCGCTCATTGCAACTGGAGAAAGCCTGTGCGCAGCAATGAAGACCCAACACAGCCAAAAATAAATAAATAAATTAATTAATTTTTTTTAAAAAAAGCGCCACAGTGAGATACCACTACATACCTGCTAGAATGGCTAAAATTAGAGACTGATAATACTAGGTATTGGTGAGAATTTGTAGCAGTTGGAACTCTAATCCGTTGTTGGTGGGAATGTGTAATGATACAATCACTTGGGAATACAGTTTGGCAGTTTCCTATCAGGTTAAACATACACTTACCATATGACCCTGTAACTTCACTATTAAGTATGTATCCAAGAGAAATGAAAACACATCTACACAAAGACTTGTGTATGAAAGTTCGTAACAGATTTATTCGTAAAAACCAATGCCTGAAAACAACTCAAATGTCCATCAACAGGTGAATGGATAAATAAATTGCAGTGTATCCACACAATGGGGTACCAGTCTAATAAAAATCTAACCAATTACTGATACATCCAGCAACATGGTTGAATGTCAAAAATATTTTGCTAAGCATAAGAAGTCAGACACAAAAGAGGAAATTCTGTAATTTCATTCATATGAAACTAGAAATGTAGACAAATCTAATCCATTGTGCTAGCAGATCAGTGGTTACTTCGGGCTGGTAATGGAAAATGGGGATTGACTGGGAATGGGCACAAGGGAGACTTCCGGGGATGATGGAATTGTTCTAAATTTTGATTGTGGTGGAGATTGTATCAGTGCATATGTATGCTAGACTTATCACACTGTATCTTTGAAATGTGTATATCTTACTGTATAGAAATTATACTTCATTAAAGTTGATTTAAAAACAGGTATCCCTTAAGGTTTGAATTTTCCAGAAGTTACATAGATAACCATCTGATCTTGAAAGTCAGTGTTCAAGATTTATCCCTTCGAATCATTTATGGCTTAGTCTTCATAGTACCAGATCTAGGAGAAGAATACCAAACTGTTGCTTCCTTTTACGGTAGAATTGGCTCCCCTCCTCTTCCTGCTTATTTGTAACACGTCTTGGTTTTAGAGGCAGGGTAATGGGATGCCTTGTCGGGGCTGCTTTGTGAAATCTTTCCCTCCAATGGAATGTGCTGTTATGGCTACCATGCCATTTAAATCCTGTCATTGTGCGTCTTGACCAAGCTTGTCAAGGTAGCTGGGCAGGAGATATAGCTCATGACTGCTCTTTACTGACTCATCTCTTATGGTTACAGATTCTCATAAACACAAAGATAAACATAAAGATCGAGAACACCGGCACAAAGAGCACAAGAAGGACAAGGAGAAGGACCGAGAAAAGTCCAAGCATAGCAACAGGTAAGGGTTGAACCAGCAAGTCCCTCATCATTCAGCAGTGGGTTGGCTATGGCTTGGCTCACCTGCAACAGGCCTTAACTTGAACCACAGGTAAATACCATGGATAGCAAAGTCAGCAGAGACTTTGATTCCAGAGTTGTTAAGAGGATGGTCTTGATAATTCAGGCCTTACTGGGGATGCCATTTTTCAGATCAGGATGTACAAAGCAACTATGGTGAATTGTTAACACATGATGGCATTTAATCAAGTGTCCAGAGAGCTTGCCTTGATAAAAGGTGACTGGATTGGAGACTTGATAGATATACATTTTTCTTCTTTCCATACTTTAAAGGGTATAAATTTAAAAATTCTTAACTTAGGCTTCCATGGTTTGTAAGCCCCTGAAATCATATACAAAAGGTTGGGTATATGAGATATTCCTGGAGAGAACATTCCTAGCTTTCGTCAGGTTACCAGAAGAGTTCAGCTCTCACGAAAGCCAGTAACCACCAATGTAAATGAAACTCAGTGGTGCTGCCCTCTGGGATCCAAAGGAATCAGAAAGATGTTTTCTTGTTCATTTTGCTTCCATTTTTCTGGTGTAGGAGACAAGTGGTTAGGCCCAGAGACTTAGGGTATCTTTGGATATAGGACCACTTATTGAAAATGAGGACTTAAACTTCCGTTTTGAGTTAAAGGCAGTTGTTGGTGAGAAAGCCATAGGGTATTCTCATAGTGGCCGAAGTTTTGTTAGAGCGAACATAAAGTTCAGTCATTTATTGGCACAAGTGCCTGTAGCCTAGAGTCTCTTAGAACTATTTCATTAGGTTGGCTTATTGTCTGTAGACAAGATGTTTTCAACATAAATAATAGTCAAAAGTTTCTTGTCCAATATATACAGAAATCTTCTACAAATAAAAATGAGGCAGATAATCCAACAGAAAAATTCATGAGAGGACTGAGTAAGCTCTTCACAAAAGAAGATACCCACATGGCCAATAAAAATACTAGAAGATGCTCAACATTATTCATCAGGGAAATGCAACCTCAATATAATATGCTACACATTGTAATAATGGCTAAATATTAAAATAACGCTAATACCAAGATCTTACAATGATGTGGATCAATCCCATTTCTGATGGGACTATAAATTGTTAAATCATTTTGGAAAACTACTTAGCAGTGTCTTCTAAAGTTAACATATGTATACCCTCTAACCTAAGAATTCCATTCCTGAATGTGTTCTCAACAGAAATGTGTGTATTTGTGCACCAAAGGGCATGTACGAAGCTCTACAGAGCTGCGTTGCTTTTAATAGCCCCAAAGTGAAAATCTCCTAAATGCTCATTAATAGTAAAATGGATAAAGTGTGGTATATTCACATCTTAGGATACTATATATAAATAAATATGAAATAACTGCTGTTAATAAGCGTAGGTGAATTCCACAAACCTATGTTGAGTGAAAGAAACCAGCCAAAAAATATATATTGTATGCTTCAATTTACTTGAAGTTCAGAAACAAAAAAATTAATCAAGACCTTTAGAATTCAGGGTCATGGTTATCTTTGGGAAGGAAGGAAGGGTAGCAATTGTAAAATGGTATGAGGGGAACTTCTGGTGGGGTATCAATGGTATTTTTCTTAACTTTGGTGGTAATCACATATTTATCGTTATTTTGTGGTAACTCTGAACTCTGCACATACGATCAGAATATAATTATGTGTATATGCTACTTTTATTTTTAAAAGTTATAAAAAAATAAGGCTTATCAAGAAAAAAGATAAAGTGAGAATTCTAAGTCTGTTCTTTTTATGAGTAATGAAAAATTTTTACGTATTTTAAATGAAAATTTTAAATTAGTAAGTCTTTATAAATCATTAAAATAACCAGATTAATTTCTCTAGTGAGGATATTTCTTCACAAAATCATCTATCACTCCTGTGGTCAGTCTTTTTTTTAATTTTTAAATTTTATTTTATTTTTTTTAACTTTTTGGCTGCGTTGGGTCTTCGTTGCTGCACGCAGGCTTTATCTAGTCACGGCGAGCAGGGGCTACTCTTCGTTGCGGTGTGTGGGCTTCTCATTGCGGTAGCTTCTCTTGTTTCAGAACATGGGCCCTTGGGCGCGTGGGCTTCAGTAGTTGTGACGCGTGGGCTCAGTAGTTGCGGCGCACGAGCTCTAGGGTGCATGGGCTTCAGTAGTTGGGGCACGTGGGCTCAGTAGTTGCGGCGCATGGGCTCTAGGGCACGCGAGCTTCAGTAGTTGTGACACGTGGGCTCAGTTGGCTCGCAGGCTCAGTAGTTGTGGCTCGCAGGCTCTAGAGCGCAGGCACCGTAGTTGTGGTGCATGGGCTTAGTTGCTCCACGGCATGTGGGATCTTCCTGGACCAAGGATCAAACCCATGTCCCCTGCATTGGCAGGTGGATCCTTAATCACTGTGCCACCAGGGAAGTCCACTCCTGTGGTCTTTCCCCACCACTCACTCATTTCTTACCACTTGATTATCTAGTTTCCATTTTCATTAGTCTACTGATTTTAATTTTAGTAGTTGAATCCAGTCTCAGTTCACATGCATCTTTTCTTCAGTTTGTAGGTGTCCAGCCTATATTAATATCTACCAAAGTAGATTTGAGAGCAAAGAATATTGCCAGTAATGAAAAAGTTCATTTCATAATGATAAAAAGGGACCAATTAATCAGGAGGAAATAGCAGTTGTAAATGTTTATACACTGATATCAGAGCCTCAAAATACATGAAGTAAAAACTGACAAAATTGCAAAGAGAAATAATTCATATTTATAGTTAGATTTTACTACCTCTTTCTCAATTGATAAGCAGAGAGAAAATCATTAAGGATATAGAAGACTTTGAACATCATCAACCAACCTGATTTAATTGACATTTATAGAATATTACGCTCAACAGTGAAATACAAATGGAACATTTGCCAAGATATACCATATTCTGGGCCCAGGCCTTCTCCTTGAAACCAGCTTCCCTTGGCTTTCCACTTTTCTGGCCACCTTTTTCATCTTCTCATTCCAGTTCACATAGTGATTCTGTAAGTCTTTGGCTCTCTTCCTCTGCCACCTCTCTTGCCATTTACCCTTCTCTCACGTTCCATTTCCAGTCTCCCTGAACTTCTTTTCAGTTCCCCAAACACAGCATGTCTTCTGAATACTCTAGGTTTTAAAATATGCTGTTACTGATTCTGGAATACTCTGTTGCCCTCTTAAGAACATTCTTTTAGTTGCAGCATAGAGTTTACTTCTTTCAGGTATCCTTTCTGCCCTCCACCCTCATATTAAAGTGCCATTTTTATGAGTTCTCTGGCACCTTGAATATATCCCTTTCATAGTAATTACCAGTTGTGTTGGTGTTGTAATTGTCTCTTTACTTTTCTGTGTGCCCTATTAGACTCTTGAGGTCCCTGCGAACAATGTTGGGGTCTGTTGTATTCATTTTACATCCTCAAGGCTTAGTATAGTACCTGGCAGATAGGTGGTACTTAGTAGTGTATGTTTATTGAATCAATGAGTGGTTGACCTACGGTTACACCAGTTACCATCTTCTCTCTCCTGTTCACATATTCTCAATTCTATAGGATGGTTCCCTTTGGCCATCCCACATTTCAAATACCTTTTTTTGTGTGTGTGTGGTGAAATATGCATAACATAAAGTTTGCCATTTTGAAGTGGCATTAAGTACATTCACCATATTGTACAACCATCCCCAGTATCCATCTTCAGAACTTTATCATCATCCCAAATAATCTCTGAACCTCTTAAATAATACCTCCTCATCCCCCCTTGCCCCCATCCATTAGCAACTTCTATTTTCTATCTGTGAATTTTTCCACTCTAGCTACCTCATGTAAGTGGAATCATAAAATATCTGTCATTTTTGTGTCTGGCTTATTTTCCTTAGCATAATGTTTTCAAGGTTCATCCATTTTGTCAAATATCAGAATTCCATTCCTTTTTATAGTTGACTAATATTTCGTTGTCTGTCTACCACATTTTAAAAAATTCATTCAAAAACAAAACAAAACAAAAAAACAAACAAAAAATATAAATAAAATAAAAAATTCATTCATCCGTTGATGGATACTTGGGGTTGTTTCTACCTGTTGGCTATTGTGAATAATGCTGCTAAGAACATGGGTGTACAAGTATCTGTTTGAGTCCCTGCTTTCAATTCTTTTGGGTGTATACTTAGGAGTAGAATTGCTGATCATGTCAAACAAGAATTATCTTGCTTGCCATCTTTATGATGTGAAGTGCCAAAAAATGTGAGATAGTCTTGACCATGAAGAACTTCATCATCTGAGGAAAATGCTTATAGATCAGATGAAGAAAAACTAATTTTCATGTTACCTGAAATCTGTCCAGAAAGACTTTAAAAAGATAGAAGTTATTATTTAAACCATAAGCTTTTTTTTTTTTAAGTTGAGAATTACGTTTTATTTGATGGACTTGCTAAGGACTTAAGCCTGGAAGACAGCCTCTCAGATGACTCTGAGGGACTGCCCTGAAGAGGTAAGGGAGGAGCCAGGATACATAGGAGTTTTTGCAAGAAACCAGGTAGTAGGAACATCAAAAGATTATTGTTAATTAAAGAAAAACAGGGACTTCCCTGGTGGTCCAGTGGTTAAGACTCCAGGCTTCCACTGCAGGGGGTGTGGGTTCGATCCGTGTAAACCATAAGCTTTTAAAAATGGATCTCTTACTCTCTGATACATCTTACTTCACCAACCATAATTTGCAATTGTGATGGGAGAAAAGATTAGGTAGAAGTGGCATAAAAGGCTTTGGGACATAAATTTGGCCCTCTCCTGTTTTACCAGAATCTCCTTTTTAAAAATAAAGGATGTAATTTTGGCATCATTTTTCTTGAAAAGTCCACAATGGTTTCTTGCCTGTATCTAGGAGAAGGCCTCTGGTCTGGTCTATCCACTTAGGTCTCATGAGATCTCGACCAGGTTATCTAACCTTCCTCAACTGAGCTTTTTCGTCTTCCTTAGTTTCCTCATATTAATACATGCTTCAGAAGGGACCCTGGGAGTCAGTAAGTATGAAAGCTCTTTAACTGTGATCTGCTCTACAGATGTGAAGAGATAATATTTTGTACATCTATTAAAAGCCTACTTTTCCAAGATTATAGCATAGGCAATCAGGAATTTTTTCTACGCAATTTTGTGCCTTTTAATATTTTCTTCATTTCTAATCAGAATACTTGAGAAAACAGTAGCCTATTTGCCAAAAGGCATTGGAAGAACCTGCTCTGAGTTTCTGTTTATATATGACTAAATCTAGCCCTGGATCTCTAATTCACATGTGAGTAAGTTTAAGACAGTTGAACCAGATGATGTGTTGTAAGCAGACTTTTAAATGCTTCCTGTTTTGACCTCTCCTGACACGCTACCTCTTTGCAGCAAAGCAGGTGTGTTGGTTATGGTCCAGTAAAATTCTGTACACTGTGTTCCTTTTTAAGTGACTTCTGACCTTAACGGTAGTTTTGGGTTTCTTCATTTTTCTTCTTAGCACATTAAGGAAACCTTGAGGATTGTTTAATCACCTCTGAAGCCCAGGATAATTAAGATGTAGCATGTTCTGTTCCAAAATGCTTCACTTTATTTTAACACTTTGCTCATCAACCCTGCCTAATTTTGTGGCTATCTATTATGAGGAAACAAGTTCTACAGTAATGTGTATCTATATTCCCTCCTTCTCTGCTAGATATTAGCATCAGTCATTTTTCGTTAGGCTACACTTAGGACCCAAATCCAGGAGGCCTCTTTGTCCTGCATAGTAATATGTACTGCATATTTGGAGTGTCAGAGGATGGGAAACAAGCCTTTCAGAGATAGAACGGGATTTAGACCTACCTCTTAGGAGATCCCATCTTATTCATATGCTTTCTCCTTTTATTATTCTAATTCAAGGTGCAAAATAGGGGAAGGGGTGTTAAAGATCATTCCACCTCATCTCTTTTTTGTGTGGACATGAGTCTGAGGTGACCTACCCAAAGTCACATGGCAGGGTGGTGGCAGAGTGAGGATGAGAGACCAGGGCTTCTGAGTCCTAGTATGATTTTTCTCCCACTACATTATTCCTTCCAGTAAAAAATAAAACAAAACAAAACAATCTCCCTCCCTAAGAGAGGTTAGTTGTGTTGCTAAACTATCTGTGTTTAAATACGAGCATCTCTTTCTCATATGCATATTGTAGGCAGCTTAGGTTTTAAAATGGCCATATCATTTCAGGCGCTGCCTCTTTCTTTGGGCCCCAAACCCCTAAAGTTTTTGGCATTAGAAGTATTAATCTCATTAAATTCTGACCCTGTGAAAACCCCATGTCTGACTCTTTGGCCTATAACATCACAGGAAGTTTCTACCAAAGTCAAATAAAAATAATTTCTTCTGTTATTTGTCTCTGATACTGCTTCTTTCCATTAGCGTTGATATTTAGCACTTGAGGTCCTTTAAAGCAATATATAAATCCTCTCTAAAGAAATAAAAGGAATACTCTTACTAGATGCTAAGGAATCACTGGGCTTGTAGGATCTCACCAGATACTTCTCTTGAAACGTTGCATTCTTAGCATAAGTTATCTTTAATACTAGACCTCTTATATATACAACATCATTAAAAGCAATTGGGGGGGGAGGCTTGAATTTAGAAAACAAAGGACTATCACATGTGAAATACAACATTTCTCCTGCTAGCTTTTGACTGTGTGCATCTCTTGTCATTTTTAAACCTGACGCTCAGGGTGGAGTGACAATTTTGTGGAAGGCCAGGGAAGATAGAAAGAACTACTGTGAAACAGTAAGGGAAGTGCTTTTCCAGCCACATTGGCAGTGCTAATTTATACAGTCAGTGTGAGAATAAGGTTGCTTTTGGTTTCTGCTTTCCCTTCAGTTCCAAATCCTACCTGAATTAGAGTTGAGAGAACATAGGCTCGTAGGGAAATGCACTGGAATTAAGCAACTGGTTCTCAGATTAGGGGCACTTTTTCTGAAAGTAATCACATTTAAAAGATGTGTTTACTGCTTTTTTTGTGAGCTGTTGCTGAAGCCCTCCATTTATCTACATGTCCCTGTATCAACCTGTCTGGGAGAAATGGACAGTTAACATAGGTAAATAGAGAAGATTGGGTAGTTTAGAAATGAGTCACCATTCACATGGGAGTCAATGTGATGTAGTGGAAAGCACACTAAAATAGAAGTGGAGAGGCTAGGTTCTATCATTTACTAGCTGTGTGTCCTTATCCAAGCCGCTTAACTTCTGGGTCTTTTCCCATTTTGGTTGAGTGTTGATAGCAATACTAGCCTGGTCGAGCTTTCAGGTGTGTTGGGGGAGAATTCAATGTAATTATGCAGATAAAAGCTCTTTGGAAACTGTAACATACTCAGTAATTGAGATTATTATGATTACCACAAAGCCTGGTAGAATATCATTCAGATAAATTGAAGCTGTTGATTTTGGTAGTTGAATCTAATTTAGTAGTTACTTATTGATAACATCTATTTTGGTGCCCTGGTTTTCAATGATATCTAGCCCTATTATAATGACCTACAGTCTTTTTTTTTTTTTTTTTAAGATTTCATGGTGGAAAGGTTATTTGAGCCAGCCATGGAAAGATGGTTAAGATCTTGACAAGGAAAGGTGATGGCTAGAAAGAGTGACATTCCAGACAGTGAGAAAAGCATAAACAAAATATGGAAGCATTGTAATGTACTTTGCTCTGGGTAGAATCCAGTTAGGTGGATGCCTGGGTTAACAGGATGGGTTAGAAAACGAGGGCTCCAAAAAGTTGCTTGAGGAAAAACTATTAAATGCTATTTCAAGAAGCTGGGACTTGATTCTAAAGGAGCAAGAAGCCTTTGAAAATAGTTGAGAAAGGGAAACATAGGACTTAGCCACAAGTGGCATGAGGGGGTCTAAGAAAAAGGATTCCTAGCTTGGATAACTGTGTGACTGTTTACCCTATTAGTAGAGATAAAGAACTTAGGGGAGGGATGGGAGTTCAGAATGTGTATCGGCTTTGGCATCTTTGGGCACATCCCTTTATCTGCTCTGGCCTGCAAACAAAGGATTAAATAATTTCTAAGATTCCACTCAACTCCCAAGTTTTAATAATTCTTGGGATTTCATTTAGTAACCTATAATGGTGGATGAGCATTGAGAAATCTTCATTTCTCAGAGCCTTTCAGAAACTAGCTGCTGCATTTTTTCAAGAGGCAACTTTTGAATTTACCTCCTAGAATGTTTAATTGAACAAACATTATTTAAGCTCTGATTGTCTGCTTTCCTTTGAAGGGTTTCCTCCTTTCACAGCTCGGAATCTTTCTAGGCTCTCCCATAGGAATCCCCTGTGACTCCATTGGCTGCAACCTGCAGGGGTCTGCTGCCTTGAGGAAGTGGGCAAGTTGCTGGAATGAGTTTGTTCTCTTAGCCATTAGTGGCTAGGTCCTATTCGCAGAAGGTAAAGAGGCTTCTTCTCCCCTTAGCAGTGTTTCGTTTTTGCTTTGTTTGGGGAGTAAGGCACCAGAGTGTTCAAATGCATGACTGCCTGAGTTTAAATCCTAGTTATTGTTCGTTAGATGTATTTCCTTGGGCAAGTTACTGAACCCTCCCATGTCTCAGTTTCCATATCTGTAAAATGAAAATACTTACCTCAGTTTTGTAATGGAGATTAAATTGCTTAGAAGAGTGCCTGGCACTTAGTACTGTTTAAATATCTGTTAAATATTTTTATTGCTGATAGAGGACAGACCATTGTTTTAGTTTTCTTTAACAAATTTAAATGGTTTCCCATAGCCAACATCCTAGCTTCCCAGAATATCAGACACAGGGTTTTTTCCTAAAGAGGCAGCAAATGCCTTCTTGCAGAAAGAAAATATTTTCACTCTTGGCTTCCTACTGCCATCCCCCTACTTCCACCCTGTCTCCCATTCTTCTTCCTAAGTGCCTTCCTAAGGTTAACCCTGGTCAACCCTCTCTTTTGTCTGCTCAGGTCCAACAAGAGTCTCACTCGAGAGGTGACTTTGAATCTTCCCATTTACTCTGTTTGGCATTGACTTTTGCTTGTCTAGGCTCTGATGTTAGGTAGATCTTTTCCCCAGACAGACATGAGCCCTGAGCCAAGGAGTCGGCTTCTGTGTATAGCCAGTAATTGGATGTTTTCTCTGTGAGTTCCTGATGATGAAATTCATATTTCATCCAAGAGTATGACCATTTCAGAGGTTCTAGGAATGCCAGCTACTGTCTGTATTTTGGCCTTCAGTGTACCCCAGACTAAACTCATTCTTAAAATGTATTTGTTCTTCAGATCTTTGGGTTTCCTTACTGTGGTCATTATCAAGCTTTTCTTCTAGTTTATTTTTCTTATTTAGCCCCACTGACATTTCTTCAATATTACAGTCACCTGTACTGTTGCCCCAAACTGACCAGTATTGTAGTCCTCAGTTATATTTAAAACCCATTTTGTGACTTTTACATATTGTGTCTATTGTGTATGGAAAAGTAGCAGGATCAGTATAAAGACATGGGTAATGGCTCTTTTTTTTCTTTTAAATAAATAAATTTATTTATTTATTTATTTTTGCCTGTGTTGGGTCTTTGTTGCTGTGCGTGGGCTTTCTTTAGTTGCGGTGAGCGGGGGCTACTCTTCATTGTGGTGCGTGGGCTTCTCACTGCGGTGGCTTCTCTTGTTGCGGAGCACGGGTTCTAGGCACGCAGGCTTCAGTAGTTGTGGCACATGGGCTCAGTAGTTGTGGCTTGCAGGCTCTAGAGCTCAGGCTCAGTAGTTGTGGCGCACAGGGTTAGTTGCTCTGCGGCATGTGGGATCTTCCCAGGCCAGGGCTCGAACCCGTGTCCCTTGCATTGGCAGGCAGATTCTTAACCACTGCGCCACCAGGGAAGCCCTGGGTAATGTCTCTTAAAACAGGTAGTCAACATATGAACTCCTCTTCTGCACTGGACAGAATTTCCATCATCTCACTATCATAAGTGGAAAGGTGCTGCCCTTTAAGCCAGTGTGAAAGTCAAGCCAGTTTTAAGTCTTTTGGAAAAAGAGGTACATGTTAGGAAATCCTGAATGGTGATGAGTCAGCCTAACTGATCCAGATTGGCTGCATTTTCTACCACTGGCCAAATTCTGCTTCTAACTTCCATGGCACAGCCTTAGACATGCTTCTGTATGATAGGACTTTGACCCCCAAGTGCGTCTGCTACTTAATTCAGGTAGATTCCTAGGAAAGACTACCACTGAGGCTCGCTCTTTGGCAGCACTTCTGTCGGTGTGGGGTTATGGATGAGGGGTAGGACTCCCGGTGCTCTGCTCTCTATTTCTGGAGGCAGGGACAGGAACAGCACCTGACACGTAGATATGATGTTAGCATTGTGTTCAAGAGACTTAATAGGGCTTCATAAACCCATATTTCTAATAGTCCCCAATGGAATGCATTGTACCACAAGATGTTCCTTAACCCTGAATCACCAGAACTCAGTCTAAAAATCCAAACTTGTTCTCTTATATCTAAACAGTTGGGAATAGAGGAGAGTGAGTTGCCTTTGGAAAGTCAAGTTGATAGTTTCATCTCATTTTGGTCTTTGTGATTAATTATGACCTACAAAGGGGTTACTACTCTAGCAGGAACTTTGAATTTCCTGAATAGATTTCCCTCTGGTTAGCAGGCAGAGGAAGTACTGACTTTTTTCACTTTCCTGGGGTGGCCTGGGTACTATCTCATTGTCATGTCATTTGTTGTCTTCTTTTCCCTGATCTCTGTTTGGTGTGGTAATGAATAGCAAAGCAGAAAACTGGAGGCCTATGTGTATACTTATGGTGCCCATGCTGTGATTGCCAGAAGGCCAGAGAGCCAGTTTTCTAGTGAAACAGACTAATGTTCTAAGAATTGCTTTCATTGAGAAAGAGAACAAGGGGGGTGGGGGGTGGGGAGGCGTGGAGGTGGAGCATAAAGGAATAAGGAATATAGAGCATTCCTAAACTTAGATTCTTAAGTCAGCCATTTAGAGTTTCATGGGAAGACAAAATGAGAAGTAGCTGTCCCAAGGGTTTTATCATTTCAGATATCCTAGATCTCTATTCTAGAAAGTTTCCACTGATGGTAGAATAAAGTTTTGATCTTATGCATCAAATCTCAGACTGGACATGCATTTGTCTCTAACAACACCAGGCTACCCTTATGTGGTATGTATCAACTTCATGGAATTGTAATGATTGATTTAGTGGAAAGTGCTCTGAACTTGGAGATGGAAATACTCAGTTTAAATCCCAACTGCCCTTCTTTCTAACATTGTAACTTTGAATAAGACTTTGAACCACTGGCTCCTCTGTTTCTAAATCAGCTTAAGGGGATAATAAAGCCTACTTCACACAGGTGTTGTGAGGACTGAATGAAATAATGTATGTGAAAGCACTGAGCAGCACAATGCTTGCTTAGATTTTTCTTTTTTCTTAGTCTAGGGAGGGATGTATATCCACCCATTAATATTATGGATGTAATTGTTCCACATTTTTTGCTTTTAGGCAGAAACTTCTGTAGATGACCATTAATTCCTCTTACAGTTAATGTTCAAAACAAACCAAAAACTGAAACTTCAGTGCTTGTATATAGAATAGTAAGCTCAGACATTTTGCTGGTAGTATCAAAACCATGGGCCTGTGATTTCATATATGTAAACTAAAGAATCGCAATCTTGGCAACTTTGTTTTTTCACCATTCTAAAGCTGGAAGAATTAATGAGAACTGGAAGTAAGAGTGTTATTGTAATCGGGAGCCATTTTGTACAAAATAAAGGATAAATTTGTTTATAAAACATTGCGTTTTGGTAAAAACAGATTATGAGAGAGAGCAAATTGAGTAGAGAGTGACATCATAGTAATGCTGAGAATAAAAAGCATGGTGGGAAAAATCGATCATCATGTGCTTCCAAGCATACTAGAGTTAAAAAGAAAGTGTGCTTATATAGGAATTTGTTATTTTTCTGTGTGTGGCACATCTAAATAACAACGTAATGAGACCAACATAGAGGGAGGAGTATATCAACCAAGGAGAGTGGACATTGCTTTATTTCCCATCTGTGGTAGTTCTGGGTCTTCCCTAAATCTGTAGTCCTGTTTATACTAGTGCCCCTGCCCTCCTGGCTGGATTTCATAGAGTTTCTGCTGATTTATTATCCAAACTCCTATCTTTAGTTGGGGCTTCTTTTGTGCCCAGAGATATGAGTGATAGCGATGCTCTCCTGATCCACATTCCGGGGCTCTCACCTAACTGGTCGCCATCATTTGTTTCTCCCTTTTTGGCCTTTGATGTAGCTGAGTATGCTAGCCAAATCTCTTTAGAACAAACTTTGTGGGATGGTTGTAACCTAATGAGCTCATTGCTGGTAAAATCTGTTTTTTTTCTTCTGGGCTGAAGGTGGTAAATGTGACAGATAGGAAATACAGCCTATGGTGGGAAAGGCAAGAGCCGATGCTGCCTATAGGTTTGACTGTCCCTGTCATCTGGGGTTGCTGTCAGCTGTCCTGTGTCTGGGGTGACCCCCAACTCATAGCACTTGAATTCATGCTCTCTTTTGTTAATTTGTGGAATATATTGGCTGCTGAGGTGAGCAAGGTTCCTAAACCTCCTACCCAGTGTACTGAAGAAAATAGTCATCCAGTGTTCACCTTAAAATACAGCTTGTGATTTTTGCTCTTTAGTCTTTGTCTACATGCATATTTTTATATAACTGCAGTCATTTTATATATTCCTTTTTTCCATTTGTGTCGTAAACATTTTCCATGTATATTTGTAGGACTCACAAATTATAGCATAACAGCTACATAATGATAATGATAACTGTGATGTATAGCTTTGATATATCACAGTTTCCCCCTCTTGTTATTTACCAAGGCTGTATCTGGTTTCTTGGTGCTTTTTTGTTTGTTTATTTGTTCTTGTTTGTTTTTTGTCATGGGAGGCATCAAAATGAACATCTCTCTGTAGTGTTTTACCCAGAGAGAAATCTCCAGGAGCGAGACCCAGGATATGAACACTTTAATGGCTCTTGTTTTGTAATGTCATATTTTGTTTTCCAGAGAAGCGGCACCTTTTTACAGTGCTACCAGTGTGCCCACAAACCCCTTTAAAAGCAAGGCTTTAAATGTTTAGCACAGGAAATGCCCTTGCTTTTAGATGGATCTTTTCTTATTCTGAGGAAAGAACCAAGCAGGATTTATAAGCCCTAGCTAGAAAAGCTAGAAGTGACTAGCTTTTCCTAAGCTGGCAGGAAACATTGACTGTGTTGGGCTGCTGACTGCACAAAGCCCTGGCGTGGCTACATTTGTCATACGTCTCGCTTCTGGCACTGAGCCACCAAATGATTTTTGGTGAACTGTTTTTACCTCCTCACATCAGATGTGAGAGCTCAAGTTGGAGCTTTCGTTATAGTTTTCTGCTGGTAGAATGTTGTAGAAATACAGTGGGTTTGCTGTATAGTCTTAGTAACTTAAAAAAATGTCCTGGTATGTTTAGAATGACTATGTTTTTTCTATTTGATTCCTTTGCTCCTTCGAAAAAATTAAAACATTAAGCAAGATAAAGAACGTCTGATGTAGCCAAGAGCCTCTACTTGAACCTTCTGTCAGGACTATTTATTTAAAGCATTGTTAAGTTTCCATGGTTCATGTTATCTCAGGGTATCTTGTGAGTTAATCTTGTGATATGAACCCTGTGGTCCCTACTCTGTTTGCCCCTTCTCTGCTAACTGTGTCTTATTTTTCACAGTGAACATAAAGATTCTGAAAAGAAACACAAAGAGAAGGAGAAAACCAAACACAAAGATGGAAGTTCAGAGAAGCATAAAGACAAACACAAAGACAGAGACAAGGAAAAACGAAAGGAGGAAAAGGTACAGAACTTTCCAGTGGGGAATGAAGAGGTGTGGGATGTACTTTTCATTTTGTTTACCTTGTAAAAGCAGGTATTGAAAGTACCTTCATTGACTAGTAAGATTCCCTGGGCTTTGAGTGAAAAAGGTCTGTGTCAGGAGACGTCAGAGCCAACCAGAGTCTTAAACTATGAAAACCAAAGCCCTTTACCACTGTATTTCATGCACCAAACCTATCCATATCAT
This sequence comes from Balaenoptera musculus, assembly GCF_009873245.2. Classification (NCBI taxonomy): domain Eukaryota; kingdom Metazoa; phylum Chordata; class Mammalia; order Artiodactyla; family Balaenopteridae; genus Balaenoptera; species Balaenoptera musculus. The sequence continues at coordinate 19,026,631 of NC_045799.1, read as the reverse complement.
TACCTTACTTTATATGGCAAATGGATAAATTGAGGGATGTAGGGTTTCTGGGAAAGTCAGTTTTCTTTCATGGGGAAAGTTAATTCTGCTAGCCAAATCTCTGTAGAACAAACTTTGTGGGATGCTTGTAACCTAATGAGCTCATTGCTGGTAAAATCTGTTTTTTTTCCCCCTGGGCTGAAGAAGGTGGTACATGTGACATGCACATCTGGCTGTGAATAAGTAGTAGTACTGTGCATAGACTTTTTTAAAAAAGTTTTTATATTAGTTTCTAAAAAGGTAATGCTGGATGGACTTGCTAAATTCAGACAATATGAAATAGGGAATAATAGTGAGAAATACGTCTCCCTTTTACCCTCAAATCACTGTCGTCTATCTTTCCCTTTCTGGAGACAGCCACTGTACTATTTTTTGTATTCTTCCATTGGTACCCTCTGTGTGTGTGTGTGTGTGTGTGTGTATGTGTGTATGTATATGTATTCCTCTGTGTGTATGTGTGAAGATTTTTGTAATGTCTGGAAAGTTGAAGGAGGGCAAACGTAAATATACTTTGCGTAAATCAGAGAAGATAGGAAATAAAGTACTCCTTTTTGTTTTGTTTTGGTGTTTTATTTCCTGTCTGCACTGCCAAGGGCAAATCCTTGAGAGGTGGAGTATATTTATTGAGGGAGAGGGACCTACCATCATTTAAAGGTAAAAAGCCACCATTTTGAAGGGAAACGTTTCTCAGTAAATTGGACAGTTCATCTGAAGAATTGTAAAAAAGGAGTCTTAGAAGAGCGTCAAGACCTTTGGTCCACCTGTTTAGTTTTGCTAACAAGAAGAGTCAGTCTGGGATCAAGATGCCCCAAGAGTGGAGGCCAGATCATCTCAAGTAAGGTAGAGGCTTCTTCAAGTTTAGTCCTTTTAAGGTACTAATCAGTTACTGTTGTTTTACCTTTCAGATTAGAGCCTCTGGGGATGCAAAAATAAAAAAGGAGAAGGAAAATGGCTTTTCTAGGTAAGATTCCTCTGCTGACTTGGCTTCTCTTTCTCTGTGTGCATCCAGTAGGCCAGCTGCCCACGTTACAGTGGTGTCTGATCTTACCTAAAATGCACTGACTGGCCATCTCCAGGTTTTCGAGGAAGTTGGCAGTGAAAGGACTTGGTCTAAGCCAATGTGAGCATTTCTAGAGTGCCATTTAGTGAGACTGACCAGCACATTTTCTAGAAGGCTGTTATGAGTGGAGAAGGTTGACAGAAAGAAGCTTTTTTAAATTGAGATATAATTTAACATTCCATAAAATACACCCTTTTAAAGTGTACAGTTTATTGGTTTTTAGTATTTCACAAGGTTATATAACCTCCCCATTATCCCTATCTAATTTCAAAACATTTTCATCACCCCCAAAAGAAACTCTATACTTAGTAGTAATTTTGGAGTTTCCTGAAAAACCCCTACTCTGAACCCCTACTCTGAATTGCCCCTTTTCTGAGGCTCATATATAGAAACTAACTTGATCTGCATTTTAGGGACCGGTGTAGATTTGAGTAGAAATATTTTATCTCTTTTCCAGAAGGAAAGGAAAATACGCACAATCTAGAGGTCACTTTTCCTTTACTTTTTGGGGCCATTTTGATTCTGTTTTCCTCATCAGCCTCAACTCCCTAAAATAAGCCCGAATGTCTCCTCTGGTTTCAAAAAAACCAGAACTTACATGATCATATATTCTCACCTGCTCCACTGAATGGCAGGATGGATTTACGAGGAGTTGTGGGGAGTATTTGCATTACTGTCCAGGGCAAAGTGTTTTGACAGTTTTGCTTCCTTGAAACTTTGAACTTTCAGTTTCGTTTGAGAACATTTTTGAGAATTGTGCCATTTACTCTGGGTCCCTTAGACCAGGGAGAAGCAAGTGCCCTCTTCAGGCATGTTCTGTAACTGTTCTAGGAATGCAGAATAGTAAAATTCAAGAAGCATTAGAGCTGTAAGCTGGGCATTCTGATTTCTTAGATAACAGTGACTGAACACAGGGCAACTATTTCCTGCCAGGAGACTGCCTTGAACTTTTATGAAACTAAGATATGATTAGACTCTCTGGACTTGGTGTGGAGTCCTGGGTTCAGTTTCAGACTTTCTGGGCTAGACGGTCAGAAGCATACCCTTCGAGGCAGTGGTCTCTGTGTTCACTTTGCTGGACTGCTCTCTAGCTTGCATCTGTATCGTGGTAGAGAATCCACATGCTTCACTGGATGGAACAGTTTTCTGGTAATTGTTTTAAAAATTCTTTCTTCAGGCCTAGTAACCATTCCCAAGTGTTTTTAACTTCACTCATGACAGTACTAGGATCTAGCATTTACTTAACTAGTTGGGTAAATGGCAGCATTTCTTTCTTTCTGGTGCAAAGCTTTTGGAGATTTTGGACACTTGGGGCTGTGTCAGTGGTTTCCGTCGTGGGGAGAAACAGCTATAGAGGTCAGCATTTGGGGAGTGTGCATAAATAAGGAAAGAAAGCTAATCTGTTTAAACATTCATATTCATTTGCAAGCAAGGGGATCCAGTATGCTTGGGGTGGGGGTGGGGGTGGGGGGACAGCATTGAAACCCTGTGAATATCCTTTCTTTGGCAGCTAAATCTGGATGCTTTTCCCTTGGCCCCCCTAGAGATGAGTGGCTTTGTGTCTGGAGGCCATTCCCTGTGCCGAGTTAGTTAGCTTTGTAGATGCTTCTGGCTGTGAGCAGTGCAGTTCCGACAAGATGTGCCAGGCCAGGGAACATCCCAGGCTGTGGTGATTGCTGGTCCCATTGGTTGTTTTTTTTTTTAATGTATTTATTTATTTATTCATTCATTCATTCACTCACTCATTTATTTATTTATGGTTGTGTTGGGTCTTCGTTGCTGCACGCGGGCTTTCTCTAGTTGCAGTGAGCGGGGGCTACTCTTCATTGCGGTGCGCGGGCTTCTCATTGCGGTGGCTTCTCTTGTTGCAGAGCACGGGCTCTAGGTGCGCGGGCTTCAGTAGTTGTGGCACGTGGGCTCAGTAGTTGTGGCTCGTGGGCTCTAGAGCACAGGCTCAGTAGTTGTGACACACAGGCTTAGTTGCTCCGCAGCATGTGGGATCTTCCCAGACCAGGGCTCAAACCTGTGTCCCATGCATATATGGCAGGCGGATTCTTAACCACTGCGCCACGAAGGGAAGTCCGGTCCCATTGGTTTTTTAACTTGTTCCTTCCTCTTTTTGGTTCAGGATAGTCATCTAACAGAATCATCTTTTTATATTCAGAAGGCAGAATCTTAAGAAAAATAGGACAAGGTACTCTTCTGTGTATAAAGTAAGTAAACCAAAGGAGGAAGTTGAACAGTGAATAGATTTGGCTTAGAATGACTTCAGTTTGTTTTGGGCCTCAAGTTTGTGGAATACATTTTTATTCCTTTTTTTGTGAAAGCTGTATTTTAGCTTTTGGAGCACTAGAATAATCAATTCACATTGCTTGAGGGATCAGATACACAGACCCCTCAAATAAAGAGAGGAAACAACTTAGGTTTGTTCCTGTTGTGGTGTGGGTTCCGTTGGCGTAGACAGCTAAGATGTAGTGGAAAGAATCCTGATAATAAGGAGTCCGGATCCCGAACCTTGATATCGCCTCTTCATCTGTAATTGAGATCAATACTGTCTACCTCACAGGGCTGTAGTGAGAATTAAGTGAGAAAAAGTGCTCATGGAAAACCTTTTAATATGTACACATGTATGTTATCCTTCCACTAGCTACTTCCCCCTACTTTGCATTACTTGATATAATGTAGATGTTCCACCACTCATTAACTAGCAATTTTTTTCTCTTTAGTCCACCATTGATTAAAGATGAACCTGAAGATGATGGCTATTTTGCTCCTCCTAGAGAGGATATAAAGCCCTTAAAGAGACCTCGAGATGAGGATGAGTGAGTATTTCTTATTACTTTAATTTTTTTAAACAAAAAGGAGTCGTTCAGACAATAATACACAGAACAACTGCATTAGTTGACTTTTACTCATTAGGAATTTGTGATTAATAGACTGGGTGACTGATTTCTCTTTGAATTATGAGAAATAGGGTTTCCTTAATAAATAAGTAGTGTGCCTGAGGCTTAAATGGAGAATATATATTTACACTTTTCTTATGTTTTTTCTTATTAAAAAGGTAATGCATATTTACTGTTGGAATTTCAAATAATCCAGAATTCACAAAGAATATTTAAATTATTTAAGTTACTTTAAGTTTATCATCACCTACCACAGATAAGTTTTCATTGCTGAAGCAGTTTTTCCTAGGATCTGTGCCTGTTAGTACCTTCTGAGTGAAGTTTCCATGTATAGAAGTAATAAAATTGCTCTTACTTAAAACAGTTATTTGAGACTTACATGTTCCTCTTTCTCAGGTTCAGTCACTGAGGTTAAATCCTGTTCATTATTTTCAGTCTTGCAGAGTTTATTATGTTTTGGGAATCTACAAAGGATTTATGGTAGAAGATGGATGGAAAGGGAGGAGGGAAATACTTAATGAGCTCATTTGTATATATTCAGAATTCATAGAGAATTTCTTTCCTCCCCTTTCTTTTCCAGTTATTACTTTGTGGTAGCCATTGTTGCCCTGTGTGTGTGCTTCCCAGATTTCTACCTTCTAGTGTTGTCTATTTTTGTATGGATCCCTCTACTCCACTGCCCTTCCAGGCCCGCGTCTAGTATAAAGTTGTTTTGTTCTATATAGGACTATAACTGTTGGTCCTTGGTCTGGCCTTCTTTACTTTCTCCATTCCTGTTCTTGACTGTAGAATGCCCAGCCAAGAGTAATAGCAGCCACGCCTGCCTTGGAGGCCGCCAAGAAGAGTTTGGAGGTCCTAATCCTATTGGTGAGAACTACTGAGTCACAATTGTGTTAACTGCGTATTCATGTTCCCCTTTCTAGTGCTGATTATAAACCTAAGAAAATTAAAACAGAAGATACCAAGAAAGAGAAGAAACGAAAACTAGAGGAAGAAGAGGTTAGTAAAGAGACTTAGGCCCTTTGGGGCTTGAGTTTGGAATAGGGAGTTTTCCGTAAAATAACTTCTGAAGGCCAAATGGGTTTTAGGAATTTATTGCTCTCTTGTAGAGGAAACACTGGGAAAAACTCTTAAGTGTGTTACAGTGGCTGCGGCACTGTTAGTTTTAAGATCTCAGCCTTCCTGGGTGTCTACCCATAGCTATGCTGCCAACTGACATGTTCTTGGAGAAGCTGTGCTGTCTTCATACATACCGGGGAAGTATTAGCAAGAAATCATTTTGGCTTACAACCCAGAAGGGCTTTCCCTAGGAATGTTTTTTAGTGCTTTCTCATATCTAACAAAGCTTGCTCGTCACTCATTTTGGGTAACTCTCCCTATTTAAAGTCCTTTAAATGGGTGTCCCTTGGATACAGGATTAAATCCAAGCTCTTTACAACTTCTCCCGATCTGGCCCCTGCATCTTGTGCCTCTTCTCTAATTTACCTTGTTCCAGCCTCACAGACCTCCTTTGTTTCTTTCCACACCAGATTCTTTTGTGCTTCAGGGCTTATGTAACACATGCTGTTCCCTCTGTCTGGAACACATATACTCTTCCTCTTTTCTTTCTTCTCCTAGCTTATAACCTTCCTTAAAATCTCAGTTTCAATTCAGTTACTTTTCTAAGGGTTCTATTTGATGCTTGTGGTAGATTTAACATATACTAATATGGTTCCTTCTTTTAACACTGTCTATTTCTTGGACTAGAAACTGTGGGCGAGTAATTCAAGAAAAAGATGTCAGAAATTCACAGGGGTCTTAATCTTGCACTCTCCTAAGAGAAGAAGGGGTTGAGTAAGTTATTAGCTTTGCTGCATTTGAGTTTAGCCATTGTCTTGGACAAAATGGATTCACAAGTATAAAGTCGATAGCTTGAAGTATCGTCAGTAAAGATAGTGATAGTAAGGGGCAGTGAGTCTTAAAAGTGTGATCTATCATAGTAGTAATAATATTAATAATTCAAATTAAATGTACTAGATGCTTACAGTGTGCCAGGCACTATTCTTCACGCTTTATAGGTATCATTTCATTTAATCCTTACAACAGTCCTTAGAGATAAATATTGCTACTATTATCTCCATTTTACACATGCAGAAACTGAGGTACGGAGAGGTTAAATCATTTGCCTGAGGCCACACAGATACCAAGTGGTAAAGCCGGGATTTGATCCCATGTGGTTTGATTCCAGAGCCAGCACACTAGCTGCCATGTTATCCTGCTTCCTGTGGGACTTTGCTGATCCTCCAAATCCACAAGAAGGCAGAAGGAGTGTCTTTAATGAAATCATATTAAGAATATGAATGAGTAGGTGAGCCGTAGAGAGATGATCAGGGCCTGCATTTAGGGAATTGTAGCTTTTCTGACAACTAGCCTGTTCTTGGCAGAAGCTCAAGTGTATAAGAGCCAACTCAAGGAATTGAGAGTGAAATGTTGAGTAGTGAGTATGATAGTCACTCCACTTTCATGTAGATTACCAGTACAGAGCAGTCAATAAAGAAATGTAAAACTTTAGCTCTCCATGCGTTCTGTATTGCCTTTATACTTATGTTGCATTTATGTAAAATAATACCTTTCTCTGGGTTTCACAGAGGTTAGTAATAACTGTTAAAACCATTTGGGAGAAAGAATGGTTGACTTCATTTATTTAATTGTCTTAGCAACCCTCTCCCTACAGGGGAGGGAATAAAAAGCAGGCTGAAAGACTAAATTAATACCCAGTCTTATTGTGGTAGGGACCCCAGATGGCAAGATCAGTCATTAAACCTCACTTGCTGGCTATGGTGTTTTTCATTTCTGGGAATTGTTCTGAAGTCTCCTAGTGACTGATAATCCCATTTTGAGGCTTGAAAACATACGATGTAGCCAATAGTTAGTTTCCTGATGAAACCATCTGCATGCCTGTTCAGAAGCTGTTCAGAGAATGTCTTAACTGAAAAACATTTCCTTTTCCTGTGGTGTGTTTCAGCCTAAACAGTAAACATTATCTGAATTAATGCAATTCTCTAGTATTTTCTCTTCCCAGACATACTTACACGTTTATATTCTCCATTCCTATTTTAAACTATGTGTAGTAATGTAGTCTTTCCCCTTTGTACACTGGAGGCCATTTGCTTTCTCTGAGGTTATCTGATTACCATCCTATCATGTGTAGTCCTAGAATGTTTATATATTCCAGCCATTCCCATGAGTCACATTCTACTATTTTTCTGGTAAACTTGGGCTCTCATCATAGTCAATAGCAGCTTTTTGACATTGAGCAAGTGACAAAACCTGTTTCAGAGTTTCCTTGACTATAACTGGAAGAGGTCAAACCAAACTATAAAGTTCTTTCAAGTTCTGCCATTCTGTAACTGATTTTTTAAGATGACTCAAAACCATTTTTCATAGCTATATAAAACTTGCTGAATAAAGACTTAAATTATATTGAATAGTTAGGACAAAGGAAAATATTCTTCAGAAGAGTTTCGATTCCGTTAAGCAGGACCCCCACCTCTTGAATAGCACATTTTTGTCTGGATGTGTGTGTGTGTGTGTGTGTGTGTGTGTATTGATGGATTTTACTTGTTTATGTTTGTTCTTTTTCTGTGCTACTGTGACAGCTCATCTAGGGTTACAGTTCAAAGGAATACTATCATGGGAATTGGTAATTGTTGTAGGACTTCCCGAGTACTTGCTTGCCTACTGCTTCATGACTTTGTGTATGCAAATAGCAGTAATAAAGTATTTCCCCCCCAGACTCAATCAGAAATTTCCTTTCAAATTGTATATGTAATACATTAAAAGTCTCCTGTACCTGTTATTTGGTGGTATTAGAAGAGGTGTAAAGATGAGAAGATTTTAAAATAAGTGAGGATAATACCCTGGGATTACTCTGTCCGAAACTCCACTGAGGCTAAAAAAATACAATTTCCCAGGCTCTTCCCTTACAGAATGAATGTTTTTAACTACTTTCTTAGGTAATCATGTGTCTGGGAGTTTTAGGAAATATCGCTTTAGAGAAAAGTACCAATAAATTTTTATTCGTCTATCAAATTGAGAGTATTGGACTCAAGAACTTCTCCAGTTCTCATATTCCATGATTCCAGTTTTTCTGTCTAATGGCTCCCCAAAACTACTTCGAGCAGTGTAATTGGTCCTTATTTAAGTGCTTTCTCACCATGTTTCTTTGTAGGATGGTAAATTGAAAAAACCCAAGAATAAGGATAAAGATAAAGACAAAAAAGTTCCTGAGCCAGATAACAAGAAAAAGAAGCTGAAGAAAGAAGAGGAACAGAAGTGGAAATGGTAATATTTCAGCACTGGGTTAAAATGTTAGCTCTTTTATTCTACAACCTAATGAAACAAGAATATTGAGTATTAAAATGAATAGCTTGATATTTGTGGGAGGAGGGAAGTACTTAAAAGAATCTCTCTGGAATAACATTCTGAAATAAGTTCTGCAGGACCTAGTGAGAACATTAACTACCTCTTACCCTATTGGATCTCAATACTATGTCCCACCCTATTGAACAGAGTGAACTATAGAAGTCCTATATATATATATATATATATATATATATATGGAAATTTAGCATATGAATAAAGTTGCATTTAAAATGAGAGGGAAAAGATGGATTGTTCTATAAATCATGTTGGGGAAATTGCCTATTTGTTTAAAAAAAAAACCTCCACAAGAAAACCTGGGTGAATATTTTTATAATTGTAGAATAACGAAGACCTTTTGAAGCAAGACATATAAGCAGAGCCATATGGAAAATATTTATAAATTTGATAAAATTAAAATCTTCTATATGGCAAATCAACAAACTCATGCCATTAAAAAAAAAATCCTAAAGGATAATATTTGTACTACAATGGGCTAAGATTCCTAATATGAAAAAAAAAGTCTTTTAAAACAATTAATGAAAGGAACAGTCTGATAGAAAAATGAGGAAAAGGCAACTCATTAAAGAAGATAAATGATTAACAAACATCTTAAAATATGGTGAACCTCACAAGTAGCAAAGAAAGATGCGAAGAAAAATAATAAATGAAACATCTTTTTGTTTAATTTGTCTCAGATTAGGAAAGATTAATAAGTATCAAAACATCTAGGGTTGTAAATATGAGAAAACAGGCATTCTTCTTCACTGTGGGGAGTGAAGATTCAGACAGTTTTCAATGGAGGACAGTTTAGCAATAACAGGTTATTTCTAGATGTTTAGAGTTTTGAAATAAACTTGTATTTTTAATACTGGTTGTTCTTAAAACTTTGTATTATTTAGCCACTACATCTATACTATACATGATTTGTTTATGTTGAAAAAATTCCAATGATTCAGAGGTATACGAGTTAGAAAAAAATGACAGTTCCCTTTCCTTCTTTCTCCCGTTCCCATTTTTCTTTTCTAGCTTTGAGGTAACCACTATTTGTAGTTTGGTATGTAGAGTTCCAGAGCCACTGGTATGCATTTACTCTATGGCTTTTGTAATAGAGAACAGTAATCTCACCAGTACCTCTGAGCAAAGGGGAAACATCAGTGTCCAGAGAGGTGGCTGAGAGGAGCAGAGCTGCAGTGGCAGAAAGGCTCAGCACAGCTGTGCAATCGGCATTGTTGGTGTGGACATATGTGGGGTTAAAAAAGGAAAGTGTAAAGGAAAAATACAGAGCAAAGGAACTCTGGGCCTTTCTGGGGTCGGTCAGAAAACTAAAGAACATGTGTTTTTATTTTCCTCATTTTTATTTCATTTTTTTCCTTTGAAATTAATCAAAGTTTTTAGTGATGGAATATTGAAAGGCTTTTATGACCTTTAATAAAAAAATTTTTTTAAGATGAAATGAAGTGATTCTATAAATCAGGGGTTATTATTGGGAGTGGTGAGTTAGTAATTCAATTCGTCAGTTTGTTATGTCTCTGGGTTCTGTGGTTGGGTGCTCAGTAAGTTTGTTGAGTGAACAAGGTACTTTCTTTGTCATCACAAGCTCTCTGCTGCCTTCCCCCTTCCTTTGGAGCCCTGGCTCTTATTGGGCCTGGAAGCAGATGTACTCTTTTTCTAGTCCAGCCTTTTGTGTGTGGAATTAGGTATCCTTGAAGGGTCTAATAGCCTAATTTTGCTTCTGTGGTTGAAATTCTTGTCAGTGTCACCACACTTTAATTCTGAGAGACTTGTGACCTATGGTTTTTATTCTTGTTTTGGTTTAAGTGGGACCATTGAAGATGGTAGGTTTGGGGCTGAGTAATCTTTGCTACAGCCTCCAGTGCATGCGTTTCTCAAGTCTGATTGTTAACTCGTGTGCATTCTTAAGCACAATGCTTGAAGGTACCACTGTAAGTTTTTAGAAGTAGAGAACAGGAATGACTGGCCTCTTAACCTATTGCTTGCCCTTTCTGTCACTGTAGGCTTGCCTGTTAGACTCTGAAGTCAGTGGTCCAGTCCTCAGTGACTGTCACTGAGAGCCTAGTCAGTGAACTTAAATGGCAGATACTCTCATTTTTACTACCTCTCTTGCTATCTCACTAAAAGAATTAACACCCTTTACCAGTTTGGCAAATGTGTAGATCTTTTGCTTCCCCCCCAGAGTCATAGACTTGTTCATCCTGCCAAAAAACAAGCCAACTTTGAGCCTTTTCTCCCTCCTTGGTAATTTTGGGAATGGGAAAATGGTCGGGATCCCTGTGGGTTTCTTTACTGTGTCACATTTTCTCCATAGAAACAATGTTACAAGTGGTGGCAGTATGCTCAGGCTTGTTCACAGAAACCTATTAAACCCAGCTCCCCCTATTTTTAAAAATTTTTTAAATTTTAAATTTATTTTATTTTTTATTATTTTTAATTAATTAATTAGTTTGTTTATTTATGGCTGCATTGGGTCTTTGTTGCTGCACACAGGCTTTCTTTAGTTGTGGCGAGCTGGGGCTACTCTTCATTGTGGTGCGTGGGCTTCTCGTTGCAGAGCACGGGCTCTAGGCACGTGGGCTTCAGTAGTTGCAGCACACAGGCTCAGTAGTTGTGGCATGTGGGCCCTAGAGTGCAGGCTCAGTAGTTGTGGCACACGGGCTTAGTTGCTCTGTGGCATGTGGGATCTTCCTGGACCAGGGCTCGAACCCGTGTCGCCTCCATTGGCAGGAGGATTCTTAACCACTGCACCACCAGGGAAGTCCCAGCTCCCCCTATTTTTAACTGTTACCCGTTGTAGCTATATAGAGTGTCAGCTCTGCTTTGAGTTGAGTGTACTTTTGTGTCAGGGTTGGCCTGTTGGAACATAAGTCCCATGTTTATTCGAAACAGATGATTCTTCATGAGAATATCTAGAAACTGGGGAGTTTGTTGATGGTGTTAAGTGTGATTAAGTACATGTTTTTCTTAACTTTGTTGGTGAACCATTGATGGGGGCCTTAAAAGGCCAACACTACTATTTTTATTTGTATAGTAGTAGTTGCTGATCCAATGATATCAGCATGTGTCATAGGATATGTTCTTTCTTTCTGTTTAAACTGAGGTTTAGTGTTGAGTGCATCTCTTAATTTGCTTAAATGGTTAAGAAGTTACCGTGAGCCTTCAGGATGAATGTGACAGAATAGAAAAAATTATAAAAAGTTGGACTCTTAATTAAAAAGCACTGGAGGGCTTCCCTGGTGGCGCAGTGGTTGAGAGTCTGCCTGCCAATGCAGGGGACACGGGTTCGAGCCCTGGTCTGGGAGGATCCCACATGCCACGGAGCAACTGGGCCTGTGGGCCACAATTGCTGAGCCTGCACGTCTGGAGCTTGTGCTCCGCAACAAGAAAGGCCGCAATAGTGAGAGGCCCGTGCACCGCGATGAAGAGTGGCCCCCGCTTGCCGCAGCTAGAGAAAGCCTTCGCACAGAAACGAAGACCCAACACAGCCAAAAATAAATAAATTAATTTAAAAAAAAAAAAAAAAAAAGCACTGGAGTTGGGAATTCCCTGGTGGTCCAGTGGTTAGCACTCTGCACTTTCACTGCTGGAACCAAGTCCTAGGATAAAGGAAAACATGGTGCTCTGGATCCCCATACAGTTACTCTGTGACTGCTATAGATAGGCTTCTTGCAGTTTCTCTCATCTCTGTACACACATCCATCCATACATAACGTATTTTCTCTGATTTGGAGAGTAAAAGATTCTGGGGGAAGTGTGCAGTTAAGTGATATTATAATACATTCACTTTGTTATGCAGTGATCCCCACCACCATCCGTCTCCAGAATTCTCATCACCTTACAAAACTGAAACTTTTTTAAACAATAACCCTCCTTCATTCCCCCTTTTCTCGCCCTCAGTAACTACCATTCTACTTTCTGTCTCTGTGAATTTGATTAATCTAGGTACCTTGTATCAGTGGAATCACAATATCTGGCCTTTGGTGACTGGATTATTTTACTTAAGAAAATGTCCTCAAGGTTCATTCATGTTGTAGCATGTCAGAATGTTCTTCCTGTTTCAGGCTGAGTAATATTCCATTGTATGTATAAACTCCTTTTTATTTATCCACTCATCTGTTAATGGATGCTTAGGCTGTTTCTACCTTTTGGAAGTTGTGAATAGTGCTGCTGTGAACATTTGTGTACAAATAATTTGTTTGAATGCCTGCTTTCAGTCCTCTTGAGTGTATTCCCAGGAGTGAAGTTTCTAGATCATATGGTAATTCTATGTTTAACTTTTTGAAGAACCGCCATATTGTTTTCCACAGCAGCTGTACCCGCTTCATTCCCACCAGCAGTGCACAAGAGTTCCAGTTTCTCCACATCCTCATCAACACTTGTTATTTCTGGTTTGTTTTTGTTTTTAAGAATAGCTATCCTAGTGGGTGAGAGTGCTATCTCATGGTTTTGATTTACATTTTCCTAATAATCAGCACCCTTGTCAAAAATTATTTGACCATATATGTTGACCTTGGTTTTATAGTAATGGTATTGTTACAGCACAGTTTTTGATACATGTAATTTTTATTTGATGTTTCTGAACTTTAAAACATTGGCGTTGGAAGATGACAGGAAGTAATAGAATATGCATAACTGGCCTCCAGAATAATTCTGCAGAACTGTAGGACTTTTCATTTTAAGATAGAAATACCGAAGATTAAAATCTGTGAAGTTTTAAAGTATTCTATCTGTAAGACAACTGACTGACTCTTTAAAAAACAAAATGGTGGTGGTGGTGGTGGTGAGAAGGTTTGTCTAATTCTAGAGAAAGAAAGACTTTGAGACATATCAACCAATTGCAGTGTGTGGTCCTTAATTGTATCCTAGTCTATAAAATACTTTTTGGATATAATAGGGATGTTTTTAATATGGTCTGAGTATTTGAAGGATACTAGGGAACTATTACATGGGATGATAGTCATTATGTACTTTCTCAAAGGGTTGTTTTCCCTTACACCTTCACCTGGCATCTCCATTCCCAGGAGGCCTTTTCCTATGTATCAGCTGTAATAAATAATACCTCTGTCATGTACACCGTTGTGGCTTACTGTTACATCATTGTGATAAAACAGTTGTTTCCATATCCATATCCCCTACTTATTGCTGAATAATGATCTCATGTACTCAATATCTTTGGACTAAACTGCTGAAATGTATTTTCCTCCATTCACCTGATTATTCCATCATATTTGTTGTGAGTATTGGCTTTTACAAAGTGAAGGATGCTGGTTTTTTTGACCCAGGCCTTGAATGTGGGGCCGAGAGTCATTCCAGAGCACCAGTCAGTTGAGCAGATAATTATTTTGGCATTTAATAGGTGATAATCTCTATATTAGGTGAAGTGATCACTAAATGAGGTTGTACTTTGTCTTTTAAAGGTGGGAAGAAGAGCGCTATCCTGAAGGCATCAAGTGGAAATTCCTAGAACATAAAGGTCCTGTATTTGCTCCACCATATGAACCTCTTCCAGAGAATGTCAAGTTTTACTATGATGGTGAGTTGTTCCAAGGTTGTCCAATTCTTGGCCAAGGAAAGAGTCTGCTTCTATTTAGGAATAGAAAGTGAGGAAGGATCTTGTGCTGTATAATCCTTTTTGTTTGTTTCATTTTGTTTTATCGTCGTCGTATGGTTTGGGGAAAGGGCTATCAGGTGTTTACTTAACTCTTAAAGGCCCATTTGGTGCTGAAAAAGTGCCGTGAGAAAGGGGCTGTCTTATCTCCCTTGTCTCCCTTTGAGACATGGTCCCAAAAAGGTCCATCTACATAGGTCACAGCACTTGGTCCACAAGCCTAATGTTTTTATCTGAACTTTACTTCTAAGGAGCTACTCTTCGTAAGAGTTACTAGAAAAGCCTGACTTGAATGGTAGTATTTTATTTTAGTGACATAATGCAAGCTGACAAGCTGCTCATTGCTAGAAATAGTATTTAGTACTTGGTTGAGGATTAATTAGTCTGCCATCAACATCTAGGTAGGGGTAATAGGTGTCTATCACTCACTCTACACAGCACAACACTATGCCTTTGCCCTTTATGCAGTCAAGTCTGATGAGCCGCTCGGAAGAAATATCCTGCCTAGTTCTCTTAGAACCCTTAGAATTGTCTATTAACTGTCACTGGTATTTCTGTCCTTGGGTTGAACATTTTGAGAGTAGTCTTCGATGCTCCCTTATTGGCATATAGCAGTTTGCAGATGGTAATACTCAACTGATTTCCCTCATTCCGAGAGTTTTCTCCAGGAATGGCTAGAGCATTATTCCTCAAACTCTCATGTGCTTCAGATTCACCAAGTGGGTCTGGGCCCATTTAATTGGTGTTGAGTGATATTGGGTGCTTCTGAACCAAGTGGTCTGCTGACCAAACTTTGAGAAACACTGGGCCAGGAGAACTGCTGAAAAGCATCAGTGGTGAACACTCAGAGTTCTGGTATATCTCTGTGTCCACGAGCAGTGGCCTCAGGCCATGGATGCTTATAGGTCAAGGGTAGTAGTTTATACTGAAAGGCTGGGTCTTGCAAGTGAGGAACATGTCAAACTTGGCAAGCTGGAATTCCTTTTTTTAAACTGTATTTATTCAGCGTGCCTGTATTCAGACACCAAGACCCAGCAGCGACAATACTGACGAATCCCTGATCTCATGGACTGTGCCATCTAGCAGGACCTTATAGCCTCAGTGACAAATGCTTACATCAGATAAACATTCTGACCTATGTTGAGTGGACAACACAGGACAAGAGTACAGAGTTTTACTGTCAGCCCTCACAGTGGGTCATTCCTGGAGACTCTTAAATGTGACTCAAAGCTAAAACTCCAATGAAGAGAAAGAGCCTTTGAAAAATCATAAAAGTTCAGGTATTCTGTAACCCTAGTATGGGTTTACCAAGAGCTTTAGAAAGCTCAACTGGTAAAGCCTAACTCTGAGGTCCAAAGTGATTTGAAGGACAACTAGATTCCTTTCTTTAGCCTTTGGGTTTCTCTTACTTTCCAAGATGGGAAGCCAAGGCCTGAACTAATATCACTGGTCACCATGGTCCCTTCCTGCATTCTTGCCCAGTCATCCTTTATAGGAGCTCCAGCTCCAGGGCTCTCACATTTTCTCATTTGCTCTTTCTCAGATCTCTTCCCTTTGATTAGGTAAAGTCCCACACTGCAGTAAGTCAAGAAGTTGTATTTGACTTACTAGTCTGGAGTGATACTGTCAGTCCTGCCTGCTCTCTAGGGAAGAGAATTCTCAGACTCCTTTAGCGCTTGCCAGGGAGGTGGGGAACAGACTGGCTGAAGCAGTGAATGGCCTCTAAGAACCTCCAGTTTTCAGCTCTGACTCAGCAGTTTCTTATTCCTGGAGCTCAGCCTTTTCTACAAAGCACTACCATTGTCAGGAGCCTTTAAGTCATCCTCCTACCCTTCTACTGCTGGGAGCTGTCATTTCATCTTTTGACAGCTCATCTAAAACAGGAGGCGTCAAAATTGCTTTCTCTATTGGGACAGAATTCAGTAAAATTTCCCAAAGAGTATACCAGACATACCTGAGAACAGTTTACATTCTTTCTTGCCTTCTATTTTATTTCATTTATTTTATTCTTAGTGACTTAATGGTTTCCTTTATATTGGAAGCATGTTACATCTTAACTGGCAACACTGGTTCTGACTTGAGTGGGGGAATTCTAAAGAAGTGCAGGAAACTCTTGAAAGCCAGCCTATCCTCCCCAAGGTGTCGTCTTTGGAAGGAGCCAGAATGTTGAGAGGGGAAGCCGCGCCACCTGCTGGCCTTTTAAAATTACGAATTTCAAGCAGGTTCTTTCTGTCTACCGTGAAAGTTTCAGTTTGGAGCTGCAATTCCCTGTATCAACCCTACAATCAGGGATAATAACTTTATAACCATCATGAGATGAGATGTCTTCTGAGTTTTGAAATGAATGGATTTCTGGTTAAGTTTTAGTTTTCTGTAATAAATGGGAAAATCCTTGGTGAATTATTAGTACCTGTGTAATAGTAAGGCAGTGGAGAAACGTGTATGCCAAGAACCCCAGTCATCCCTGTGTTCTGGATGAGCCCTGTTTCCCTGAAAGAGGCAACCTCATAATGCCTGTGTTCCAGGGCATCTCAAACTCTAGTGTATACACAAGCCACTTGGGGGTCTCATTGAAATGTACTTTCTGGTCAGTAGGTCTGGGGTGGGGCCTGAGATCCTGCACTTCTAACAAACTCCCATGTGATGTCAATACTGCTGGTCCATGAACTATACTTTGAGTAGCAAGGTTCTAGAGGAATGTCTTACTTAGATTTTTCATATGGGATATCTGGGCTTGCCTGCTGTGAATATATATTTTTAATTCATATTCCACCCACCTAACTTTAAAGAAGAAAGATGCCTATTTCTTTTCCCCACAATTCCTTTCTTCCACTCCCTGCCCTATCCCTTCCTCCCCTTCTTGAACAGAAGCTGTTTAGCTTAGCAGTGGCAGGAGTCCCTCTGAGGATTTGATTTTTAAAAACCATTGAAGAGGTGTAAAGGACCCTGCTTGCTGAAAGGAAAAGGAAGAGTGACTGGGCCTCCCCCAGGTCATCCCTGTCCTGAGCAGGCTCCTGGGAACAATTTACTGGCATAGTCTCCAGAGAATGACCCAGGTAAATATCTGATACAGAGAAGGCGAATTCGTACAAGTAGATACAAATCAATATACTACTGTCTTTGTTGTTATTGTTGTTACCACGTGTCACCAGACCTTTACATACATACCTTTGGAAGGTAAACCATTATTGAAGAAGACGTCTCCAGAGCCTCAGTGTTTATACTCAGAACATGAATACTACACCTCATTTTTTGGAACCACTTTTTTCTCTAGGTAAAGTCATGAAGCTGAGCCCCAAAGCAGAAGAAGTAGCTACGTTCTTTGCAAAAATGCTCGACCATGAATATACTACTAAGGAAATATTTAGGAAAAATTTCTTTAAAGACTGGAGAAAGGTATTGTAGCCTATATATTGATATCCTAGCACCTTACAAAAATATTGATCAACTACTAAGTAATAAATTGTAATTTTACAAAAAATTCCCTGATGTACAATTTGAGTTTTATGAATTTTATTGTATTAAAAAGTTGGGGGAGGGGGTTCTGTTCATTTACTGTATTATATAGGTTTTCTGTCCAACAAGAATACCTGTATTTCTTTCCTGTCAGCTCTCATAGGCCTGTAGGGGGTAGTTTATCAGATTAGGCCAAAAAGAAAACCTCAGCTCCAGCTGAGCAAAGCAAAGTTTGCCTCTGCAGGACTGCCCTCTGTCTGCTATTGCAAAGAGACATGCATTAATGTTGTCCTGTTCCCTCTTGATTCATGCTCGTTAGCTTTGGGTACTTTCTGCTCTTGAAACCACATATCTATCCTGTATCTGCCTACGTGATTTTAAACAATTTCCTTATTCTCAATATGGATAATATGAACAGAGGCTGAGCTGAAGTTTACCTTCTGAATAGCTCTAGAAGTAAGATTTAATAAGTGAATAGAGCAAGGATGTTTCTAGGAGAGAATGAATGTGGGAATATTTCTCCCATTACTAAAATGAATGATGTGTATTCATGTTTCCCCAGCTGTGGTACTCATATGCTTAGGGGGTTGGGGCAGTGTGCCAAGGAGTATGAGAAACTACATAAGAGTGTTACCCTTTTCAGTGTTAGGTTATTTTGAATGTCTTCTATTGAATACATATTTATAACAGAATGAAGTAAGAAACATGTTTCTTTTTTTTCAAAACTCACAAGTTTAGATTGACTACCTCGCCAGATACCCTTTGACTGAAAACATGATGCTTTGCTGTAACTGCAGAAAAACCAGAGGGCTTTTTTAGTTTATCTACCTTCTTCTTCTTCTGTCTCCCCCTTTTCTTTTAACTAGGAAATGACCAATGAAGAGAAGAATATTATCACCAACCTCAGCAAATGTGATTTTACCCAGATGAGCCAGTATTTCAAAGCCCAGACAGAAGCTCGGAAGCAGATGAGCAAGGAAGAGAAACTGGTACTGCAGAATTTCTTAAACCTCTGGAGAATTTTAGAATAGTGATCAGTTTATCTAATTTTCTTCTTGTTTCTTACAAAACAGTTTTGACTTTAATGATTTCACATGGCTCTGTACTAAAGATGTAGGATTCTCAGCCTAGTGAAGTCTAGAATTTCTTATGGTTTTATGTAGACTGAAAATTGTGAACAAGCACTATGTTTAATGGCTCAATATGAGAACCCTGGTGTTCTGTTGATCTAAAAACCAGCCAGTAGCTCCAATAATACAGTATTTAAGGATGGGCAGATCTGACCCACAGTGGCTCCTGGATGTTAGGGACTTAAGACAGATAAAATCATATTGGCCATATGTACACACACACACACACACACACACACACACACACACACACACACACACACACACACACACACACACACACACACACACACACACACACACACACACACACACACACACACACACACACACACACACACACACACACACACACACTCTCTCTCTCTCTCTCTCTCTCTCTCTCTCTCTCTCTCCTTCTTTGATGTATTTTACTCTGGAATCTAGGCATGCTTATCCATCTTCGTCTTCTAGACGTGGCCAACCTCATTCCTGAAGGATCTTTCTAGTATCCAGCTGGGATGTCACTTTCTTCTAGAATACTGGTAGGCAAGCTATAGATAGGCTGCTTGTTTTTGTAGAAAAGTTTTATTGGAACATGCCACATCTGCTTGTTTACCTATTATCTATGGTTGCTTTCATGCAACAGTGGCAGAGTTGAGTAATTACAGCAGAGACTGTATGGCCCTCAAGCCTAAAACATTTTCTATCTAGAATCAGAGGTCTAGGAGTTAAGGATTTTAAGGAATTCTTTGCACTTCAAGGCCTTGTAGTTTCAGTATATTAAACTTGCATGTTTATATAATTTAGGCCGTTGTCTTTATATTAACTCATTGTTTGAGGGTGCCTATTTGACCTTCAGTTTAAAAAATTAGGAGTTACTATAGGGATAAGAATGATACCTGCACCAGGCTTTTTAGTCTCAGTCTTTTCTCCAGTATTCCCAATTAGTGAAATTTGGTTTATTTTTCACTTCAGGGGTGTTTTTCAAATTAAAAACCACTTTAGGGAGGGTTTGTTTTTGTTTTTGTTTTTAATATTTATGTATTTGTTTATTTATTTATTTGGCTGAGCCGAGTCTTAGTTGTGGCACACGGGATCTTTGTTGCCACGTGCAGGATCTTCATTGCGGCATGCGGGATCTTTTAGTTGCGGCATGCAGGATCTGGTTCCCTGACCAGGTATCGAACCTGGGCCCCCTGCATTGGGAGCGCAAGTCTTAACCACTGGACTGCCAGGGAAGTCCCTAGGGAGGTTTTATAAGTAACACCATGTCAGAGCCCTGCCAAGGACACCTGTTGCCAGCAAGTTGTGGATTTTTATCTACACACAAGGCAGCAGGACTTAAATTGAATTGCTGAGTATAATATGAAGGAAGAGTCAGCAGAGGGTAAGGAGGCTCCAAATCATTCCATCTTTGGAGCAAGGATCACAGTATAAAATATATGTACCCATGTACTAGGAAAGAATCCATAACAGGTTTCTTTGCACTTGAAAACCCATGTGAAATACTGTTCACATGGGAATTTTATTGTATTTAAGCTTGAAAAATCTCTTTGGTCTTCTGGGAATTCCCTGGCAGTCCAGTGGTTAGGACTCTGCACTTCCACTGTAGGGGGCC
Organism: Balaenoptera musculus; assembly: GCF_009873245.2. Classification (NCBI taxonomy): domain Eukaryota; kingdom Metazoa; phylum Chordata; class Mammalia; order Artiodactyla; family Balaenopteridae; genus Balaenoptera; species Balaenoptera musculus. The sequence continues at coordinate 19,006,416 of NC_045799.1, read as the reverse complement.
CGTGCAGCCAAAAAAAATCTCTTAGGTTTTCCTTTATCTGAATTTGTTTCTTAGTGATTTTTAGACTCTTCTCTACCTTGACCTGTTCTCCCACAAGAGCTAAGAATGTATGAGTTGAGCACAGTAATTTGAATCCCTTTTGAGTACTTCCTTGCCATCTCCAGAAAATCAAAGAGGAGAATGAAAAATTACTGAAAGAATATGGCTTCTGTATTATGGATAACCACAGAGAGAGGATTGCCAACTTCAAGATAGAACCTCCTGGGCTTTTCCGTGGCCGTGGCAACCACCCCAAGATGGGCATGTTGAAGAGACGGATCATGCCTGAGGATATAATCATCAACTGTAGCAAGTGAGCACAGTTCATCCTTTGGCCGGAAATGAAGTGGAGGGCTTCCTTTGTTCTTGGTAGTTGGGAATTTTTCCTACATTACAGAGGACTGTTTGGGAGCAGCATGGTATTTCTATGTATAGATCTCCAAGTGTTTATCACGTATTGACTGGTGAGGAGGAAACTTGGAAATATATGCTCAGCAGATTTGTCCACTTCAGGTTATGAAAGGTGAAAATTGCTCATTACTTCTCACCTCACTGCTCTCACTTTATTTCCACAGAGATGCCAAGGTTCCTTCTCCTCCTCCAGGTCATAAGTGGAAAGAGGTCCGACATGATAACAAGGTTACTTGGCTAGTCTCCTGGACAGAGAACATCCAAGGTTCTATTAAATACATCATGCTGAACCCTAGCTCGCGAATCAAGGTAAGGGGTAGCTAAGAGCTGCACCGGTTAGTGGGGCTGATAATCTCTGTCTTTTTGTTGAAATCTAATGTTCTCAGCCTCTAGAATCACTCTGACAAATTGAAAAACATCCCCACAAAAAGAAGGTAATTTCATAATTAGCATTATCTGGTGATGTCCCTAAGATGTATCCATTTTTTACATCACATTGTAATCTTATTTATTAATTCACAAATATTAACTGAAATCCCAGTATGAGCCTGGCACAGTGTATGCATGGTGCTAGGAATTGTGTTGGTAAACAAGATGGACACAGTCCTTGCCTTCACATTGTTTACTGTCCAGTGGTCAGAGTGCAATGAAGAACGTGGTAAATGTGTATTGGCTTCTACAGCTAGTTCTCTTCCTCACCTTCCTTGGCTCTGAAGAAGGGAATGTAATTACTCTGAATCCAGAAAGAGGTTGTAAAATCTAGAGTCTTACATACTCTGTCTTCCTAAGGTTTCATCTGGGTAGATTCCACCAGGACCAAGTGGGATAATGTATGTGAAAGCATATCATAAACTGTTGAGTACCCATGTGTTGCTATTTATTGATACTGTTATTGAAAGGAGAAAACTGTCTTGGAAGGGCAGTCAGTTCTTGTTAGCCTGCTAGGCATACCTGCTTGGGCAAGTCCCTCAGACATACTATGGAAATGTGAACAGCAACTTAAAAGAGAGATGGGCTCCACAGAAAAACAGTCAAGGAATTAGTTCTGTATAGACTGACTGTTTACATGCAGGGGACTGAGGCTAAAGACCCTCTTAATCTTGGTTTATAGCTTATTAAACACTTGTTAAGATTTGAAAGCCACAGCTCAAAAGGCTGTGTGTCTTTTCAAGACTAAACGCACATTTTCTAGCTTATAGTCCTGTGTCCTAATGAAAAATACCCATGTATTATATATTTTCTTCAGTGTAATTGGAAAATGTCTCTGTTTTTAGTTTAGGGTAAGTATAGAATCAGAAAGAGAACCCCCGTGGCAAGTAAAAGTCAAGTCATTTAAAGAAACATGTTGTATTCCTCTTCTGAAATACCACCAAGCTGTAGGGCTACCAAGGTGGATAAACAATGGTTTTAGCCCTCAAGGAACTTATGGGCTGCTGGGCAAGTCGGATAAGAAGTCAGTTGTATTGGAAAGGTAAATGTTGAATGCTTCAGATAAATGGAGTAGTTATTCCCAGCAGCTAGAGATTAGAAACAACGTTATGAAGGAAATTTTTTTACAGTTAGGTCTTAAAAGAGAGGTATTTCAAACAGAGAGAAATGTGTCATTATGGACAGAGACGAGGGGTATGAAAAGGAGTAACAGAAAGAATTGTCAAGTGATGGTTGCACAACATTGTGAATGTGCTGAATGTCACTAATGGTAAATTTTATATTATGTGTGTTCTACCACATAAAAAAAATTTATCAAAATAAAAGATTTTGGATTACTGTTAAAAGTATTTTCACATAAGTTGACATTTGATTCTGTTAATAACCACACCAGACATGTACTAATGCCATCATTTTACAGATACATTTAATCTCTGAGAGGCCAAATTGTTGCCAGCCTTAAATGCCATGCTAAAGTGACTAGACCATGTTCTGCATTTGATGGAGAACCACTGGCTTGGAACAGAGGAGTGTCTTGAGCATAACCCGACTTGAGCAAGATTTACAGGCATTACACATAATCAAATCAATAAATACAAACTGTTGTAAATGCTGCAAAGGATACAGGGTACCTATTTGAGAGTATGCCAGGGCACCTGATCTGGCTTCTGGGGTTTAGGAAAGGCCTTTCTGAGAAAGTAACATTTAAGATGAGACTTACAGAATGAATAGAATTTATCCATGGAAAGGATAGGGGAATGGGCATTCCAGACAAAGAAAACAGCCTTTTGAAATCCCTGAGGTAAGAAGGAGCTGCGTGTTCTTGAGGACTGAAAGACGACCACCGTAATTGGAGTACAGTGAGCAAGAAAGAGGCATGATGGAGAGGAGACTGGAGAGAGGGATACAGGCCAGATCTTCAGACTCTTCCTTAAAAAAAAATTTTAAGTTTTTTTTTTTTTTTAATGTGGACCATTTTTAAAGTCCTTATTGAATTTTGTTACAGTATTGCTTCTGTGTTTTGCTTCTGTTTTTTAATTTATTTATTTATTTATTTTTGGCTGCGTTGGGTCTTCGTTGCTTCACGCTGGCTTTCTCTAGTTGTGGGGAGCAGGGGCTACTCTTTGTTGCGGTGGCTTCCCTTGTTGCGGAGCACAGGCCTTAGGTGCGCGGGCTTCAGTAGTTGTGGCTCGCGGGCTCTAGAGCACAGGCTCAGTAGTTGTGGCGCACGGGCTTAGCTGCTCCACGGCATGTGGGATCTTCCCGGACCAGGGATTGAACCCCTGTCCCCTGCATTGGCAGGCGGATTCTTAACCACTGCGCCACCAGGGAAGCCTTTGCTTCTGTTTTATGTTTTGGTTTTTTGGCCACGAGTCATGTGGGATCTTAGCTCCCCGACCAGGGATAGAACCTGCAACCCCCTGCGTTGAAAGGCGAAGTCTTAACCGGTGGACTGCCAGGGAAGTCCCTAAAATTTTGTCTATTATCCAAATCCAGTAGGAAGCCACTGGGCTTTAAAGAGGGGAATAACGCCAGATTTGTGTTTTAGAAACCTGTGATATAATTGATCATTCTGACTGCTGCTCTGTGGAGACTGGATTGGACACAGACGGGAAGTAGGGAGACCAGTAGGAGGCTGTTGCAGTACTCCAGGCAAGAAATGGCAATGACCTAGACAAGATGATGGCAGTGGGGGTCGAGAGAGGGGAACAGATGCCAAATACATGTGTGCTCTTACAGGCAGGATTAGAGTCGATAGTAGGAGAGTCTCTGAGGGTTGAGAGACTCGTTAGACAAGCTGGGGGAGCTCCTCAAGGGCAGAGAGCCAGCCAGTTTTTATTCAGACAATATCCAGATAACTACTGTGCACTGTAAGGATTTGTGCAGGTTTCTGAGTGATGGTTATGGCAGTGAACCTAGAAAGCCACCCAGATGTAGGCCCTGCCTACAACCTTATACCCAGGACAGAGTGGCTCACTCTAGCAACTGGGTTGGGATCCTGAGTCATGAAAAATGGTTAAAGCTTTGGCAAGTGGTACTGTTGAGGGGAAAATAAATGTGATTTCTTAAGCTTTCTGTCAGTCCTCCTCGGTTATGTCCCACTCAGCAAAACAGATCTTCAGAGGTCGAGGTTTTGACAGCATGTTAAATGGTTTTTTAACTGCACTGCCAGCAGGAGAAGCATTCTCTTTTTAGATAAAAATAGAAAGATACAAGTAACAGGGATTTTATTTTCAATGAAATATTTCAAATATACAAGAATAGAGATATAATGAACACTTATATACCTACCATCTGGCTGTGTCAAACCTTAACACCATGCCCTGTTTCTTCAATTGCTTCATTTCATAAAAAGTATTCTGATAACCATAGCTGAAGCCTACTAGGTGCCATTCATCTCTTTCCCTAGAGAATACTACATTGAATTTAATGTTTTCATTCTTGTGTGTATTTTTGTATTTTTACAGTATATTATGTGTGCATGAGCAATATGTAGTATTGTTTTACAAGGTTTGATTTTAAATGAGATATGTTATTGAGATTGTTCTGCAACTTATTTCACCCAGCTTTGGTGTTGAGATTTTATTATCTTGATACACATTTCTAATTTATCCATTTTATTTGCTACACGGTATTCTATTATATAAAAAATTATCTGTTCTCTTGTCAAGAGAGACTTCGGGTTTACAGTCATTAGCTAATATAATAGTGCTGGCATAAACACATTTTCCTTGTGTATACAGACGAAAATGTCCCTTAAAAATTCTTTATTAGATATTTCCAAATTGTTCTCTAAAGTACTTGAACCAGTTTACATCACCACCACCCTCCCAACATTGAGCACAAGTTTCTCTTTTTTCCATATGTTTCTAAGATTTTGCTTTTTATATTTGGATCTTTGATCCACTAGAATATATTTTTGTGTATGGTGTGAGGTTGAGGTCTAATGTATTTTTCCCAAATGCATAACCAGTTGTCCCAGAACAATTTAGTTGTGTTACCCCTCTGTCATATACCACATTTCTACACATATGTCATATTGTTTCTGGGCTCTCTGTCCTGTTTCATTTGTCTGTTTCTTCATCAGTAGCATACTGTCTGAACTACTGTAGCTGTATAAAGTCTTACCATTGAGTTGGACAAGTGTCCTTCGTCTCATTCTTCAAAATTGTCTTGGCTCTGTGCTCTTCCACATTAATTCTGAGATAAATTTGTCAAGTTCTAATGAAGACTATTGAGACTTTTTTTATAAGATTGCATTGAAATTATAGATTAATAGGGAGAAAATATTGAGATTATTTTATTGAATCTTCCAATCCATGAACATGTTATACCTCTCCATTAATTCATGTCTTTGAATATATCCTTCAATATTGTTTCGTAATTTTCTCCATAGAGGTATTACACATTTTTTTAAACTTTTCTTAGAGACCTTATAGTTTTTTGTGCAATTGAGTATTTTTCGTTGTTACATTTTTGTTTGTTATTACTGGAGTGGTAATGCTGTTGATTTTTTTAATATTGATCTTCTATCTGGCAACATTGCTGAACTCTTATTATAAAAGTGTCTGTGTCTTTTTGGAGTTTCTATATAGTGACACTATTTTTATATTTTTAAAAAACAATCATCCATAAAACCTTAACTTCTCACTAGTCAGCTATTGTCACAGTCAAATACTCGATTAATTTCTGTACTCAGTACCTTCTCTCTGGGTTTACTTGTTGAAATACATCCTTTACCGTTTATTTAGTGAGTTTCCATAGGTGGCAAATTTTTCTTTTGTTTATCTGAAAGTTTCTTTATTTTCATTCTTATGATCTGTCTTTTCTCCAGTAAAGGATGCATCTTTATTATTGGCGATCTTTGGTATATCTAAGTATACATATATTTTTAAAGATACTCAGACTAGACTTTCAATTTGAGGACAAAAGCATTTTTATTCTAGAAAACTCTCGGCCATTATTTCTTCCATAGCTTCTAGGCCATTCCTCTCATTTATTTGTCTCTTTAGGTCTGGTCTTCGTTTCGGGGGAGTTCTAGAGACTTACTTCTGTTCACTAATTCTCTTTTTTATTATATCCAATCTAAAGTTTATCCCACCTATAATTTGTTTCAATTATTATTTTTGTTTTCAGGATTTCTAATTATTTTTATTTCATATTTACCTGATTTCATTTCATTTAAGACGTGCTTATTTTATCATTCTTTTGTCCTTTTTAGTAGATGTTATATTTTTTTTCTCTTGAAAGTCTTTGTTCTTTAAAATATTACCTGAAGTGAATTCATGTACTAATTATTTTGTTGGCAGTTCTTCTAACCCATTTTCCTCATATATTTTGGAATTTGTTTGTAAACCCTTTTGAATGGGAAGTAGTTTTTGTCTGTGTATCATTCCCTTTTCCTCCTCTTTGCTCTCCACTTCTCTGCTCATTCCTCCTGTCTTACAGCGAGTCTTCTAACCCAGCTCAGCCCACGCTAACACAGCCCCTGGCTTCAGGTTGCCCCTTCTTGCATGAAGCACTTTCATTGCTACATGTTTGGAGTACAGTGATGATTAAAGCATGAATTCATTGACCTGATCTGACAAAGGTCTGTGAAGCGTAAGATTTTGTCATAGAGGGTGAAGGGTGGTAACTGGTGGTTTTACTTCATGGGGGACTTTAGGTCCAGTTTATGGGAGGCTGCCACCATCATGGGGCTCTGCTGTACACCTTTCTGCTCAGCCTCTAGGGATTTCTCCTGAGATTCTTTGCTTGCTCTTGTATCTGTATTTTGCTCATTCACTTCTCCCATGTAATACTGTTACACCTTTCTACTCCATCTCTGCTCCTTCAAAAAATTTAACTCAAGCATGATGTGACTTACAGATTTTTGACAATTTAAAAAATTTGGTTGTCAAGGGTAAAAAAGAGCACAGCTGAAATGTGTCCCTTTGATGTACCCTGTCCTTGCCCCCTTTCTAGAAACTTGGATTGGTCTGCTTGTGGTCATAGCCAGCGTTACACTACTTCTGGTCTCCTAGGTCATTGAAAGGATCAGAACTTTTGAAAGCCACAGTAACACATGCTCCAGCTACTGAAAAGACTGTCCTGAGCTCATTCACATCTTTATATACTCATCTTGGTTTGTTCTGCTTTTCCACCCAGGATTCCCATTATACAGACATCTTGCAAGTGTTTCCATTTCCGTCCTCTTCCACTCTGTACCTGGTGCCTGTAGAATCTGAAATAGCAGGGAAATGACGGTCAGCTTTCTGGAACCTGTGTTTTCAACAAAACTCTCTGATCCCAGATAAACCATGGATCTAGAGGTTGCAAAAGGACTGCTTATAGTACGTTCTCAACTGCTAAGTCCAGCCCCTGCCAAGCATTATCTGGTCTTGTAACCTGGGGAAGTAGGCCTTAGTAAAAGTAAGACTCTTCAAACCAGTCTTAACTTTATGAACAAAATTTATCATTTTTCTTTTAAATGAAGTACAGCAACCTTCAGTATCACTGTTGCTATCACATTGCATTCAGTCATACCAAGATATTCTCAGTGCCAAATACCCACTTCTGTTTCTTCTCTCTTTAGGACCTAGGGGTTTCAAAGATGTATGTGTCTATAACCTTTTAAATGCAACCATCTGGGGATACAGGGCTGGATTGAAGGAAATGTCTTTGTAAAACTTTATAGTTTTGGGAAGCTCTGATTTTGGTGAGTTTTATTAGAAGGAGAAAATAAGATGTGCTTATTTTTTAAAAAATTACATTCTGGGGCTTCCCTGGTGGCGCAGCGGTTGAGAATCTGCCTGCCAATGCAGGGGACACGGGTTCGAGCCCTGGTCTGGGAAGATCCCACATGCCGCAGAGCAACTGGGCCCATGAGCCACAACTACTGAGCCTGCGCGTCTGGAGCCTGTGCTCCGCAACAAGAGAGGCAGCGACAGTGAGAGGCCCGCGCACTGCGATGAACAGTGGCCCCCACTCGCCGCAACTAGAGAAAGCCCTCGCACAGAAACGAAGACCCAACACAGCCAAAAAAAAAAAAAAAAAATTACATTCTGAACCTGACTTCTTAGTATACAGTTCTAAATTTTTAAGTGTAAGAGCTAGAACATTAACACTTCTAGATGATAATCATGGTAGAACATCTTCATTACCTTAGAGTAGATTTCTTAGGACACAAAATAAACACTAACAATAAGCAGTTGATACAGTGGACTTTATTAAAAATAAATACGTTCAACAGAGGACACTGCTAAGATAATAAATACACAAGTAACAGACTGGGAGAAGACATTTGCAACATGTATATCTGACAAAAGACTTGTATCTCAAATATACAAAGAATTCCTATCCCTCAATAATAAAAAGACAAAACATCCCATAAAAAAGAGCAAAAGACAAGATGCTTTAGAAGGTAGAGGATTGGCCAGTAAAAAAGCACATGAAAGAGTACTCAGCATCACCAGTTATCAGTGGAATGCAGATTTAAACCACAGTAAGATACTAATTCCAGTTCTAGGTAATTTTGCTGCAAATAAAATGAAAACATATGTCCACAAAAAGACCTATACAACAATGTTCATAATGCTATATTTATGCGAGTCCAAAACTGGAAACATCCCAGGGGTCCATCATCAGAATAAACACGGTGTAGTATAGTCAAACACATTAGAGATAGTCATAGAATATACCAGCAAGGTAAAAGCAGTGAACTGCTGATAAATACAACAACATGGATGAATCTTTAAAACACGTTGAGCAGCCAGACATGAGAATCTCAACTTTATGATTCCACTTAAATAATATTCTAGATTAGTCAGAGCTAATCTATGATAATAGAAATCAGATTAAAAGGTCAATGGTTGCTTGGTGATCAACTGGGAGGGGTCATAAGGGAACTTTCTGGAATGACAGAAATATTCTCTAACTTGATGGGGTGTAGGTTACATGGGTTATGGATGGTCAAAACTGATCTAACTGTATACTTAAATCTGCATAACGTAAAATCTTTTTAGAAGATTTACTCAGAGTGAAAGGTTGAATAGGAAGTATTGGAAGAAAATATACTACTTTTATCTGAAAAGGATTTGAATCTATAAAGAACTCTACAAATCAATAAGAAGAAGACAAACATATTTAAGAATGGGCATGTATGGAAAGCTGGTTGGATTTTATTTTTATTTATTTTTTTTAAGGAACTCCTTTATTTATTTATTTTTGGCTGTGTTGGGTCTTCGTTTCTGTGCGAGGGCTTTCTCTAGCTGTGGCAAGTGGGGGCCACTCTTCATCGCGGTGCGCGGGCCTCTCACTATCGCGGCCTCTCTTGTTGCGGAGCACAGGCTCCAGACGCGCAGGCTCAGTCGTTGTGGCTCACGGGCTTAATTGCTCCGCGGCATGTGGGATCTTCCCAGACCAGGGCTCGAACCCATGTCCCCTGCATTGGCAGGCAGATTCTCAACCACTGCGCCACCAGGGAAGTCCTGGATTTTATTTTTAAACATAGTATAAACACGTAGGGCCAGTTTATTTATTGTCTTTTGTTTAAATTATGTATGTGTGGGGTTCAGATTGCTGTTCACTCTCTGGATTCTGTTTAGGGAAACTGAAGGGCACAGGGATATGCATACTTCCTAGGGGCCAGCCCTCTCCTGTTAGACCTAGACAAGGTGGCTCTTCCCACCACCCCCATCTCTGTGTCCTTACTTGAGATAATCCTGGATCCTTGTGCCAGGAGCCTAGCCAACCTGTGAAGAAAAGTTGGTCTTGTGGTTATCCTGTGAATGACTTACTTGTTAGGTTTTCTAAACTTTGTTTCAGTGGTATGACTAAGGAATGAGCAAATGTAACCCTACTGGAATTCGAAGACTCAGACTCAGGTTTTGGTAGGCCTTTGTGTATCAGAATGATGGGAGGGAGCCCACTTCTGAGCTGGAGACTGTACTGTTGAAGATGAGCCTTTCGTGTCCCGTCTTTCGTGGGTGTGTATATAAGAATGATTGTCAGGGAGATTTATTACTTACATGAGGAAAGTTTCTACCACACCTTTTTCTTATTTGCCCTCTTTTTTTTTCTTTTTTAAGATGTGTAATTGCTTTTTTTTTTTTTTTTTTTTTTTTTTGGCTGCGTTGGGTCTTTGTTGCTGCCCGCGGGCTTTTCTCTAGTTGCGGTGAGCGGGGGCTACTCTTCGTTGCGGTGCACGGGCTTCTCATTTCAGTGGCTTCTCTTCTTGTGGAGTGCGGGCTGTAGGGCGTGCGGGCTTTAGTAGTTATGGCGCACGGACTCAGCTGCCCCGCAGCATGTGGGATCTTCCCACACCAGAGATCAAACCCGTGTCCCCTGCATTGGCAGGCGGATTCTTAACCACTGTGCCACCAGGGAAGTCCTATTTGCCCTCTTAAATGTCAGAATGTACTTAGAAAAACCAGAGGGAAGTTTTCAGCTTCCCATTGTCAGTATATAGAACTTGGATACTTCTCCTGTATCACTCAACTACTAAACCACCCACCCACAACAACAGGTAGTTACTGAGCCTCTTGTTTTGTAGCCAAACAAGCATATACAACTAGTCCACACACAGCTGTGGGAGTGTGCTGATGACTCATTAGCGTAGCTTTCATTTCTGAATGTTAGGAACTAGAAGTAGAAGACGTTTCTTTCCTTCTTCCCTTCCCTTTCTCCCTTTCTTTCCCTCTCTCTTCCTTGGGTCTTCTTTGCTGTGCGTGGGCTCTCTCTAGTTGCGGTGCGTGGGCTTCTCATTGCGGTGGCTTCTCTTGTTGCGGAGCATGGGCTCTAGGCGCGCAGGCTCAGTAGTTGTGGCTCGTGGGCTCTAGAGCACAGGCTCAGTAGTTGTGGCACACGGGCTTAGCTGCTCCGCAGCATGTGGGATCTTCCCGGACCAGGGCTCGAACCCGTGTCCCCTGCATTGGCAGGCGGGTTCTTAACCACTGCGCCACCAGGGAAGCCCCAGAAGACATTTCTTGCTCCATGTGCCCCACACACCTGCGTGCTCAGAAGGCCAGGTACCTTGACCGCAGTTCTTATGCCTCAAAGACCACCTGTCTATGTCATAGGTAGAAATCACTGCAACTCTCTTTGGTTGTGGGCTGGGGGAACTAAGAGCTGAGATTCTTGAGTTCTCAAATTCTGTCCCTGTGTTCATGTCATATAGTCTGTTTCAGGCCTTGTAATATTCCCTGGCCCTTTTGGATTTCTTGGATTTTATTTTCCTTCCTTTCCTTTCTCACTTGACATTATTTTCAGTCCTTGCTTGTGAATCTTTTTCCATTCAACAAGGTAACAGAAATCTTCCATCACTGTTGATTAGATTGTCTTTTCACACCCTTTTAAAAACCTTTCATTGGCTTTAGAATCAATTTTTAAACCTGCCACTAAAAGCTCTAATGTTAAAAAAATGTCTTCCCAGTAACACTGTTGCCGTCAATCTCATTAAGAATACTTTTAAATGCAGAAGTTAGAAAATGGTGAATAATTATAGCTGTTCCTGGAAGTCATTGTGTTCCTTAGTAATTACATGTTGTTATCTTTGGTTCTGCTTCCTTGACAGTTCCATCAAATTGTGAATGATTGTCTTGAATTTAATGAAATTCACTCCTAGCAGAAAACTGTTGTTGGGTCACAGATTCAGCAGCAAAGCTGTGATGCTGATGTGGGAATAGGGATGTTTATACCCTTTGTGTTGACAGAAGTTAATTTTGGGGACATGTCATGTGGGCTTTTCTTAAGAACATAAACATTTCACAAAATGAAAGCCAGAGGCTTTCTTAGCAATCAGACAAGAGCCAGTTCTGCTTGTCAGGGAAATGGGACAGCGTGAGTTCTCATCAGGTATATGCCTTGCTTAACTGAAGCTCAAGTTCCTTCTCTTTGGTTCAGAGCTCTGAACTTGGATATTCAGTGTCTGTCTTTACTCCACCGTCCCTAAGCAATCCACCTTTGGCACTGGGTCTTTTGCAGGGTGAGAAAGACTGGCAGAAATATGAGACTGCTCGGCGGCTGAAGAAGTGTGTGGACAAGATCCGGAACCAGTACCGGGAAGACTGGAAGTCCAAAGAGATGAAAGTCCGGCAGAGAGCTGTAGCTCTGTACTTCATCGACAAGGTGAGAGCATCTTCCTGTCACGTCGTCTACCATGTGCATCTTAACGGAGATGTGGGAAGCATTTACTCCTCCAGACCCTGTGCTATAAGTACTGCTGGAGGGGCAGTGACAGCCCAGACACCTGGGGTCCTGCTCACCTGATCTCTGGTCCAGTAAGGAAGGTGGAAGTGGAGAGAGAGATGTTCAGTGTCTGATGCTGTCTAGATACAGTCTGCCTAATAGGAGGATCTTCATGAATCTGAATGTGCCAGAAATACTGACATTTTCAAACTCTTTCTGACAATGCACCACCCCCCAAAATTCTATTTTATATCACAACGCAACACATAAATATGTTTGTGTGTAACTGAAACAAATGTTGCACAAAATAATGCTTAGCCTTTCTATGAGCAGTGAATTCTGATTTTTTTACTTTCTTGTTTTTAAAAAGGATAGTTATAATCCTTAAAATTGGTTAAATAATCTGCCAATGTATCACAACTACAGTTTAGAAGTCAGTGCTTTGAAGATCAGTTTCTCAGCACTCTTTTGGAAGAAAAAGATTTCATGTTTTCCCCCGGTTTTGCACTGAGTATATTTATTTTAACACAAGTTCTTAATTGTCTTAAAAATTAAGCAAAATTACGAGGCTAGCTTTTTGAGTCTGATTGCCCAGAGTTTTAAATATGTTCTTTCCACTATCCCCATTTGAAAGGACAAGAGTAAACAGAAGCTTAGATTTCTGGGAAAGTTTAATATCCCTTGATGATCCACACTTCATTTTATAAGGGAAGAAGCAACAATGCAGATCCGCAATTCCCAGGCCTTGCAAACTGATGCTCTGTTCCCGAAGAGAATTGGGAGGCTTCTGATTTTGGTTTCCTACAGATGTTGACGTTTCTTCATTCATGCTTATCTTTTTTTTTTTTTCCTTCTCTCATCCCTGGACAGCTTGCTCTGCGAGCGGGCAATGAGAAGGAGGAAGGAGAAACAGCGGACACTGTGGGTTGCTGCTCACTTCGTGTGGAACACATCAATCTGCACCCAGAGTTGGATGGTCAGGAATACGTGGTAGAGTTTGACTTCCTGGGAAAGGACTCAATCAGATACTATAACAAAGTCCCCGTTGAGAAACGAGTAAGTTAATGTGGCCTGAGCTCCCTGGCCTGTTTTTTCATTCATTCATTCAACAAGCATTTGTTGAGTGCTTTTTCTGTGCTCTGTGCTTTGCTGAACACTAGAAGAAATGGCTTGAAAGAGAGTGGAGAGGTATTGTTTGGTGTCCTGTGTACCTCCTTTTAGTCCCTGCCCCTCACCCCTCACCCCTCACCCCATGCTACTTTACTGGGAACGAGGGGCCATCTCCTGTGGCAGCATTCAACAGAGAATGCTATAGAGAGTTGGCCCTCACAACGAACTGCACATTAGGTTTATCCCATCACACTATTTTAATGATCTAACCACACTTCAGTATTCCCTGGTCATGTTGCAAATTTGTCATTTTCGTAGCATTGCTCAACTTTCCCCCAACTCCTCACTCAGCAAAAAGGTAGCCCTTGAGTCCCCGGATCTCTGAGCCCATAGCTGAAGAGGGTGCTGCAGCACCATGGTCCCCCAGAAGTACTGGACTTGAACTGGAGACCTTACAGAGTGCAGTACCCCAGTAGTCCAGCCCTTCAGCAGTCTGATGTTTCATCAGTAATTAGGTTTTGCTGGCTGTGGAAATGTTCCAGATTAAACAAAGCTAAAGAGATCTGACAGTTAAATGTAATATCTGAGTTTAGGTTGGATTCCACACCGGGGAGGTAAAGAACATCATTGGGTCAACTGACAAAATTGGAATATGGACAATAGATTGGATAAAAATGTGTCAGTATAAATTTATAAAGCTGAGAAGTACTGTGTGTATGTAAGGGAATATCCCTATTCTTAGGAAACACTGAAGTATTCAAGGGTAAAGGGCCATAATTATGTAAGTACCCAGAAATGGTTCTGAACGAATAATTGTGTATATACACACATAAATGTGGAAAGGAAATGAGTGTATGTGTACACGGCACAAATAGGAAATGAGGTAAAATATTAATGGTAGGTGAATCTGGGTAAAGGATATGGGTGTTTCTTTGTACTCTGTGCGGTTGGTTGGTTTGTTGGCAAGTTTTAAGTTGCAGTTATTTCCAAAGTAGAGGTTTCAAAAATAATAATAATTAGGCTCTGCTTATTTCTTTTAGGTTTTTAAGAACTTACAACTATTTATGGAGAACAAACAGCCTGAGGATGATCTTTTTGATAGACTCAATGTGAGTGGGCAAACTGCACTGGGTTGAAGAGGGGTCCAGCCAGAGCCTCCCAAGCTCCTAAAGGAGAGGTTTGCCTGGGAGTGACTGGGGCTCTCCGCTCGGCCTGTCCTGGGACACCCTGTATACCCTCCCTTCCTCAGGCACACAGCAAATCCATGGCCGAAGCCCTGGGATGGGGTGGACGAACCCTGCCTGTTACC